>NW_025964361.1:34498062-35220562 GCF_023055435.1 Haliotis rufescens | reverse complement strand
CCGGAGGATCATCTTTGTTTTATGACGTAGTCTGTTTTTATAGTCATGAAATAATATTATTACGGATATATACCAAGCCCATCATCTCTTTACCAAACTGTTCGGCCCTGTGAAGATTCCGGGTTAGAATAAGTCTACAGCTACTCATGATTGCGACTAACGGGATCGGGTGGTGATGTTCGCTGATTGTCAAGGTATCCCAATTGCGCAGCTCGGTGCTCATGATGTCAATCACTGGGTTGTCTCGTCCAGATTCGATTATTTACAGACCGTCGTCATATAGCTGGAATATTGCTGAGTCCGGCGTTAAACAACAAACAACAAACAAACAAACAAACAAACCAGACTGTTCGATTAATTGTTTGATGGGTATTTCTGGACGATGTGCTATAGCTACCAGGCTATTGTAATATGGACATGCAGTTAGCGATGCTCAGAATTTTTTCGAGATGTATATATAATACGCCGGCCTAAGAATCTTATTCATGTCATTGATTTCCTTATGACCGGGTATCAGACTGGATTCTCTCACATTGATCCCACTGAAAAGAACTCGACAATGCGACGTGTCATGTACTTTGAGCACATGAAACCTCTTCATCAGGAATTGACAAAGTGACACATTCCGAATTGGGTTTCTTATTTCTCCACGAAACAGGTTTCTCCGTGGTCGATTTGTTTCCAGGTACTCTCCGTACATTCCCCGGCCGCCCCGAGTGACTGGCGACAGACAATATGATTGTTGAGTTCTCTGGGTGCTTCAACTAACCCAGGACAAAAGCTTACCGTGTGACGTATTGATTGATCTGTTTCCCAGTGTCTCGCTGGGTGTCAATAAACAATCACTACAAGTGTTGAAGAGTTCTTACTCGTTCATTGTTAAGTATACCACCTTAATAAGCCAGATTATGACCATAATAGGGAGGTAGGCTCGCCCAGTGGTTAACGTGCTCGCTCGTCACGCCTAAATTCCGGGTTCTATTCCCTATGTTGGCGCAATGTCTGTATCCCCTTCAGATGTCCCCGAGATTATATTGCTGGAATATTACTAGGGCGGCGTAAAGCAAAGCTCACTCAATCGTGGTCATAAAACTGTGTGTGAACATTAAACTTTTCTTTCAATCATCGAATTTGTTGTGAAGGGATTTTTCGAATTATTAGCTTTTGAAAATGGGTGTCATTTCGGGATCTAGTACAGCACATTGCAATAGCTCAGAAACAGATTCAGCAAACTAGTGGTTGATAGTACGAGCATCAATTAATCACAAACCATATCCGACAGTTCATAGGTGGCCATTTCAGGTAGCCCTTTCCGTCACTCCATTCAGCAGCCATTGTGACACCTTTAGTAGACAACACTCCCACGTTGGTGAACTATTTGAACCTTTCTAGATCTCCCCTTCCAAGGCCTAGTCTTCCCCACATGGGTACAATAGTTGAACCTTTCTAGATCTCCCCTTCCAAGGCCTACAGTCTTCCCCACATGGGTACAATATGTGAACCTTTCTAGATCTCCCCTTCCAAGGCCTACAGTCTTCCCCACATGGGTACAATATGTGAACCTTTCTAGATCTCCCCTTCCAAGGCCTACAGTCTTCCCCACATGGGTACAATATTTGAACCTTTCTAGATCTACCCTTCCAAGGCCTACAGTCTTCCCAACATTAGTACAATATTTGAACCTTTCTAGATCTCCCCTTCCAAGGCCTAGTCTTCCCCACATGGGTACAATATTTGAACCTTTCTAGATCTACCCTTCCAAGGCCTACAGTCTTCCCCACATGGGTACAATATTTGAACCTTTCTAGATCTCCCCGCCCAAGGTCTACAGTCTTCCCAACATTAGTACAATATTTGAACCTTTCTAGATCTCCCCGTCCAATGTCTATAGTCTTCCCCACATGGGTACAATATTTGAACCTTTCTAGATTTCCCCGTCCAATGTCTATAGTCTTCCCCAAATGGGTACAATATTTGAACCTTTCTAGATCTCCCCGTCCAATGTCTATAGTCTTCCCCACATGGGTACAATATTTGAACCTTTCTAGATCTCCCCTTCCAAGGCCTACTCTTTCCCACATGGGTACAATATTTGAACCTTTCTAGATCTACCCTTCCAAGGCCTACAGACTTCCCCACATGGGTACAATATTTGAACCTTTCTAGATCTCCCCGTCCAAGGTTCTACAATGTTTCCGACCAGGGTGCCGTTGTACAAAGTGATCTTAGCACTAAGGTGACCGTAACTCCCATACCTTAACATAGACTTACAACAGTCGTAGCCCTAAGGTTGTTTTGTACTACGGCACCCTGGTGCACTATCAAAAGCCTATCCAGGTCTCCCAGTCATAAGCGACATCACCACTAGCGACTTTAAACGTGTTCACTCACTCACTCAGGAAACTAGCCATGGAGACGAGACACCGGACATCAGCTACACTTTACTGATTTGCCCTGGCATTTGGAAACTAACATCTCCCAGAATAGTGCCGCCTACGCCAAGTGCTTAAAGAGTTACTGAATATATTAAGGTAATAAAGTCACGATTCGTTCGTGTCTGAAATTCTGAAGTGGAAAGTCGTTAGCAGTTAATTAGTTATGTAATTCTCTAATTGTGTCTTTCCTTCCGCACATCTTGCGTTTATTTGACTTCATTTGACCCCGAAAATAGGAAACAGGCGCCAATCACTATCCACGTTTTTTTCATAGCGGTCGGAATAATTCGCCGTATTTTGTGCTGTATCAAATGTCATCTAACTGAGTGCGACATTTTTCGTTGCACAAAGTGTGAACTGAACTCAGCTCTACTTTACAGCCCTGTCATTTATCCAAAAGAGGACATACATCTCACTTATATCCACTCCACCCAATGAATAATTCAAACCCGCAAACAGATATTGTCACATTAATATCTCACTGTTTATTTCATGCATGACACAAACGAAATATCTCATCAACGGTTCTGTAAATGGGCCACAGATTTGACCTTAATTACTTGTCAAATTCCCTGGAAATATAAGTGAAACACATTCAACTTTGTAAACCCAGAAGTTACCACGCAACAATTCATAACGCTGATGGTGTTGCACTGTCGAGTAGCATGTTCCGTGTATCAGTTTCAGAAACAGCTGATTGTAGATTTCCTCTTGACTAAGACCTGTATAAACGGTGAGGTGAAATGGGATAACATGTAACGCCGCTTGTGTTGGTGTTTATTCTTTCAACGATTTTAGAAAGGTTTAACAAAATTTACATGTACACAAACTTCCCTTGTGATAGAACTAGGTGTGACTTGGTATCCAGCACTACTTTTCAATTTAAAGGGAGTTGTTTGTTTCTATAAAAATTATATATATTCAGAGACTAAGTGTTAGTCTCCCAGGAACCGATTAAAGAGTGCTGAATGGTAGGCTCGGCGAGTTGGCTGTTTGCGTGCAAATTATATATCAACAGTAACATGGTGAAGTCAGAGAAAACAATCGAATATGTTGATTCTACTCCCGGAATCGGCAGATTCTCGTGATTTCTCCATCACGACATATAGTGCTGTGTTGGACAATGACACCGTTAACCGCTGACATTATCCGCATTGATTCCCTTATCGACTGTCAACACTGTACAAAAGTGTTTGTTTGTTTGTTGCTCAACGCCGCACCAATATTCTAGCTATATGACGGTGGTCTGTAAATAATCGAGTCTGGTCCAGTGATAAACATAATGAGCATCGACCCACGCAATTGGGATGCGATGACATGCATCAACCAAGTCAACGAGCCTGACCACCCGATCCAGTTAGTCGCCTGGCCTGGCGCTCGGCATTAAGAGGCCTTTCGGAAAGAGCGTCTGGTCGGAGTTCGATCTTCGGGCCGCGTCATACTTAAAGACGTTAAATGATGTTTCTTATTGTTACCCTGCCTGGCACCCGATACTAACTCGGTACTGACTGAGTGAATATGGTTTTACACCGCATTTAGAAATATTCCAGCAACATTACGGCGGGGCACACCAGAAATGAGCTTCGCACATTGTACCCTTTTTGGGAATCGAACCCAGACCTTCAGCGTGACAGGCGTCATACCAAAAGACGTTAAAAGATGGTACTTGTTGTAACTCTGTCTGGCGCTCGGCATTAAGGGGCTTAAACAAGCACTGGTCGGCTCGGAGTCAGTATTCTGTGTCTGAGTGGGGTATTCAGGTCAAACTGCGGCATGGTATCTCAGTGAGCTAGCACTATAAATCGGCATTGGTCCGAACTAGTACAAGCAGCCACACACGCACGTGCATGCATGTCGTTATATAAGTGCACTAGTCTTGGACGCGACGTTAAACTCCGTGTCATGTCACCCCAACCGTTCAGATGCAGTCCACAACATCATAATACATTACATATACATTAACAGAATGCTACGAAGTCACTCTGCGACGCAGGAATGCACTCATGCACAAACAAAACACACCTCACGAAGTATGTTCGCCTGCCAAGTGGGCAATCAACACTGCTTTCAAATAAATAAAAAAAGAAAATTCAATTCGATCTCAAACTAAGGATTTTATTATCTTTTTTCAATTTCTCGGAAGACGTTATTGTCACGCGTTCAGTTCTGTCACGTGATATACCAGCGGATCGCGGCGACACTCGTCGCCCCATTGACGTGTATTATATTTAATATTGTTTGACAGTGGTTTCGCATCTGAGGCGGACGCTCTGTCCCAGGAACATATTGTACCAGTTTGACATTTTAAACGTTTTGGGGTTTTTTTGCTGTCGTGGGTGTTGAGGGACAGGAAATAGACCCACTGTAACACTGAACGACATCACGTGACATCACAAACAAATCAACTAATTTGGCATAGAACTTTGACATGACTCAGGCCAATTTGGCGGGAAACTGCTCGAGACGGCCGAGTTTATTTCCCGCTGTTGATTTGGCGGACGATTTTGTGAATGAAACGTGCTGCCCCTTCAGAAATTCGAAAGGCTGTTTCGTTATTTTTAAAACTTTAGTTTTACCTGCGATAAATATAGCTGGTATGTGCATCATACATTCATCAATCTGTTAAGTGGAGTTTACAGACATACACAAGAAATGCACGTGTCAACGTATGCGCGTGCATGTGTGCGTGTGTGTGTCCGTGCTCCCTCATTGTATGTACGGGTTTGGTGTGTCTGAGGTGGGTTGTGTTGCGTGTGTGTCTACGAATGCGTACGTTTGTGCCTGCTTATGGACGTGCTGGCGTTCGTGCGTGCTTGTCAGGTCGTGTATGTGGTCGTGACTCCTCCGCCACTTCAAGATGTAGACTCACTCGACATGGATGCACCTTTTATTCCCGCCCACCTCTGTGGGGTCAGCTGTAAGTCATCCATGGACTTGTTGGTGGTTAGGTGACCCAGGTAGTGCCTCTTGTCGAATCGTCAACGATGTAGCTATGAGCTTCTTCTACGACCCCACAATGACATTTGTTTGTTTGTTCAATGCCACACTCAGGTAATATTCCAGGTATATGATGGCGGTCTGTAAATAGGCAGACATCATGATTGATACGATCGTATATTTATATATGCACTCTAGGCGTATTAGTTGTTCTGTTTGAAAATTAAGTGCTGAAAACGTTCGTTCTACGATTTAATGGTCAATTGCGGTCGATTTGTGGCTTGATAGCCTTTGCTTGTTTGTTGTTTGTTTGTTTGTTGTTTAACGCCGCACTCAGCAATATTCCAGCTATATGACGGCGGTCTGCAAATAAACGAGTCTGGACCAGACAATCCAGTGATTGACACTATGAGCATCGATCTACGCAATTGGGATACGATGAATCTACGGACAAAATAGGACTATTGCTGCGTGCGGCGTTGAATAACAACAACAACAACAACAAAATGATTCTCAGATTCTATGGGGGAAGATTCAGCACCTGGCTTCAGTGAAGTCTACCATCAATACCATGGTGTCTACAGCTGGTTCGACCGGCTGAATCACTTCCATCCTCAGCATGCTTGGATGAAGATCATGGAAGCTGCTCCTGCCGTTAGAAAGACACAAGAGTTCTATTACGAAACTACCAACCCTTGGGCCGATGACCATGCACAGTTCCGCCTTGGGATCTGGAACCACCATGACAACCTCAGTCCACGGACAAACAACCATCTCGAGGGATGCCACTCTCATCTCCACTAGGTGGTGCAAAGGGCACATCCTAACATATTTGTTCTTGTCAAGGTGCTTCAGAGGTTGGTGAAGATCGGGGGAAACACGTTTGCTGAGATGATCCATGGTGCCCTCCCCCCATAATATCAAACATCATTGGCTTACGAACCGGATGTCGATTTCGTTACGCGATTCTGATTGGACTATGCATAGCCTCGTTAGTCCAGCCAAAATATAACTCCATAATTACTAGCCTAGTTCCAGACATTTACAGTCATTTAACTCCCTTGCCTCGTGAAGATGCTGTCCACCAGACTGGGCAGGTCTAAACCACTTTACCTTCAAGATTAAAGGTAGTAATTAAGAAAAACACAGATGCTTCTAAATATGCGTATTTAACACTGTAAGCATTTGACACTGTATGTAAAAGCTCTCCCCCATCCCCCCCTTCCCGCGGGACGCTTGGCTGATGTAGCTTACCCCAACTTCCTGGTACTAGAATATCAAGACTAAATAAATCCTTTGAAGTATAGTATTTTTAAAAGTGTCATCTTATCCTTGTCTGGATGTTGGCAGTCGGGGCACAAGGGGATAGTGTTATGGATGAGCTGCCCTATCTGTCTATCTGCCAACCATGCATGTGTATGTCAGATGCCGTTCCCGTGTTAACCTACCCTACCAGTTTGCCAGCTAACATATCTACCCGTTTGGCTGTTTATATATATACCTGATTGTCTGTTAACTTACTAACTCGTTTCTTTACTTACCAAACCGTTTGCCCGTTTCCTCCCCAATCCGTTTGTTAGTTTACATACACGTTTCTACCCGTCTTCCGTTTACTCCCCAACCGTTTGTAGAGTTACACATCTACCCGTTTCTCTGTTCACTTATCTACCTGTTGTCTATTTACTTACCAACCCGTTCGTATGTTTACACATCTACCCGTTTCTCTGTTTACTTATCTACCTGTTGTCTATTTACTTACCAACGCGTTTATCCGTTTACATATGTACCTGTTTTTCTGTTGATATTTAATTCCGTTTCTCTGTTTACTTACCAACCCGTTTGCCCGTTTATATATCTACCTGTTTGCCCGTTTATATATCCACCCGTTTGCCCGTTTATATATCTACCTGATTGCCCGTTTATATATCCACCCGTTTGCCCGTATATATATCTACCCGTTTGCCCGTTTATATATCTACCCATTTTCCCGTTTACATATCTACTCATTTATATATCTACCCATTTTCCCGTTTACATATCTACCCCCCGTTTATATATCTACACATTTTCCCGTTTATATATCTACCAATTTTCCTATTTATAGATCTACCCGGTTGCCCGTTTGCTCTCCAATCCGTTTATCTGTTTACATGTTTACTCGTTTCACTGTGTGTATACAGCTATTTGTTTGTTGCATACCCGTTTGACCCGTCATACCTGCGTACAACCTACCCCTCCACATACCCCTTTCACCAAAGTGGTTGAGTTAACATCCATAACCTGCGACTCTTGAGGCTTTCGTCTCACGCTGACACATCGGGAGATTAGCTGACCCCTGTTCAAAGCTGAGGGCAAGGTGGCCCAATCGTCTAAGGCGCCGCAATTGCGCAGTTGCGTCCCTTTAGCACGCCAGAAAGCTGTGATTGCTGGTTCAAATCCTGGTTCGCCCCGATCATGTTTCTAGATTTCACAGCATCATACCCGTGCTCGTGGGTTTCATCAAAGTGGAAAACGTCTGACCTGCATCACTTCGGGCTTTCCTCCCACATCACGCCGTGACATAACTAGAATGCTGTTAAAAGCGGCGTTAAACCCAACTCACTCACTTATTCACTGTTAAAAGCGGCGTTAAACCCAACTCACTCACTTATTCACTGTTCAAAGCGGCGTCAACCTAACTCAATCACTCACTCGCACGGCGGGCGCACACAATCTATAGCGTATGTGTGATGATGAATGAAACCAAGCGCACTATCTGTGTTGAACAAATAGGTTACTAGACCAGCGCTGGGCTCTAACACAAGCCCATACGCCTAAGTGTTTGCTTTGCAAGATAAGACATTGTACAATAGTCAGTTTCTCTTGAGTAAACTGTGAACTGTCGATCACACACCACAGGGGTAGAAACCCCACTGATTTATACTCGTATCTTAACATGACATACATTTCTATCAAAGGCAATGTAAACTCAGTCTCACACAATAGTTGGTCTCAATGGCTGACACTGCAGTTGTGTGATGAATGAGTGAGTGAGTATTATTTTACCCCGCTTTTATCAGTATATTATATATTAAAGTAATATCACGGCGGGGGACACCAGAAATTGGTTTCACACATTGTACCCATGTGGGGAATGGAACCCGGGTCTTCGGCGTGACGAGCGAACGCTTTTACCAATAGGCTACCCCATCGTCCGTGTGACGAATTCGGGTCAAGCAATGACAGATCGAACATATATAATTATCCCTTCTATCCTTGATGTCATAATTTGGTGTAGTACATATACTGTTTGGTAGTCCTGCGCAATGACTTTGGAATATAATATTTTAATTTTATTTTGTTTTACTTAAAGTCTAAGTCTAGATTAAACTAAATAAATGCGACAAAACACTACCACACCCCACCACCACCACCCCATCACAACCACCCCATCACTACCACCACCAACACTACCACCACCTCCACCCCACCACCACCACCCCTCCACCACCACCCCACCACCACAACCATTCCTACCACCACAACCACCACCCCACCACCACAACCATCCAATCACTACCACCACTACCACCACTACCACCACCACCACACCACCACACCACCACCACCACCCCACTACCACTACCACAACCACTACCACCACCACCACCCCACCACCACAACCATTCCTACCACCACCACCACCCCACCACCACAACCATCCCTACCACCACTACCACCACTACCACCACTACCACCACCACCACCCCACCACCACTACCACAACCACTACCACCACCACCACAACCATTCCTACCACCACCACCACCCCACCACCACAACCATCCAATCACTACCACCACTACCACCACCACCACCCCACCACAACAACCATCCAATCACTACCACCACCACAACCATCACTACCACCACCACACCACAACAACCATCCAATCACTACCACCACAACCACCACTACCACCACCACCACCACCACACCACCACAACAACCATCCAATCAATACCACCACCACCATCACTACCACCACCACCATCACCACTACCACCACCACCACCCCACAACCATCCAATCACTACCACCACCCCACCACCACCACCACCACCACCACCCCACCACCACAACCATCCAATCACTACCACCACCACCACCCCACCACCACCACCCCACCACCACAACCATCCAATCACTACCACCACAACCATTCCTACCACCACCACCACCATCATCATCACTACCACCACCACCACAACAACTACCACCACCACCACAACTATCAAATCACTACCACGACCACCACCACCACCACAACCATCCTATCACTACCACTACCCCCACCACCACTACCACTACCACCACCCCACCACCACCACAACCATCCCATCACTACCACCACCACAACCATCACTACCACCACCACACCACAACAACCATCCAATCACTACCACCACCACCACTACCACCACCACCCCACTACCACAACCATCCCATCACTACCACTACCACTACCACTACCACCACCCCACCACCACCACAACCATCCAATCACTACCATCCATGTCCCCTATTAAACATACATGCGTTTTATCACAAACGTCCTTAAATGCCAGCAACAGCTAGCGCGTGTCCTCCCCCACGTGTGTGATAACGCAGGACCAGTCATCTGGGCACTCTGTTCTGCCAGTTCCTATCGTAATGTGTGGTATTTGCTGCTACAATGGATACCGTGAGACTGGCGTAGATAATTGCGGTTTTGTAACTCCGCGTGCATGATCAGTATCATCGATAGACTAGAACTGTAGACTGGACAAGTAAGAAACTCGGTGTATATAGCGTTAAAGATCACTGTAAAAGTAAGATACTAGAATGGTGTACATCGTGTTGGATATGATTGTGTGTTTAACGCCGCACTCAGCAATATTCTTGCCATATGATGGCGCTCTGTAGATAATCGAGTCTGAACCAGACAATCCAGTGATTGATATTATTTACAACAACCCACACCATTGATACCAGCTGTTCATTGTCTCCCCAAGCCACGCTGTTGTTTCCTACCCACGCCGGATTCGTCTTCACCCCCTATTTCCATCGCCCTACCCTATGTTGTCCTTCCAATATCACCCCCTCCATCGACCTACCCCCACCAATGCACGGATCCCACCCTGGATAGCCGCCTATGGCCGTTTCCCGGAATGACCCGCAAGTACTGAGCACACCATCGCCAGTGGGCATGAAGACAAGCTCATTGGAAAGTAATTTGGCACGAACAAGCCATCGATCTGTCTCCGAATTGATCTTATGTCCGGGGTAAATCAAGGTCAGCTGGAAGAAAACTGATGCTGACATATTGCCGACTGCTTGATTGCAGCCCAACCTTCACCTGTACCTGCTGGCGTGTCGTAGACGTGGCTGTCGGTGTAGTCTGTACTTAACGTGCTGCTGCTAAAGTAGTATTGTAGTTGTCGTAGCAGTTGTACTACTACTAGTAGTAGTAGTAGTAGTGGTAGTAGTAGTATTTGTAGTAGGGGTTGTAGTAGCAGTAGTAGTTGAAGTAAAGAAGTAGTTGTAGTAGTAGTTGTAGTTATAGTAGTAGTATTTGTAGTAGTGGATGTCGTAGCAGTAGTAGTTGTAGTAAAGTAGTAGTTGTAGTAGTAGTAGTAGTAGTTGTAATAGTAGTTGTAGTTGTATGTGTAGTAGTAGAAGCAGTCGTAGTAGTAGTAGTAGTAGTAGTAGTAGTAGTAGTAGTAGTAGTAGTAGTAGTAGCAGTAGCAGTAGCAGTAGTAGCATTGTTTGGCTGCTTGTACTAGTACTTTATAGTGCTAGCTCACTGAGATACCATGCCGCAGTTTAACATGAATAACCCACTCAGGCACAGTATACTGACTCCGTGCCGACCAGCCGTTTTAACCCCTTAATGCCGAGTGTCAGGCAGGGTAACAACAAATAATATCTTTTAACCTCTTTTGGTATGACGCGGCCCGAAGATAACGGCTGTGACTGTTTGTACTAGTCTCGACTAATGCTGGTTTTATAGTGCTAGCCCACTGAGAAGCAATGCCGCTGTTGAACATGAATACCCAACTCAGACACAGTGTACTGACTCCTAACAGACCATTCCTTATTTTATCCCTTAATGCTGAGCGCCAGGCAGGGAATCCACAAATGCCATCTTTAACGTCTTTAAGTATGACATGGTCGGGGATCGAACCCCGACGCTCCGCTCGGCGGGCTAACAAGGTTTAATGCAAGACACTGTAACAACATAGCTACCGAGGTCTGATAGTGCTTTAAAATCCTATTGTTGTATTTATGTACATACATACACCATAATGTTAATGACCTAGGTATATGTTTCTTCTCATGAACATAATGTATTTCTCTTCAAAGGTCCATGAGGGATGCCAGCATTAGTAACAATGAAACAATCAAAATAAGTCGAGAGAGTTTAAAATAGATTTCTATAAAAATTCATGAGAGTCTATTTGTAGTGAAAATGCCATCAGGAACGGCCAATACTGGACTTGGTATTGACGTAGTGCGACCTGTACACGATGGCGTGCAGGGATGTGGTTGGCAACTCAAACACGCCGAAGGAAAAAGGACAAAACGAGATGAAAACAAAGAGAAAATGACGAGCTTTCACAATGCGTCGCTGAGCTAGATAGTGAATTAGGGATATGCTGTACGTTGATTAAATATACAGTTTTAATGTTTCAGGACAGATCGATGCAGTTTTTTATTCCTTTTGGTTACATTCAGGTTAATCTATTTAATTAAACATAATCATTGTCAATTTCATAATGGGAAATATATACCTTTTGGAAAAATTTATCATGACGATTCAGTGTCATTTAATACGATTGTTTTTTTATATGTTATAAATCATTAATATGAATTTGATATTGTGCCTAGGAATAAGTGTGAACAATACCTGCATGTACAATTAAATTGTATACATGTATGACACATATAATCAATATCACAAGATACCTTTAAATACGTGCTCAGCATGTGATGGGTGACAAAGTTTTTAAGGTTACATGGTGTTTTGCGTGTCTCGTCGATGTGGCTCTTTCATGTCCTTACCTTTATTAATTGTTGTGACTTTATCCTTGCCGTATGGATCCGTGAAGATCCGGGGTAGAATAGGTCTTCAGCAACCCATGCCTGCCTTAAATGGCGACTATGCTTGTCGGAAGAGGCGACTAACGGGATCGGGTGGTCAGGCTCGCTGACTTGGTTGATGCATGTCATCGATCCCAATTGCGTGGACCGATGTTCATGATGTCAATCACTGGATTGTCTGGTCCAGACTCGATTATTTACAGACCGCCGTCACACAGCTGGAATATCGCTGAGTGTGGCGTTAAACAACAAAGAAGCCAAACCTTGCCGTATGAGATTATGATGTTTTTCTTGTTTTTTCTTTGCACTAATTTGAAACATCACCTGAACTTACACTTTGCGCCAAGTGAGTGAGTGAGTGAGTATGGTTTTACGCCGCTTTTAGCAATATTCCAGCAATATCACGGCGGGGGACACCAGAAATGGGCTTCACACATTGTATCCATGTCAGGAATCGAACCCGGGGCTTCGGCGCGACGAGCGAACGCTTTAACCACCAGGCTACCCGACCGCCCCTCTTAGCGCCAAGACTTAATGTTAACAAAAAGAACATGTTTGGCAGTTTCTTGCTCAAAACACGACCTTTCCCTCGTGTAAACAAAACAGGTGAAGTACTCGGATGCCATGCAGTGCTAGAGTGGATAGAGCGTCATAGAGTGGATAGAGTGGATAGAGTGGTACTTGTTGTTATCCTGCCTGGCGCTCGGCAATAAGGGAATAAAACAAGGACTAGTCTGATGGGAGTTGGTATTTTAGTGGGGTGATATGGGGTTTAACGTCGCGTCCAAGATTATTGCACTTATATAGCGACGTGCATGTACGTGTGTGTGTTTGTGTGGCTGCTTGTACTAGTCCGGACTGATGCCGATTTATAGTGCTAGCACACTGAGATACCGTGCCGCAGTTTAACATGAATACCCTACTCAGACACAGTATACTGACTCCGAGCCGACCAGTCCTTGTTTAAGCCCCTTAATGCCGAGCGCCAGACAGGGTAACAACAAGTACCATCTTTTTACTCTTTTGGTGGTATTTTAGTGGGGCATTTATGTTATAAGCTGCGGCATGGTATCTCAGTTGGCTATCACTATTAAACCGGCATAAGTACGGGTTATACAGGGACACACACACACACACACACACACACACACACACACACAAACACACACAACCGCTGTCTTCAGCGGAGCGTTTGACTAGATCATTCATGGTCTATTAAATCGCATTTGTGCAGGTGTTAATTGGAAAATGAGCTCTTCACATTTTTAATATATTTTAACACAGGAAACATACACCCGTGGAAACAAGTATCTCTATTCTGTTATTTTCATATATTTACATAATAATGACAATTTTTTTCAATACACTATATGTTATTTACACTGGGCAAACATCCTGGTTCACATTATACGATATAAGACGCCGAGGAAACAACAGAAAGACTACACCGATAACATTAGCCTTGGGGAGGTTACAAAACACGTTATTGGATAATCGATTTCGTTGTCTCTATTTCATGACCATGTTTCATTGTGAGAAAAAAACCAAATGAGTTTCGTCAGAAAATTAATACAGGATACGATTTTTAAAAATGGTTATTTTATATGGAAATTTATACAACATATGAAGGGTGCTCAATATTTTTCAAGATGCATCGTCCCAGTGCATGAATGAGATGCGGCCCCATGGGAAAGAGTCTATGGAGAATTTAAGGCCACATAAACATGTTATTCCTCATCACCGACTGATCGATCAGACCTTTAATTTTAAAAAATTAATTTGGATGCTGTATTCAGTTCCGTTTTTTAAAGTTTTGGTACAATCCGAGTTTCCTCTTTTTGATGTAACCCGCCATGGTAAACAGCAAATCCGTTAGTGATTTTGGACATCAGGAATGGCAGTGAGGTTTTGCTAGGCTCGGGGCGTTTGGATACGATTGTGTATTTAGGTTGGAAATCGAAAATAAAATTGTAATTCGATCTATCTTTACATTGTTTTTTATGACTATATTTAATTGTTTGAGTCGAAATACATCTATTCTTACGCCTACATATGCTCACTGATGTTTTCTGTGCTGTTAGACGGACATGCCCTGGGTGTATGTTTCATCTATACATGCTTTCGGTACATACCCGGCAGGGTTTGGCTTCTTTGTTGTTTAACGCCGCACTCAGCAATATTCCAGCTATATGACAGCGGTAGGTAAATAATCGAGTCTGGACCAGACAATCCAGTCATATACATCGTGAATATCATTGTTGCATTCATATTTTGCAATTGAAACACACGTCCTAATTGTTCAATGACGTCACGCTTAAAGATCATACTATTAGAGGTAAAACTATAAACAATCACAATTCTCACAACCTGAAATGACAACAACCTATATACATGGAAATTCATATCTGCCACAATAACGTCATGTGTAATGTTACAGTACGTCGTCGCAAAGATACCGTCGGGTTTGTAGAATTTGCGAATAATCAAAACGTTTGGCGGTTTCTTGAAGAATGGAATTGGAAAAAACATAACATTGCCATTTTGTTTTGACAGATCACTCTGTGAGGTAAAACATATCGGGAGACATAATTAACGAGAAATACCATCTACATGTATTAGAAAAGGGCAATAACAGTTCGTTCAATAAACTAATCATTGTTTCGAATGATTGATGACATGAATATCTACCATTAACCTCTACACCTTTACCAAACAGTTGAAGGACATGCACTACAATCAGCGATGTCCTAGTTTAGTCTTACCCTGACACTGACTCATTTACATGCAGATTCCATTATCTCGTCTAGGGCCTTGTGGCACAGCTGACCAGCCCTAACCGAGCATCGTAACAAACCAACAGCAAATACTATGTGAATGGACGGGGTTTTGTGCCCAGTCAATTGTACACCCAGGTCGGGTACTGGCGAGTACTCGGACCACCGGCGTTTTGTGAATGAGCTCTTAATCGGAGAATAACCTTTACCCTCGACTATACTCATCACACTGGGTGTTTACAAACTGGGAAGTGCATGGTAGATATCTGGCGCAGGTGATGCAGGTGGAAACAGAAGATGCGAGAATAACTGAGCGTGCGTGCGTGCGTGCGTGCGTGCGTGCGTGCGTGCGTGCGTGCGTGCGTGCGTACCTTTGTCTTGAACATTTCCACGCCTAAACACATATATGGTATCATAGTACTGGCAATAGGTTCTATTCTATATGAATTTGTTTTCTATTCTATGAGTTTCATTTATAAACCAATTGTTGTTTCGAAACTTGTAAAGAGTGGCCTCCCTTCGGCGTGCCAGGATCATATGATCGTGGGTTCGAATCCCAGATTCTCCTGATTACAACGCTTGGTTTAAACAGATTCTTTCCACTAATAAAGCATACCAGAAAAAAATGTATATAACAATTTCATTTCTGAAAGAAACCGCCTGCGTGATCTCGTCCGGTCGGAGGTTCGATCTTCGGGCCGCATCATGCCAAAAGACGTTAAAAGAAGTTATTTGTTGTTACCCTGCCTGGGGTTAAAACAAGGACTGGTCGGCACAAAGTCAGTATACTGTGCCTGAGTGGGGTATTCGTGTCAGACTGCGGCATGGTATCTCAGTGGGCTGGGAGTATAAAGCCGGCATTAGTACTAGTACTAGTACAAGCAGCCACACACACACGCGCGCGCACGCACGCACGCACAGACGCACACACACACACACACACACACATACATACACACGTGCATGCACGTCGCAATATAAGTGTAATAATAAACCCTATTTCACCTCAACTCATCTCACCTCACCTCATTTGTCAAAAAATAAGTATTTATGCATTTCTAAACCTCTGCCCCTAACGACGGTTTGCATTAGCTGTGTTTATTTCATCAGAGACAGACATTCAGTGTACTATAGCGAGGGGTACTTGGAAAATAAATACTACATTCTCATAGGTCAGTCAGAGGTATCAAATCAAAATAACAACCTCTGGCTGAAACGGCTAATTGACTGAATCGACTGTATCTCCTTGCCCACAAAGATGGTGTATCTCACGTATACAGTAATAACGTTTAAAATGGAAGTTTTACAGATATCTGCCTTAATTCTACAAATGAGAATGATGGTGAAAGGAGGAGGATGACTTGGATCTTATCCTGCCCGTCTAGACTAATAATCATAATATTAGAAACGACTATGATATGTTTTGAGAACATTCAGTCGGTTTCAAATTGATTATAGTGCAGTTACAGCTAACCTACCTCCATACATTGAAAACACATACGTGTACGTATCTCCTTATGGCTTGCTGGGGGCACGGGTGGCCCAGTCGTCTAAGGCGCCGCGATTCGCTGTGCAGAGTTGCGTCCCTTGGGCACGCCAGAAACCTATGATTGTGGGTTCGAATCCCGGTTCGCCCCGATTATGTTTCTAGGTTTGTCAGCATCATACCCGTGCTCGTGGGTTTCACCGAAGTGGTAAACGTCTGAGACCTGCATCACTTCGGGCTTACCTCCCACATTAACCTGACACGCTGCGATATAACTGTAATACTGTTAAAGCGGCGTTAAACCCAACTCACTCACTCACTTATGGCTTGCTAATACGATGAAATGCGATTCAGCTGTTAGCAGGATCTGCAGACAATGATTGCTAGTTTTAATCCTAAGCCCCTCTTCACAGCCTAAAGCAACAAAGAAATGGCTACCCATTGATTATTCACAATGTGATTAACGATATAATATTTAATAAATATCTGACCATGAAGTCTTTCATGGGATTAATGAATGGTGCGTTCCAGAACATGTGTAGGGCTCGCACGGTTACACGCGGTGTATAAGAGCTGATCGAGACATAACAACGCGGTGCTCAGCTCTGATTGTACGTGATTGCTATCAATGCCGGTGGGGGTGAGTTTTACGTGACGGGGGACATGTGTGGGGATAATGTACACTTCGCCGCACAAGCCCATACAGATCAGATTTTGTATTTTTGGCTTAGCTCTTTGGGATTAGTATGTTGTGTAATTTATATATACATTTTAGGACAGTTTATATTGTCTGTAAAATGAAATTAATACAACACTGCCCGGCAAAAGAAATTATACACCAAGTTTGATCGTAGCTAAAAATGAAACAAACAAGAAATGGTTACTCGATTGTGATGTATTTGATATGGATGTAGCCGTGTAACTGTTTTCAGCCTAGTAACGTTTTGACAACGTTTGTAATATTTTTGTCAAATCCAATTTTCAAATATATACTTACGCCCGGGAGTTTATAAATATAAACATCACATTGGTTAAAAACCGGGATATGTAAATTTCACCAGTTAAATAATTTACGGTTTTGGGGCATAATTTTAATAAAATACGTACACAAATTACCATTTATTGTGTTTATTATTTTATTTGTTATTTACAGGGATCAAATCGTGTATAAATTCCCTGAAAACTGACAATACATACATGTACGTGTATATGATAGTCTAAGCACAGCTTAAGAGCCTCGTACTACGTGACGTGGTCGAAAATGCGGAGTGCTTGTAAACGATTGATTTACAGTTGCCCTGATTACTGCTACACAAATGTATTTATAAGATTTTGAATGTTTAACAGGTCATTTTAAACTATTGGGACTTGGTATGGAACTTTAAGTTTAGGTATCAGGCGTATATTTATTTGATACTGTTTTATCCGAGTGCGCAAACTTGAGTTTACTTGTACTCAGCATAGGGCGTAATGATTTATTTGTGCCACAAAATGAAGCCGAAGGCATATAACCATGTTATCGTAAAGAATGACCATAAAGCATTTCACAGATGGAGAGTTTTGTAGATAAATAGCATGTTTAAATAGCATTTGTCCATTTATTTACCATAAATACTTAGCATTTTCCATCCATAACATTGAAATGAATAAATTATGTTGAAATAATGCCAACATTAAACTGCGAGAAACCCACCTGTGATATCTACATATGGGAAACGTTAAGCATCACTACTTCTTGATTTGCATATTCATGAATTCCGAACTTCCGTGTTTTCATTGGCAATATCATACGCCCTTGACCTCATGTTTAAGATAAAAAAAAGGAAATAATATGCATACTCAACAACAAAAGTTCCCGTGACACCAATATTTTAGTGTATTTTTCAAACAAGTAAAGCTTGGTTTTCAGAATTGTAGTACATGTATGGAATCAAGTCACAAAAACGCATCTGCTACAGAAAAGCATGCATTCCATGCAAAAGTTGACTTTTATGCAAGCCCCATGCATTTCACTACCCAAGAATGGGTATAAAAACATGTGCGTTGACGGGATTCCATATGCATTATTTAGCATCGTGCTGACAACAACCACTAAAAAAAAAAAAAATTACGTAATTATTCAACATAATGAAATGCCACGCCTGTCCGAAAATGAGCGTCCGCGAGCCATTGGTATGCTTGAAGAAGGATTGAGTCAACTGATGTTGCAAGACAATTTAACGTCCACAGAAACACCATTTGGTGTTTATGGCAACGTTGGCAACAGACGAATGCAGTCAGAGACCATCCTCGGAGTGGCAGGCCACGCGTAACCAATAATCGACAAGACAATTGGATTCGAACAACACACCTACGAAATCGATTCCAGCCAGCAACAGTGACTGCAAGAAGCATCCCTGGCCTTCGACGAATATCTTCACAAACCGTACGTCGTCGTCTCAGATGTGCAGGGATCGTCGCCAGAAGACCCGCCAGGAAACCACCGTCAAGCACGTCTACAGTGGTGCAGACTTTGGGACAAGTTCTATTCACTGACGAGTCTCGTTTTCACCTCAGCCACAGCGTTGGACGGATTCGAGTGTACCGACGTCGAGGTGAACGTTACGTCAATCATTGTGTCATGGAAGAAGATCGGTTCGGGGCGGCAGCGTTATGGTATGGGGTGGGGTTACTGCAAGACAGAGGACCCTTTGATAGTGGTAGAGGGAAATCTCAATGGACAGCGCTACCGCGACGATATCATCGGCCCTGTTGTTCAACCGTTATTGCGTCGTCATGGTCCAGGCATTACCTTTCAACATGACAACGCCCGGCCTCATATTGCTCGACTTGTTCAGGATTCTCTTCAACAAAACAACGTGAATGCCATCACCTGGCCGGCTCGCTCCCCTGATCTCTCACCAATCGAGCACATGTGGGATGAGATGGATCGGCGTCTTCGACGTCAACCACGTGTTCCACAGACACTCCAGGAACTTCGAAACATGCTCCAGCAGATATGGACAGATATCCCACAGGACTTTGTGCGACGCCTGGTCCATTCCATGAGACGAAGATGTGTTGCTTGCATCGCAACCAGAGGTGGACACACACGCTATTGATTTTTAAATTGACACTTTGGCATATACATGGTTTTTTAAATGAAATCACGCATTTTCTGAAGTCAGTATGGCAAATTAAACCATTTGAACACTTACAGGAGTCTTTTATCTGTTGAAAAACCGAAATTGTTTCAGATTTGGTAAAAAAACATAACTTTACATTAAATCTTATTCAATGTCACAGGAACTTTTGTTGTTCAGTATATGTTCCTCCAGATGGTCTCGCGGACTTGGTCACATGACGCGGAGAAGTAAAGGAATCAACGTACGGGTCGTCAAAAAGCAGTGCCATGGAGTGGTCACAAATATGTCATTATGTAATTGACTTCGGTCTCTGTACGCGTTTGTCATTTTGTGTGACAATCAAAAGTCTTTTGTTAGAAACTTAATGCAGCATTTATTATATACTTCAGTTTGAAAGACTGAGTTTTCGGAAGTTGAGAAATGAGATAATTTCATTGCAGTGAACATAACACTTCATATTTCACTGCAGTGAACATAACACTTTGACGGGACTATTGTGTGTGGGTGGGTGTGTGTGGGTGTGTGGGTGGGTGGGTGTGGGTGTGTGTGTGTGTGTGTGGTAAAAGTTCAGTTAACATCTGCTATATCTCAATCTCATTAAAATCAGATCTTAGTTCTCGCTACTGCTAAACAAAGATCTGAAGACATCCCAGAACGACCTTTCATCCGACCAATCAGAGCGTCGCTTACCAGATCATGAAATTGACAGTCGAAATGTGATTTCTAATCATACAACCTCGAAAACTTTAACACGGGGTATTCCGAACGATAGTTAAGGGTTTAACGACTGAATCAATACAATCTAGACCATCTATGCCATGGCAGAATGGTTTTTTGTTCAGATTTCAAATTTGTAATCGAGAATTTGTCAAAATATGTTTCGAAGCGTAGTCGCCAATTTGAAATTGGAGCCGTAAAGCATGAGAAAGCTGCCTTCTGATTGGTCATTCCATTGGTCGGTCAAAGTTCGCGCAAGGTCGGTCTGACGTGACCCGTAATGGGATGTCCTCAGATCTTTGTTTAGCGGTAGCGAGAACTAAGATCTAATTTTAATGATATTGGCTATATCTATATTTGCATTACAGAAATGCAGTTATGTCAATAGAAACAAATTGCAAGGGAATCCGTGGCATTTGATTGGCTAACCAAGAAATTATTTTAGCGTTATATTTCCACTAAAGGACTACTGTTTCCCGGTTGTCTGAAAATAGAATGGGCGGAACTTGTGTTGCATTATTGTGCTGAACGATGACACCGACTTTCCTATCGTTGTCTACAGGTTTTTGTGATATTGATTAAAAACCAGTCTGTGAAATTATTGTTGACGTATTTATTTATAAAAATTGACTTAAATAAGATTTTGCGTTTCCGTAGCTGACGTCCGCAAATTGTGCACACCGGCAACTGTAACGTAATGACAAAGGTGGAAGGAGGAGAACACTTACAAAATCGATGACAGTATACATGCGACACTGGCATGGTTGTATTTTCGAGAGTATCGGTACTAGATAGGTGTGGTTGGGTGGTATAGGCTCATATGTCTGCAGTCAAGGGCGTGGCTTAATGAAATGAAATAGATGATTCATTAGAGTTCAACTGAATAGCTAATCCGAAACTCTAGCTGTAATCAAACAGGACAGAAATAGGCAGTGTATAGAGGGGTGTATCTCTTTGTGGAACGTATGCTTACTTCTAGTGTTATTAAAGGAAACAACCGAGCGATACCCAAAGGCTGGAAGACCTAAAACAGCACGTGATCTAACTACGTCACAGTGGAATTCGCTTTTTGCACACGGAACCAGTGTAACAACTACCCAGTGGCGCTAAAACATCACAACAATGTATGCCTCGTTTATGCGTTACTGAGATTATATGAAGGATATTAGACTAAAATCTAGTCTCTGAAATGAACATATCGTACATAAAAAAAAAACTTGTTCAGTTATCTTAATAAAAAATATAATAAAAAGGAGCCCAGTGACTCTCTACATTTTCATACTGCAGTGATCTAGACTTGCCAAACATTATAGACTTGCATGGGCTGTATTTGATATATATTTGTATCAGGGTCTGTAAGACAGACTAGAAGGATATGGAAGATACAAGAGACTTCTGTTTTTCAAACCAATCGACTCTTCAGTCTTCGTTTCGCACATAGAAGATTTAGTTATTTTTGCGCAAATTTTAAACTCTCGGTTAAAGTGTAACACAAACGTATCATTTGATAAAAAGAAACCTCATACCCATGTGACAAGACTGTAATTTTGTTTCCGACGCAGCCAAACTATGTTACTCAATTATAATATATTGATATACACTCAACCAATAGTATTCGGACGATGCTACTACCTGTGAAATTCCGGGGTAGAATATGTCTTCAGGAACCAATGCTTGCCATAAAAGGCGACTATGCTTGTCGTAAGAGGCGACTAACGGGATCGGGTGGTAAGGCTCAATGACTTGGTTGATGCATGTCATCGTCTCCCAATTGCGTGGATCGATGCTCATGGCGTTAATCACTGGATTGTCTGGTCCAGACTCGATTAATTACAGACCGCCGTCATGTAGCTGGAATATTGCTGAGTGCGGCGTTAAACAAAAAGCAACAACAAACAAACTTAGTGTAGAGGGTAGCGCGTTCGCCGGACAAGCACACTACCTGGGTTCTACTCTGCAAAATGGTCGGTGTCCTCGTCTTGATAGCCCTATATTTCACAATGTGGGTAACTACACTTTACGGTTGCATCCACGCATCCCTTCACCTAATTGAATAGTTGTCCACAAACCCAATACCTTCATAATGACACATACATATCAATTACACGATCAAGCGAGGACTAAGACTGTAATCACTATCTTATGATTAATAGCTGGTCAATACTTGGTCACGTAGTAATGAGATCAAATACCAATAGCAATTCATTAGGGTATTTAGGAACTGGAGCTTCTTACAGGAGTTCACTGACCTGGTCGGACATTGGACTGGCCATTGCAGCTCGACATGTCCTTATACAAACATTAATGAGACTGTAATTAAAACTATATGATATTATTTCCAGATGACAATGATTAAAAGTGCATTGCCACCTATGTCCGGCGCCCGTGATACTGCCCGTCCAGCGTTCATCGCTATTGTCATGGCAACAGAGGTACATTAATAGAGGGGCAAATGGGAACTATCAAAGAATTTATTGTTTTTATAGGTACCTCATGTCTGTCTATTTTCAATAAACATGTGGAACAATGGTCAATTAATTTTTTTATTGGTATCCAAACATCCATCGATGCAGAATGGTGGGTAACGAACTTTCCCTGGCTATTATCACACAAAAATCAACAGGGGCAGTTAAAGACTATTTTCTGTCGGTCAAATCGTTTTGAATTGAAAGCGGTTTTTTCCGAAAACATGACGGAACGATATATGAGTTATGTGAACCTCGGTAATATAGATAGAAAATAACGGAATGAATGGGTTTTTATGCAAGAACGCCTGCAATATTCTGAGCAAAAAAAGTTAGTGATCATGAATATTGTATGGAAAGTTAGTGATCATGAATATTGTATGGAAAGTTAGTGATCATGAATATTGTAGGGAAAGTTAGTGATCATGAATATTGTAGGGAAAGTTAGTGATCATGAATACTGTAGGGAAAGTTAGTGATCATGAATATTGTAGGCAAAGTTAGTGATCATGAATATTGTAGGCAAAGTTAGTGATCATGAATATTGTAGGGAAAGTTAGTGATCATGAATATTGTAGGGAATGTTGGTGATCATGAATATTGTATGGAAAGTCAGTGATCATGAATATTGTAGGGAAAGTTAGTGATCATGAATATTGTAGGGAAAGTTAGTGATCATGAATATTGTAGGGAAAGTTAGTGATCATGAATATTGTAGGGAAAGTTAGTGATCATGAATATTGTAGGGAAGTTAGTGATCATGAATATTGTAGGGAAAGTTAGTGATCATGAATATTGTAGGGAAGTTAGTGATCATGAATATTGTAGGCAAAGTTAGTGATCATGAATATTGTAGGCAAAGTTAGTGATCATGAATATTGTAGGGAATGTTTTTGTAGTGAAGACTGAGCACACAATTTCATGAAAATAAAAACTATTCATGATCCCTAACATATTTTTAGATTTTTTCAATAAAACTTAAAGATTAATCCGTCCACACAATACCTTATCTGAAGCTGTAGAAAATAAAATAACTATTTAATATAATTATTAACAATATATGATTCCTGAATATACAACATATGTGCTTTAAAACAACAGAAAGATCAAAGATATATTTCTAATGCGATTCGTCGCGAACCACTGACGTACATCATCTATTACGGGAAATGGCACTGTGTCCCATGGCAATGTATATATATATTTTAAAATTCCAAAGAATTAACCCAATATATTGCATTACGTCGATACATCTATTTGGGGCCTTGTGTCAGAGATATTTATTGTTATTGTTTTGGACATCCGTCATTAGAAACAGCTGATATTGATGAATGGGACATCGGCGAATCCGCAAATCCCATGATGACAATTTCAGCAACATTGGCTAGACTGTAGAACAATGTGGATAAACTTTATCGGTCAATTTCGCCATTTCCATACCTTTCCTAACCTCTAACTCCCCTCATGAAATATACAACGATGTCACGTGAAACCTAAATATTCACAGGTGAATCAGGCAGACTCTTCAAACAAAGCTAATCATGGGAATCCGTCATCTTTGGGGGAAATGTGATATGAGCGGACAGTAGCAGGTTCTTCACAAGTAAGGGGCTCCGTACAGGTCATATGCAGGTCATGCGAGGGAGGGTGACCCCCAATGATAATTCGATACTGTCGCGACTCTAACAATGTCTACTGTCGTTATCTAGAGGCAGGGGGGGGGGGGGGGGGGGGGGGGGGTGTGAGAGCAGAGGGTGACAATAGCGTCGACGTGTCCGAGGCTCGCACAGTGGGTGACGATTGGAGCCCTGACGGGGTCATGAATGTAAAGTACGCGGGTTGTGTGGGGGTGGGGGTCCTATCAACAGGTTGTAGAATGTATAGGGTGGAAATAAACTATACGCCAAATTGCTGGCTGTGGTACTCGTTTCCCGGTTTTATTTACTGTCTCCAGCTACGTGGCAAAATTGGATTACCTTTTTAGATCAGATTTTTATGCTTTGTATGTAAAGCAAAAAATCACATATTGTACCATTGAATACACACCATTATCAATATCATCAGTTGCTGCAGATGTAATGTATATATGTATATATGATTTATAGTGTTTTGTCTTTTAAAATTGCATCTGTCCCGAAATGGAACGTTTCTGTAATAAATATTATCTTATCCCATCTGTCATTGTCGTCAAATGATATACGAGTATAATTGTATTCTATTTAAATACTACAGTAAACTACGGTTATAACGAACACGCTTATAACGAACTGACTGATAAAACGAACTTATTTTTTAGTCCCGGCCATTTGTTGTATATATGCTGCATATATGCCTATAACGAACTACGGTTATAACGAACTAAAATTGGTGGTCCCTTTGAGTTCGTTATAACCGTAGTTTACTGTAATACTAATACTAAAGTGTATTCCGGTTATAAAATCGACTACATAAAATTAGGATCGTTGGTCGTTGCTTAACTACTAGTCGATTCAGAGAGAGATGTGCGGGCCCCCATGTGCTTGCATCTGTATAAGATCAATGACCTTGAACAAGACGTTAAATCCTCCTTTGACCTTCACCTTCTTTGGTGCATGAAATCCACGAGCACAAGCAAATGACACGCAAACCTTTCGTGAGAACCGACAAAATAATGGATCGGGTGGTCAGGCTCGCTGACTTGGTGGATGCTTGTCATCGTACCCCAATTGCGTGTATCACAGTGTCAAGGATGTCAGTCACCTGATTGTCTGGTGGATTATTTACAGACCGCCGTCATTTAGCTTGAATATTGCTGAGTGCGGCGTTTAACAACAAACAAACGAACACGTACAGTATCATAATCAGGTCGAATGTGGGATTCGAAACCCTACTACAAGGAATGAACCCACGTACTCACATGTCGATATGCATGTCAATACCCTCGGTATGAAAGAACAAATGTCTGTAGAGTGAAACATTATGTCTATAATATTTCTTTTCAAACATTTTAAATTCAGTTCATTTTGTGAAAAAGATTCTGCGATAACGTATGTTATGCGTAGTTTATCAAAAAGCGAATTCCGCCTCCGTCGTTTTTTCCTAGTCCTGCGCCATTATATATACTAAAAGCCTTGGCAAGACTAGATCAAACTAAACCAAGTCTAGTTTCCTTGATTCCACATATGAAAACAGCAGAAGAGGAATGGTTCTTTCAAAGAATTGTTTTTATTATTTTAAAGAAATGTTTTCATTGGCTAGGTGTTAGTCTAGTTATTTTCCCCCCAAACAAAAGCGTTGACAAGTTTAATCACAGGGCGTGACTACAATTCCACGAAGGTAAAGTGTGAAAAACGTACTACAACAGTAGCCGCCGAACAGCACTCTGATAACGCAGCCAGACAACACACCTTTAATCTGTGGTGCGGGACAGGTGACAAATACCCACTCAGCACCACTCGATATCCGAGATTCTCGAGCAGCGTTCTGTCAGCGCGGATGGATTCACACGGGAAACACCGTCACGCTCACGTGCTCCAGACGGCGTGTGTTCTTCCGCCGTTCATTCTCACGACTCGACCTTTGAAACTAAAATAGATAAAGCTTTCAATTTATCAAGCATTTATTTAGAAAATCCCCAGCCGCTGGGAATATTTAGAGATATTGGTGTCAATTCATTTTCTCATAGACGAATTACTCATGATCTGCATTATCGGCAAGTCTGGACCGCGTTGTTTTAAATGGGAGACAACATATGCAATTTATTTGACCAGTATATTCACAGCACTGACTTAACACCTGTATAATTCTGTCATTAATGAAGACGATTTTATGAATCAAAGGGATGTAACCGCTCATGGTCAGTCGAAACTGCGGACAAGGGCATTAATACCATGACCTGAACAGGTGGACGCCATACGAATTGCTGTGGTCAGTTTGGGGCCAGCTTCCGCTCACACAGACCGACTGCCCTGTATACGATGTGGTACGGCCCAGCTTTCAACCACGTGGCTTGCCCGTCCTCGTCAAAACACGGCAGTCCGGAAGCGAATGTTGTGGACGCGGGCCAAAAAATCAAGTTAGAATGGCAAAGTTTCGCGGGCAGACCGTGGAGGGGAAATGTAACATTTTAGCCGTCTGCTTTGCTTCCTCCCACTCCCGCCAAGACGGCATCTTGCACGTGCATGACGTCACTACAGCTTATATGGGCGGACGATACCACGGGTGATGCCCCGTCGATTGATGTCCATTGCCTAAAAAAGTCGTGCAACGACAATTAAGCATCCTGTCCTCAATAACCCCAAGAGCCTTAAAATACATTCATTGACAGACAGCGCCTGGCGAGCTACAAATTGTAACGTATTTGAGATTCGTAACCATAACTTAAATTTGTGTGTGGCGTCTGCCTGACACCATAGTTATTCCACGTAGTATTTTGTTTGTTCGGTGTTTAACGCCGCACAGCTGTTGTAACATAGATGGAAAACAACTATCTGTAGCACAAAACAACATTCACTCATTCCTTTCCGTTCTTTGTTTGTTTGTTTGGTGTTTAACGCCACACTCAGCAATATTCCAGCTATATGACGGCGGTCTGTAAATAACCGAGTCTGGACCAGACAATCGTGTGATTGGCATTATGAGCATCGATCCACGCAATTGGGATACGATGACATGCATCAACCAAGTCAACGAGTCTGACCACCCAATCCCGTTCGTCGCCTCTTACGACAAGCATAGTCGCCTTTGCTGAAGACCTGTTCTACCCCGGATCTTCACGGATCAAGAGGCGACGTAACGGATCGGGTGGTCAGACCGGGTTTATATCGTTGATATTTACCTCGGCGTTTGGAAGACAATGTTAGAGGGTGGCTTTGTCCTGGTCTTCCTTGGCCTTAAGTCTTTATAATTTGTGTGACGTCAAAACCTTCGTCGTGTAACGATTTACTCAAACAATATTGTATCGGGTGTATTCCTGCGTATTATTTTGACCGAGATAATATTCTGCAAGATCATCTCTGTCTGAGAGAGGGGTTATTATTATGAATACAACTCAAAGCTTTCTCAAATCGAATCTTCTGGGATCAATTACCGTTCTACAATATTGCCTCTGTGTATCGGCGATGCATCATCTTTCAATACATCGACTCATCACTCGTAAGTGAAGTGGACAGCTGTATTATTTCAAACAATCCTCACAACAGATTCGCTTAATCGGGGAAATAATGTATAACACTGACATGGTTCAACAATCCATCATCGAAGGTTACAGGCCCTTAGAGACATTGACAACGTTTTGGAATCAATCAATAGAAAAATCACTTTCCATATTGTCCTGTATGTAATTTTTGGTGTCACGTTTTTCGCTATGGTCAGAGACGCTGTAGGCGGTTTGATCCGACAGCTCATTATGTCAAACTTGTAAGGGCGAAGAGGTTAACCCTTCGGTAAAAAACACATCAATGACCCTATGAATAATTAACAAGCATTTTTATTGACCGAACATTCATACACGCAAAAACGACAACACACGCGTGGAAACACGGACACACATTACAAACGAGAGGTGAAACTTTAAATGAAAATCCCCTTCATGTATATAAAAGACAATAACCGCCACCTCATCAATAATGTACATGTTTCTTGTCTATCCAAACATGCATGAAACCACGGATTGTTGCCTTTTAATTGCGATCAATTTAAACCATGAACGCGTCATTACTTTCTCTTATATGAAAACATTTGAATTATTGAGATATTTACACAATCGTTTACCCGTGGGGATGGCGGGTTCCAAGTGTTTCCAGACTCCGTGGTGGCGCAACTGGTGAGTAAATTGGATGCCCGTTGATTAAGACATCTCAGTTTAAAAATACTTGAATGTGTAACCAGCTGGGTCGCCGCTATTGAATCGGTGACCTATGAGAATGTTGATTGTGTCACAGCGCCCCGATGAGCCGAGAAGAGGCCTGTTTTGTGTATGCGTGGAGCCATGCTGACTTTATCGACCGCGGCATGGTTCAGTGGTTGTAACCCATTGCACAAATTGCACAGGCAGACCTGATGTACCTGAAAGATTAATAACACAGTCGTCTCTCTCTCTCTCTCTCTCTCTCTCTCTCTCTGACCAGAGATTATCACTTCACTTATCATTATTATCATTATTATCACCATCACCACCATCATCATCATCACATCACCACCACCATCATCATCATCATCACCACCACCACCATCATCATCGTCATCATCATCATCCTTAAATGTCTCCCTCATGCACACCGCCGTGGGCTATGTTACCTGCGTGGAATGAGGGGTACAGAATGATGCCTAGTGGTATGGGGGACGTACCTGGGTCACACCTGATATTAAACCTGTAACATATACACCGCACTTGTGCATTATTCATATGGAGTTCATGTAAACAAACAAGCCACAAGCCGCCCGTGGTGCAAACACACCTGTACACATACATATACTTATCTGATTTTGCTTTCAAATCCAAACAAAGTATGCTATCGGCCACGTGTTTGCGTTTTAAAGATATAATCTGGTGTTGTGCTTCGAATCACATGATGAATGACCATGTCTGTAGCATTTATCTAAAATTATTTATAGGAACTATCATTCTCATTTTGACAATGAATTATCAGGACACAGAGGTTAAACTAAGTGCGGAATACAGTACCGAAGTGTGCTGGGAGTCATCGCTCGATGGTCTGGTGCTATAGGTTCAGTGGTCTAGCTGTCATAGACGCCATCACTCAGGTGGTTCAGTCGGAGGTTCAGTGATCTGCGCTAAGGCTCCATTGTCTGTGCCAGGCACCCGGGTCTTTTGGCTCCACGGTGTGATGCTATGCACCCGGGACTGTGCTAAGCTCGATGTTCTGTGCTAGGAGCCATGATCTGTGCTTGCCTCCATGTTCTGTGCTAGGAGCCATGGTCTGTGCTATGCTCCATGTTCTGTGCTAGGAGCCATGGTATGTGCTAGGCTCCATGTTATGTGCTAGGTTCCATGTTCTGTGCTAGGCTCCATGTTCTGTGCAAAGTTCCATGTTCTGTGCTAGGCTCCATGATCTATGCTAGGATTCATGTTCTGTGCAAAGTTCCATGTTCTGTGCTAGGCTCCATGTTCTGTGCAAAGTTCCATGTTCTGTGCTAGGCTCCATGATCTATGCTAGGATTCATGTTCTGTGCAAAGTTCCATGTTCTGTGCTAGGCTCGATGATCTGTGCTAGGAGCCATGTTCCTTGCTATGCTCCATGTTCTGTGCAAAATTCCATATTCTGTGCAAAGTTCCATGATCTGTGCTAGGCTCCATGTTATGAGCTAGGCTCCATGTTCTGTGCTAGGTTCCATGTTCTGTGCTAGGCTCCATGTTCTGTGCTAGGCTCCATTATCTGTGCTAGGCTCCATGTTCTGTGCAAAGTTTCATGATCTGTGCTTGGCTCCATGTTCTGTGCAAAGTTTCATGATCTGTGCTAGGCTCCATGCTCTGAGCAAAGTTTCATGATCTGTGCAAAGTTTCATGTTATGTGCTAGGCTCCATGCTCTGTGCAAAGTTTCATGTTCTGTGCAAAGTTCCATGATCTGTGCTAGGCTCCATGCTCTGTGCAAAGTTTCATGTTCTGTGCAAAGTTCCATGTACAGTGCTAGGCTCCATGTACAGTGCTAGGCTCCATGCTCTGTGCAAAGTTTAATGTTCTGTGCAAAGTGCCATGTTCTGTGAAAAGTTTTTATGATCTGTGCTAGGCTCCATGCTCTGTGCAAAGTTTCATGTTCCGTGCAAAGTTTCATGTTCTGTGCAAAGTTCCATGATCTGTGCTAGGCTCCATGCTCTGTGCAAGGTTCCATGTTCTGTGCTAGGCTCCATGCTCCGTGCAAAGTTTCATGTTCTGTGCAAAGTTCCGTGTTCTGTGCAAAGTTCCATGATATTTGCTAGGCTCCATGCTCTGTGCAAGGTTCCATGTTCCTTGCTATGCTCCATGTTCTGTGCAAAATTCCATATTCTGTGCAAAGTTCCATGATCTGTGCTAGGCTCCATGTTATGAGCTAGGCTCCATGTTCTGTGCTAGGTTCCATGTTCTGTGCTAGGCTCCATGTTCTGTGCTAGGCTCCATTATCTGTGCTAGGCTCCATGTTCTGTGCAAAGTTTCATGATCTGTGCTTGGCTCCATGTTCTGTGCAAAGTTTCATGATCTGTGCTAGGCTCCATGCTCTGTGCAAAGTTTCATGATCTGTGCAAAGTTTCATGTTATGTGCTAGGCTCCATGCTCTGTGCAAAGTTTCATGTTCTGTGCAAAGTTCCATGATCTGTGCTAGGCTCCATGCTCTGTGCAAAGTTTCATGTTCTGTGCAAAGTTCCATGTACAGTGCTAGGCTCCATGTACAGTGCTAGGCTCCATGCTCTGTGCAAAGTTTAATGTTCTGTGCAAAGTTCCATGTTCTGTGCAAAGTTCCATGATCTGTGCTAGGCTCCATGCTCTGTGCAAAGTTCCATGTTCTGTGCAAAGTTCCATGTTCTGTGCAAAGTTCCATGTTCTGTGCTAGGCTCCATGCTCTGTGCAAAGTTCCATGTTATGAGCTAGGCTCCATGCTCTGTGCAAAGTTTCATGTTCTGTGCAGCAAAGTTTAATGTTCTGTGCAAAGTTCCATGTTCTATGCTAGGCTCCATGTTCTGTTCTAGGCTCCATGCTCTGTGCAAAGTTCCATGTTATGAGCTAGGTTCCATGTTCTGTGCTGGGATTCATGTTCTGTGCAAAGTTCCATGATCTGTGCTAGGCTCCATGTTCTGTGCAAAGTTCCATGTTCTGTGCAAGGTTCCATGTTCTGTGCTGGGATTCATGTTCTGTGCTTAGCTCCATAATCTGGTTCTTGTCTCTATTATCTGGTATTGGTTTAAAAAAAAACTAATTTATTCCAGAAAATACTGGAAGAAACCCATTTTACCTCAGGTATTAAGTGTTCCCCGGATATCTGATTGTGCTCATGTTTCTACTGATGTCGCTGGCTCAAAATTGATAATGTGCAGCTGTCGTAACCTAGATGGAAATCAACTATCTCTCAGCGCAAAACAACAATCACTCATTCCTCACTCGTTGTTTGATTGTTTGCTTGTTTGTTGTTTAACGCCGCACTCAGCAATATTCCAGCTATATGGGGGCGATCTGTAAATAATCGAGTGTGGACCTGACAATCGAGTGACTGACATTATGAGCATCGATCTTCGAAATTGGGATACGATGACATGCATCAACCAAATTAGCGAGCCTGACCACCCGATCCCGTTAGTAGCCTTTTACAAGCATAGTGGCCCTTTGCGGCAAGCATAGGTTGCTGAAGACCTGTTCTACCCCGAATCTTCACGGGCACCCTACTTATTGATTCAAAGCGTTTTGGTTCTCTTCTTTGTCATAGATTGGGTTTTAATAACCTACAGAATATGCAGATAGGTCAGATAATGTTAAATATACTCTTGACATACATGTATAATGATAACTATTGTGTATCATGGAAAGATACAAATGTCCCTATCACAAGTGGAGTAGTATACGTGGACATTCCTGCTGCCCTATCGTTTAATTGTTTAATTTTTGTCATTGTCAAGCCTGATAGTTATAATATTTATTTATTGTCCATGTACGTTTAATTCACCTTAGAATAAGGATACTACCATCATCCACTGTTCATCAATTGCACGGGTGTCGGTGGTGGCCGCTTCAGATCAAAGACAAGACGGCTGCACTGCACAACGCGGTGCTCGAGTGAGTGAGTGAGTTGGATTTAAGGCCGCTTTTAACAGCATTCCAGTTATATCTCGGCATGTCAGCTTAATGTGGGAGGAAAGCCCGAAGTAATGCAGGTCTCAGACGTTCGGTGAAACCCACTCGCACGGGTATGGTGCTGACAAATCTAGAAACATAATCGGGGCGAACCGGGATTCGAACCCACAATCATAGGTTTCTGGCGTGCCCAAGGGACGCAACTCTGCACAGAGAATCGCGGCGCCTTAGACGAATGGGCCATCCGTGCCCCCAAGCGATGCTCCAAGACAATGAGGGTCACCCATGTGATTAACACTACACGTGTATGTAATACTGCACAGGTAAACAAAACATACGTGTAGATATACAGCCGTGTAGATTTCACCCACACCTGGAATATGTGAGCCTGATCTGCTGCCAGGCCACGTGTCACACTGACAGGTCGAGTATCGGGGGGGTACGGCGTTAAACAACAAACAAACAAAACAAAAAGTATCTGGTTGGGTGCGGTTGTACATATCAGTACATATGTTTGTTTGTTGTTTAACGCCGCACTCAGCAATATTCCAGCCATATGACGGCGGTCTGGAAATAAGTCTGGACCAGATAATCCTTTGATTGACGTCATGAGCATCGATCCACGCGATTGGAATACGATGACATGCATCAACCAAGCCAGCCAGCCTGACTACCCGATCCCGTTTGCCGCCTCTTACAAGCATAGTTGTCTCTTTCGGCAAGAATGGATTTCTGAAGACCTATTCTCTAACTGGATCGTCACGGGTCTAGTAGCATTACGATACAAGGAGATTGACTTTCAGACTGATTTGAAATTGCTCCGCAAACAAAATTTAATTTAATGACCCGATTATAAAGCTATTAGTCTACTGTGTCTGAATGAAAGTGACATACATTTACACACAAACTTAGGAATAGTTGCGGTATTTGTTTACAGGTATCATTGTCATTGTCATTGATTTATTAAGAACACTTCATATTAGAAGCAGGTGAAATGAAATCATCATAATACATTCAAAGCACATCAATGCAATAGATATTTTTCATTGTCCAGTCGGGGGCACGGGTGGCCCAGTCGTCTAAGGCGCCGCGATTCGCTGTGCAGAGTTGCGTCCCTTGGGTACGCCAGAAACCTATGATTGTGGGTTCGAATCCCGGTTCGCCCCGATTATGTTTCTAGGTTTGTCAGCACCATACCCGTGCTCGTGGGTTTCACCGAAGTGGTAAACGTCTTAGACCCGGGCTTTCCTCCCACATTAAGCTGACACGCCGTGATATAACTGGAATAATGTTAAAAGCGGCGTTAAACCAAACTCACTCACTCACTCATTGTCCAGTCAGGTCACGGGAACCTGAACGCTACAGCGCTGGTCCTTTGCTTCCGGCAAATCAGTATGATGTGATTTACGATAACATTAAAAAAAATTCTCGGGATTAGATATGACAGTGGGAATGTTGTTGTCGAATTAATCCGCAGCTGAAATATTCCGGGTGACGCACCTGAGTCGGGACATCAGTGGTATTTCATCTAATTGCTCGTGCATCGTTTCTCGCAGATATCTTAATCTGGGCGACCCCACGTGCTTCTTGTCATGCGTGTGTCTTTTACTCTGCTGTCTCAGATATGAAATGTACATGTATTCAAGATTTGAGAAGGGAATCGGATTATTCTAATGCGGACACGTGTACAGTATGGGTGTTGTTTTACCTGTGCGCGTGCATGGCCATAGTTAGTCAGATAGCCTTCTGTGCAGCATCGCACCTTCGATTCCTACGGCGGTTCCAGGTAATTTAGAGCACGTGCTCGAGTATTTAAGCGACAGATTTAAGTAGCAGCACGTGCAGTTCGTAATATGAAACCATAGTGATTCCAGGTAAATGCACGCGTTGCAGTAACTGCTCGTGGCACGAACATTTCTCGTTCATAAGCACGTGCAATATGGTAACACTTCCGGTCACGTGAATGCCCCGGGTTGCAAGTAGGTAGGTTAGTATGTCGATCAGTGGCAGGTAAAACAGATGCATGCCTGTAGATATTGATTAACGCGGTTGTGAGATGCTGCAGGCGATTGTATCCGCCCCTTCACATGCTACCATGTATGCGCGTCGTTTTCGTTGCTTACGTCAACGCAGATAACAGTGGCTGTGGAGAGAGTTCGTAACCAGTCAGGGCAGTAGGGTGGCCTAGTGGTTAAAATGTTCGCTCGTCACGCCGAAGGCCCGGGTTCGATTCCCCCCATGGTCGCATTGTGTGAAGCTCATTTCTGGTGTCCCCCGCCGTGATATTGCTGGAATATTGCTAAAAGCGGCGTAAAACTATACTCACTCACTCGTAACCTGTCCCTGTCTCGCCTGGTGAGTGAGTGAGTTGTGTTTTACTGCGCATTAGTGTCACCAGACAATCCAGTGATTGACATCATGAGCATCGATCCACGCAATTGGGATACGATGACATGCATCAACCAAGTCAGCGAGCCTGACCACCCGATCCCGTTAGTCGACTCTTACGACAAGCATAGTCGCCTTTCACGGCAAGCATGGGTAGCCTAAAGGTTAAAACGCTTGCTTTTAGCAATATTCCAGCAAGATCACGGCGGGGGACACCAGAAATGGGCTTCACACATTGTACCAATGTCGGGAATCGAACCCGGGTCTTCGGCGTGACGAGCGAACGCTTTAACCACTAGGCTACCCGACCGCCCCCCATATACTCTAGAAATGTCCAGCTGTTTACCAGCAAAAGCTTTCTAAAGTCTTTGTTGGTGTTTGTTTGTTGTTTAATGCCACGTTCACAAGTGCTCCCACTGAAGCCTTTTAGGGCCATTTGTTTCTTTCTTTTTTTCTTGAAATTTCAAGTTGTTTTGTTAAAAATTTCAAGATACTAAGTTGAAATTTCAAGAAACATACTAACTTGAGAAATTAAGATAATGATCTTAAAATTTCAAGATAATAAGTCGAAATTTTAAGATCATAATAGTATCTTGAAAGTTTAAGGGGAAAAGAAAAATACAAATGGCCCTAAAAGGCTTCCGTATGTTCCAGCTGCATGACAGCGGCCAAAGGATACAGTGTATACAAGCTGAATGCAGAGGTTATTGAACTTGTGAGGATGTATGAGAATAATCGTACATAAATTGTTTGCAATGGTTATTAAAATATTAATATACGACATTTAATTTAATTTAATTAGTGTAATGTTTGATTTCGAGTGTGAACAATGAGTTTGTGACAACAACCTAACACAGTTGATACTAACAAAATGTATTTTTTTAAACAATACATATTCCTTTGGTTCGAAATGAAAGCTTCATCTAAAAACACATATATCTCCGTTTCATTTACATAAATAAACTGAGGGCAAAAGAAAATATACCGAGTTTGTTTTTTAAAGAATTGTAGTTAAATTTGATTGTGTTTATTTAACCATCACACATTCATGCATCAGTTAGTAGAAAGTAATCTGTGGCTGGGTAATTTTATAAAAAAAATAAAAATTGATGACTGCGGCAAGAATGAAAATTATTTGGAATCACTTGCCCCCAACGATGTTTGCAATGTACATTCGTTCTAAAAAGCACATTTATTTATTTTCAAAGATAAGATACCCAGATAAGATGTCTAAGATATCGATCAACAGTTGTGTATTATGCGAAAATAAGTTATATTTTTTTATCAAATTATATTTCACATAATAAAACCATGCAGAAGTATTCTTTTAGTGTAAACAAAGCGCCAGTAGAGTTCAATTCTGTTAATATAATGTCGCTAACTTAAGAAATTTCAAATTGAAAATCAAACATATCATAATTGGTTGGTACCGTGTTTACCCTATTGGTCGTCTATTAATTTCGAGCAAACTTTTAACCCGGCGACAATTAGAGGCCTTACGTCTATTGTTTAAAGCTGACATAGAGGCAACTCACTACCAAAACTAAAAATCTTGTGAAACCAAAGGTACATTTGCAGGTAACGGTCATCCTTTACCACCCGACGTCTAACAGAGGCCCGGCTTCTATTTTGTTTGAAAGAGTGTATCACCTGCTACAGTTAGAGGCCGACGTGCATTGGAAACCCCGCGTCTAAAAGACGAAATACGGTAATCTTCAAACAGTAAATGTCCGAAAGGCGAGGTGTCCGGAATAGAGGGGTTGGGATTATCGATGGCTTAACTGTATCTTTGTAAAACTGTCTTTGATTTTGTTGTTAATATTTCGTTATATTTTAAGCAACGATATTTTCTGTTGACGTGACTCTGCGACGGCGTTAGAATAATTGTTTTGGGTACACGTTATGAAGACTGTAAGATAATCTATTTCCGTAATTTCAAAAGACCGTTAATTCCGAAGGCTGTGCCGAAACACGAGAATACGGATATGCGGATGCTGGTTGCGTTCAGTCCTTCCTGTTCTTTCAACTTAAAATGAAATCCATGCTGCAATTGGCATATTAAAATATTGGCTAAACATCACTTTCCCAAATATGGCCTTAAAATGATGGACTTACACAAAAGTTCGAACCCGGCAAACAAACAAAAGCATATCTTCAAAACCATAAACATTTCTGTATCCTATAAGTGTCATCTGATACCGCCATTGGTGATATCGCATCCTGGTCAACAGATGAACACTTTGACGATGTTATATAACAAATATACTTATCAATGAAATATAACGGAGAAGGTTGATAGCCAATCAGAATTGAGTATCCGCGAGATCACGTGATTGTAGCTGGTGAAAAGTCATTCACAAATTTCAGGGAGAAACTGCAAAATCCTGGGGAGTTGTCATGAAATTTGATTGGTCGCAAAAAAGACCAATCGGCCTTTAGGGTTATGGGGTGATATGCAAACAAGGAAATAACACAAAATAAGCTGTTGTATTTGATGAAACACGATACTATAAAAAAAGTCTTGAAATTAGGTCAGGTTTCAACGGCATCAATACATTGATGCGATGGTCTAAATTACACGCTTACTAATAACGAAAATTCAAGCTTATTGAGGATAATAACAGTACTTTGTTGAACCTGGGATTTTAAAACAAATGCGGGTGGGGCTGAGATGGCGGACACTCTCAGTAGGCCAATAGTTGAGGTCAGACAGCATGTGTATATGACATAATTCAGGAAGCCGGAAGCCAAAACAATGACTAATAAATCAATAGCCATAACACTGGGTCACGTGATTGAGCAGCTGATACAAGGAAGGAAGCACGTGCTGCACGTCATGCACATAATATAAATCTTCCGCCCCCCCCCCCCCCCCCCCCCGCGTGTGTGTGTGTCCGCGCGTATTGATGTAAGAGTGTGTGTATGTGTGCGCGTGTGCATATGTGTGTGTCCGCGCGTATGTGTGCATGTGTGTCTGCGCGTATGGGTGCGCGTGTTTTTAATGTGTGTGTGTCCGCGCGTATGGGTGCGTGTGTGGTTGTCTGTGTGTCTGCGCGTTTGTGTGTGTTTATATGTGTGTGTGTGCCCGCGCGTATGGGTGCGTATGTGTTTCTGTGTGTGTCCGCGCGTATGGGTGCGTATGTGTGTCGGCGCGTATGTGTTTGTGTGTGTGTGTGTGTCCGCGCGTATGTGTTTATGTGTGTGTGTGTCCGCGCGCGCGCGCGTGTGTGTGTGTGTGTGTGTGTGTGTGTGTGTGTGTCCGCGAGTGGGTGGGGTCAACGTTCTTTGTAGACGGCACCTTCATGATGAAATCCAAAATCATCTACAATAATCTCTCATAAATGATATCAAGTTATCATATTTGGGCCATTTTGCTTTTCTCTATTTAAGTAGACCTGAGGGTCGAATCAACGTTATCTGTAATACACCTGACATCGCACACCCACCTGTCCCACAGCTGAAAACATACTTTACTTATATGATGTTGGACACAGACACGGATATGTGTCTGTGAAGGAATTCCAGGAATCTCAAATGCGACTTACAAATGTTTAATACTTTTTTCTACAAAAAGCCGTTTCTGTTTTTGTGGAGTCAGAGCATCTGTTGTAAGCACATGCTTGGTGAAACCGTCTGGTGAGCGTTTGCGGGCGAAGGCACTCCAAACTGTTCGCCCCTAACACGCATCAGTGTATTTCCTCAGTCAAAACAACACCTGTTTGTTTTAGTCAAAACACGTGCATACCAATTAGTGAAGTACTCTAGAGTGTAAACACACTCTAAATCTATGATAGTAAAACAATAACTTCACTACAATAACTTCCGCTTTCCAACTGTATAAACACCCAACTTCCTTTACGGTGTAAAACTCCCTGCAGCGTTGCTGCCATTAAACCAAACATGAACATGTACATTCTGTCGCTGTGTGGAGAAATGGTTTAGGGATCCGACATTGACATTGATTCGTTTCCGGTTCCTGAGAAAGGTGTGTGTGTGTGTTTGGCTCTCTGTAGCACTCAGTGGACGTTATATTGGACGGGCATATCATTTCTGAGGCGTGATTTGATGTCTTTGTATTGGCTGAAAAGTAAATAATAAACACATTCTCAGAAATCTTTACGTTGCTGTTACAAATTACTGAATAAACATAATCTATCCCATTATCCATTGACCCTAAAATGAGGATCGGGTGTTCACAATGCTCATGCTTTCAACCACTTGATCTAGGGGTCAAGGCCATGTCGATAATGCTGGATTTCTGCCGACAAAATTCACTCTTGTTCATAGTGCATGTAAAAATTCCTACCACCCAAAATACATTGTCCATATATCACAGACAGATACTCACTGAAATTGTAGCATGTTGAGCGAACAGGGCCTCGCTTAAGCCTCGTGATATAACGAGGTGTCGGTGGGTGCATGTTATAACGAGGTGGTTGCTATCTGTATTGAGATATTGCAGGTCGGAAGGCTTCCCACTTCCTTGTTCTGTCGTCGTGTCTTCCTCATCCGATCAAACTACAACCTTAGACGTAAACATGAGCGGGAAACCGCCAGATTCTACATGATAATGTACACCTAGACTAACGCTTGGTCTCTGAAAATATATAATTTTGATGTAAAAATCTAGACTTGCATCATTTAGAGCTGTAGGATTACAATAAGGACTGGGTAGAAGGGGAAATAATATGGCCCAGGAACTTGGAGACAGGCTAGCATCGCGACTAAGGACACCACACGGTGTACGTGTGTCTGTCTGACAGACTCTGAATGCAATAGCCCTAAATGAAGCAAGTCTAGATTTTTACATGATCATCTCCCAGCTCACTGAGGCTCCTTTTCAAGTTGTTTGTTTAGCTCTGAATGAAGCAAGTCTAGATTGTCCGAAGAGTGAGATCTCCAACCTCACCGAGCCTCCTTTTCAAATTAAATGAAGTTGTTTGTTTGCAACAAACTTACACGTTTTCAGAGACCTAGCGTAAGACTATCCCGATGCGTAATGGAGATTGAGTTAAAGGGAGATTCGACTCAACTAATTGGCTGTCCCAAGAAATTATATTTACATCCCTCAAATAAGAATTTCTTTGCCTGCTTAATCAAATTTTATTATGTATGCCGATTTAGCAGTTGATGATGATCGTAATTACTCAGAGACATTGTGTACGTTGCACATAATAATTACAACGTCTAGGCAGAAAATGGCCGCCGTACCGAGGAGCGAAGTCTCCCTCTAACACCGTTTCTTTCCGTGTTTATTATGGACTGGAAGCTTATGAAATAGTGAAGGTCTCTGACGTTTGTACTTGAGTGAAATGGGACTTTATTATGACTGAACTCCTGTCATTAAATGGTATATACAGATCTGAAAGGTACAAGCTGCGCTTAACAACAACGGAACCACTTATTCGTGGTTGTCGAACAGTACCGTGATTTTCCGTTGAGTTGTGTCCCCTTGAGGGCAGCTGCACAGGTATTCCGTGTGTATGGTTAAATACTTCTTCAGCACTATCCATATATATGTTGATTTTCCACAGGGAAAGCAATTAATCCTTATATATACAAATATATTCCCGTTGTGAATTAACTAGGTTTTTACTGTATATATAATATTGGTGCAACATATCCTTGTGAAACTAAAACTACTGCGTTCAAAATTAGCTAAATCTTAAAGACAAAATCTCTCATTACAATCATAAGAAACTGGCATAATTAATTATCCGAATGTAATTGAATATTTAACCAAGTCGAGCACTACGGACTTAACATGCAACCCATTGTCCTAGGTGGCACTGCAATCGCTCCTACAATGCACCTGGATGCTTTATGCCTGACAACTGATTCATTATGTATGTAGAAAGGCGGCAGGTGGAACAAATTAAACATTCACCCACTCAGAGAAGGGCTTCAATGAGCGCAGGGCTAAAAATGAAATAAATAATGCCACAATCAATACCTGTTTTATAAAACATCCGCTATGACTCATTCCTCCTACCCGGTAGCCTTAACGTACGTGCAAACAAAAGCTAACTGTTAACGTACGAACAAAGATAACTGTCACAAAAGGTCAATGACATAATAAGTTGTCGCACATGTAGTATATAATATACACATATGCGTGTTGACTATTTTTATGTCGCTTATTGATAGAGATACCTTTGTGTGTGTATGGGAATTGAATGTTATCTGTTATTCATCTTACGGGAGGTGTATTGCAGTTGAGAACAGACTCAGTTAATTACTTGTCTGGAAATGTTAATTGGTATTCAACCGCTAGAGCACCGTTGCACACAAGACGAGTTTTAGGTTAATAATACATACGTGTCACGTGGGTTCTTTTATTTCGATCGTAAATGTAACACGTGCAGTTCACTGATGTAGCAACACGTCATATTCAATGAGTGAATGGGCCCATGTTATCGCCGTATTTATAATGAGTGAGTGAGTTGGGTTTAACACCGCCGTGAACACAGTTACGTCACGGCGGGTAAGCTTGATATGGGAGAAACGTTCATGTTAACCGCTTTGGTAAAACCAAGAGCATGGGTATGGTGTTGAAAAAAGCATAATTAAGGCGAACCGGGATTCGAACCCACAATCACGTTTCTGGCACGCCAACAGATGCACTGTGATTTGTGGCACAGTAGAATACTGGGCGACCTTAGTGGAACTACATTTTCACCAGATCAAGTTTGAGTCCATAAGTACACTTTAACTTTGATATCAAAATTCTGGGTCACATATAGAAAAAGGAAATATTATTCAATCCAATCTTGAAATACAATATCTAATCCGATGTTCAGCTTCTAGATAGTTCTTCCGGGTTTCAGCAAACACACTGGTTTCCCAACATGTGGGCAAGTAACGTACTTCTTTATACTCATACAACTTCCTAACACATGATCATATACCACTTGAAATAACTTTATTTTAACTGTTTAAAGTGTTTAACTCATTGTTAAAATGGTTTGGCTACTGCAGACTGTCTCATTACTATGGTTACAATGCCACTAAAAGAGTTGACACAATGGTGGAGAGACCACCCACCAACTGCCAGTTGTTTATGCCGGCTGTCCTTGTGTAAGATCTTACTCCGACTACTATAGAACTCACCGTGGAGGTTGTTCTATCTGGATATGACTCAACATGGAGTACCGGTCGTACATATACGTGGCATTGCGCTGATTGTAGGAAAACCCTTCTCACTCACTTGCGTTCTCACTTTTGATATATACGCGAAGAAAAAAGTTAAGCACACCCCTATTTCTGAACCATGACAAATTGCATAAATCATGGCATTGGATGACTGACAACAGGAGCTGGGCGATCGGATAGAACAAACACTTGACAACAAATAAAGAAGATATTGGTGAGTTGTGATTGAAATTTACTGACAAAAACATCATGGTAACAAAGGTACTGTTTTTGACCTTAGACAATACCTAAAAAGAATATGGAGCTGCAGGATTAAGTGAACGAGTTACGTTTGATGTTTCATGTGAAAATGTTCCTTAAAGTCTCAGCTTGACATGACACGTGAAACAGATCAGTATAACCGCCACGTGCCCGGATGACGCATTCCACCCTACGACTCACGCCTCCACTCAGACGTTGGATCTGTTGATGGGTCAACAACAACCACTCCTGATGCAATGCTGCTTCCAATTGGCGTAAATCTTGTACAGGAGGATCTTGTGCCTGTATGCGCCGCCCCAGAATATCCCAAACATGTTCAAGGGGGTTCAAATCTGGGCTCATTGCTGGCCAGGGTAGAGTCGTTATTGCATTGGCCCTCATGTAATCCATGATGAGGCCAGGCATTGTTATCCATGTACTGAGGTCGAGTAGTAAGCAAGAGGGTGGTTGTCAAACGTAGGTGACCACATCCAACCTGCAATTATGAGAGATACCCCCCTCAAACCATTACCGAGCCCCCGCCGTATGCAACAGTCTGTTTAATGTTCCTGGGGGTGTAGGGCGTGCTACGGTGCCTCCAAACTCTCGTTCTTCCATCAGTGATGTGGAGCAGAGAGCAACTTTCGTCTGACCAATGGATCCGTCTCCAAGTTCTCAGATTCCAGTTCTGTCGCTCAATACACCATGCTAAACGAGCAGCTTTGTGGTTGATCTATCAACAGGAGACGCTTTATGACTCGTCTATCCCTCAGTCCTGCTGCTTTCAGCCGGTTCCTAACGGTTCTGGTACTGAAACGACGATTGGACAACCACAGCTGTTTCAGACGAGTACTTGTTAAAAAGGCTTCTCGGCGAATGAGACGAAGAAGGTCCCTGTCTTCGCGATGTGTCGTCACAGGATGTCTTCCGGATACGGGACGGTCCTGTACATCACCGGTCTGAGCATGTTTCTCGGCTGGACGGCTTACGACAGTATGATGAACCCCCAAATTCCGACCAATGGCATTACAAGACATTCCTGCATTATGCATGCCGATTATTTGCCATCTTGTGGCGTTTGATAATCGCCTTCGTGCCATGGTCACGCAATGTCATGGAATAACTGTTTAAAACCGAGCTTTAGAAAACAATTTTAACGTTTGGATATACTGCTTTTACAGATACTCGAGGGTAGCATGCTGCACGGACATACCATGCATGGCACGTGAGCTTTCGTCATGCATGACTGATTACATTATCTCAAGAAAACAAAATTCTTCCCGTTTTTATATCGTTCATGACTGTTACAAATATTGGGAGCAAACAAAAATGAAATATATTAGGGCGTGCTTAACTTTTTTCTTTGTGTATATATAAGCCTGGTGGTTAAAGCGTTCGCTCGTCATCCGGAAGGCCCGGGTTCGATTCTCCACATGGGTACAATGTGTGAAGCCCATTTCTGGTGTCCCCCGCCGTGATATTGCTGGAATATTGCTAAAAGCGGCGTAAAACCTCACTCACTCACTCACTCCATAGAATGTCGCTTCAGATGAACACTGAGTGAACTTTGACCGCCCAATCTAAATGCAACGTGTGGGTTCTTGAGCCAATCACAAGTCAGCTTCTAAAACGGCTTCATTTCTTTACCACCTCGATTCGGAATTGTCGACTTGTACTAATGAAAACCGACACAGGGTATAACATACCCACAATATTATATTGGCGGGGCTTTACTTTTTTGCTGTCGGAAGTTCCCGACTACATCCGTTTTCGAGATATACAAAGATACGAGATATGCTGGTCTTCATGCTTCGTTCACACACACCGATAATTTAGAAACCTCGCCGCTGATTGGTTGATTAGAAAGTTCACCTGACCTTGAGGTGTCGTCAAATCTTAACGCAGAAACTATCGGAGTCTACACACAAGCTATCCCTCGATATATGGATTCGAATCAAATCAGAAGACGCCCTCGCTTAAAACGTTTTCTTGAGTATTGAGATAAGGGAAGGGAACTACTCACTATATTAGACGTTATCAGTTTTATTGGAGCATTGGCAATATCGCCTCTCATTTCAGTCAGGGAAGAACAGTGTGTTTGATTGGACGGCTATATTTAGCGTCGTGTCATTCGAACCCGACTCAAAACGAAACTATGGCGGCGAATGGGTCCAGGGTATTTATCACAATAGAATTGAGCTATCATACTCTGGAACATAGAGGATGAAGTCCGCAATGTCGCGTTAATAACCAAGTCAGGACCAGAAAAAACAGTGACTGAAAGCATGAGCAATAATAGACGCCCACGCAATCCACAAAGTCGCCGAGCCTGCCAACCCGATGCCCACATGTCGACAAACATTGGAGATACTCAGGATCTCACCCGGGATCCCTCTGGAGTCAAAACTATTACCAAAGTCGGAGGTAGCCAGGATGAAGGTCAGTGATCGAAACCAAAACGTAAATGAGTGAATATGGTTTTACGCCGCATTTAGCAATATTCCAGCAACATTACGACGGGGCACACCAGAAATGAGCTTCACATATTGTACCCTTTTTGGGAATCGAACCCAGACCTTCAGCGTGACAGGCGAAAACTAGGCTACCCCGCCGCCCCTCGTATTCAATATGATGCACGTGTATGTTGATATACGCTGCAATGGTGCATGGTGTATGTGTTGGTTATATACGCTGCAGTCATGTGTGTGCTCTATGTGATTATGTTGGGTATATACACTACAATGATGTATGTGGTTATGTTGGGTATACACACTAAAGTTATGTATGTGATGTATGCTGGTTATATACACAAAGGTCATGTAGACCTCCTCCATGATCTAGTGGTAGAGCGTCCGCCCGAAGAGCGGAAGGTCCGGGGTTCGATCCCCGATCGCGTCATACCAAAAGACGTTTAAAGATGGTACTTGTTGTTACCCTGTCTGGCGCTCGGCATTAAGGGGCTAAAACAAGGACTGGTCGGCTCGGAGTCAGTATACTGTGTCTGAGTGGGGTATTCATGTTAAACTGCGGCATGGTATCTCAGTGAGCAAGCACTATAAATCGGCATCAGTCCGGACTAGTACAAGCAGCCACACAAACACACACACGTACATGCACGTCGCTATGTAAGTGCAATAATCTATGACGAGACGTTAAACCAAATTTCACCTCACCTAAAGTCCTGTATGTTGGGGTAGGGGTGTTGGCAACCTTACACATGAGTATCGAACTCAGGGTTTCGGCGTGACATGCCACTGGGCTGCATAACCGCTCCTGGTTGGATGTGACCTTGTGTTGTCCATGATGTAACCGTGTTTGGATTTACAAAACCATCTACGGTAATACAGTATTGCGAGGTTGATTCATTATTCCATGCTGCTCATAAGGTCGGGGTTCACTAGCCCCCTGGGAAGGACCTGGACACAGTGCCGCCACCTAGTATATGTTAGCTGCCTTCAGATGCCGACATTCTCCTATCTATCGGAGCAAAACAAACCATAGATGTGAGTCAGCAATTTCATTAAATTAAGATCTTTTCAGATCAACCCCTTCTTTGGAGGCCTGATAAACTTTCTAATAATCTAATCAGCGACGAGGCTACTAAATTCGCGCTTCAAGTGAATCATTCAAATCAGCACATCTGACTTCTGTATCTCGAATAGTAATTTAATCAATCAGTTCTGAATGCCAATAATAAAGGATCATATTCAGAGCGGGAATAGAACTCCGACTATCGGATCCTTGCACGACTAGGGAACACAACTCTGTCCAAGGAATTGCGGCGCCCCGGACCACCGGCCAGCCGTGACCGTTAGCGGGGCTCTGGTCAAGATAGGCGCCGGTGAATGTTAATATTTACAAGTCAAGTCAGTATGTTGGTCAGTGGTATATTGCCCGCGGTCCAGTGATGTCGGTGCACTTACTCATTATAATCTATTGATCCACGATTAGAATGACACAGTTTAATGGTGATTAATTTGTTACACAATTTCCATTGTTTCAAACGAAATTTGTCCTTTACTCCTTTGAACCAGCGTGTTAAAGAATGTCCTACTTGCCTAAAAACGAAAGTTTATTTATAGTCTTAATAGTGTGCATCAAAGTCCTATGTGTATTCAACGGCGTGAGTCGAGTTTGCCATTTGCATAACACAGCCTCGCAAAAGGTAATATTAAACAGAAGGTCGCAAATAGTCCGCGCACTTTTGAGTTGTGTTTTACATGAAAGTCAGTAAAAACTGTGTGATCTCAATTTGGAGAACACACTCAGCAGAGCTGCAAGGAATGCTAGTCTCGCGAGATATGCCGCCAGGAGCGAGAGGACGGGATGATGTAGACGCTGAGGTATGCCACAGTCACGTGACCCAAGAAAGGCTGCGTTCGAAAGAGTGTTTATAGATTGCAGTATTGCAAGACAAAAATGGTCTGAACGAGAAACATCAAGCACGTTTGCTTCATGGTAGAAACAGTATATAAGATTTTGTTACCTCGAAGGTCTGTAAGTTAAGGCGCTCGTTCTTCACGGGCACGACCAATGACCGGGTTCGATTCCACAAATTCGCAGTCCTAATTGTGTTCCCAGTCCTTTGGACCCGTGAAGATTCCGGGGTAGAATAGGTCTTCAGCAACCCATGCTTGCCGTAAAAGGTGACTATGCTTGTCGTAAAAGGCGACTAACGGGATTGGGTGGTAAGACTTGCTGACTTGGTTGATGCATGTAATCCATCCCAATTGCGTGGATCGATGCTCCTGATATTAATCACTGGCTTGTCTGGCCCAGACTCGATTATTTACAGACCGCCGTCATATAGCTGGAATATTGCTGAGTGTGGAGTTACCAACCAACCAACCAACCAACCAACAACCCAGTCCTTTGATTTGATGCCAGTGAGTTGGGTTTAACTCCGCCTTAGACAGTATTCCAATTATCACAGTTTGTCAGCTTAATGTGGGAGGACACCCCGAAGTGATGCACGTCACAGGCGTTTACCACTTTGGTGAAACCACGAGCACGGGTATGGTGCTGACCTTGAAACAGAATCGTGTCAAACCGGGATTCGAACCCACGATCATAGGTTTCTGGCGTGTCTGCAACTCTGCACAGCTACCGCAGTCTAAACTTGACCACCCATGCCCCCTGGTGTGAATGAGGTCCACGTGATGTCCTCATAACAACTTCCGTAGGTCAAGGTCGATGGTGAACCCGTTCCAACATGTTCGTGCAGGGAACAATAAAACGCTGCAAACATAGAAATGGACAAGTGTTTGGTTCGCATCTCACAAACGCAACTTTCAGATCAGGATGTTTTCTGACAAGATTTCCAGTCGGACGTCGGTCACGTGACGCAGTCTTGGCCACCTGGTAGCTTAAAAATGGAAATTTCGGGAGGAAATTGCAAAGAACAACTGATATACATGAGAGATCCTCACGGGACACACGCGCGCGTTAACTTACTTCAGGATATATTACAGATTACATAACAGAGGCAACAGACGGGCGCTGGCGTCTTGCGCACCGAGACTTCCTCTTGCAAGGATATTTAATGCTATCTGTATGATTTTTTCAGAGCTCTTTTTCATCCAAGGCATGTAGAAAGTAGTTAAATATAACCAAATATATAATAATCATGATAATATATCCCGGCAATGGCATCAATGTTTATAACTGATATTGACATGATTCATATTTAATATTTGGTTTAATTTGTAATTTCTATGTGTACTCAATACTGGAGCCAGAACGTACTATATAAATACAAAATGGTCTAAAACCTCTTATGATTGCATTCAATTTATGAGTTTATTAAAAACAAACAAATTTGATTCATAATACTTTGTGAATGAGTATGGTTTTACGCCGCTTTTAGCAATATTCGAGCAATATCACGGCGGGGGACACCACACTGTACCCATGTGGGGAATCGAACCGGGTCTTTGGCGTGACGAGAGAACGCTTCAACCACAAGGCTATCCCACCGCCCCGATTGTTGATTGAAAATAGCCTGAATTGCCTTACGATGCACCTGTGAAGATCCAGGTTAGAATTGATCTTCATCAACCCATGATTGATGTGAGGACCTGGTGGTCAGGCTTGCTGATTGGTGTATGTCTGTCATCGTATCCAATGCATAGATTGATGGTCATGATGTCAATCACTGGATTGTCTGGTCCTGGTCTGATCACGTACAAACCACCGTCATATCTCTGGAATACTGGTGAGTGCGGCGTTAAACAACAAACAAAACAAACAAATCTTACGATTCGAAATCCAAACAAACACTTATTTACAAAGATTGGTGAAGTAAACAACGTATACAAATATATTTGACGGAAATGGTTATAAATAAATAAAGATATGAACAGATAATGTGCACAAGTTTCATTGACGCTAAATTGGCTTTTTAGGGAAATATTTCTTTGGATGAAATTGATTTTTGAAAGATTTCGAAATATGTTGACATAAGGGTTAATCATTCAGGTTAATTGTTCCAGAGTTTTAGGGTAGCCTAGGGGTTAAAGCGAAAGCCCGGGATAGATTAGCCAGCCACGTGGATGCAGTTGATGAAGTAACCCGTGAAGATTCCGGGGGAGAATAGGTCTTCAGCAACCCATACTTGCCGTAAAAGGCGACTATGCTTGTCGTAAAAGGCGACTAACGGGATCGGGTGGTCAGGCTCGTTGATACATGTCATCGATCCCAATTGCGTGGATCGATGCTCATGATGTCAATCACTGGATTGTCTGGTCCTGACTCGATTATTTTACAGACCGCCGTCATAAAGCTGGAATATTGCTGAGTGCAGCGTTAAACAACAAACAAACAAATAGTTTGTGAAGCCCATTTCTGGTGTTCCCCTCCGTGTTAGTGCTGGAGTATTGCTAAAGGTGGTATAAAACCACTCTCACACACTCGAGAGTTGTGACTCCCGCCTCCTTTGACTATGTCCAATAATGACTTAAACCTATTTATATTATTTTCTGAACATTCAATAACGTAATGAGAATTATGATAAGCGCACATACATTTACAAAGATTTAATAATATAACTTTAAATAGATTCAAATTAAAACTGAAATGACATGACGTAGTCGCTCTGCAATAACCACAGGGCAAATACTGGGTACGTTTGCGCAAACATTTAGATATTAAATTGTTCACTGCCCTGGATTAAGCGTCACAGATTAGACCAATGATTACACACTGACATTTATTTTTTTGTGTGCAGAAATTCATCTGGAAAATTGGATTTTGAAATTAGGTTTGCTTCCTGTTTCATAACGAGAATAACTTTTATCAATGGGAGGGGGCGTGTCAATTACTCGTACATATTGTGGTGAAGATGATTCACTTTTAATTTAGTATGCATATTTGTATTTATTTTCGCTTTTATCTTCTATTAAAGGAAACCAAGAAGGTTGAATGTTAACAGCCCATGTAAGTCTATGGTGTTGGCAAGTCTAGATTCAGCAATATGAAGAAAGTTTTTGGGGTAGTTTTTATTATATTTTATTATAGTTATAAAATATAATAAAAAGGACCCCAGAAACTTTCTTCATTTAACAACAGTTTTTTCTGTAAAATATTCATTTCAGAGACTAGATGATAGTCTAACTATCAAATAAAGGATTAACTTCTTTTAATACAGTGAACGCTTGTTAACTCAAAGCTTGATTACTATCCAAGGAAGGGTCTTTGCTTTATTTAACGCTTTTTAATCCTGATGATTATCCAATTGTTTTCATGTCTTGATTAGTCAAATGGAGGATTGATTTTGTAATATTGTGAACGCTTGTCCAAGCCATTATGAATCGAATGTGTGTCCAGTTATCGTAGTTCAAGAAGAGGATATTACAGGCCAGGGTGGCCTATGGGTACTCATCCTCGATTACCTAGGGTATTTTATCTCCATTCTGTTATATGTAGCATGGGGCTCATTTCACAAAGCGATCGTAGCGCTACGAGTGTCGTAAGTCTATGTTAAAATATGAGAGTTACGATCACCTTAGCTTTGGCACGAACCGAACACAACACGAAGCTATAGTAACAAATAGGTCAGGGGTATATACTACTAGAATTGTGTATTTTTTTGTTGAACGCCGCACCCAGCAATATTCCAGCTATATGACGGCGGTCTGTAAATAATCGAGTCTGGACCAGACATTCCATTAATTGACATCATAAGCACCGCATCGATCCACGCATTTGGGATACGATGACATGCATCAACCAAGTCAGCGAGCCTGACCACCCGATCCCGATAGTAGCCTTTTTTATACGACAAGCATAGTCGCATTAACGGCAAGCATGGGTTGCTGAAGACCAGTCTACCCAGGATCTTCACGGGTCTAATTTGTAGGATAACCCACTTGGTACTTACGAAAAATATGGCATTCACTAATTGGCATTATTTTCACTGGGGGCATAATTTTCGTAACCACGAACGTCGATGGTTATGAAGTGAATGCCAAATCAAAACACACATACGCACACACACACGCACGCACGCGGATTGACATGTTTGATGTAAAAGATCGGTACAGATAGTGGCGGTCAACTCGCCATGCCATGATCTAGCTTAATCTGAATTCACACGTAACAGTAAACTATATTGATTAGTAACTATAAAATCTGTCTTCTTTACGGAACCATTTTTGCATTGGCCGTTTCCGCCTTGTCCCTATTCCCCGATCGCGTGGGAAAAAAAACACCAAACTAATTAATTGTAATGGTCGATGGGTTTCCATCACCGGTTTCATTTCGTTTACGCGTCACTGTCAAACTACTTACTGCTATCCACATAGTAGGAACTGTGCTATCAGCCTGGCTATAACGGTAATATATGACATATATCACAATGTATGCAATGATGGCGTGACGCGCACCTGTTACGGAATGACCATTTTTTCATGAATGGCCCATACCGGAAGTCGTCTGGTAAACAACTGCTGCCTCACATTGCCAGACGAGCTATTATGGTTATCGTGGGCGGGATGTAGAACACCACGCTCCAAGAATGACAAAACGACACAAATACCAACTTGAACGCATGGAGTATCGCCCGTGTCAAATCTACGTCAAGTCAGAAAGCCGGCAGCAAATAACGTAACACGAGTGTATGTTAAATTTCCCAACTACATTCTTACGTAAAATATGTTAATTGATGCTTGCTTAAAACCCATCTATTTGGACCAATCAGATTGTTGCTGTAACTGGCTGAGGATGATGTGTCCAGCTATCAACTGCAGTTAGCGTCCAAGCTTATAGCCAAAGAAAGACTGCCAACCCCCACGTTGTACTATTACGACCAGTCTTATTCAACAGGAATATCCCGTTGCGCCACCTGTCGGTGGCAGCTGATACTAAACATGTCTAGCTGTGCACTATCGGGAATTCTACCAAGATGAATAGGTTCAACCTTACCGTTCACAAACATATGTTGTTATTCTCACACACATGAACTCGTTATTGGTCAGTAAATGAAATATGTACCTCCTATTTCTCTGCTTACAAATAGGGGTACATATTATATTTCCTGGCCAATAACGAGTTCCCGTGTTCTCACAGCGCCACTTCCCTGAATCAGCGCTTGGGATATCATTCGACCCGTCACATTCCTCAAGGTGTATCTGTGTGTTCAGATAACAAAAGGGATGGCTCAGGCTCTCCCTATAAATGGTTTGGAATTCCTGACAGAATATTTCAAATTCTAAAAAAGTCAGTTTTTAACCTTTGCTGGATTCTTTTCTCACTGAATAATCTTTGATACCCCAAGACCTATAAGTTATATTTTTATTGTTCTTTTCATTTTCGTTTGTTTTTTGTTTAATTACGAATTAGCATTATTCCAGGAATTTGACGGCCGTATGTCAATAATCGAATCTGGGTCAGACAAATCAGTGATTGATAGTATGAACAACGTCACGCGCCGTCGGGGCACGCTGACCTTTTATAAATCAAGTGACCGAGGCTGACCACCCGAGCAATTTAGGCGCCTACGACACGCATAGGTTGCTGAGGACCAATTCTAACCCCCACCGATTAATGCCTTATAGTCCTGCACCATGACCGTGGAATATATTTATTTTATGAAAAAAACATAATCTAGAAATGCATACAAAAGCAAGTCTAGCCAGCCCAAGCTAGCTCTATTCCACTATATCCTCTATTGAAATCAGCATAGGGAATTTTATTTTTATTTTTAGAGTCAAGAAGGATATTGTGTAATATAAGATTTCAGAGACTAAATGTTGGTCTAAATGCCTTACTGAGGCCTGACCTTTCCATATCCAATAGAAATCTCTGCATAAAGCAGAGTCGATTGTACGATTCCGACTATGTCATGAGCATGTGTTTATGAATCACTATCAAATAGTAATGATACCAGGTGTTCGCGAACAGGTGAGCGTATATTGCCCCACCGGTGGCACCCGTCTTCACTGGACATGCTTGGTCGGCATCATTTATTGACTCAACACTTAGCGTCTGCGTACTGAAGCTGTTAATCTAGTCTAGCAATCACTACAGTAGTCAGGTTCATAAATACACAAATGACGCTTAATCCAATCTTGACGAGGGTTCCGTCCCACATGTATGCGTGCTGAAGTTTGACATCTGTATCTCAGCAATGAGATTGTTTCGTAGGACGCTTTGTTGGTACGACCACAGGATATAGGGATCTCTGTGCGGGTAAGAATATAGGTCCCCAGCAATTTATGTTTGCAAGATCGGGTAGTCAGGCTCGCTGACTTGGTTGATGCATGTCAATAATATATGTGAGTTACGTTTTTAAGAAAGATATTATTAATGATCGTATATTAAATCCTTGACTGTACTGTCATTCGATTTCTGTCGAAGTTCGATTAAGTCAAAGAGCCACTATTTTGAATAAAAATTATCATTCTGGCTTACCAATAAAGACTATACTTCTTTTTGTCTGTGGTATCTGTGTAAAACGTGTTTCATGTGCTCCATTGGACATGTGTGTGATGCATAGTATTTAGAGGGTGCTAGGCTCTGACATATTGACAGTGCCATTGCAAGGTTGAAACTGTTAAAAAACAAAAACGTTTATGATGTATGCTACTCAGCAAATACTAGTTGTCTTTGTTACACAGACACCGCGTGTGTCCACGCTTCAGATACCACGTCGGGGGTAGACTGGGAACGGACAGCAGACAGGTTTGGTGTGAATGTACGAAAAATGTATTTGTTTGTATGTTTCGGATAATCAGTTTTTTTTCAAGTTCGGTGCGTTTAATACTTATGCTGATCACACTATCTCCATGGTTTGCGAATTTCATACTTATGGTGATCACAATATTTCATTTTTTGCAAGTTTCATATTTATAATGACAATATCTTGGTTTCATATTTCTTCATAATTGATATTTTCATGTTTTGCAAGTGTGATATAACCCATATTAATGCTGATGACAATATTTCCATGTTGTGAGTTTCATATTTAAGGATCATACTTATGCTGGTCACAATATTTCCATGATTTGCGAATTATATATTGATGTTGACCACAGTATCTCCATGTTTTGACAGTTTCATATTATGCTGATCACATGATCTCCATAGATTGTGAGCATATTTACTAATGTTCCAGTTTAGTATGCATCTCCATGTCAACTTAATCACTCACTATCTGATCAGACAAGTGAGTTGTGCTTGATGCTGCTCTGCACAGTCTTTTTGTCATATTTAGACATGAAGGCTCAATATGTAAAAAGAATAGACCGCATCAATTAAATCCAGGCAGTCCACGATCCATTTCAGAATACATAACATCATGGGAGAAACACCCAATCCTATTCAGTCTTTTCTGTGCTCTGTTCATGATGTCAATCACTGGATTTCTAGTCCAGACTCAATTATTTACAGTCATATAGGACCGAGGTGTTAAACAGTGAACTAAACAAACAAATCCTTTTCACTAGTCCCGGACTAGGGTTGTGTCAAATATACATACAACTATTCCATTTTTGATGATTGTAGGTAAACAAGACAAACAGATATATTTTCTTTCACACATTTTAATATTGACCACTTTATCATGAAGCAGACGATACATCCACATGCTACATTGCCCGCCTGTGCATCGGACCGGTGAGGCTGGCCAGACGGACGCGCTACACCTCCACAGGGGAGGAGGCTAGGACTACCATATCTAAAGATGCAAGAATCACGCGGTCAGAAAAACATCACAGCTGCAAGCTAGGCACCGCTCTGCCTAATGTCATACACAACATGCCTACCAAGTTTCATAAAAAAAATAACTTGTATTTCCATCAAAATTTGCTTTTAACAGTCTAAACTTAAAAAACGTAATTAAATTCAATCAACTTAACAAGTATCATAACTAATAATCAACCCTTAACAAAATTTAACTGTGAATTTCTTACAGAAGAAGAACTGAATACAAACAAATAAAATAAACCTCGAAATGTCTTCATGTAAAAAAGCCAAATATTTCATATCTGGCAATAAAGTGTGAACGAATGAATTATTGAAACGACTCAATATTGGATGATCTTAAACATCGTAACAACAGTTTGACATTGTGGAACATTGTGAAATTCAACAGATCCTAACCTGTGCTGGCCAAAGACAACAACAACATTGAGAAAGTACACAGTATTTGTTGCATAGATAACAAGCCACGAGATTCCTGCATCTTCAGACAATCTACAAGCTAAGAGATACTTTACAATTCTTAGATTTGTATAATATTGGCACTGTCAATACGTCACCCACTGAATATGATACTGAATTCATAAAAAAGGTGAGAAGACCTTCACAAATCCCCTCCCATAGAAATTTTGTCAAACATTATACCAAAATTTTAATAATGGCATATTCAATAAAGGAAAAATATTTTGAGACATGAAAAGAAAGAATACATGTAGCCTTAGAAATAAACGCCTCATTTAATCTTAAGTTTTGTTGCAGAACTAATGAAATTCCTTTTAATTGATGACATAATCAGGTAAGAGGCGATATTATTTGTTAATGCTTTTGGTATCCATTGGGTGAGAATTAACCCTTCAACAGCCAACCGTGCTACAATCCAAGCTTAGTGCTGTGTCCAGACAAAGGGTTGCAGAATACATGAAACGGTCAGAAAACAAAATCAAACATTGAATCTGATTGGTCAATAGTGCCACCAGGAAAACCGTCATTGGTCAATGCGGTTACCCAGGCAACAATTACCACCATTGCATTGTTGTGTGCATTGTAATTACGTTAAAATATGTAACAAGAAGATATCCAGTGCTACTGCTAGATCAACACACAGCACATGGGACAATACTTAACAACAGACTTAACTATATACATGCTGTTACCTGGGAATTGACCTGTTTAACCCATACACAAACTTAGCCAAACCAGAAAATAGCATCACAATACATTAGTTAAAATATCAGAATGTGCATTTTGGATTGAAAATGAAAGAAAAGTTTAAAAGTCAGAAATGTTTCTCAATTTATGTTAACAAGATGTTATTTAACAGTTTGAACATCGGTGAAACTAGATTTTATTTGTTAGAAAAAACATGTCCACCCAGATTCATTACATAATGTATGTATAGAAATACCATAGAGCAGATGAAGCAGTAGGTGAAACTACAATAACATCAATTCAAGACAATTCCCAGGAACACTGTAATTGAAACTTCCTATATACATTTATACACAGAAGGGAACAAGTTCAAATGAGAACTTGTTGAACACTATTTGTCAACATTTTGATACTGTCTTTACCTTTAACGTGTGTTGACAAATTTTTAAATGCCAGGGTTGAATTTTCAGTCTCCAGATTGATGACGTTATGCATACATATAAGTTAGCACACTGTGTTTTCTTTTACTTGTATGAAAATTGAATGATTACTTATGACAATACTGTAACAGTTACACCAGGCTTGATGTCATATTTTTGGTTCAAAGCTGTCTCACAGTTGGAATGTTCAACAGAATCTATGTTTGAAATGTCGTCATGGCGACCAAAGATGCAAGAGAAACGCAAGATTTGACAATGACCTAATGTTTTGCAATACAGTAACAATACAAAACAAACAATGTATCAAAAATGAAGCTTCCATAAATATAAATATATTAACTCTGTGATTCAATGAAAATGCCTGACAAAATGGTCGCAAAGAATGCGCAATGAAGCAATGAAATGCGTGACATGTGATCCAATGCTTATGATAAATGGGGACAAAATGACTATTAGTGAACAATGAAATAGCACTTTTGTCATAATGAAGCGAATAATGTACAGGAAAATGAAGTCGATGATGATGATGATGATGATGCAATGCTGGGTATGTACAGAGTCTTAAACAGCCCAAGCTAGTCTCATGACTTGTGTACAATCACGCCTGGTCTGTAGTATTGAGCCTGAAGAGGCCGATGCAGCAAGTCTGTCGCGATGGGGTACTTATCACTGAAATTTGACCGAACCGCACTCGGTAACTGATGCTGTGTATATCTCAGTGGGGAATCCCGACCTGAAATGTCTGATTTAGTATCCTCTTGGTCACTCATACAACTTTCCTTTTCATCACTTTCTTCACTGTTTGGAATTGGCTGTTTCTCGTCTGCTTTCCGCTCATCAAAAAGAATCCTGTCACCTTCCAAATGGCGAATAGCTTCCACAATTGTCTCCAAGTTTTTCCGTGACATTGATGATTCCAAGGCAGCTTTGGGATCCTCCTCTTTGATGTCTACTTTCTCATTATCCTCAGACACTTCTGTCACATTGGCTTGCTTCTGGGGAAAGGAAGAATAAGTAAAATAAATACACGGAAATGATAAACATTTCAAATCCAATAGAACATAGCCCTAATATGTATACAGGAAAGCAAGATCAAGAAACATAAAAACTTATGAATATACATGTGATTCTTGTACCAACTGGTTGTATTTTGTGAACAGGTGGTAGTCATATTACAGAATTTTTTTATTTTAATTGACATTCTTAAAATATTGAAATGAATTAATTAATAAATATCTATATTTTGGGTGATGACGATGAGACAGATGTCACTGCTTATAGATACTTACCAAAGCCTTTTCGTTCTGTATGTGAATTGAGGCTTGCACATGGGCTGCAATGTGACGGATGCGGTCAGGGTAGATCTGGCTCTCAACTGATCGAAGTCGCTCTTCATACATCATACGTAACCACCGTTCTCGGTCCAACTGTCGACGCAGTTCAATTATCTCCCTTTGTAGTTCCTCATTTGATTCTTCGCTGCTGCTGTCTATGGAACTCCCTAAACTTATTCCTTCATCAGACGATTCTGAAAGATAAGGGAACATCCTTGTAGCTTCGTAACATTTATACCCTCATTCATATACATTACTACATAGACAGATCCGAGTAGGAATACACACAGGGAAGAGGATGTCAAGTGTTTATTGTTTGTTGTTTAACACTGCACTCCGCAATATTCCAGCTATATGACGGTGGTCTGTAAATAATCGAGTCTGGCCCAGACAATCCAGTGATTGACACTATGAGCATCGATGTTCGCAATTGTGATACGATGACATGCATCAACCCCAACAGTCGCATCTTTTGACAAGCATAGTTGCCTTTACAGCAAACATAGGTTGCTGAACCCCAATCTTCAAGGGTCCAATTGTTTATTGAATGGAGCATACACAAATAATGGAACTATTCCAGCACGACTAGGGAAATATTAAGCACTCAAAACGTATCTATCTGTCAAAGATGTCTTCAGGTAAGTTAATAACTGTAAAAAAATGTATACTTTTTGACAGTAAGAATCTGAGTTAGACATGCATTTTTATTTTCACTAGTCAACAAAAATGATCTGCTACAGAGCTGCCATAAGTGAATGGTAAAAGTGATAGCCGACAAGGAAATGTCCCTATTCCTTCCTGATTGTTACTAGTCTCGAACAAGCCAACACGGTTAGAAATTGGCACTAGTCCTGTAGTCCTTGCCAAACTGCCCAATAGTTAAGGTATCATAAGGACTAATAGAAATATGCCATTTTTATGTGTTTTGCTATTTGTTTTCATTATAGGGACTAGTGGACTAAAAATGTTAGTTTCTACTGCTGGCCAGCATGTTTGGACCCTCTTTTCATTCACAGGCCTCAGGTGCACATAACCACTATGAAGTATCTCAATGTCCTGTCTTCACATTCCACTAAGAGGACACATCAAATAACATCCATATCTCCAGATTGATTTCATTACTTGATGAGCCAGGAATAAAAGATAAAGGGCCAGGGGGGACCCCATATAGCCCCATATAACCCCATAATGGAGGGTCATTAGTTTTTTTCTGGGGTCAATGACCAGCTCGGCTGAAGCACAGGAGATCCTATGAATTCAATTAAGTCAATTCTAATGGTATTCATTATTCCTCTACATAACTGTACATGAAAAAATGTGCTTCTGAAAAATACTCATTGTATGCCTGGATGTCTGATGGATGTTTTTTTATGGGTGTGTGTGTTAATGAAAGTTGCACTTATATTTTATTGCCAATTATATACCTGTATCTCTTTTCTTTCTTTTTGGAGGTGGAGATTCATTGAAGTACTCATCCCTTTCATTGGAAACTTCAAGGAGGATTTTCTTCAAATGAGCATTCTGGGCCAGGAGCTTGGTCTTCTCCGTCTCCAGACTGCTGATATGCTCTGAAGTTTGTTGAAGGATTGCAGCCTGGAAAAAACACAACCATGTTTAACCAGCTACTATAAATAACTGTCAAGTATGCGTCTGACCTAAATACCACCTATGGATAGGGGAACAAGTTGTGGATGCAGTGAAGCATACACTGTAGGGTCGTTCAGTTCACTAGTAGCTTTCAACACCACAGGCTGTGCATGAATGGACCTGCCAGCTCGAGACTGTTCCCACACTCCGACTTCATTATCATATAAAAGTCGATGGCATGTCGACTATTTACAATGAATGGCATTATGATTGGTTCGACAAACCGGCCTATCCTTGTACCTGAAAGGCATTTTAAGACACTGTATAGAGGATTTTTGAAACTTCTTTGTAAGTTCAGTCAGTCGTGAGTTCAACAATTACATATTAATGACAAACGTGTAAATCTGCAAATAAATGTTTAAGAGTAATGTTCAGGAGCTTCTGTGTTAAGCTTCATGGTCTGGCTGTCTCAAAAGTTACAACAGCAAAAAAGAAAAGAGGTACAGATCAGTCTGAGACTGCATCCAGACCACTGGTCTGAGTCAAGGTATTGTGAGATCAAGGTTAACACAAATATGGAACACTACAATTCAAGGCTATCAACTGTCGTTTTCAAGGCTTTTTAGCTGGGTCATCAGCCTTAGTCAGTCAATATGTTTGGGTTATTTTCAATCCAGCACACTTTACATTCATCCCAAGACCTAAAAACCAGTATGAACATCACAAATGTTCCAACAAAATATGTTTTCACAACCAACAAATAAAAAGAAATTATGTCTGTCTTGAATCATAATACTTTCATGAACAAGTATACATGATTTTGTACAAATTAAAGGTTTTTCAAGCCATTTTTGAGATTTTCAAGGCTTTTCAAGGTTGATGCTAAAAATCAAGGCTAAAATATATCAAGAAGGACCTTAAAATTCAAGGGCTTTACAAATCTGTATGAACCTTGAAGATGTTTTTGGTCTACTGCCAAGTGAGCCATATGTAAGTAAATCAACTGAAAACGATTCAAAAGGTAAACTCAGGCCAGCATTTTTTTGCTCATGTAGTTTAGGTCTTTTGGGGCTTTGGGGGGGCATTGATTTGATTGTTATCCAATGTGTCCCTAAGATTAGTTTCAAATTTGGTGATAAAAAAGATTACATGAAAAGTTGCCAAAATGATGTAATTTCATTGTCTCTAGCAAAACCACTGATTTACTACTGTATGTTAACACATATTTCTAAAAAGCATCTAATTCTGTTACTAAGATGAATATCTTGTACTGGTCTGTACAAAAACAATTTGACCTGACAATATTACAGTATCACAAAGCGCCATACATTAAAACACATTATGGCCAATAACGTGTGTTTAATTGACACTGTAAATTGTTAATGGTATCTCAGTCAAATAATACTAAATCTATAATAAATGAAACTCCATAGTCCGAACGCAGATGATTGATGACAAATATTGACACACATCTGGTTTTGGTACTATTTACTACACAGTCTGACCCATTCAAATACTATTCCACCTGCGCAGTCCAAACTCAAGCTTCGTCCACACGTCTGGCTAGCAATCCCTTATCACTGCAAGCCACTCCTAGGGTCACAAGACTGTGGAAACAAGGAGTTAGTTCACACATACTTTTATCACCAGGGCTGAATCAAATCTAGCCTGATCGAGGAGTTACATGTTGCGCAAGAGGTGATAGTGTGAGTGTACAGGCAGCGGCTAGTGTGGAGGATGTTCTAGAGACTGTTGCCAAATACAGCTTGTGTGTGCTGGGGGAACACAGACACATTCCTGTCAACGACTTGCTACTACTGACCCAAATAAACACAATCAGGAACAATTGGAGTTTTTTCAAAGCTCCAGATTGTTGGATAAAGACATGTCGCCACCTTCTCATACACATGCTAATGTAATTAGCTGGGAAAATTAATTGTGTGGGGCTAGCAGCCATATTAGCCACAAGTATTAGAGATAAGTCAAATATCTTCTGTCAAGCAATTGAAGCTAAAATTAGTCCATATACCATCCTATAACACTAAAATCTAATGATCATCTGAAATAATGTGGACCAGTAGACTCAAATAGTTTTTTGTAAAGACTGGAAATGTGTAAATTAACGTTACATCCAACGTTTGTACTATTGTCTAATGCTGTTTTTCACAATACAAATAAACCAAGGTAACCCAGCCTAAAGTCATTTAACAGTACATGTTTTAGTTCAAACATTAATTCATAATAAATAATAGTGATTAATTAATCTAACCTCAATGAATTTAAATTTCAGGCATATTCACAAGTTCTCACTGAATAATTAGCATAACACTGTTCAATTATATAGGAATGTATCAAACAAGCCTGTGTCTATCTGGACAGAATGAACCAAACACTGTGATATGTTTACATTCCTAGGCAGTGATAAACCTATCAGATCTCACAGTGGCCGTCAGACTTTGGCAAGTAGTCAGATGACTCAGTCAACCAAAATAGCACCTGGACCTATCAGACTATATCCAATCAGCCGGACTACTTTCTCTGACCATCTGATCCAGCTGTAACACATGCTTATATTGCCAGAGGTCACTTGGTGATATTTACGTATGATATTGAGTTGACCTTGTCACAATTACTGCATACTTACAGCCTTATTCATTGTGATAATTAATGACGCTGATACGAGTTCCACAGTGGAGGTGAAATTGGAAATAACTCTGATAGGAGACTGTCAGGAATGTAGAAATGATTATATCATTTCTGATTCATCTGATAGCCATACCAGTATACATTCTTCAATTTCTCTGCAAGCTCTACCATCTACTTAATCGTTTTTAGAATTTTAATAACCCAATTTATAAAAGGTTACTCTTTGAGAATAGTATGTTTATCATCTATTTAATTATATAAAACATCACAAAATAAAACCTAAAAAATGACATGTGTTAACAAAATGTTTTATTCAATCATATTCATGTCTATGTGATTGACTTATTTACCAACTATTTAGTAATATCTAACTATGTCCTAATGATAACATAACCGTGTTAAAGGATGACAGTGTAAAACTCAAAGTCACGAGGGGACTTGATCCCGTGACCTTGGCAACACAGGAAGTTACAAGATTCAAATGGCAGTGCAAGGAGCTGAGGCTCATGTGGAATGTGGGAGTGGTGATATCTAGGTTTTGTGTTCTGTCCATGCCATTCATAGCGCTTCAGCATATCTCAATACACGATCCTAGTCCCAGTTGAAATGTCAGTGGGCCATTAAATACAGCGAAGGAGTATGAAAAGAGGTTGCTTAATGGGATAGTACTGAGACTAAGAATGAAACCCTTTAGTATTTTGTTAGAAAGTATGTCACATATTTGTAAACCATTCACAGTATTTGGACAAATAAAATGGTGAATAAGATTTCCAAGGCATGATATAAGTAAAAAAGGGTATTGTGACTGGGTCAATGGAAACAGAAATCAGTTTGTAACTCAAACTTCCTGTTCAAATTTCATAAAATTATTACTGTGAGAATATAACACATCAGCATGATCAGTAACTTTGAAATGGTAATAAGATACAAAACATTTTTTGTGTGTTTAACGGCGCACTCAACAATATTTAAGTTATATAATGGCGGGAGTGGAAATAATTGAGGCTTGCCCAGACAATACAGTGATTGACATATATCAAGGATTTCACCAGGATTTTAAACTAAGTGTCCCTGGCAGGCAATTTGGTAAAATATACATTTGTTTAAAATTGGGATTTTTAAAGTTTTTTTATTATTTCAGAGGTCAGCCCATTTTAACATTGCCTTTGAGGCTGCTTTCAATACAATAACATATAACTGCTTTACAAACCCATGCTATTTATTTACCCTGTTGTCAGTGAAATACAGGTTATTTTTACAAAGCCATAAAAATATTTAACATAAATTGGGAAACTTTTAATTGCAATTTTAATGACATTTGCTGCAGACTTGTGACGGCCTCTGGGCAGGTCTAGATAAATCTATAATGAATAACCCCAAAAGAGAACATATATTCTGAATCGACTAAATTTTAACCTTTGAATAAGAAATATCCACTGTCATAACTTATTTTTTCAACAATTATTGCTTTTTTTTATAATTTGAAAGAAAAAAGAAACACAAAATTGCTACTCAAATAATATGCAAAATAATAATTAATGACATGTTTTTAAACGAGTTAAAGAAATATAGAACTCTAAAAGACTTTGCAGAGAACCGCAGACAGAGCAAGGGGAGTGAACTCTTGGTGGCAATGACCTATATGCCATGTGCATGTACCCACTCACTCCGCCTGTCTGCGGCTGGCGCAAGCTAGTGTAGCGTGCGAGGGAGTGGGTTGTGTTTCACATGTTCATTGGCTGCTGTCTGCCTTACATGGCAAGGGCGTCCTCAGTCGCTTTGCTGGAATCTTTACAGACTAACCCACTAACAAGGCACCTTGACAATTTCTAATGTCAAACAACAACACTGGCTTTTCGATTGTTTACAATAAAAGCGGTTAATGTGGTTTCTGGATTAATAGAAAACTTGGATTTGTTGTTGTTAAATGTTAACAAGAGATTTAATTTTTAAATCTTTTTTTCAATATATTGAATAGTCCCTTGCGTACTATTCTAAATGAAACGGTAAATCCTGATTGAGCGTTCGCAGTGGAATGTGAGTTTTTGCGAATGAAAACGTGGCAATATTCACCTTGCTGAGTTTTTCACCATTGTGATGGGGAATGAGAGTTTTCAGGGACTGAAAACCGGCATTGATGCTCTGCATTCGGCGACGTTCATTGCTGTTTGCTATTTCTCGGCGGACTCTCTTCTCATTTTCTAAGTGTCCCTTTGGGGAACATTCTCTTTGCCTAGAAAACAAATGTTTATATGTGAACGAAACGTAATCACATACGGACAAACACATTGAAAAGGAATGAAATATTTTGCACACTGTCATTTAAAACACAAACACTGCATTTCCATAAATTAAATGTGAATTTTATAGTAGACCTAAAGTAGACTCAACAGAGTTAGAAATTGAATTTTACAATACGGTTCATAATTTCTAAAACCTGTTGTATTTTGTCCATCTTGTCATATGTTTTTTTATTTCGGTATTCGACAGATAAAATACGAATAATCGCGTAGTAGGTGTAGATCTACATTAATTTTATATTCTATGAATATATGGTCTGAAGGTGATCAGTCCATTCAAGTTGAAATGCCAGAAGGGATGTTTATCTTTCAAAAATAACAGTTTTACTAAAAACATTCCACTTTTACTCTCGCTGTAAATGAATGGAATAATCCCATTTGAGAGCGACCACATCGATCGATGTTGTATTATTGATCTTCTGGTCTAGCCAGACACGAAATGTCGCTTGGCAGCCTGCCAACAAGTCGCTAACAAATTCTGGCATCACGCCAAGAGAAGGCATGGTCTTCATGGTTTTGCCCGGACGAAATTTCCTTTAATGTTATGGGGATTTTAAGACACGTACCGCATACATTTCTTGTGACATTGTTTATTTTAACTTTGAGGAAGTATAACACTATTGTCCGATGTACGAAAGTGGTGATTTGCGCAATAAACGTATAAAGTATGTCCCGACTACAATATTTGGCCGAGAGCCAAAGAAACCTCGTGACTACAGACCCGCCTTATTAATATTGCTAGCTAATGACGACCACGTTATCGGGATATTGTTCGTTGAACAAAATATATTCACTTTAGATATAAATTGATTTGAGTCCAAATTACACCTATTGTCGAAAAAAGGTTCGAATAAAGAAAATAATGTGCGCAGACATTTTTTTTATGAATATTATTTATGCCGAAAAGAGGTGTCTTATTCCAAGCACATTCATAAAATAAAACGATCTAAACTGTAAATCAAATCCCAAACTGAATAAGGTAGATCTTGGCCTAGGTGTAGGACAGACGAATACATTTTCAAGAAAAAAAAAATGAAGTGGAAAATTAAAAATATGTAGATCTATATTCTATTTCTGATTAAAACCACAAGTGAATTAGGTCTGACGAAAATAAATTTAAAAACGAAATGCGGGTTGCAAACTGAATCTCATGTCAGTTCAGCCCATTCCAGAAATCAGCTGATGTGACGCAGCACGCCTTGCTTACTCATCACATGGTAGTCAAATATTCAAACTAAATAAACGATAGCCCAAGAAACGTACCGAGATATAAACAAATATTATTTCGAAAACAAATAAGAAAACCGAAATCGAAAATGAGAGCCTACATTTAGTGGTTGCTTTTTTCACAATAACGAGTGAAAATGTTTCGCTCAGCTGATCGGCGCTTACACATGGCCGCCGAACAGGCCGCGCAAGCCACATGTCAACAGAACCAAACATCAGGCTAATCAGCTGATCACACCACACAACGTGCCATCTTGCAAAACTACACCACAAAAATACATACAACTATGTTATAGTAGATCCATGTTATGGTCAAATAAAAGCAATATAAAGCAAAACATGGCAAGTTTAAAAACATTGTCGACCACGCTACCGAGTAAAGCGCGCCGTGCGGCTTGGTGAATGGGCCTTTGTTTGTAATGGCCATCATGTGGTTGTCGCGTAGTGCTCTCTTTACATCGCCATTCTCGCAAAATCAGACTTAACAAGATGGCAAATGTTGTAAATTATGATGAAAACAGTCACTAAGAATCTTATCATATACTTTGTACATCATAAACGACCTTAGGAAGACGAAGAACTTCAAAACAAGATCGCGGCATGCGTGCGTACGCCAATGTTTATAACGTAAACCATGTGTAAGGCAAATACTACAACTTACTTTCCGATTGCGGCTGCAATATCCATCTCTCGCAGTCGAATTTCTTCCATAATCCTTCTCCTATCGTTACTCCGTGAATAAAGTGCCATCTTTGCCACAAGAAACAAGAATCACTCAGAAATATCCTCAAAATACGAGAATATTTACGGTTGTAAGACAGTAGAACCCTGCGATACGCTAGCAGAATGAGTAATAATTGGCGGGAAACAGCTGGGCTGGCCGATTCACACCAAACAGATATGGTCCACTGGGGGGGTCCGTCTGGCAAAAGCTGTAATATTTAAACAATGGAAAATTACATCTTATGATGTGTATCTATCTTCTAAAGCTTCTTAGCAGTGGTGATGAGGCAGCAAAGCATCTACCGAATTGTTCAAAATTAAAACATGGGGGGACTATATTCTCATGCGCATGCAGCTCCGTGAAACGGCCGTTGGCAAGGCGCGGGAAAGTAAAAATAAACAAATCAACAGCTGCTGGCAGGCTGCCAACCGACTACTAGGGAGAATTTATAATTGCGGAAGCATATTTCTTAAAGTTGCATCCAAACGGTGTATTGTGCTTCAGTATATTTTGTAGAAAATTATGGAACTATATAAACTACTTACATTTCAGACTTTGCATGTAACTGTTACCGCAAAACCAACGTTGTAGAGTGTAAAATCCGAAGCGGTTTACGAAATATTCTTCGTAGTGATTTACTATGTCTGGAATGCAGACAGTCTATGACATTGCCATATACGTCGCTACTAAAAAAAGCGCGATAGTCAGCTGACTAGCTCCGCTCTTCTGATTGGTGTAGAAATGATCAATAAGAAACTGCTGGCTCTAACACGCATCAATCTGAAGATTTTATGTAATCCACTACGAGGAACATTATCGCGTATGCACAACTAAAAGCATTTTAGCGGCGCTTCGAGGAATAATGTGAATTGGTTTATAGCCCGCACTGTTTAACTTCAGTTTTAATAAATGAGCGACGATTCGGTGCATGTTTTTAACCTCATTAAACAACGATCAGGAACAGAGACCCTAGGCTGTCGTAAAATCAACAAAGCTTGCCTCAGATTTTGCGGACCATTTTGCAAGAAACAAAAAGGACGATATATATATAAGCCAGTGTTTTGTTTTCTCAGAGAAAATTATTTTTTTGTTTGTTTCCTGGTTTGTTTGTTGTCTTGAATTAAGATTTAAAAAATATGGCTATATGATAACAAAATAAAATTTCATACGTAATAAGGAAAACAGTTTTGTAAATCCGTTCTACACCACTAGGCATAAAAATTATGACTGTGTAAAGACCTCGTCATTTCTAGAGACTATATCCCACTGAGTTATATTTTATTGACAGCTATAGCTATGTTTGTGGTTAGATAAAGACCCATTTAAATCCCCTCAAATATCAAGGAAACATATTTTCTGGCATTGAAAAAGGATTGATTCAGAAATCGGTAATTATTTAAATGTTGTTTTTTTGCACGAAGGCATCGATCCATAATCATAGATTTTTTTGTTTCAATTATCTTCCGAAAGATATAGGTATTGAGTCCCGACTATTGAACTGGTATATATTTTGACCCTGGAATTAATTGTTTTGGGTTTTTTTTACTATGAACTATACAGCTTTCTGTCTTTCTTGCATTAATCACTCGTATTGTTGGCCATGAAGTCTCTATTTCTTGTCATCAGTTTTAATAGATCACGCACTTTTGCGAAATAAATACTTTGTAAAAAGATTAACACTGAAACAATGAATGAAAACACGTTTGCTTGTTGTTGTTTTTTTTTTTTTTCCAGGCCTATAAAACTTACATATGCCGATGACAAAATATACCTCAAATATCTAATAGTGCCCATACCCCGGTTGATGAACCATGCAATCTAATGTGTTCTTTCAAACGACTATAACAGCGTACCCCGCGCCACTTACACCGATATCCTCTCCTCCCAGTATTCAAAGGGAATAAAACAGTCGCTATGTGGTCGCCCGCCCCCGCACATACCGACTGTGGGCATAACCGGGTTTTCTTATCGCCATACCCTTATTTTTAATACTGCATTTTTTTGAGTATCAACTGTGCATTTGTGTTTATATAGGCTTGTGTTCTTGAAAGAGCTCTTGTTAAATCGCCACTGAAATATTTATATGAATGTAATGTGTGGACGATTTTGGTATTAATCTGTCACACTGTAGAATGTAAAGCCATTTGTAGGAGATTTGATCCACACTGTTCTACTTTCAGCAGAGTAAAGTACAACGTAACCTCGTTCATCCGGACCCCAGCTATAGTGATTGAGTGAGTGAATATGGTTTTTACGCCGCTTTTAGCAATATTCCAGCAATATCACGGCGGGGGACACCAGAAATGGGCTTCACACATTGTACCCATGTCGGGATTCGAACCCGGGTCTTCGGCGTGACGAGCGAACGCTTTAACCACTAGGTTACCCGACCGCCCACCCCAGCTATAGACATGCAAAGGACATATATTTTATGACTCCATATTGCCCATAAGGGTGAATGATGGGTAGAATAATAACTTTCCGACACTTGCACGTGTGCAATTTAATGATTCTCAATGATGATTGGTCAGTTGAAGTCAAATGGCGTCACAGTGCTTCATTGTTGAGCAAATACCTTATGACGTCATCCATTGTTCATGATATCACAAATTGATTACATTACGTCATCTGAACAATAGAATAAGTATCTCTGAAGAATTGTCATTTCATACTTTTTTTAATGAGTTACATTATAGAATAACCTCCTCAAGACTCGGAATTATAGATTTTCTGTCCCTCTTGAATGAATGCTGCCAAATTGCATTCACTCGGGACAAATAATCCGTAATTCATCGACCCGTGAAGATCCGGGTAGAATAGGTCATCAGCAACCCATGCTTGCTGTAAAAGGCAACTATGCTTGTCGTAAGAGGCGACTAACGGGATAGGGTGGTCAGGCTCGCTGGTTTGGTTGATGCATGTCATCGATCCCAATGGCGTGGATCGATGCTCATGTTGTCAATCACTGGATTGCCTGGTTCAGACTCGATTATTTACAGACCGCCGTCATATAGCTGGAATATTTTTGAGTGCGGCGTTAAACAACAAACCAACCAACCAACCGTAATTCATCGCATTTCGTTGGTTCTTCTTTAAGTATTGATAACCCATTAGTTAAACCAGATTTGTTAAATCCTATGATTTCACTAGAAACTATACATCGTCAAGATTAACGGCGTTTCACTAGCTGTACGCATTATTTATTACACGGTGATCGTCCGAAGGAGGGGTTTCCGAACATACGAGGTCGGAACTGTTACGAGGTTCGCTGCTAATATTCAGATTAACAAGGACAGGTGTACAGATTACATTTGTCCTGCTATATACACGTGTCAGACTGTCTCCGTCTACAGGTGTACAGCTTACATTTGCCCTGCTATATACACGTTTCAGACTGTCTCCGTCTACAGGTGTACAGATTACATTTGTCCTGATATATACACGTGTCAGACTGTCTCCGTCTACAGGTGTACAGCTTACACTTGTGCTTCTTTATACACGTGTCAAACTGTCTCCGTCTACAGGTGTACAGTTTCCATTTGCCCTGCCATATACACGTGTCAGACTGTCTCCGTCTACAGGTGTACAGCTTACATTTGCCTTGCTATATACACGTGTCAGACTGTCTCCGGCTACAGGTGTACAGCTTACATTTGTCCTGTTATAAACACGTGTCAGACTTTCTCCGTCTACAGGTGTACAACTTACATTTGTCCTGCTATATACACGTGTCAGGTTGTCTCCGTCTACAGGTGTACAACTTACATTTCCCTGCTATAAACACGTGTCAGACTGTCTCCGTCTACAGGTGTACAACTTACATTTGTCCTGCTATATACACGTATCAGATTTTCTCCGTCTACAGGTGTACAACTTACATTTGTCCTGCTATATACACGTGTCAGACTGTCTCCGTCTACAGGTGTACAGATTACATCTGCCTTGCTATATACACGTTTCAGACTGTCTCCGTCTACAGGTGTACAACTTACATTTGTCCTGCTATATACACGTGTCAGACTGCCTCCGTCTACAGGTGTACAACTTACATTTGTCTTGCTATATACACGTGTCAGACTGTCTCCGTCTACAGGTGTACAACTTACATTTGTCCTGCTATATACACGTGTCAGACTGCCTCTGTCTACAGGTGTACAACTTACATTTGTCTTGCTATAAACACGTGTCAGACTGTCTCCGTCTACAGGTGTACAACTTACATTTGCCCTGCTATAAACACGTATCAGACTGTCTCCGTCTACAGGTGTACAACTTACATTTGTCCTGCTATATACACGTGTCAGGTTGTCTCCGTCTACAGGTGTACAACTTACATTTCCCTGCTATAAACACGTGTCAGACTGTCTCCGTCTACAGGTGTACAACTTACATTTGTCCTGCTATATACACGTATCAGATTTTCTCCGTCTACAGGTGTACAACTTACATTTGTCCTGCTATATACACGTGTCAGACTGTCTCCGTCTACAGGTGTACAGATTACATCTGCCTTGCTATATACACGTTTCAGACTGTCTCCGTCTACAGGTGTACAACTTACATTTGTCCTGCTATATACACGTGTCAGACTGCCTCCGTCTACAGGTGTACAACTTACATTTGTCTTGCTATATACACGTGTCAGACTGTCTCCGTCTACAGGTGTACAACTTACATTTGTCCTGCTATATACACGTGTCAGACTGCCTCTGTCTACAGGTGTACAACTTACATTTGTCTTGCTATAAACACGTGTCAGACTGTCTCCGTCTACAGGTGTACAACTTACATTTGCCCTGCTATAAACACGTATCAGACTGTCTCCGTCTACAGGTGTACAACTTACATTTGTCCTGCTATATACACGTGTCAGACTGTCTCCGTCTACAGGTGTACAACTTACATTTGTCCTGCTATATACACGTGTCAGGTTGTCTCCGTCTACAGGTGTACAACTTACATTTCCCTGCTATAAACACGTGTCAGACTGTCTCCGTCTACAGGTGTACAGCTTACATTTGTCCTGCTATGTACACGTGTCAGACTGTCTCCGTCTACAGGTGTACAACTTACATTTGTCCTGCTATATACACATGTCAGACTGTCTCCGTCCAAAGGTGTACAACTTACATTTGTCCTGCTATATACACGTATCAGATTTTCTCCGTCTACAGGTGTACAACTTACATTTGTCCTGCTATATACACGTGTCAGACTGTCTCCGTCTACATGTGTACAGATTACATTTGTCCTGCTATATACACGTGTCAGACTGTCTCCGTCAACAGGTGTACAGCTTACATTTGTCCTGCTATGTACACGTGTCAGACTGTCTCCGTCTACAGGTGTACAACTTACATTTGTCCTGCTATATACACATGTCAGACTGTCTCCGTCCAAAGGTGTACAACTTACATTTGTCCTGCTATATACACGTATCAGATTTTCTCCGTCTACAGGTGTACAACTTACATTTGTCCTGCTATATACACGTGTCAGACTGCCTCCGTCTACAGGTGTACAGATTACATTTGTCCTGCTATATACACGTGTCAGACTGTCTCCGTCAACAGGTGTACAACTTACATTTGTCTTGCTATATACAGGTGTCAGACTGTCTCCGTCTACAGGTGTACAGCTTACATTTGTCCTGGTATATGGCATGTGATTTATTTCGTTTACGTATTTTCACTGAACCAACTTTTGAACACAAAAATACCCAGCCACAGAATACGTTTTACAAACTGTTGAATGGTAGAACGAGTCATGGAATGAGTCATTCAATTTTCAATTACATGAAAAACAAACTCGGTATACATTCTTTTGCCGCTCAGTTTACATACACATACCTTGAAACTATTTCTTATTAAACTTTCGAATGTCAGTAAATGCCTTGGCCATTTTTCTCAAACTTTGGAAAGCATCTGTTCTTCCTTGCAATAAAATGTTCCACTTGAACAATATCGTTGATCTTTCTTTAGAATACATCAAAGTAATGTTTATTGTTTTTAATCCAAGAAATCTAAATATATCTTTTAGCGGATAAAATAATATTATTCGAGAAGTTGAAGCCGATATTAATTCCCAGTAATATAGCGAAAGTCAGTGAAATAACATTGATATTAGGTTGTAGCTTAATGATAAAGATCAGGTCATTACAAAACATCTTCACATGCTCATATGAAACAAAGAAGTTTTTTCTATTCCCTATTTTTTACGTCAGTAACAATGAAGTTATACTCTTCAATGCAAAACAGGACCGCCTCCGTGGTCTAGTGGTAGAGCGTCCACCCGGAGAGCGGAAGGTCCAGGGTTCGATCCCCGGCCGCGTCTTACCAAAAGACGTTAAAAGATGGTACTTGTTGTTACCCTGTCTGGCGCTCGGCATTAAGGGGCTAAAACAAGGACTGGTCGGCTCGGAGTCAGTATGCTGTGTCTAAGTGGAGTATTTGTGTTAAACTGCGGCATGGTATCTCAGTGGGCTAGCACTACAAATCGGCATCAGTCTGGACTAGTACAAGCAGCCACACAAACACACATACACGTACATGCACGTCGCTATATAAGTACAATAATCTTGGACGCGACGTTAAACCCAATTTCACCTCACCTCAATGCAAACACCACATGTTTCATCAGTCTCGTTTACATGTGACTGTGTTTCTATTTTAAGAGTATAAAAACGTTCAAACATCTATATATAAAATTATCTCCAAAAATTCCAACGTATTTAGAAATATAAACTCCTTTCACGTGAAATATGATAATACCTATACGTCAAATACTTGATTCAGACAGTTACAACTATAAATTAATTCTGATCCCTTTAAATAGGGTCTAGTCTGTCTCTCAGACACGAGTGAATAAATAAAAAATAAATCCAACTCAAGTCTAGAATGAAATGGCAAGTCAGCTCTAGGAAATAAGCATTGCTCTTTGCTCCATTTGGATCATATTTTATATATATTTTTTTAGATTTAAATATTTAACTAAGATAATTTATCATCCAACACTGGTCCGGGTAGTCCTGTTGGTACCGGGGTCCTACTCTGACACACCCGACCCGGGTACCCGAGTTACCCGTCCCATCCCTACAAGACACTATTTATTACCAATTCCGAACTGACAAAAAGTATCTGAGTTTTTAACTTTTTTCTACTCGTGTTGATATATTTGATATCAAAAGACACTCGGGTGAGATTCTCCATTTTATTTCTGGGACTAAATAATACCATATGTACAGATTCAATTACAGAGCGCTAATTTAGGTTAAATTAAAAAAAACTAATGACATAATTAACATTTTTTATGAATACGGTTGGCAGTTATGCTGGTGTAGGCAAGGCTATCAACATGCTCCTATTTGAAATTTGAAGGAAATTCGTCAAGTACTTTTTTACTACGCGATTCACACACAACGGGCACCTGCTAAACAAAACCCATTCAAAACTTCCCGCGTGGAGAAAGTGTCATGTGACCAGCGGAATTTGATGACGTATTGTTTGGCATGCAGGGGGTCTGAGCATGTGCGAGTAAGCGAAAACATCGATGGCCACCTTTCGAAACACAACCAAATCCAAGTAACAAGTCGACATTCTCGCCTACACAGGTATATTTACTCGACTTGGCTTAGAGTTTCGTTGTTACCCTTTCAAACCAAACAATTTAACTCCGTTTTAACACATGCACCCCGTTTTAACGCAGTCACTTCGGTCATAAATACTTTCGCGTTTTCCCACAACTGCGTGTGGTGTTCATTCATAAATATGGAACATTGGACTGTCGGCCGGAGGTTGTGTAATGACTTGGACAACGTGGGGTCGTTCTGTCAAGGGGCTTGTGAGAGTTGTGCTTTCATTGCCGCGGTCGTGAGCTGGCATAAAGCTGTTGTTAGCAAGTCAGCATGCATTCTTTGAATATCTATCGTAGTTAAACCCCCTGTTGCTTATGGCCTGTTTATTTAACTTTTAAATCACTCAACATTGTTTATCATTTATGTATGGTCTTACGCACAATGTTAAACTGACTGTCGTTATGATGACATGATAATAAGGCAAGCGTTCTTTATTATTATTTTTTTTATTATTATTTTTATTATAATATTATTATTATTATTATTATTATTATTATTATTATTATTATTATTATTATTCAACATCAATAAAATATATTTGGAAAGGTACTGGCAAGCTACTCGGATATTAGAGATTGTCAGTCCTTAGAGAATGTTTAAAATGTCAAAACTTGTGTTATTCTCTTTATTAAAAGATGTCAGTCAAGAGAAAGAGGCATTCAATTAGCTATGTCACATAAATTAAAAATCACCTCTCTTGTACTTAAACATCCTTGATTATTCAGGGTGTTATAACTCCATCCTTTATTGATAAATGTCCTGAAGCCATTTGTCAACATATGGCTTTGTTTTGGATTGCCATCTAAAAAATCAGTAACTTTGCTCGGAATTTCTCTCGCTAATGAGCTTGAAATTAGCGTCGAATACAATTGAGTGCAAATGACTTGCAGCCTCATTACGAGACAGTTCTTAAAATATATAACATATGACTGAACATTATATGTATAGATATAGATATAGATATAGATAGACAAAATACAAAAGTCCAAAGATAAGCTGTATAATTTACTCAACCAGTCTCACACATGTGATTTTCAAGAGTGAAGCATATTTATATTATATATATATTTTTATGGTGAAGTATATTATATATATATATATATAGAATACTAAACGAGCTCCCGTGTAATACCAATTTTATGAAACGAGTAAATAGTTCTGGTATCTGACGAGCGAAAGCGAGTCAGATACCACAACTATTCACGAGTTTCATAAAATTGGTTTTACACGAGAGCGAGTTTAGTATTTTATTTATTACTTGTCATTTATAATGTTTTTAGAATTATACTGTTGAGTGTAAATAGGCTGTCACCTACACGATCCATGGCATAATCCAATTGAGTTTAACAGAATAATACTTCAAACACGTCAAAAGTTGAAACGTGTGAATTTAATATCATACAATGGTCCACCTTTAGAATTCAGGCGTTCGTCCCACAAACTTATCGTAGTGCTAAGGCTATCACAACTCACATAATTTAACTTAGACTAAAGACTCTCGTTGCGCTAGAGTACGATCACCTTGTGGAACGGGGCCTTGCAGCTCAAAGTTTACAATGACGTCACGATACCCGATGACGTAATTTGTTGAATTTTGTTGCAAGATCCATCGGCGAAACAATGTCATGTGACGTCAGCCTAGCAACAAGGTTGCTGGGGTCATCGAGTGTGCATAAGCTCCTCCCAGTGATCTATCATCTCCACACACAATGTCGTTGAATACGCCAAGGGATGTTGAGAGCTTTCAATATTTGTTCGTAAAACGTGTTCCGAGAGTACATAAGCACGCGTTTTGGTATTACACAATGTGTAATAAAGCTGTATGTTTATTAAACGGGTGATCTCTTCACGGGCAAGTAATAAATAATGTTCAATCAAAATATATTAACTTTTGTTCGAAAAGATATAAGATAGGTGGACAAGTCATTATACAAGTAAAGTGTCTGGATGTATTGAAGACAGTGCATGCAACAAGGCGAGGGATCAAAGTACTGGTGATGTCATCACTTGTTTCGCAGTGGAACGAACATTAATGCTAAAGTTTTCTATTCACCTTTTAATATCCCACAATTACATCTTTACAGACAAAACAATTGAAGGCAGAAAACTACACGAAAATAGTAGTATTTCCTTCAGGAAATCAGTCTGAATATGACTGAAGGTTAAACTATAAACTACGTCATGTCGACTATGATGAGCATCATCAGTTGAACCATGTGTTCCAATGTCTAGGCATCACAATGGTTGAAGCTTGACTCCTTTAAAGATCAGCCAACATGCCAATATAAGACAAACATTCAGAAAAAGCACGTGCATTTTGCATCCTAATACTAAACTTGCTTTGTGAAACAGGGCCCTTGTTAGTAAGGTTGCCATGGGTACACAATACAATATATATGTGTGTATATATATATATCGTCTAAGGCGCCGCGATTCGCTGTGCAGAGTTGCGTCCCTTGGGCACGCCAGAAACCTATGATTGTGGGTTCGAATCCCGGTTCGCCCCGATTATGTTTCTAGGTTTGTGAGCACCATACCCGTGCTCGTGGGTTTCACCGAAGTTGTAAACGTCTGAGACCTGCATCACTTCGGGCTTTCCTCCCACATTAAGCTGACACGCCGCGATATAACTGGAATACTGTTAAAAGCGGCGTTAAACCCAACTCACTCACTCACTCACTCACTCACTCACTATACAAATGGTGCATCTCGAATCATGGATCCATGACATCACATGTGATGCTTTCATGAGCATCGGTTCACACAACATAACAGTATGTTCCTTTGTGCATCGAACCAATGTAACATCTTGAATATGAGTAATTCTTCATATATTAACCAACATGTATGGTATACGCATTTCTTTTGTCAGTGAGTATATGTCAAGTGTATATTTAAATAGAATGACATAGCTGGGGATCCCTATCAAAAGTTAAGTCATTTATATATTAGTGTATAGTATACAGTGCTTGAACCACTAGGCTACATTGACCAATCCACTTGTAAGAGAGAGGCATAGTATGTAATGTATACTGCACAGCCAGTGAGATAGACATGGTATATGAATGTACAGTATACAACTGGTGAGATAGACATGGTATATTAGTGTATAGTATACAGTGCTTGAACCACTTGGCTACATTGACCACTCCACTTGTAAGAGAGAGGCATAGTATGTAATGTATACTGCACAGCCAGTGAGATAGACATGGTATATGAATGTACAGTATACAACTGGTGAGACAGGCATGGTATATTAGTGTATAGTATACAACTGGTGAGATAGACATGGTATATGAATGTATAGTATACAACTGGTGAGATAGACATGGTATATTAGTGTATAGTATACAACTGGTGAGATAGACATGGTATATTAGTGTATAGTATACAGTGCTTGAACCACTAGGCTACATTGACCAATCCACTTGTAAGAGAGAGGCATAGTATGTGATGTATACTGCACAGCCAGTGAGATAGACATGGTATATGAATGTACAGTATACAACTGGTGAGACAGGCATGGTATATTAGTGTGCTAGCACTATAAATCGGCACTAGTACAAGCAACCACAAACAATCACACACGTGCATGCAAATCGCTATATAAGTGCAATAATTTTGGATGCGACGTTAAACCCCATCTCCCCTCACCTTTAATACGAAGGTTTTAGCACTGAGCCCAACCTGGTACGACCTCATCAAGCAGCATGCAGTCACCAAGCGTGCTCCTAGTGGGTGTATATGCTGTGCAAAACAAGCGCTCTAACTTCAACAATCTGCAATGAAAATAATTATGAATGATCAGGCCAAACACTTTTAATTCGATGGTTTACAACTTTTGCGACTAATTAATTGGGTCGAAATGAAAATAAAAAACATTTTTTCAGAGCTCCATAGTTTAGTGTTTGGTTTTAATTATTCCAGAAATGAAATATCTTGACTGTTCGCAAACAGATTATGAATATTTTTGTGTTTAATTATTTACAAGTCAGCGGAATTGGTGAGCAAACTGAATAAAAAAAATCATTTATAATCACATATATGTGATGTCCATGTCGTTCATCAGTGCAATTGGTCAATCTGTAAAATGAAATATTACAAAATGTGTGACCTTAGATGCCCTGTGTCTGACGATAACATTGATACACAACGTTTAGTCAGGAAATACAGAACCTAGCCAGATCTTGTAGTTACTTTTATCATGTTAAAGTTGTATGACTCTCGAAGTTGTACTGTCTGCTGGATAATGACACCAGTGAAGATTCGAGTTATTTTCAGATATCCGTCATAATGCTGGAATATTGCTGAGTGCGATGTTAAACAACAACCAAACAAGCAAACTGTATAATGAAAATGTGACACTACCCCACATGAAACATTGGCTAATCGTGGTTTCATGTGAAGCCTATTACCATCACACACTATGTTCTGTCTGGAAAACCAAACTCACTCATTCATCACTGGGGCTAGGACGATACACCAATTGTGAGTTTTGATACATATCACGATACCTTGCTGACGATCTGATACGTATCCTACCCCTGCATGCACACAATTATCTGTGGCCCATAAGCCATCATTTTCATTGACTGGGTGACCCGTGAAGATCCGGGGTAGAATAGACCCATGCTTGCTGTGAAAGGCGACTATGCTTGTCGTCAAAGGCGACTAACGGGATCGGGTGGTCAGGCTCGCTGACTAGGTTGATGCATGTCATCGTATCCCAATTGCGTGGATCGATGCTCATGATATTAATCACTGGATTGTCTGGTCCAGACTCGATTATATACAGACCGCCGTCATATAGCTGGAATATTGCTGAGTGTGGCGTTTAACAACAAACCAACCAACCAACCAACCAAATCATTGACAGGGTGGCCAAACTCCTGGCACACTGACGATTTACAGCTGGCAGTGTGAAGTATGGCGCAATGGATGAAAATGTTGACGTTTTCACTAGTAAATTGTCACTTCTAATTAGTGTTTGGTGAAACATTAATTAAAGCAAACATTTATGTTAAGAATCGTTACTTGTTACTTCAGGTGTGACTGTGAATGATACTTGTATCAACAAGTAAAAACTTGCCTCTACTATTTGTCAGACATGGAACGTCTGCAGGTTTGATGTCTGTATCTGTTTCCTATTAAAAGGGCATGCTATCTAAGTATTTTTTTTGCCATATCAGTACACCATGTCGAAAAACATTGTAAAATATTTAACACATATAATGGACAAGTAAAATGTCAGTAGGTATAGTAATACCAGTATTGTCTTTTCGACTCATTATTTTCAATTTCTTTTGATTTTTGCACTTATTTAGAAGTACATACAATAATGGTATCTTGTCTACTCATCTGATACATCAGGATTTTAATGTATAACTAAATAAATAGAGGTCACCGATTTCACAAATCTACAATATGTTTTTTTATTTGGTACAGTGTTTGAAATTGTTAAATAGTTGTTGAAAGTGTATTGTCGAAGCATCACCTGATCAAGAGATGAAGAGAGGCATGGAATAGAAATGTTATCTACGACTTGTTTGAGTGAGTGAGGTAATGCTTGAACCACTTGGCTACATTGACCACTCCACTTGTAAGAGAGAGGCATAGTATGTGATGTATACTGCACAGCCAGTGAGATAGACATGGTATATGAATGTATAGTATGCAACGGGTCAGACAGGCATGGTATATTAGTGTATAGTATGCAACCAGTGAGACAGGCATGGTATATGAATGTATAGTATACAACTGGTGAGATAGACATGGTATATTAGTGTATAGTATACAACTGGTGAGATAGACATGGTATATGAATGTACAGTATACAACTGGTGAGATAGACATGGTATATGAATGTACAGTATACAACTGGTGAGATAGACATGGTATATTAGTGTATAGTATACAGTGCTTGAACCACTAGGCTACATTGACCACTCCACTTGTAAGAGAGAGGCATAGTATGTGATGTATACTGCACAGCCAGTGAGATAGACATGGTATATTAGTGTATAGTATGCAACCAGTGAGACAGGCATGGTATATGAATGTATAGTATACAACTGGTGAGATAGACATGGTATATTAGTGTATAGTATACAACTGGTGAGATAGACATGGTATATGAATGTACAGTATACAACTGGTGAGATAGACATGGTATATGAATGTACAGTATACAACTGGTGAGATAGACATGGTATATGAATGTACAGTATACAACTGGTGAGATAGACATGGTATATGAATGTACAGTATACAACTGGTGAGATAGACATGGTATATGAATGTACAGTATACAACTGGTGAGATAGACATGGTATATGAATGTATAGTATACAACTGGTGAGATAGACATGGTATATTAGTGTATAGTATACAGTGCTTGAACCACTTGGCTACATTGACCACTCCACTTGTAAGAGAGAGGCATAGTATGTGATGTATACTGCACAGCCAGTGAGATAGACATGGTATATGAATGTACAGTATACAACTGGTGAGATAGACATGGTATATGAATGTACAGTATACAACTGGTGAGATAGACATGGTATATGAATGTATAGTATACAGCTGGTGAGATAGACATGGTATATGAATGTATAGTATACAACGGGTCAGACAGGCATGGTATATAATGTATAGTATACAACGGGTCAGACAGACATGGTATATAATGTATAGTATACAACGGGTCAGACAGGCATGGTATATAATGTATAGTATACAACGGGTCAGACATGAATGTATAGTATACAACCAGTGACATAGACATGGTATATGAATGTATAGTATACAACGGGTCAGACAGGCATGGTATATAATGTAAAGTATACAACGGGTCAGACAGGCATGGTATATAATGTAGAGTATACAACGGGTCAGACAGGCATGGTATATAATGTATAGTATACAATGGGTCAGACATGAATGTATAGTATACAACCAGTGACATAGACATGGTATATAATGTATAGTATACAACGGGTCAGACAGGCATGGTATATAATGTATAGTATACGAGCAGTGAGATAAGCGTGTTAGTTGATGTGTTAATCACTTCCAATCCCGATTAATACCTGACCCCCCACTCAGCTGAGATCAATAGCCAATGTCGGCTTTTCCCCTCCTCGACTGACCCCCAGGGCCTCCTGTAGGAGTCCAGCAACAAATTGACGAGCTGATTACTGTATACAGGTGAGTTAGCTTTGTGGGGGGTACCTGTTACAGGTAAATCTCTGCAGGGGGTCTCTGGCTGGGCGAGCTGGACAGGTTGACTGGAACCTTTATTCATGTTCAGGGCCTTGTGCTGTAGGAGAGGAGAAGGGAAGATGAATTTAAACTTTGATTAATTTGGCCATGTGATCGTTGACATTTGTTTTCTGACATTAATTATTTATGGGAGTAGTTGTTGGTTAGGGCAAGCAAGTTTTGAATGTCATCATTGATTCTTTACACTGAGTACATGGGAGGGATACAATATTTTTATTCTTGGATTTTCTCGCATGGATCAAGGCACCTGCTGGTATGTATGGTACATGTCATTTCAGTGGTGAATCAATGTATTCTCTCACACATATTTTGGGAGTGCTACTGGCAACAGATGGAGTACTTTAAGGGATGGTATTTCAAACACAGGGACATATAGGCGTGGTTCTCTCAAGGGGGAAACATTTGGGGGTGGTACTCTCCTCAACGGAGGAACATTTGGCAATGGTATTCTTCGCAACAGGACATATGGTGCTCTCCTCAACAAGGAGACATTTGGGGGTGGTACTCTCAACAAGGGGTCATTAAGGAGTGGTACTCTCTTCAACGGAGGAACATTTGGCGATGGTATTCTTTGCAACAGGACATATGGTGATGGTGCTCTCCTCAACAAGGAGACATTTGGGGTTGGTACTCTCAACAAGGGGTCATTTAGGAGTTGTACTCTCTTCAACGGGGACATTTGGGGTGGTACTCTCAACAGGGGGTCATTTAGGAGTGGTACTCTTCAACGGGGACGTTTGGGGTGGTACTCACAACAGGGGGACATTTAGGGGTGGTACTTTCTTCAACAGGGGGAGATTTGGAGTTGGTACTCTCAACAGGAGGACATTTGGAGTTGGTACTCTCAACAGGGGGACATTTAGGGGTGGTACTCTCAAAAGAGGGACATTTAGGAGTTGGTACTCTCAACAGGGGGACATTTAGGAGTGGTACTTTCTTCAACGGGGACATTTGGCGATGGTATTCTTCGCAACAGGAGGAAATATGGTGATAGTGCTCTCCTCAACAGGAAGACATTTGGGGGTGGTTCTCACAACGGGGACATTTAGGGGTGGTACTTTCTTCAACAGGGGGAGATTTGGAGTTGGTACTCTCAACAGGAGGACATTTTGAGTTGGTACTCTCAACAGGGGGACATTTAGGAGTGGTACTTTCTTCAACAGGGGGAGATTTTGAGTTGGTACTCTCAACAGGAGGGCATTTAGGAGTGGTACACTCTTCAACAGGGGGACATTTGGTTGTGGTACTCTCACTAGGGGAACATTAAGGAGTTGGTACTCTCAACAGGGGACATTTAGGAGTGGCACTTTCTTCAACTGGGACATTTGGCGATGGTATTCTTCGCAACAGGAGGAAATATGGTGATAGTGCTCTCCTCAACAGGAAGACATTTGGGGGTGGTTCTCACAACGGGGACATTTAGGGGTGGTACTTTCTTCAACAGGGGGAGATTTGGAGTTGGTACTCTCAACAGGAGGACATTTTGAGTTGGTACTCTCAACAGGGGGACATTTAGGAGTGGTACTTTCTTCAACAGGGGGAGATTTTGAGTTGGTACTCTCAACAGGAGGGCATTTAGGAGTGGTACACTCTTCAACAGGGGGACATTTGGTTGTGGTACTCTCACTAGGGGAACATTAAGGAGTTGGTACTCTCAACAGGGGACATTTAGGAGTGGCACTTTCTTCAACTGGGACATTTGGCGATGGTATTCTTCGCAACAGGAGGAAATATGGTGATAGTGCTCTCCTCAACAGGAAGACATTTGGGGGTGGTTCTCACAACAGGGGGACATTTAGGGGTGGTACTTTCTTCAACAGGGGGAGATTTGGAGTTGGTACTCTCAACAGGGAGACATTTAGGAGTGGTACTTTCTTCAACAGGGGGAGATTTTGAGTTGGTACTCTCAACAGGAGGGCATTTAGGAGTGGTACACTCTTCAACAGGGGGACATTTGGTTGTGGTACTCTCAACAGGGGGACATTTAGGAGTGGTATTCTCCTCAACAGGGGAAATTTAGGGTTGGTATTCTCCACAACTGGAGAACATGTAGGAAGTGCTACTATCCAAAATAGGGACATTTGGGAGTATTACTGTGTGAATCAGGACATTTGGAGATGTTACCATATGTAACGTTGTGTTTGTTGGTTGTATAACTGGTCACTTTTCGAGCTTTCTTACACTGGTCTGTAAATAATAAGTTTGGATGAGACAATTTAGTAATTGATATCATGAGCATCAATCCACGCAAGCCTGACCACCCGGTCCCGTTAGTCCCCTCTTATGACAAGCATAGTCGCCTTTTACGGCAAGCATGGGTTGCTGAAGACCTATTCTCCATCCGGATCCTCTGTGAACAATAATGAACTCCTTGTTCAGGGCTCCAGGTAGTGTTTTGAGCCATTGAGTATTTACTCACAAATTATCATTCACATTGGGTATTGATAGTTTTCTCTGGGTATTCAGTATGTTTTTAATCCCTTGGGTCAAATGAGTTAACATTTTTTAGAAAAATTCTGTTTCAGGTAACTTCTAATTTGTATGAGTCTGTCTGTTGCCCCAAACGTGCAGCATGCCACATTAACTCACAACATTGATCTGGGGGGCACAGGTGGCCCAGTCGTCTAAGGCGCCGCGATTCGCTGTGCAGAGTTGCGTCCCTTGTGCACGCCAGAAACCTATGATCGTGGGGTCGAATCCCGGTTCGCCCTGATTATGTTTCTAGGTTTGTCAGCACCATACCCGTGCTCGTGGGTTTCACCGAAGTGGTAAACGTCTGAGACCTGCATCACTTCCGGCTTTCCTCCCACATTAAGCTGACACGCCGCGACATCACTGGAATATTGTTAAAAGCGGCGTAAAACCCAACTCACTCACTCACTCACTCACAACATTGACCTACATGTCTAGTTAACAATAAGTGACCTGTGAAGACCCGGGGTAGAATAGGTCTTCAGCAACCCATGCTTGCCGTAACAGGTGACTATGCTTTAAGTAAAAGGCAACTAATGGGATTAAGTGGTCAGGCTCGCTGACTTGGTAGATACATGTCATCGTATCCCAATTACGTGGATAGATGCTCATGATGTCAATCACTGGATTGTCTTGTCCAGACTTGATTATTTACAGACTGTGGTCAAATAGCTGGAAGATTGCTCAGTGCAGCTATAAACACCAAACAAACAAACAAACAAACAAGTCACCTATAGGCAAGGAATAACTTCTTGTTTATGAATTATTCACAACAGTAGGGTGGACCTATTTGAGGTCTGTGATGCCTGTAAAAATAGATCTCTATAGAAATGCATGCACACAAGTTGAAAAGGATACAAAGGGTAATTTTGCAGTGTTTCAATACTATTTAAAAAAATAATTTCATGTGTATTTGCTCGAAGCAACTCAAAATGTACTGGGTATTTGTGATAGATCACTGTTATACCAGTACCAGCCAGTAATGCAGAGAATGATTTGTCTTTGCCAGTGAGTAAGCATTGATATCTTGTAAGCATGACAGAGTTGTGTCAAAGCACTGTTCCACAGTAATAAACGAGTATTCACATTTCAATTTGGAAATGTTTGCATCCATGGCTATTTAAAAAAAAGTGTATGTAACTTGTGAAAACTTATTACTGTATGTGAATGGAACACTGATTAAATAGTTTTTGAAAGCACTCAATCCCAGCATGCTTCTGTGTCAGTCAGGAACTGTAGCCTGTACAAAAATATATAACAGCTGTTCTTGTTCGGGTCTGGTTTCTTGCAGACTTGTAAAAAATGTTGATAGAAGATGCCATTGTCGTTTTAGAGGCTCTTTGTCTCCGCATGTCAAGATTATCCAACAGAAATATCAGTTTGGATGTTCATTGCAGCAACTTGGAGGTTGAAGAATATGTTTTTGTGCAGTGACCCAGCACATCAAAAGATAAACAATTTGTCTGAACTTGATGAAATTCCTTCCGTGAAAAAACCTGATAAAGTTTAAACTCGCTTATGTTTTCCTTGGGGGACTTGAGAAATTGAGATAAGTTATATCTTGAAACTTCCTGAAACACCCAGTCGGACTATTCCGAAAATGTGCCACCTGGTCTGACTCTACCCATCATGCATCTGCTTCACGCAACTTTATAAGCTTGAATCATCAATGATAAACGTGAGCTAGGTTTTCTGATTTTTTGTCCAGGCAGTTAGTTTCTGCCATTTCCGGGCCACCCAGTGCAGTCAGCCGCTGGAGCTTGGGAGCTTATCTATCAGGAATATTTTTAACATATATGCGCCATAAATGATGTCAGGGGAATCGCTCCTCAACTTCCTTCTGGTGCATTTTGATAGATTCAGGACTGCAGCTGGTTAAATCTGTGTTAGCCAGACAAGACTGTCTTGATAGATAGCCATTTCAGTGTTAATGAATCGCGTCTGTTGCTTATGTCGCTTCTATCTGATCTTTGTAGATTTTAATGATGGTTCCTACATGTTTTTTTATGGTTGGGAATTTGTTAGTGCAGCCCACTTGTGCAATTTTAATCATGACATATTCACAACTGAATTAAGATTTTGCAGGGTTTGACATTTTTTTTCTGTTTACATGATTTGTTTTGGCAGTTCTTAATATTTGATCTTTTGTGCATATTCCTCGTTATTCATGACTTAGGGGTTGTCCGGTTAACCAGGGTGGCCCTGTCATCTTCGGTGCTGGAATATGCTGTGCAGAGTTGCATCCCTTTGTTGTACCAGGATCAGCTCATCTTAGATGCATACATATTATGATCTCATACATGGGTTTCTCCACCGGCGTCACTTTAACCTTTCTCACATTAAGCTAACATGCCTTGATATTAATGAAAAACTGTTTAAATCAGTAGAACTCCCAAACCCTTTCTCAACTGTGATTTGCAATGTTATTTGAGCTGTTAAGTGTTGCTTTGGAAGTTACTCCCAGGATGGAGAGTTATGAAGATTACTGATTCACCGGACATGACTGGTGGGGAGATTAGTCACTCTTGGTTTTGTGTTTGCTTCACAGCTATGGTTTAGTTCCTCATCTCGCATCCCCACAGGCGATAAGTCCCCATACCCCCTGATTTTGAGACCTCACTTAAGAGGTTTTTTAGACTTAAGGATGGCCACTATATGAATAAGGTGACTATGCTTGTCGTAAGAGGCGACTTAACGGGATCGGGTGGTGAGGCTCCCTGACTTGGTTGATGCATTTCATCGATCCAAATTGCGTGGATCGATGCTCATGATATCAATCACTGGATTGTCTGGTCCAAACTTGATTATATTTACAGACTGCCGTCATATAGCTGGAATAATGCTGAGTGTGGCGTTAAACAGCAAACCAACCAACCAACTAGTATGATTACCATGGTATTCAAAGGATATCACATTTTTTTGAGGTAGGTATTTTAAAATCAAGATGACTTAATCAAATTTTCTAATTTAAATAAAGAATTTAGTGTGCATTCTTTTGAGCTTGGTACAATTAGGCTAGGCCAGTTAGGTAGGTATGTTAAGATCAAAATGACAAATTTTCTGATTTTCAAAAAGAGGTTAGTTTGCATTCTTTTTAGCTGGGCACAGTTATTAACTACCCCGCCAATTACATATTTTGTTACCAAAGAGGGTATCACTTATTCTCTTTACAGTTTTGCTTAAAATATAGTTAACAATATTTAACATTTCAAAGTATTTTAACACATATCAATAAAAGGTTATGGATGAAATGTTTATTTATGAGAAAACATCATACATAATATTTTAGTGGTTTTTTTTTAATCAAATTAATAAAAAGGTGAGCATATATATTTATTTCCTTCAATTTCTAACATGCATTGACATTCCTTTGATGACATCATACAGTGCAGTGGTTGGTTGGTTGGTTTGTTGTTTAACGCGGCACTCAGCAATATTTCAGCTTTATGACAGTGATAAATCCAGTGATTAATATCATGAGCATCGATCCACTCAATGGGGATCGATGACATGTATTGATCAACCAAGTCAGCAAGCCTGACCACCTGATCCCACCTGATCCCTGATCTTATGACAAGCATAGTCACCTTTCGTGGCAAGCATGGGTTGCTGAAGACCTATTCTACCCCAGATCTTCACAGGTCCAGTGCCATGGCATCACAAAAGGTTACAAAGCAGTAAAGTCAAAGTTTAAAGAGCGTTGCAGCGCTACCCTCATTCTCTTTTTCCAACAGCAAGACTGTCATAAAAGGGGAATTAATTCATGTATTGTTAGATATATCACACCCTTTCTTTGATGATTTGATGTTTAGTCTCTGATTCATGTCTGCATCGCTCACTTTGGCAAAAGTTTGACATAAAACACATGCTATTACAGAACTTGAAAGGCAACAGCTTGAGTAGCGCAGTGAACACAACGTACCAGCAGACATCCTTATAAGGATAGGTAGCCTTGTGGTTAAAGTCTTCGCTCGTCATGCCGAAGACCCTGGTTTGATTCCCACATGGGTACAATGTGTGACGCCCATTTTTGGAGTCCCCTGCCGTGATATTGCTGGAATTTTGCTAAAAGTGGTGTAAAATCATACTCACTCCCTCACTCACTCACTCATTCAACAAAAATTATATATATATCTGAAACAGGTTCTGAAGTGGTGCCTTTTGCTATTTACAGATTGTTTTGCATTTTTATTTTTTTCGATTTCCATGGAAACAATTTGGACTTCAAAAGGGAGGGGCAGGTGTCCTGTCCAGAGCACAACTTGAAAATTGTGAAAGACTTTTCATCCAAACCTGGTACATGTATTAACCAAGGGTTGAAGTGGTGCCTTTTCTTATTTAGGAATTTTTCAAGATTTGATTTTTCCCTCTTTCCATGGAAACAAGTTAGACTTAGCTGAAACGGAGATAGGTGTCATTACCAGAGCAGAACTAAAAAAACTATTCAACACTTTTCATACAAACTTGGTACATGTATGACTCAAGGGTTGAAGTGGTGCCTTCTGCTATTTAGGAATTTAAAAAAAACCCATTGTTTCCTGGTTCAATGGCAACAAGTTTGACTTTAGCTCTGTTCATAGTGGTGTGTATATCTGACATAGAAATACAAAGTTCCGAACCCCAATTCCAAAGTATTTTGATAGCTCAACAGTTACTCTTGTAGACAAACAGACAGATAAGAAATAGCTATAGATGTAGAAATTCTCTCATCAAAACTAATGATTTGTTCTTTGACTTTGTGGGGACTGGGGGGAATTGTCATCTTGTAAATTCTTGTTTACAGCCTGCTGTGATTTACTGTATTGGCCGTAATGAGTGACTGGGCAATTGACAAACGGGACCACTTATTAAGACATACAGAAAAAGTTAAAATTGTTTTCAGTGATCAAATGGTAGTGAACAAACTTTCAAATGTCAGTGAAACTAAACCTTTTTGATAATTGTCACTGGTCAGTTATAACCCCTTCTACAATGCTGATTTCTATATAGAGTCTGTAACATACCATCTCATTAAAATCAGATCTTAGTTCTCGCTATTGCTAAACAAAGATCTGAGGACATCCCATTAGGGGTCATGTCAGAACGACCTTTCATCCAACCAATCAGAACGTCGCTTGCTAGATCATGAAAGTGACAGTCGGAATGTGTTTTCTAATCATGCAACCACGAAATATTTAACACAGGGTATTCCGTTCGACAGTTACAGGTTTTATGATTATATCCATACAATCTATGCCATTTATAAGCTATTCCAGAATGTTCTTCTGATCAGTTTTAAAATTTTTAATCGAGAATACGTCAAAATATGTTTTGAAGCGTAGTCGCCAGTTTAAAACTAGTGTCGTAAAGCTTGAGAAAGCCGCCTTCTGATTGGCCAATGTCGATTTCTTGTCGGTCATTTCATTGGTCGGTCACAATTTGCAAAAGGTCGTTCTGACGTGACCCATAATGGGATGTCCTCAGATCTTTGTTTAGCGGAAGCGAAAACTAAGATCTGATTTTAATGAGATTGGTAGCATACACAAGAATATAAGGACTGTCATGTACATTTTTAGTCTTTGTAGGGAGCACTCATAAAAATTACTTACAGATTGGTCTAGAAGTTTGGGTGTGCTTATGGGAGCAGGGCTTTTATTACGTTGACTACTGTAGCTTGAATATTGCAGACGTGTAAATCATGATAATAATTACTCGCTAGAGAATCTAGCTACAGTCTTCATCTGTGTCTGGGCGAGTTGCTTTCTTTCAGGAATGGTAGACCCCCTTATCATGTAGGCAACATGTCCCCCTCACGTTTATCAAATTATCATGTACATGTTTCTGATTACAATCCAATAGCTTGTCCGTTAACAGACTACTGAACTTACATGACGTCTGCTCAGGTGGTCCGGGTTTACGATCAAAACCAGACACCTTTGTTGAAAAAAATCGGATCTCTAAGCACACACATGTATAGGAAGAAATAACTGGGGCTGCCCATTCAAGGTAGTCTTTGAAGCGGGGTGTGTTTCACTCGCTGTGTTTCAGGAGGCAGTGAACAGACGCGAATAAACAAAAGACGCTTTACGTTTGAATGATATGATTGTACTTGAATGACATTTGGCAGTTCATCAGATAATCGTCACAGCTATTGGGGTCAGTGATTATAAGTTGAACACTGTTGTTCGAGGATATTTAAATGTCCAGTATTATATTTCACACATAATTTGTTTTTATGGGAAGATAAGTGGTTACGACCTTCCATGTGTTGACTGTCTTGACATTTAGTTATCACGTAATGTACATTTTGATTTGCCTGAGTGAATGGTTCTAAATATTTGTAATTTAAGGGAACATTTATTTGTGATACATTTGTGTGAATATTTGTATGTGAGGTTCTTTTTTGCAGAACTCACACGCGTAAAGGCAGTAATATTAATTTCTGGTTAATTATTTAAAATAAACGGTTATTGCATTGTAAATTTTTGTTTCTTTGATACTGAATGATGAATGTTCACTATAATATTTTACTGTGAATATGATAATGGACTTACAAGAATAGTGATTTTAATGTACTGGCTGCTATATCTGTGTACTATATAGGCCTGGGACGAGTCCAAATTTACTACCCGGGTACCCAAACCCCTATTACCCGACCCCCTATTACCCGACCCCCTATTACCCGACCCCCTATTACCCGTCCCTACCCGGGTCTCAAGAGCTGGGAACAAAATGCTTTACTCAAACATATACAAGTCAAACGGAATGTGCGTATTGTTCGAAAGAAATGCGAACATTGGTTACTTGTGTGTGACAAGTGAGTTTTTGTTATGAAACAATATATCACATGACTAACAACGGGTCCAGGTAGTTCTGTGGGTACCCGGGTCCTACTAGGGTCCCACCCGTCCTGAGTACTCGAGTCACCCATCCCAGCCCCAGTACTGTATACAATGGATAATGATGCATCATGCTGTGGGGTAGCCTAGCAGTTCAAGCGTTCGTTCATCACACGTAAGGCCTGGTTTCTACTACAATACGGGTTTATTATGTGTAAACTGTGTCCAATGTCATAAATGGATGTGGTGGAATATTGCTTTATGAAACAATTGCAAGAGGTTCTGTGGCGTTTGAAAAGCTAACCAAGCAATTTGTTTTGCATTAATGTTTCCATAAACTGAAACGAAAAAACATTTTCTTCCATTTGAATGATATAAGTACGTTGTCACAGGCGTTGGCACAAAGGTTTAGCTTGTCAAGTTTACAGATGTCTACAGCTCAGGCAATGTATTGCACACACTTATTCAGTGACGCCTACTATGCTTATGACAATTACTATTTAATTTTAGATGACTAATGTAAGACCACAGTTATCCCAGATGTTCTCATTGCCTGAAATTGGGGTTAGCATCTCAAAGTTGGGTCAGAATGGGTTCCCATCAATGCGAGCATGACGTAAGAGTTCGGCATGATTGTGTTTCATGTTTTGTTCGTTTGTTGTTTAACGCCGCACACAGTAATAATCCAGCTATATGACGGCGGTCTGTAAATAATTAAGTCTGGACCAGACAATACAGTGATTGACATCATGAGCATCAATCCACGCCATTGGAAGGCGATGACATGTATCAACCAAGTCAGCGAGCCTGACCACCTGATCCTGTTAGTTGCCTCTAAGACAAGCATTTAGTCACCTCTTGTGGCAAGTATGCGTTGCTGAAGACTTATTCTACCCCGGATCCTCATGGGTGATTGTGTTTCAGCATACCCTGACTGCTTGGAGTACTGCTGGTGCTTTCAGTCCATTGTTTGTCTGGTCATTTGTGGGACATTGCTGGAATATTGTTGACTGTGGCAAAAACATTCACTCACTAACACTTTGAATTTCCATCTAGATAAAGAGTGGTGCATCTTCCTGAGGCAAGTGAGTTCACTGACTAAAGAAGTCCAGTTTCCACCCTTGCCGAACTGGGCTGGTATTATGGATTTACAATTTGGCTGGTCTATGCATAGTCCAATCAAAATCGCGCAACGAAATCGAAATCCAGTTTGTAAACTGTCGTGCAGATTTTAGTCGATTACAGGTTTGGAAAGCATGTCCACCGCCAACTCGTTGTCAACAGATATTTTCAAAATCTTTTCATGTTGTCAATCAAGGTGCTTACGTGATTTGATGCATTTCGCGATGTAAGACCCGTTTTATCACAATATAGATCTTGATTATCGAGCAGATCGTCCTAACGTGGCGCCGCCATTTTGTTTGAAGCAAATGCAAGTGATACGAGAGGTGGAAGCGGATTGGTCCATAGGAGAGGCTTAGAAGGGACATAACTGGTAATTGCCACTGGTGGCGCTACGATCGAGCCCAGGAATTCCAGCCTAGTCCGGCAAGGGTGGAAACTTGACTTTTAAAGTCAGTTAACTCTCTTGCCTTGGGAAGATGAGAGTGGTGGGGTAGCCTTGTGGTTAAAATGTTCACTCGTCCTGCCAAAGGCCCAGGTTTCAATTCCCCACATGGTCTTAATGTGTGAAGCCTATAATTACTTTGAATATCTTACCTCTGTTACATTATTTCTCTCTCACTCACTCACTCTAGATAAAAGCAGTCATTGTGAAAGATTGCAACATGCCTAAAATAAGTAAAATGTGGATGATGATATAAAAGTATTTCTATTGTTAGACTTATTTTCCAATAAACTTCTCTCAGTGAGAAAGTATGAAAGAACATACTGGTCACTTTGTCGCCCACTGAGAACTAGGTATTTGTAGACTTAACGAGAATATGACCCTTCTGTGAAAACCCTTGAAGAGAAGAGGTAATTGACTTCATTGAATGTCTAGCTGTGAAGTAAATATATAGGAATACATACTTATTCATGCTCATTTAGCAGGGTGGAGGCCTGGTATATTGCTACTTGTGCTACCCATGCTGGGTCCTGCTTCAGGGGGCATCTCAAAACTAACTTGGTCTATGTTTCATCTTGAGGGACATGTGCAGGCATTACAGATGTAAATGTACCAGGATTCAGAGTTGGTAGTGAATATGTTAATATTTATGTTTGTTACCAGGGGCTGAGGGTTAGAAATATAAAGTGTTGGTTTCACAGTATGCAACAGTTTAACTGCCATGAACACTATATGTTAATATGATCATTGGCAGAGACCATCCAATTGCTCATGTTATTGATCTTGTTCTTGAAATATAATAACTTTTGAAATGTTTCAAAAGAGTAATGCATATGCCAATACTTGAACCAAAAGATTAAGAGGTCAGAGGTTGTTTTTTTTATCTAGGGGCGGTGGGTAGCCTTGTGGTTAAAGCGTTGGCTTGTCATGCCGAAGACCTGGGTTAGATTCCCTACATGTGTACAATGTGTGAAGCCCATTTTCCAGTTTCCTCCATCATGATATTGCTGGAATACTGCTAAGAACAGTGTAAAACCAATATACAGCATTGGGATACAATGACATGCCATCAGCCAAGCCACTGAATCTTACCACTTCTGAGCAGTAAGTCTTACAACTAACATAGATGGCTAGGGACCTATTATAACCAGCATAGATGGGTAGGGACCTATTGTAACCAGTATAGGTTGCTAGGGACCTATTGTAACCAGTATAGGTTGCTAGGGACTTATTGTAACCAGCATAGGTTGCTAGGGACTTATTGTAACCAACATAGGTTGCCAGGGACTTATCGTAACTAGCATAGGTTGCTAGGGACTTATGTAACCCATTGACTTATGTAACCCAATAGTGGGATGAGTTTTCTTGCAGGTTACGGCAGGTTGCGAGTGGTGACGAATGATAGTAACTAGCATGTTGCTAGGGACCTATTGTAACCAGCATGGTTAGCATAGGTTGCTAGGGACTTATGTAACCCATTCGTGACCAACTCTTGTTATTCCGGGACAAGCCGAAAAGCGACTCGTGCCCTTCTCATGGCCATTTTTGTGTTGGGTTCGGTATATATTCAAATATTTCTGAGGGATTCTTTGACATAGAACTTGAAATCATACAGACATTCTGATTGGTTTGTCGTATTTTCGCACATAACATTCATCAATAGTGGGATGAGTTTTCTTGCAGGTTACGGCAGGTTGCGAGTGGTGACGAATGATAGTAACTAGCATGTTGCTAGGGACCTATTGTAACCAGCATGGTGCTAGGGAACTATTGTAACCAACATAGGTTGCTAGGGACCTATTGTAACCAGCATCAGTTGCTAGGGACCTATTGTAACCAGCATAGGTAGCTAGGGACCTATTGTAACCAGCATCAGTTGCTAGGGACCTATTGTAACCAGCATAGGTAGCTAGGGACATGTTGTAACCAGCATAGGTTGCTAGGGACCTATTGTAAGCAGCATAGGTTGCTAAGGATCTATTGTAACCAGCATAGGTTGCTAGGGATCTATTGTAAGCAGCATAGGTTGCTAGGGACCTATTGTAAGCAGCATAGGTTGCTAGGGACATGTTGTAACAAGCAAAAGTTGCTAGGGACTTATTGTAACCAGCATGGGTTGCTAGGGACCGACTGTAACTCGGACCCGGGCTTGTAAAGGGGAGAAATTATTTTGACACAGTCCCTGAGACAGTGGGCAGTTGAGAGTATTGGTCAACAAGGTGGCTTGTTATTACACAGGGTGTGGGTGAAGGTGAGATTTAGGAAGTGGTAGGGCTATCTCTCAATCCTATATCTCCACTTTATGATCACTAAATCACCTTGTCCTGCAGACAAACCGTCTCCTGTCATTATTTGCCTATCTTCTTGTTCATAATCCCTGAAGAGGAACAGTTTGTGAAGCCTTGGGTCTCCCTATTATTATGTTACTAAGTTCCTATATTATTATATTGCTGTGTGTAAAATAATAATCTACTCTAGACCATTTCACACTGCTGTATGGCTCATTAAGTTCATGTGAGTATTGATCCTTTGTCCAAAATGCGACAAGAAATGTATTCGATTAAATGTTAAGACTCTCATTATATATATTCTTTGCAATGTAAAAAGAATATTGCATACTGTGATGTAGTGAAGAGTATTATGTGGGGTGAAATGGGGTTAATGTTGCGTTCAGGATTAGTGTGCTTATATATATATATAGCTCATGTGTGTATGTGTGTTATAAGTGTCAGCCCACGGAGATACCATGCCACAGTTTAACATGGATACCCCACACAGACATAGTATACAGACTCTGAACTGACCAGTCCATTGTTTTAGCCCCTTAATGCTCAGCACCAGGCACGGTAACAACAAGCACCATCTTTAATTATGGTATGGTGTGGTATGGTATGGTATGGTATGGTATGGTATGGTATGGTATGGGATCGAACCCTAGACCTCCATCAATCTCATTAAAATCATATCTGAGTTCTCGCTATCGCTAAACAAAGATCTGAGGACATCCCATTAAGGGTCACGTCAGAACGACCTTTCATCCAACAAATCAGAGCATCCCTTACCAGATCATGAAAGTGACAGTCGGAATGTGTTTTCTAATCATGCAACCACGAAATATTTAACACGGGGTATTCCGAACCACAGTTACAGGTTTTATGATTGTATCCATACAATCTAGGCCATCTATAAGCCATTCCCTGAATTTTTTTAATCGAGAATATGTCAAAATATGTTTTGAAGCGTAGTCGCCAGTTTGAAACTAGTGTCGTATAGCTCTAGAAAGCTGCCTTTTGATTGGCTAATGTAGATTTTTCTTCAGTCAATTTGCAAAAGGTCGTTCTGACGTGACCCGTAATGGGATGTCCTCAGATCTTTGTTTAGCAGTAGCGTGAACTAAGATCTGATTTTAATGAGATTGGACCTCCATCCATTAGACCATGGAAGCAGTTGTATAGAGCATAAACAATTGTTAAATATTGGATTTTTTCTCTCACTTGTTTCACATCTGCTTGACAGTGATCTAACTTCAATGAAATCACTGACAGGAAATGCTAAATGATCAGCAAAGGCCAGCTGATGAAGATGGTAAGGATAAAAGTGTTGAATGATCTTTTGAGAATCGATGTGATATATTCATTGAGCAAAGTTTGCTGGTGCAGGAAATTTTCAGGACATGGATGTACAGTGGCTTGCCTTTATTTCTAAGATTATTTTGACAAGGTTACCAGGAGCAAAGACCCTGTCCAGTAGGGCTGGGACGGGTAACTCGGGTACCCGGGCCGGGTGGGTACTGAGTAGGACCCGGGTACCCAAAGGACGACCTGGACCCATGGTTAGTCACGTGATATAATGTTTAATTACAAAAATATCTAGAACTCTATGGTAACACAAGTCAATAATGCTCGCATTTCTTTCTGACTGTGCTCCCATTCCTTCTGATTTTTCATATGGTTGAATAAAGATATAACTTATTTCAACTTCAGTGTATGAATGACAAGATTGTTTAATACATGTATCTAAATACGTTTTGCCAGGGCTAAGCTAAAAGTGTTCCCAATTGGACATTTTGAGACATCTGAGACCTACAGTGGGTACCCGGGTATGGTCGGGTAATAGGGGGAGGGGTACCCGGGTAGTCAATTTGGACTCGTCCCAGCCCTACTGTCCAGGGCCCACTTGCACAAAGCGATCTTAGCACTACAACTATTGTAAGCCTATGTTAAAGTATGGGAGTTACAATCATCTTAGCGCTAAGATCGCTTTGTGCAAGTGGGCCCAGGTCTTATGTGCATCCAGTACGCATGTAGACAATGGATGTAGACTAAAATATATACCCTCAGGACTCACAGCAATATTCATTGTACCTACAGCGCATCAAGAGCAGTAACGGGTGTCAGTTATTGCACCCATCAATCATGACCACTGTCCCCATGATCAATGATTCAGTCCAGGCTGTAAAGTAGTTATCTAAACGTACAGTACACTACATCATTTCATTACTTTACATGACCCCAATATTGCCTACCCGGAAGTAAAACACTCCGCTGTCATACACTGTTAGCAACTGCCACACCTGTTTGATCCAGTTGTGTAAACAAGAATTAATGCAGTACCAAGTGATAAATATTTTGTCCAGCTTAAAATTACATTTGTTTATCACACGTGAAGATCCGGGTTGAGAATAGATTTTCAACCCATGCTTGTCGTAATAGCTGACTATCAGGATTGGGTGGTCAGGCTTGCTGACGTGGTTCATGCAAGTGGACCCGTGAAGATTCCGGGGTAGAATTGGTCTTCAGCAACCCATACTTGCCGTAAAAGGCGACTATGCTTGTCGTAAAAGGCGACTAACGGGATTGGGTGGTCAGGCTCGCTGACTTGGTTGATACATATCATCGATCCCAATAGAGTGGATCGATGCTCATGATGTCAATCACTGGATTGTCTGGTCCAGACTCGATTATTTTACAGACCGCTGTCATATAGCTGGAATATTGCTGAGTGCGGTGTTAAACAAAAACCAACCAACTAATCATGCAAGTGATTGCATCCAAAAGTTGTTATGGTACTTATTACCTAACAAAGCACCTGTGGGGATGTTCATTGTAAGAGGCGACTAAATGGATCAGGTCGTTAGGCTTGGTGTCTTGGTTATTGCATGTGATCTAATGATATCAATCACTGTCTGCCCAAAACTTGATTATTTACAGACCTCCGTCATATAGCTGAAAAATTGCTGAGTCCCGCGTCAAACAACAAACAAACATTTGTCTATTGGGATGTTTGTTATGTTTTGTTTGTTTTTTGTTCAAATATATCAGCTATATGACAGTGGTCTGCAAATAATCCAGTCTGGTTCAGACAATCCAGTGATTGACATCATGAGCATCGACTCACTCAATTCGGATCAGATAACTTGCAAATAACCAAGACACCAAGCCTAACCACCTGATCCATTTGGTCGCCTCTTACAATGAACATCGTTTGCTTTCTTATGGAATAAGTACCATTGTTTCCAGTATGTGCAGTAAACCTGACATGACATTAAAGTCCATGGAATATCTCCCTTCAAAAATACATCACGTGATTTGTGAGCAAGTGTCACTCACATTTTTCACATTAACATCATGATTGCATTAATATTATGTACAGTTTTTATTTTCAAGAGCTGGGAATACAGAATTGTTTTAAAGACCTCAAACAGTCAGCCTTGGTGATACATAATAACCATTCACGAAAGTATATTTTGAATATGGCAGGCCTCGATTTACGGAACTGGGCTTAAGCTGTGCCAGGTGCATGTTCATAGGCGGGTCCAGAGTTGGGTCCAGGGGGTCCGGACCCCCCTCCTTTTTAAAACCAAATGTAGTATGTTGTTGGCAGTAAAAATTTACTGAGGGAGGATTTTGATATTTTTGACCCCTCCTTTCAAAAATGCTGGATCCGCCCTTGGTGTAGACATGAAAAGCTAGTTGCACCAAACTAAACCAGGTTGCACCAGGTCACATATTTGTCATAGTTGAAACATGGATGCATAAACTAGTCTAAATAAGTAAAATCTCAGACCTCTGGTGACTCAGTCATGTGTCAATGTGTCGTGAATTACACATGACACAACAATTAGTGATATGTACTACTCAAAAGAAGTTAAGGATCACCTGATTCTTTCATAATGGTAAAGTTAATCTGTCATGACATGAGAGATTAACTATAGTAATATGAAAGAATCAGGTGATCTTTAACTTCTTTTGAGTAGTATAGTATGGTAAAAAAAAGCTAAGCGACTTTGAGTGTGTTCAAAGATTGATGTTGTGCGGACAAGTAAGTTTTTGGACATGCACGTAGACATGAATATTAGGTTATATTTTTCGATAATAAGTTGCATTGGTGCATGTTTTGACTAGCTAAATCGAGCCCTGTATTGGCTAAGACACTTTTGTTCAATACCATGTTTGGAATGAAAAAAGTATTATGCTGTCATTTTGGTTCTATGTCATATTTTCTAAACATTCAATTGCTATTTTAGGAATACAAAAGTGTAAACCTATGCGTCAACACCATTTCGTTTTACTTTTGCCCAATTAAAACATGGCACAAAAATTGTGATCACCAGAAATGGAAGTGCTTAATTCATGTTTCATAGATTTCTGTTACATTTACCAAGGACTGGAAACCTAGCTACATACCTTGACAAATTGGTAGAAAAAGTACACTTTTATCCCTGATACCATACAGTACGTGAAGTAAATGAAATTACAACAACATAATGTGTTTGCATGAAAACTTATTATTAGTTGCATGTGTTTACAAGAAGACTTATGTAATTATTTACATTATAATAATGTCAAGTTTTATTTATCTTTGAGTTATTCTCAACACGTTTTGCCTATTAATCCAGGAGATTGCATTCCAGGAATGTTCACGTGAATAAATAGAAACTGTCGTCCTATTGACTGTTTATGTTGTAACCACTTCCTTCCTATGGAGGCAGAGGCTTCCTGGAATGTTACCCATCGTGTTACACACGTCCCGTTACATCAAGTGTGCTGTCTTTAAGCTGATAACATTTACAAACAGTAAGGGCAATACTTTTAACATTGGGGTCAAAACACCGACTTTGACATACTCTTCGTTCCAGCTAATCTGCGAGGACTCTACCAGTTGACATTCTTTAAATGGTTACTACAGAGCTTTAGGTAATCTATTGAAATGTGGACATAATCCCCATTTCTGAGATTCCTCTGTACCATTATGAAGTGTGTGACATTTAGAAATGTCAGAGCTATTCTGGTGTTGTGTTTTGGTCTAAATTTAGTCAGTCAGTCATTCAGTCTGTGTGCAGTGGCTATTAACATTAGCTTGTCTTCAGATTGTGTTTTTTCTGTGAGAAATGGGTTGTGTCATGCTTAAATGAATACATCTGATATCCTTACGTGTCGCATATCTCGATAGGAATTTGTACACAACTGACTTGTCTTGTTAACATGAGTTTTAGAATGACTTTTTAATGAAAAATAGATTTGTACACAATTGACTTGTCTTGTTAACATGAGTTTTAGAATGACTTTTTAATGAAAAATAGATTTGTACACAATTGACTTGTCTTGTTAAAATGAGTTTAAGAATGACTTTTTAATGAAAAATGGATTTGTACACAACTGACTTGTCTTGTTAACATGAGTTTTAATACTTGAGGTTAATGAGGTTAATACTTGTCTTTCAAAGAAACGCCCAAGTAACATAGTTTTCAATGTTATTATCCCCTGCCAAAAAGTCTGAGGGGGATATAGGAATGGGTGCTGTTCGTCCGTCAGGTTTTGTTTCCGGAGCCATGACAGATATCTTAACCATACATGGCATATATAGGTTGATAGTTTTGAATTTTGAAAAATTTATTTTTCGAGTTTCGATTGCAACGACTTTGACTTAGACTGAAAATGGCCTCAGTACTCCTTTCATCACCAAACTTGGCACATAGATAAGTCTACTGGTAAGTTGGTGCCTTTTGATAGTTTGGGATGTCTTTAAGATCTATTTTTCAAGTTTCCATAGCAACGCCTTTAACTTGGACTGAAAATGGCGTTAGTGCTCGTTTCCAGAGGGCTAATGCCTTGCACTGTGACAGCCGGACTTGTCATATTGGGGATATGAGTATTTCATGTTTGTTAAAATCAGGTTTTCCACTCTGATACAATACCTCTCTGCCTCTGTGGTGTGGTCTGAGGGCTCCCCCCACTGTGAGGTCGGGTCAGGTGAGTTTTCTCATCAGCCCAACAGTGTCTAGGCTTCTTAATTCTCAGTATGAGTGAGTGAAGCATTCAATATCTTGAAAACAAATCTATTTGGGGAATGAAAGCAAAATAATTCTGCTGCTCTATCATATGGTAATGTGTATTTCATGAATTCTGTCCTTTCTGAGTGTCGTGGTTTTTACACAGAGAAGGGCAGACTTTCAAGAGCATGTTTCTTGTCCGTGGTGTCTTTTGCTTAGATTGACATTTTCTGAATAGAGGCAGTAAAAAAATGAAGGTGAATCATTTTAGAAAGCTGACATCTGATTGACTCAAGAACTCACACTTCCTTCATTTTCAAAGTTTTTGCTCAGGGTTCACCTGACACTACCTATGAAGATGCCCTCAGAGCTTGATGCAGACTGTTGTCGTATCAGAGATTGATTTAATGAGATGGCACATTTCAACCATTTGCTTACTTAATTTTGCCCTATTAGCCATACTTTTGTCAGCGATCACATTAGAAACATGTTTCACAATTGTGTGTCTGGTGCAGATCACAAAACACTAATGAAGCTGCTGATGTGAGTTTTGTGATTTTATAGACAGATTTCCCTTTGTAAGTCAGGATGGTCTTGCCAGTGTGTGTGTATAAGTCATTGAGTTGGATTGCCAGCATCAGCAGTCAAAGGGAAATAACTCTGTAGTCGTGCCTGTTATAAGTGTTCAGAATCATCACTGATGCGCCAAGTCCAGTTGAGTTCAATCCCACAGTATGACTGCTGTTACCTGAAACAGTTAATCAATTTTTAACTTTTTTAAGTTTGTAAAACAGTCCTCTGAAGAGGCTTTATGGCTTTGACACAAATTAATCTGAAAAGTCTTCGTTTTCAAAAACAGATCAGGAAATCCTGTCCCCCTCAACAATGCAAACCCAGACATAAAATCCTGCCTGAGGATATTTTGTGTACTTGATTTCCAGAGTCATAATACTTTAATGTTATAAAATCTGATACTTTGTTCAGGAAAAAAATGCTGTCAGAAACTAAGAGTTACTAAGCTGTAGTTATTATTAGATACATTTTAACAACAGATGCAGCCAGTTTTAGCCGTGAACCTTACATCCAAGGTAACAGAGCCGTAGTGTTCTTGATAGAGCAGGGGGATATAGTTGACACTTCACCTTTCTGTCCGTCTGCCCGACCGTCCGTCCGCCCATCTGCCCGTCTGCCCATCTGCCCATCTTCCTGCCCATAATCATTTCGTTTCTGGAGCGTAACTTAAAAAACGTTCAATATTTCTCAACAAAACTTGCCAGATATATCAAACAGGCTGTGAAGTGGTGCCTTTTGCTATTTACAGTTTTAGGGTGTTTTTCTTGATTTCCATGGAAATAGTTTGGACTTTATAGTCTCTAAGGTTTGGAGGGATTTTGTTCCCGGAGGACAACTCAAAATCTGTTCAATATCTTGCAACAAAACTTGGCAGATATATCAAACAGATCCTGAAGTGGTGCCCTTTGCCATTTGCTGATTTTAGGCGTTTGTATTTTTCTTGATCTCTGTGGAAACAAAAGGGTGTGGGTAGGTGTCGTTTCTGGAGCACTATTCCATTATTTGTCATCCAAAATTGGTTCATTTATTTATCAACGGCTGAAGTGGTGCCGTCTGGTATTTAGAAATTTAAAAAATATTAATTTTTCCTGTTTCCATGGCAATAAGTTTGACTTTGATTCTGTTCATGGTAGTGTATTTGTCTGGACCATATCTCTAAAACTATTAGGTACTCTTTCTTGAAACTGAGCACACACAAAGACCAGGTTGCCAAATGGTGCCATTTGCTACTGAGGTATGTTGGAATTTATGTTTTCTTCGTTTCTGTGGCATCAAGTTTGACTTTGACTTTCTTCATAGTGGTGTGTACCTGACATAGAAATGCAAAGTTCTGAATTCCGATTCCATAGTATTGTATTGACAGCTCAATAACTACTCTTGTATATGGACAGACAGATTAGATAGAAATTCTCTCATCAAGTTGGACCTAAAGTAACAGTTGGATAATTTGTTCTTTCGAATTTGTGGGGGCCGGGGGGATTTGTCATCTTCTGATGACTCTTGTTCTTTAATGCTGACTAGCAGAAGGTGAATATGTTGGTGGTCATGAAATCTCACACCAGATTGGTTTGTTTCAGCTCTGTCAACTAAGCATGTAGCAACATGGAATATCATCAGCAGCCCGATGCCTGCATGGCCGCTCTCTGGGCCTTGTCATGATCGTAAGTACTAGCATGGTCGCTCTCTGGGCCTTGTCATGATCGTAAGTACTAGCATGGTCGCTCTCTGGGCCTTGTCATGATCATAAGTACTAGAATGGCCGCTCTCTGGGCCTTGTCATGATCGTAAGTACTAGCATGGCCACTCCCTGGGCCTTGTCAAGATCGTAAGTACTAGCATGGTCGCTCTCTGGGCCTTGTCATGATCTTAAGTACTAGCATGGCCTCTCTCTGGGCCTTGTCATGATCGTAAGTACTAGCATGGCTTCTCTCTGGGCCTTGTCATGATCTTAAGTACAAGCATGGCCGCTCTCTGGGCCTTGTCATGATCGTAAGTACAAGCATGGCCACTCTCAGGGCCTTGTCATGATCGTAAGTACTAGCATGGTCGCTCTCTGGGCCTTGTCATGATCGTAAGTACAAGCATGGCCACTCTCTGGGCCTTGTCATGATCGTAAGTACTAGCATAGCCGCTCTCTGGGCCTTGTCATGATCGTAAGTACAAGCATGGCCACTCTCAGGGCCTTGTCATGATCGTAAGTACTAGCACGGCCACTCTCAGGGCCTTGTCATGATCGTAAGTACTAGAATGGCCGCTCTCTGGGCCTTGTCATGATCGTAAGTACAAGCATGGCCACTCTCAGGGCCTTGTCATGATCGTAAGTACTAGCATAGCCGCTCTCTGGGCCTTGTCATGATCGTAAGTACAAGCATGGCCACTCTCAGGGCCTTGTCATGATCGTAAGTACTAGCACGGCCGCTCTCTGGGCCTTGTCATGATCGTAAGTACAAGCATGGCCGCTCTCTGGGCCTTGTCATGATCGTAAGTACTAGCACGGCTGCTCTCTGGGCCTTGTCATGATCGTAAGTACTAGCATGGCCACTCTCTGGGCCTTGTCATGATCGTAAGTACAAGCATGGCCGCTCTCTGGGCCTTGTCATGATCGTAAGTACTAGCATGGCCGCTCTCTGGGCCTTGTCATGATCGTAAGTACAAGCATGGCCACTCTCAGGGCCTTGTCATGATCGTAAGTACAAGCATGGCCACTCTCTGGGCCTTGTCATGATCGTAAGTACAAGCATGGCCGCTCTCTGGGCCTTGTCATGATTGTAAGTACTAGCATGGCCGTAGATTAGCCGAATTTCGACAACCAGAAAAAAGAATTTGTACAAAGGGTTCGGTTTATGTAATGGATACTTTTATGAAAATATTTTTTTGATAGCGATCTGTCAGAAACATCAACATAAGGACGGTCCGGGAGACTGCAACTGCAAGTTTTCAAAAGTTCAAGGTTTTTCATTCTAGATATACGTCACAATCTTTACATATAACAAATAATCCACACATGAATCGCCAATCGTAATTACCTGGTATTTGCAAAGTCAATCTACCTTATTAATGTGGTAGATAAACAACCGAAACAGCGAGTCATTCTTCTGTTTGGCGTTTGCAAAAAGACGTGTTATTGAGAGCAGCTGTTTCCTGTGACGTCATTAACGGTGAAGACTGACTGCTTTCTGTTATGTAGAAAGCTACACAAGTGGTACACAAGGACATGAGCACTGATAATAACAGGGCCGATTGGTATTGTTATGCTGTTTACACAAACACTCAAGGTGTGGGTGCTAAGTGGATGTGTTGTGAGTAGGGGGCTTCATTCCCTTGTTTTCAGGACATTAGCTTAATAAACTTGAGAAGCCTGTGAGTAAGTGATGTGGTCATTCCCTCTGTTTATAGTTTATATAATCCAAATGGATTATCATACAATTGTGGCGGCAATGTTTGATGTTGTATTGAAGAAAATTTGTGAGTTACTGCATAGGGATATAAAAGTTAGTATGTATTTATGAACTGACAACCTCATCATGAGTTCAAAAAGAAAACGTCACGATAATGATGTTGCCTTCAAACTGCAAGTCATCACTCTACCCGAGACGACAATCAACAGTGCGGCTCCCCGAGAGTTTGACATTTATGAAAAACAGGTGAAACTTATATATAAATGCCTGCACACATGGCCCTGTAATTGGTAATAAAAATCTACAGTTATTCCAACCAAAAGAGAATGTGTTGTCAATACATAACAATTTTCCAAATATGGCATACATTTCTTGAAAATGGAATGAAACATACATTTCTAGGAAAATGGAGGAAGCGAGGTAGTCGGACTATCAACTGACTTCCACAGACAGAAAATACACTATATTATCCCCCGCCCCAACGAAGTTGGCGGGGGATATAGAAATGGGTTCCGTGCGTGCGTGCGTGCGTGCGTGCGTGCCTGCGTGCGTTCACTGGTGCCTTTTTGCTATTTAGGAATTTTATAAATTTTTATTTTTTACGTTTCCATGGCAACGAGTTGGACTTAGGTTCTATAAGGGTGCTGTTCGTTTCTGGAGCGTAACTCAAAAACCATTAAATACTTTCTTACAAAACTTTGCATGTTTGCCAGACACATACTGAACTGGTGCCTTTTGCTATTTAGGAATTTTATAAATTTTTATTTTTTACGTTTCCATGGCAAGAAGTTGGACTTCGGTTCTATAAGGGTGCTGTTCGTTTCCGGAGCGTAACTCAAAAACCATTAAATACTTTCTTACAAAACTTTGCATGTCTACTAGGCACATACTGAACTGGTGCCATTTGATATTAAGGAGTTTTATAAATTTTTATTTTTTATGTTTCCATGGCAAGAAGTTGGACTTCGGTTCTATAAGGGTGCTGTTCGTTTCCGGAGCGTAACTCAAAAACCATTAAATACTTTCTTACAAAACTTTGCATGTCTACTAGGCACATACTGAACTGGTGCCATTTGATATTAAGGAGTTTTATAAATTTTTATTTTTTATGTTTCCATGGCAAGAAGTTGGACTTCGGTTCTATAAGGGTGCTGTTCGTTTCCGGAGCGTAACTCAAAAACCATTAAATACTTTCTTACAAAACTTTGCATGTCTACTAGGCACATACTGAACTGGTGCCATTTGATATTAAGGAGTTTTATAAATGTTTATTTTAGAATTTTCTATTTTGACATGGGGGGGCGGTCGGGTAGCCTAGTGGTTAAAGCGTTCGCTCGTCACGCTGAAGACCCGGGTTCTATTCCCGACATGGGTACAATGTGTGAAGCCCATTTGTGGTGTCCCCCGTCGTGATATTGCTGGAATATTGCTAAAAGCGGCGTAAAACCATACTCACTCACTCACTATTTTGACATGGGCTAAGAGAAATGTTGGGTCATTTACCTGGTTTTGGACCATAACGTGTTAAAATGGGGGGGGGGGGGGGGATATAGATGACTTTGACAACTATACGCTTGTTGCTTTTGATATCTCACCGGTGAAGTTACCTCAGCATCCCATACTTGTCTTAAGATCCAATTAAGATGAGGATTGTGCATGTTGACATGAAAATCTAACTGCACCAGACAAAACCTGGTTGAACCCTCGTCCCATAATATTATCAAAGTTGAAACATATTTTTCTCGATTTCCATGAAATCAATTGGTATTTGTGTCTCATAAGCATGATAAAGGGGTGGATTTTGTTTCTGGAGCACAACTCAAAATAACATTCAGTGTCTTTCAGCAAAACTTATATCAAACAGATCCTGGAGTGGTGCCTTTTGCAATTTGCGGATTTGTGGCATTTTTACTATTCTTTATTTAATGGAAACAATTTGGACTTTGACTCATAGGGGGTTTGATTTTGTTTCCAGAGCACAACTGAAAAAATGTACAGTGTCTTTCAAGAAAATTTGGCAGATATATCAAACAGATCCTGAAGTGGTGCCGTTTGAGATTTGCTGATTTGTTGCATCTTTCTTTTACTTGATTTCCATGAAAACAGTTGGGAATGTACATTTCTGGAGCAGAACTAAAAAAAACTATTCAACAGTTTTCATCCAAACTCGGTACATGTATTAATAATCAAGGGCTGAAGTGGTGCCTTTTTTTATTTTTGAATTTTAACAAAATTAAATTTTTCCTGTTTCATTGGCAACAAGTTTGACTTGGACGATGTTTATCAATGTTTATCATTGTTTATAGTGGTGTGTTTGTCCGGACCAAGTCTCTAAACATTCTAAACAAATAGGTATTCTTTCATGACACTTTGCACACGCAAAGACCAGGTTGTCAAATGGTGCCTTTTGCTACTTAGGAATTTTTAGAATTTATTTTTTTTCTGTTTCCATGGCAACAAGTTTGAGTTTGACTCTGTTCATCATGTTCATAGTGGTGTGTACCTGACATAGAAATACATAGTTTTGAATCCGAATTCCATGGTATTGTTCTCATCAACTCAAGTTGGACTTAAAGTAACAGACAGATGACAGTTCTTTTGAATTTGTGGGGGCCTGGGGGATTTGTCATCTTCTGATGACTCTTGTTTTACTTACATTAGGGGCAATCATTTTGTGTCAGGATACACATGCTTCATATTTCTTTGGCAGAGTTTGTAACCTAAATCTTGTCAAATACACAGAAACGTGCATCATGAGAATATCTGCTCCGCACGCACGCACGCACGCACGCATACAGCACACGCACACATGTGCATGCACGTCGCTATATGCATGCAATAACCTTGAACTCAACGTTATACCTCATTTGACTTCACCTTACCACGTGATATTGGACCCGTGAAGATCCAGGGTAGAATAGGTCTTCAGCAACCCATGTTTGCAGTAAAAGGCAACTATGCTTGTCATAAGAGGCGACTAACGGGATTGGGTGGTCAGGCTCACTGACTTAGTTGATGCATGTCATCGATCCCAATCGCGTGGATCGATGCTCATGATGCCAATCACTGGATTGTCTGGTCCTGACTCGATTATTTACAGACCGCCGTCATATAGCTGGAATATTGATGAATGTGGTGTTAAACAACAAACCAACTAACAAAACAAAACGTGATATTGATGGCAGACACATCTTGTTTACTTCATCACGGGATACACTGGTACACAATTTGTTTTGATGAAACACTTTGACAAACTGACGTGGTCTGCATGCTGGAACGTAACAGTTTGTGCAGAAGTTGTTTCAGTGAACATCCCCTACAGTAAGTGGTATTTCACACATACTTGCTCACACAGTCAAAGCAGTGGATGACAAATACAACCTGAACTTAGATGTGTTCTGTGTAAACATTGTTTGAGGAGATTGTGATTTGTCCTTTTGATTAGAATCTGAACGAATCCTTTAAAAATCATTATGGAAGTTATCAGATTTATTAAAAAGGCCCATTATCCTACCTCCTCCTATATCATGTTCACAAGAAAATAAAAAACTCCTAAAAAAAGCAAGCAAATCAAGCATACAGAAACTGTTTGAGGTTATCTCCCCTTGTTGCTATGGCAAACAAGGGATGTGATACACATTGTCTGTCACACACCACCTGATGGTGTTGACAGGTGCCTTGCTGCCCACACACATGGAATCGTGAAAATATCACTGCACCAATGAGGGCATTCGACTTTCAGGTGTCTTATTAGGGAACACAAACTAAACACTTCTTTGTCAGAAAATGTCTTTCAATGGAAATTATGCATTGATGTGGTTGGAATTAATATTTCAAGATTGAGGTTATTGACTTATGAGCAATCATGAATAGAAAAATTAGTGAATTGTTTACAGCTTTTCGGAAACATTGTAACAACAGGAAATGAAAATACCCATTTTCTGATGTTTTTTCTTTCTTTTCACTTTTGTCCCCATTATCATCATCGTTACATTCATACAGACCCGTGAAGACCCAGGTTAGAATAGGTCTTCAGCAACCCATGCTTGCCGTAAAAGGTGACTATGCTTGTCGTAAGAGGGGACTAACGGGATCAGGTGGTCAGGCTTTCTGACTTAGTTGATGCATGTCATCGTATCCCAGTTGCGTGGATCGATGCTCATGATGCCAATCACTGGATTGTCTGGTCCAGACTCGATTATTTACAGACCGCCGTCAGTCATATAGCTGGAATATTGCTGAGTGCGGTGTTTAACAACAAACCACATTAAGATCAATTAGTACAACCTTTTATTGCATGATATTACAGCTATGTTGGATGAATGACAAAGACGCAACAGTGTATGTAATGGCTGAGGGGGTGGAGGTTCTAAAGGGCTGCAGCAATTAAGAAATGGAATAAATACTATTAAAGGCCTAAATGGCATGACCATGCCAGGCCAAATTTAGCTATGTGGCGACTTGGGTCACCAAACATATTTGATAATAGATAATTAATGCTGAGGCCCAAATGACAGAAACGTCGCTACACGACCAAAGCTGCAGGTCTAAATGGGAGCGCTGTATGAAAGTGATGAGTGGAGACAGTGATGTAATTGAGGAAGCAGTGATGACATCACAACAAGATGATTATGTAACTTTCGAGGAAACACATGCAACGACACAACAGAAGTAGGTGAAATTGTGAATAGGGCTTTGAAGAGTACCCGAGTACTCAGGGACGGGATGAGTTTAGTGGGACTTGAGTCCAGTTTCAAGGACTCGACTACTCGACCAAGGGAGATAACTCTAATTTGGTCAACTTTCAATAGTTAATAGAAACGTGTCTTTATGTAACTTTCTTTTTCATGAGAAATCAATTAAATCAAATATAAGTGTCAATAGCTTTTCTTTTCGAAACAATACACTTATTTACAACCATTTCATAAGGATATTTCCTGGTTTAAAAAAATACTTTATTTCTTGTTTAAAATGGATGTTTTACGAAACTATTAAACTGTCGCAAGCAGTATCAAGCGAATCAGCATACAAATTTCAAAGGTATTTTATTTGATACTCGATCACATTGGTTTTCCTTGTGATCTATGATGTCATTGTGACTCTTTTATTTTGTATACCATAGGATAATTGCCAATTTTATTGAATAGATGTATAATTGTGGGCACTCGAGTCAATATTTTTGGACCCGTTGAAGCCCTAATTGTGAACATAAGAGATCACAGATATCATTTTTCGATTCCTTCATTTGTCATCAAGTACACATATTTGTCTCGGTAATGGATGTACGATAAATGTCAATGTGAAAAAAAGTATGTGTGTCTTATATTAATGGATATATGTTTATTATCGATTATTGATAAACAGGAGGATCCAGTTTTTCTCAAACGACCTTTTTCTACCCTCAGTGGGAAGGGAAGCAGATACTGGTTGTGGATTTCAAAAGGAGGAGGGGTTGGGGGGGTTTAACTCCCTGAATCCTGCCTCTGGATCCACCACTGATGATTATCTCAGTCAATTTCTGTCTAAGTCTGGGATATGTTATTGTTTGACAAGAAACAATTTTAGGTTAGATAAGTGTGAAGTTGGTGTACGATTTGAGAAAAATTATGATGATTGAGGTATTTTTAGTGTGATATTGTGAGGTTTAGTTCATTTACTTGTTGTTAAATAAATTTCTTTCATTCATCGTTTGTGTTTCTCTCTACTATATGGTGGTCCATGTTATAATGATAGATTTTTTTTTACAAGATGAGTAGGCAAGCGCAAGCACTCTTCCAAACACTATACAGAAACTGATTGTCTGCAGGTCAACTCTCCACTATGACGTCACGTCATGTGATGACAACTCTGCTCATTAACTCTTGGTAGTTTCCGGATTACGAGTAGGGTTTCAACAGTTTTTGTCGCAAATATTGCATTAAGAAATCTTTTCTTCAAAATACTTGTTTTTAATATATTTTATGAAAGATTTTATCCCATATTGATAGTTTACAGTTAATCTCCCTGAATCAAATTCCTCATCCAGATATGTTTGTCAGGAGTTCCATTGCTTTAAAGAAAGCTTGTATCCAAAGAGATACCTTATGAGCTGTCGTAGTGGGCCTATGACATGAACAATGAGTCTGAACAGTTTGCTGTTACACGATTACCAGGAATGGGCACTCACCCATGAAAGAGATTACAAAACGTAATATACAGCCAACAAACAATACGACAAACTCATTTCAAAAGATTAAACTGTGAACCGAGCTCTGTAAGATAGATATCTGTCATTGTATGAGATAGGATTAAACCTGTAAATGCCAAAATGTGTTTTCAAGTGAGGTTTTAATTCCTATAAATATCCCAGATGTCATGTGTCTTATGACTGATAATGTTTGTACAATATGTGTTAGAAACTTGCATGGGGTTTCCTTTGAGGTCCCTAGTAGGGGGCCTGTTGGCACCGCTGTGCGGGCAGTCCTGCACGGGGGCCCCCTCAGAACATATCGCACCCCTGTGATCGCGTATCAATAGTGGCCCAACGATTCTGGTCGCTGATTGAGGATAAGCGGTACAAGATCTTATCTCATGGTATATTGTTGGTTAACAAAGGATTTAATATGTCCAACACACGGATTATCACGGCACTATGATGAAGTGGCTCGGAGAGCAACACAGGCGAAGTGTACTACGATATGTCGCATGACGAGTATCAATTTGCTGTGTACAAATTGGCACAGTGGTGTGGATTGTCTTATTGCGTGAACGATTATGCTTTTGAGGGGGGTTAAACATCTAAGTAAAAGACGAACTGATCGCACGGATAAATTGTAATCTTTTGACCCCTGTTGTAGTAAATGAAATGGCCGGTTCTGTTTGTTATGTTAATGTGGAAGGTGTTATTATCCTCTTTAAAGGGGTGTTAGGTGATTGACAGGGGGTAAAGAAAGCACTTGTTGAAGGAGACATTTGAGCCCAACTTTGGTTGACGACAGTTTGAGTACTGTCTCCACATCTTAAGTTTGGTGTAGGGACCAGCATGCGAGGGCAGGTAGGTAGTGGAATTTTGGAGGTCATGTCTTATTTCAGCAGGTTTAACCTGCTTTCCTTACTCTTAGAAATGTGTCTTGTTATAAATACTAATATTTTTTGTCAGCTTGATAAATCTGACAATAATTTGTACTGAATTTGATGTCATATTTTGATAATAAAGTCATGTTTAGTATGAATGTTTAAGACTTAAAATAATGTAGAAGGAATTAAAATGTTCATTTTCAAAATGGATAATTAGTATTTGACAATAGAAACTGATTTTAGTGAGTGGTTATGTATGAAATCAAAAAGTATGGACGCTTATTAAGAATAATCAGTGCTATTTCATTCATCCTCGTCTTTTCCAAGAAAATGTATATTATACAGAAAGAAGGGGGTATTTAAAAAAATTGTTCATGATTATTCTTGATAATATTAACTTGTGAATGAAAACAGATACAATGTTTAGTCCATCTCATTCCCGTCCATCTAAACTCAAGAACAACTGGGTGTTGACAGCCATCCCTCCAGTATGTAATACGGGGAGATATGGTAATCAGCTTGTCCATCAGCCTATCCATTCATCTCTCTGTTCATCTGTAATATGTTTTTGTCTGGATCATATTTCTAAAACTAATAGGTATTCTTTCATGAACCTGTGCACAAACAAAGACCAGGTTGCCAACTGGTGCCTTTTGCTATTTAGGGGTTTTGAGAATTTGTATTTTTTTTCTGTTTCCATGGCAACACATTTGACTTTTGATTCTCTTTTGCTATATAAACAGTCAGATGATTTGTTCTTTCGAATTTGTGGGGACCTGCAGGATTTGTCATCTTCTGACGACTCCTTTTTTAAATAAATACAGTAAAAGCAGTAAGTAATGAGTGATATTCTACCTGGTGGTAGTGGAGTCCTATTCTGCCTGGTAGTACTGGAGTCCTATTCTACCTGGTAGTACTGGAGTCCTATTCTACCTGGTAGTACTGGAGTCCTATTCTACCTGGGGCTAGTGGTGTCCTATTCTACCTGGTAGTACTGGAGTCCTATTCTACCTGGTAGTACTGGAGTCCTATACTACCTGGTGCTAGTGGTGTCCTATTCTACCTGGTAGTACTGGAGTCCTATACTACCTTGTGCTAGTGGTGTCCTATTCTATCTGGTAGTACTGGAGTCCTATTCTACCTGATAGTACTGGTGTCCTATACTACCTTGTGCTAGTGTTGTCCTATTCTATCTGGTAGTACTGGAGTCCTATTCTACCTGGTAGTACTGGAGTTCTATACTACCTGGTGCTAGTGGTGTCCTATTCTATCTGGTAGTACTGGAGTCCTATTCTACCTGGTAGTACTGGAGACCTAAAATACTTGGTAGTACTGGAGTCCTATTCTACCTGGTAGTACTGGAGTCCTATTCTACCTGATAGTACTGGAGTCCTATATTACCTGGTGCTAGTGGTGTCCTATTCTATCTGGTAGTACTGGAGTCCTATTCTACCTGGTAGTACTGGAGTCCTATTCTACCTGGTAGTACTGGAGTTCTATACTACCTGGTGCTAGTGGTGTCCTATTCTATCTGGTAGTACTGGAGTCCTATTCTACCTGGTAGTACTGGAGACCTAAAATACTTGGTAGTACTGGAGTCCTATTCTACCTGGTAGTACTGGAGTCCTATTCTACCTGATAGTACTGGAGTCCTATATTACCTGGTGCTAGTGGTGTCCTATTCTATCTGGTAGTACTGGAGTCCTATTCTACCTGGTGGTACTGGAGTCCTATTCTACCTGGTGGTACTGGAGTCCTATTCTACCTGGTGGTAGTGGAGTCCTGTTCTACCCGGTAGTACTGGAGCCCTATTCTACTCAGTAGTACTGGAGCCCTCTTCTACTCAGTACTGGAGTCCTATTCTACTCAGGAGTACTGGAGCCCTCTTCTACTGAGTACTGGAGTCCTCTTCTACCTGATAGTACTGGTGTCCTATACTACCTGGTGCTAGTGGTGTCCTATTCTATCTGGTAGTACTGGAGTCCTATTCTACCTGGTAGTACTGGAGTCCTAAAATACTTGGTAGTACTGGAGTCCTATTCTACCTGGTAGTACTAGAGTCATATTCTACCTGGTGGTACTGGAGTCCTATTCTACCTGGTGGTACTGGAGTCCTATTCTACCTGATAGTTCTGGAGTCCTATTCTACCTGGTGGTAGAGGAGTCCTATTCTACCTGGTGGTAGTGGAGTCCTGTTCTACCCGGTAGTACTGGAGCCCTATTCTACTCAGTAGTACTGGAGTCCTATTCTTCCTGGTAGTACTGGAGTCCTTTTCTACCTGGCGGTAGGGGAGTCCTCTTCTACCTGGTGGTAGTGGAGTCCTATTCTCTCTGGTAGTACTGGAGTCCTATTCTACCTGGTGGTACTGGAGTCCTATTCTACCTGGTGGTACTGGAGTCCTATTCTACCTGGTGGTAGAGGAGTCCTATTCTACCTGGTGGTAGTGGAGTCCTGTTCTACCCGGTAGTACTGGAGCCCTATTCTACTCAGTAGTACTGGAGTCCTATTCTTCCTGGTAGTACTGGAGTCCTTTTCTACCTGGCGGTAGGGGAGTCCTATTCTACCTGGTGGTAGTGGAGTCCTATTCTACCTGGTAGTACTGGAGTCCTGTTCTACCTGGTAGCACTGGAGCCCTATTCTACTCAGTAGTACTGGAGCCATTTTCTACTCAGTAGTACTGGAGCCCTATTCTACTCAGTACTGGAGCCCTATTCTACTCAGTAGTACTTGATCCCTCTTTTACTCAGTACTGGAGTCCTATTTTACTCAGTAGTACTGGAGCCCTCTTCTGCTCAGTACTGGAGTCCTATTCTACTCAGTAGTACTTGATCCCTCTTTTACTCAGTACTGGAGTCCTATTTTACTCAGTAGTACTGGAGCCCTCTTCTACTCAGTACTGGAGTCCTATTTTACTCAGTAGTACTGGAGTCCTATTCTACTCAGTAGTACTGGAGTCCTATTCTTCCTGGTAGTACTGGATTTCTTTTCTACCTGGCGGTGGGGGAGTCCTACTCTACCTGGTGGTAGTGGAGTCCTATTCTACCTGGTAGTACTGGAGTCCTGTTCTACCTGGTAGTACTGGAGCCCTATTCTACTCAGTAGTACTGGAGCCATTTTCTACTCAGTAGTACTGGAGCCCTCTTCTACTGAGTACTGGAGTCCTCTTCTACTCAGTAGTACTGGAGTCCTATTTTACTCAGTAGTACTGGAGCCCTCTTCTACTCAGTACTGGAGTCCTATTCTACTCAGTAGTACTTGATCCCTCTTCTACTCAGTACTGGAGTCCTATTTTACTCAGTAGTACTGGAGCCCTCTTCTACTCGGTACTGGAGTCCTATTTTTCTCAGTAATACTCGAGCCCTCTTCTACTCAGTTCTTGAGTCTTATTCTACTCAGTACTGGAGTCCTATTCTACTCAGTAGTACTGGAGTCCTATTCTACTCAGTAGTACTGGAGCCCTTTTCTACTCAGTATTGGAGCCCTCTTCTACACATTAGTACTGGAGCCCTCTTCTACTCAGTAGTACTGGAGCCCTCTTCAACTCAGTAGTACTGGAGCCCTATTCTACTCAGTAGTACTGGAGCCCTATTCTACTCAGTAGTACTGGAGCCCTATTCTACTCTACTCAGTAGTACTGGAGCCCTATTCTTCTCAGTAGTACTGGAGCCCTATTCTACTCGGTTGTACTGGAGCCCTCTTCTACTCAGTAGTACTTGAGCCTTTTTCTACTCCATAGTATTGGAGCCCTATTCTACTCGGTAGTACTGGAGCCCTATTCTACTCAGTAGTACTGGAGCCCTATTCTACTCGGTTGTACTGGAACCCTATTCTACTCAGTAGTACTTGAGCCTTTTACTACTCCATAGTACTGGAGCCCTATTCTACTCAGTAGTACTGGAGCCCTATTCTACTCGGTAGTACTGGAGCCCTCTTCTACTCAGTAGTACTGGAGCCCTATTCTACTCAGTAGTACTGGAGCCCTATTCTACTCAGTAGTACTGGAGCCCTCTTCTACTCAGTAGTACTGGAGCCCTCTTCTACTCAGTAGTACTGGAGCCCTATTCTACTCAGTAGTACTGGAGCCCTATTCTACTCAGTACTGGAGCCCTTTTTCTTCTCAGTAGTACTGAAGCCATTTTCTACCTGGTTGTAAGTATTCCACTGGGTCCCCCTGATTATGTTTTTAGGTCTGTCAGCACCATACACATGCTCTTGGGTTTAACTGAACTGGTAAAAGAAATGCTTCAATTTAGGCTTTCCTCCAACATAAGGCTGCCACGCTTTGATAGAACTGGAATACTGTTCCAAGCAGCCTTAGCTAAACTCACTCACTCATTCTCTCCAGTTATCCTCATGTTTACGTCTGCTGAATAGAATGGGAGTTGTTTTTTTCAAGAATCTTTGAAACAATAACAGATTACTGAAAAACACTGTGATAAACACATGATGCCATGTTGCACCTCAAGCAGTGGTTGTTGATCACAATTCACTGTTTCTTATGACGTGTCACAGTGTATATAATAATCACACTGAGCTTCAGATGCATCATTGCTGAGTGGCTGGAGAAGGTTCAACATTACCTTTTCCACATGGACAACACAGTGGTAGGTGTTGACATATTTTCTTCTTTTTTTAATTTTTTGAAGTAAGCTTTATGTTACTAATATTCATCTTGAGATTCAGCTGTCAGTGGTTTATGGCAGTATGGCTTTGTAAGCCCAAAATACAATGTCCAGAAAAGTTTACACTATTTTACAGTGTGTAATCTTTAGGCCATGGTGCTGATTTTGACTGTTGCAGAGTTACCTCCCTTGGCTGTCAGATTGTATGCACTGGTTTTGAGTTTGTATCCCAGATTTACCCAATCAGGAGAGCATGGTTTATTTCCTTTATTGACCTACTCTGAAGAATCTGCCTCAGTGTGACCTGTGCTTTGTGCAATGGATTGATTCATGCACCAAATGTTTCTGCCCAATTGTTCAACATAATTCTTTATAATTGATCTGATCATAATTTAGATTCTGTGATCATGACTGAATGTGTTCAGCAAAATTGGTGATGAGACCACCAAATGACTTCTCACCTTGTCCTCATATAAAAATTAAACACAATTATTTTGCCTGCTTAGCAAATATTTTCACCTTCATCCCCATGTGTCCATACCTGTATTAATTGGTTTGACTGAAGTGGTAAATTTATGTCTAAGGCCTGCACCATTATAGACCCTTCCTCCTATATCAACCCGACACATCATGATATAAGTGGAATACTGCTCAAGTCAGCATCAAACCCAACTCACTCACTATGTAAAAAAACACCTTTTTCAAGGAAATAACCAAGACGACAGTAGAAGGAACCACTCTTTAATACAGTTATCAGCATTCACAATTATCCACACCTACACTTGATCATTGCAGAGTTCATGAGATTCGGGCCTTAGCCACACGACCTTGAGAGAAAAGTTAGTTTTTGGATCTTTGTCAACTGACAATGTTACGGTAACTCAATGGAATCCCTGTATTAAGATCTGTGAGTGATCATCTGTTATACGTGTCTGGACAGTCTCCAAGGTGTTGTCAGAGCCTATGCCTAGGAAGTGACGTAAAACCGAAACCTGTACGTGTCTGACAGCCTCCTTTGAGTTGTCAGAGCGTACTGTCTATAAGTAACGATACCAACACCATTCCCTTGGGTGTACTCCGGCTAGCAAGTAGAGGTAGGGTGTTCTAAGGACTTATCCAACAATAGTTCACTCGTCACCACTCGCCCCTTTCCGTAACCTGCAAGAAGATGTCCCTCTATCGATGAAAGTTTTGTGTGAAATACCAATCATAATGCATCTTCAAGTACTTGGGTCAAAGAATCCTCCAGGGATAATTTTTTATTTTGAATATGTCTTATATCTAAATATTTTTTCAAGATTCAGTTTAATGTGTTCAGTCATATTGTATGATAACTTAAGTCTTTAAAAGACACCATTTAAAGTGTGAGAAAAACGTTATGATGTGTTTTAATAATAGCATCTGCATTATATATATGTACTATTTGTTTTGATGGGTGTTACATTGGCAGCCATGTTGGAAGTAGTCCCACGTGGGGACAGTTCATTTTATTACTCGCCCGTGAAGACGTCACATGTTTAATGAAAATTACACGTTGCTCAAAGCGCAAGCTTACGTAATGTAGGAACAAGTTTCACTAACAAGTATTGAAAACTCCCAACATCCCTGGGCTTAATCAAGACATTGCATGTAGAGATGATAGATTACTGAGAGGATCTAAGTATGCTTGATAACCCCAGCAACCCTGTTGTTAGACTGATGTCACATGACAATGTTTAGTTGGTGGTTCTTGCATCAAAATTCCACAAAGTCCGTCATAGGGTATTGTGATGTGATTGTACAGTTTGTGGTGCTGGACCCCCATTTGACAAGGCGATCAGAGTTACAATAACCTTAGTGCTACAAGAGCTTTGTGGAATGGATCCCTGAATTCTAAAGGCTTGTGGTATAAAATGAATTTCTGTCAGCTTTTGAAGTGTTTAAACTATTCTGTTGAATTCCATTGGATTATGCTGTGGATTGCATAGATGTCTGCCTAATCACACACAACAGTAAAAAAAATTAAAAGTTTTCAATAGCAAGTAATAAATAAATTATTAAACGCAATCCTGTGTATTACGAATTTTATGAAACTCGTGAATAGTTCTGGTATCAGACAAACAAGTCTGATACTAGAAATATTAACTCATTTCATAAAATTGGTATTGCACACGAGCTTGTTTAGTATTCTATTTTAGCTATGCCCATTTGCACTTAGACAAAACCCAGCCGCAAAAATGGCCTTGAGAGAGGCACGAGTCATGGAGTAACAAGAGTTGGTCACATATGACAATAGTTATCATTGTGTATAATTCCAAGAATACTACCTCCGTCCCACTAATCCTTTCCACCTCCCCATATATGAGTCATTTAGTTGCTGAATAATTGGTAAAAAGTGATGTATTCCTGTCTTGCACCTATGCAGTTTTGATATTGCTTCCCATGCAACTGTTCATTAGTTTAAGAGACATCTGTTGAATAATGTAAAGATTTTTATGGCGTGAGTTTAGCCAAAATGAAAATTATTGCTCTGATATTATAGAGGTAGGATTCTTAGATTTATAAACGATGATAACTATTGTTTGATGTTTAGCAATTTGAATAGAATTGGAAGTTCCAATTGTCATTGTTGAATAATTGACAAAAATAGTATGTAATGTGTATTAAGTTGACAGAAACAAGATTCCTATAGCTGAGAACAGTACAGGCTCTAGTCCTGTAGTCCTTGCCAAACTGCCCAATAGTTAAGGTATCATGAGGACTAGTAGGAATTAAATGCCATTTCAAAAGGTTTTGCTATAATGTTATCATTATGAGGACTAGTTGACTAAAAGTGTTAGTTTCTACCGCTGTCAGTGTAGTAAAGTTTTAGCCTCAGAAAGTTGTAAAGAGTGTCAAAGTCAAAGACATTTAAATGTGTGAAAGACGTCATGAATGGCATCTCCTGACCTAGTTTAAAAATACAACGCCGTTTGGCATTCTTCACCTGCTGAGAATCCATCAAACTGTGAAGAGAAAGGACCACCTCACCTACCTCCCACCCAGTAGATATCCCCATCAACGAATATAAAACTTCAACATCCAAAGCAAACACAAATCAGCCCTCTCACGGAGAACTTAGCAAAAGTTCCCTAGCCATCAAATTCAGTAAGTCTGGTGAAGGTGGGGAAGGTCTGGCTAGGGTGGGGAAGGCCTGGAGAAGGTAGTGAAAGTCTCTCTTTGGTGGGGAAGGTCTGGCAAAGGTGGGGAAGGTCTTGCTAGGGTGGGGAAGGCCTGGCGAGGGTAGTGAAAGTCTCTCTCGGATGGGGGAGGTCTGGCTACGGTGGGGAAGGCCTGGCGAAGGTAGTGAAAGTCTCTCTCGGATGGGGGAGGTCTGGCTACGGTGGGGAAGGCCTGGAAAAGGTAGTGAAAGTCTCTCTAGGGTGGGGAAGGTCTGGCTAGGGTGGGGAAGGCCTGGCGAGGGTAGTGAAAGTCTCTCTTGGATGGGGGAGGTCTGGCTACGGTGGGGAAGGTCTGGCGAGGGTAGTGAAAGTCTCTCTCGGATGGGGGAGGTCTGGCTACGGTGGGGAAGGCCTGGCGAGGGTAGTGAAAGTCTCTCTAGGGTGGGGTAGGTCTGGCAAAGGTGGGGAAGGTCTGGCTACGGTGGGGAAGGCCTGGCGAGGGTAGTGAAAGTCTCTCTAGGGTGGGGTAGGTCTGGCAAAGGTGGGGAAGGTCTGGCTACGGTGGGGAAGGCCTGGCGAGGGTAGTGAAAGTCTCTCTTGGGTGGGGGAGGTCTGGCTACGGTGGGGAAGGCCTGGCGAGGGTAGTGAAAGTCTCTCTCGGATGGGGGAGGTCTGGCTACGGTGGGGAAGGCCTGGAGAAGGTAGTGAAAGTCTCTCTAGGGTGGGGAAGGTCTGGCAAAGGTGGGGAAGGTCTGGCTAGGGTGGGGAAGGCCTGGCGAGGGTAGTGAAAGTCTCTCTTGGATGGGGGAGGTCTGGCTACGGTGGGGAAGGTCTGGCGAGGGTAGTGAAAGTCTCTCTCGGATGGGGGAGGTCTGGCTACGGTGGGGAAGGCCTGGCGAGGGTAGTGAAAGTCTCTCTAGGGTGGGGTAGGTCTGGCAAAGGTGGGGAAGGTCTGGCTACGGTGGGGAAGGCCTGGCGAGGGTAGTGAAAGTCTCTCTAGGGTGGGGTAGGTCTGGCAAAGGTGGGGAAGGTCTGGCTACGGTGGGGAAGGCCTGGCGAGGGTAGTGAAAGTCTCTCTAGGGTGGGGAAGGTCTGGCTAGGGTTGGGGAAGAACTACACCAAACATGGCCATTGGGATGTTTCCGTCAGCACTCTTCTCAATGCCCACCGCCACTTGTTGTGAGGAGCATGCTGACAAAAAATCATATTTAGGAGTAAACTGTTTCTTGATATGGTTAATTTGTCCAAAATCAGTTCACTATTTCCATTTCTCACAATAAAACCTTTGATGATTTAGAGAATTTATGTTTATCGCATGAAATGTTAATGGATGACTTTGTTGAAGAATGTTTATTCAGTAAATTTCTTTATATGGGCACGGTTGGCCCAGCGGTCTATGGCGCCTCAATACGCTGTGCGGAGTTGCGTCCCTTGGGCACGTTAGAAACCTACGGACAATTCGAATCCTGGTTTGACTCGATTGTTTCTAGGTGTGTCAGTACCATACCCATGCTCGTGGATTTCACCAAAGTGGTAAATTTCAGAGACCTGCATCATTTCGGGTTGTCCTCCCACATTATAAGCTAACACGCCGTGATATCACTAGAAGACTGTTCAAAGGGGCATTAACCCCAACTAACTCTCTTACTCACTAGGTGTTAGTTTCTACCGCTGTCAGTGTAGTAAAGTTTTTTTGTCTCAGAAAGGTGTGAAGAGTTTCTAGACATTTAAGTGTGTGAAAGACATCATAGATGGCATCTCCTGACCTAGTTTCAAAATACAGCACCGTTTGGCATTCTTCACTGCTTCCATCAAATTGTGAAGAGATAGGACCACCTCGGGTGACCTACTGGGTGATATGCAGCTGTCACCTTCAGTCTGTTGGCAAAATGCTGCCAGGGGTCCCCTGCTCCTGAATCGTTTATTTCTCTAAATTGGTTAAACAGATGGGAGACTACACATCAAATCAGCAAACTACTTAAGTACCAAGCAGGCTATAACACCATGAACTGCTCCTCATCCCTTAGAGGGGGGCACAGGTGGCCCAGTCGTCTAAGGCGCCGCCATTCGCTGTGCAGAGTTGCGTCCCTTGGGCACGCCTGAAACCTATGATTGTGGGTTCGAATCCCAGTTCGCCCCGATTATGTTTCTAGGTTTGTCAGCACCATACCCGTGCTCGTGGGTTTCACCGAAGTGGTAAACGTCTAAGACCTGCATCACTTCGGGCTTTCCTCCCACATTAAGCTGACACGCCGTGATATGACTGAAATACTGTTGAAAGCGGCGTTAAACCAGACTAACTCACTCATCCCTTAGAACCATCTTCCTAGCATATGGCCATAACCACCTTCCAACCGTCAGCACCCAAAAGGGGTGATCTATAAGACTAATTGTGACAGTGGTGACATGTATAATGGTGAAACCTCCCACCCAGTAGATATCCTCATCAACGAATATAAAACTTCAACATCCAAAGCAAACACAAATCAGCCCTCACACAGAGAACTTAGCAAAAGTTCGCTAGCCATCAAATTCAGTTTGACAAAGTCCAAATTCTCACTGCCAAACACCAGGACTTCACTAAGAGAATACTCTCCGAAGTCATGGACATTTGCCACCACATTCTTTTGATCAACAGAGATCAAGGGTATTACATCCCCTCTGCCTATGAAGATCTTATCAACCAATAGACTCTGTTATTTAATTCCCAATCAAGCTTGGGACAACTCCTAAATCCTTACTGTACATCTGGCTTTGTCGAATTATGTGTGCGCTATATGTTACCAATTATCTGTGTGCTATTGTTGTTCATGTTAATCTGCTGCTTGTCACAACATATCATGTATGTGTACCATACTTGATTCCAGCTTGAGAAGGGTATAAGTATATACATCGAACCAGTGAGTAAGTTATGGCTAGGGTCAGTAGGGCAAGGTCTAGCTAGGGTGGGGAAGATCTGGCGAAGGTGGGGTAGGTCTAGTGAAGGTGGAGAAGGTCTGGTGAGGGTGGGGATGGTCTGGTGAGGGTGGGGCAGGTCTGGCGAAGGTGGGGAAGGTCTGGTGAAGGTGGGGAAGGTCTGGCTAGGGTTGGGGTAAGTCTGGTGAAAGTGAGGGTCTGGCAAAGCTGGGGTAGGCCTAGCAAAGGTTGGGAAGGTCTTGCTAGGGTGGGAAGATCTGGCTAGGGTGGGGTAGGTCTGGCAAACCCGATCACGTTAGTCGCCTCTTACGACAAGTATAATCGCCTTTTACGGCAAGCATGGGTTGCTGAAGACATATTCTACCCCGGATCTTCATGGGTCGACAGCATATGATGAGACCTTAGCAGTAATTTGCCAGTTAGAACTGACTGAAGTGCTTTGTCTGCATGGTAGAGTGACCTGTCACCTGCTTGGAGGCAACTCAGTGCAGTAAGTCGTGTGTTGGGACTGACTACAACAGTGAGATTCCCTGATTGGGCCTGTCAGTGTGTAAACTGACCCCGACCACCACGGGGTCACTAATCAACCATGCAGTTCTATAGGGAGAAGTGTCTATATTGTACCATGCACAGCCTATGGACAGGTAAATATGTTGATACTATACCATCAGGCCACATACAGCCTATGAGATACTGGATATAACACCATACCATGGAATAGGACAATACCTCCATATGTACATGATCAGGTTCATACATTTTATTGAGAATAGAGACTCAGATTGCCTACATCTTGATGCATTTTGTTGACTATTTGACACAGGTTGAGAGTAATGTCTTTACAGAGTTTTCTGTAGATGGTTACTTAGTAACACCCACCAACCCAGTCACTCGCTGACTCACTCACTCACTCACTCACCCAGTCACCCAGTCACTCACTCACTCAATGTATCTCTGAACTGTATGGTTGAACTTTTTTTATCAGCTAAAATGTTGAAAAAATCAAGACCTTTAATTTCGCTATGAATATGAATATATTTAAAATACAATAAATAAAACCTTTTGAAAATTTATAATAAAACTTTAAAACAACCATTTTTTAAAATTATGACGAATAATGACAGATCTATTTCTATAACGGAAGGGAAGTAACTATAGACTTGTTTCTATCCTATATATAGTAGTATTTGTAGTTAGGCTGGTCCATGGTACATGATATCATTGCGATTGGCTGTATTGTACAATTTTATATAGCACTTCTAATGATATATGTACATTGGAATATTTTTGAGAGTACAGATATTGTGCGATTGGGTTTACAAGGGTTTGGTCTATCTGGGTCTGGTCAAGCAGGGGTTTGGTCTATCTGGGTCTGGTCAAGCAGGGGTTTGATCTATCAGGGTCTGATCAAGCAGGGGTTTGGTCTATCTAGTTTTGATCAAGCAGGTGTTTGTTCTATCAGGGTCTGATCAAGTAGGGGTTTGGTCTATCAGGGTCTGGTCAAACAGGGGTTTGATCTATCAGGGTCTGATCAAGCAGGGGTTTGATCTATCAGGGTCTGATCAAGCAGGATTTTGATCTATCAGGGTCTGATCAAGTAGGGGTTTGATCTATCAGGGTCTGATCAAGTAGGGGTTTGGTCTATCAGGGTCTGATCAAGTAGGGGTTTGGTCTATCAGGGTCTAGTCAAGCTTAGTGTGAACATGTGACTTAGTCTCCCATCAACCCTCCTTGCTTGCTGCAGATTCAGCTGAGTGTGTCTGGACATCCGGTGCTGGTGAAGGATGAGGCCTCAATGGAGGGAGACAATCCAGGCTACTCCACTCACAGTCCGCATCCAGTCAGGAATGGAGGAGGAGGAGCTCGGGGGAAGGTGGCAGAGGGGGAGGACCACTCCTTGGGCAACAAATCAAGTAAGTTGGCAAGGAGAACTAGAAAGGAGTGAGTGAGTTTGGTTTAACGCCACTTTTAACAGTTTTCCAGTTATATCACGGCGTGTCAGCTTAATGTGGGAGGAAAGCCCCAAGTGATGCAGTTCTCAAACATTGACCACTTCGGTGAAACCCACGAGCACGGGTATGGTGCTGACAAACCTAGAAACATAATCGGGGCGAACCGGGATTCGAACCAACAATCATAGGTTTCTAGCGTGCCCAAGGGACGCAACTCTGCACAGCGAATCGCGGCACCTTAGACGACTGGGCCACCCGTGCCCCTGAACTAGAAACAAATGGGTTCTAACAGAACTAGTATAAGATACTTCATTAAAAATATGTGTCTGTTTCCCGACCCATTAAAATGAAGTTGGGTAGGTAGATAGGTCAGGTTGCCCTACACTCAGGCTATATGTAGGATAAAGCACGTCGAAGGTTGTTTTTTTATGTTTAAAACCAGCATTCACGGGATAAATCCGAAGGATAAGGGTTTTAGTTATCATAAAAAGCTAAGGGGAAGGGTTTTATCTAACTTATAAACTGAAAAAAGAAAGGACATATGTCAACATTTTTGTGTTTCAAACATACTCTCCATGAACCTTAGGAAACGAGCATAAAATATCTGTTGCAGGTGTGAGGTACTTGAAAAAGCATTGTGATTGACAGCACCTCTGTAGCCTAGTGGTACTATAAGAATATAAAGAAAACATTTTGTCATTTGATTTTACATTTCATTACGTTGTGTTCAAATATTATAACAAATTATATAACAAATAATCCTGGAATATCATATAAAATTCCGGGTATATTATATAAAACCCCGGGAAGATTACATCCCTGCTTATGAGATTTAACCTGACTGGAGAACAATAGCATTACATCACTTGAGGTTTATAAGCTTCGTTAAGACCAAAGTGAATGTAGTTTTTGTTTAGAGATGCTTGATTGAATGCTTTGCTCATTCGTACCGAGAACTTAAAAGCCTTGAATTTGCCTGGGCGATTCCTTATGGAGTGGAGGTGTCATATCTCATATTTTCATACAGAGAGATGTTTGTATCAGAGAGAAAGATCTCATTTTAATGAGACTGATTATGACTGAAGTACCCTTGCATCAATCACCATCATGGCTTCAGCTTGGAAGTGACGTCTCCATCTCTATTTCTTATCAAAACAAAGCACAGAATTTCTTGCTTACAGTTATATATTTCAGCTACTGTTAGCATTGTTTTCCAAATCGATCTCAGAATAAACCAGGGTAGTTATGGAGATGCTAGACCCTGGAATACCAAGGATGATGGTCCCCAGGACTTCAATTTAACAAGTTTTCAGTGTTGTATTTTACTCAAAAGTGACAGAACACCCGATTCTTTTATTTTACTGTAAGGGGCGGTCGGTAGCCTAGTGGTTAAAGTGTTAGCTCGTCATGCAAAAAATCTGGGTTCGATTCCCGACATGGGTACAATGTGTGAAGCCCATTTCTGGTGTCCCCAACCGTGACAATGCTGGAATATTGCTAAAAGTGGCGTAAAACCATACTCACTCACTCATTTTACTGCAGTTAATCTTTTGTAATATGAAAGGATCGGATGTTCTTTAACTTCTTTTTGTAGTGTATGTTTGATACAAACTATGTCAAAAAAGATTTTGCCTTACGTGTTACATTTTCAGACATAATTGGTCAGGCTGGAGTGGCTCCACCTCCTGGGCACTTCCATCACCTGTCTTCCCCGCATCTGCCGCTCTGTCTCACAACCAAAGATCTTCCGCCCTCACTTCCTGTCTACTGCGGGGCATGCACACAACATAGTGTCATCATCTCCCAGGATGCACTGCAGCCTGGAATCATCACATCCTGCACCATGCCAATGGCCATGCCACCTATGAATATTAATGAGCCAGTCATGATGACATCTGTGATGGGTCATCCAAGTGTCCCCCTCCCACCCCTGGCTGACCTCCCAACTGTCAAGTCAATGAAGGTAGGTGAATTGTTTGTTTTGGTTTGGTTTGTTTGTTTGTAAGTTTCTTTGATTTTTTAACACCATACTTGGCAATATTCCAGCTGTATGACGGTGGTCTGTAAATAAATCGAGTCTGGACTAGATGATGCAGTTAGTTTTCATCATAAAAAAACAATATAACTTGATTGGAATGCTATTTGGAAGATACGTCATATGAACCAAACAATAAATGATTGCAAGGAGACAACACCATGGATAATCAAGGATGCACGATTCTGGGAATGAAGTTTTTTGTTGTTTAACGCCGCATTCAGCAATATTCCAGATGTATGACAGTGGTCTGTAAATAATCGAGTCTGGACCAGACAATTCAGTGCTTGACATCAGGAGCATTGATCTGCTATTGGGATACAATGTTATGCATCAACCAAGTCAGCGAGCCTGACCACCCGATCCCATTAGTTGCCTCTTACGACAAGCAAGGGTTGCTGAAGACCAATTCTAAACCTGAGTCTTGAGTAGGTGAATTGACAATTGAAGGCGATATGTGGTCACAATTGCTGCCATTGTGGATTATTGGTTGATCACAATGGCTCCAATATTAAAGATAATTTTGAAATGGTTGGGATCGTGTTTTTAATCATAGATACTTGTAATTTGATTTATTTGTTGTTTAAATGTCAGAAGCATGAGATAACTATATGGTATTACAGTTAGTAAACCTAGTATCATGAAAGCTCAACAGTTTGATAAGATTTTGTGTTACTTCAATTGCAGTTATCTCCCCTCGACAAGGAGCCGACATCGCCACCAGATGGAACTGAGTGGGAGTGTAGATGGATGCAGTGTGAGCGCCGGTTCTCCGCTCTGGATGACCTGGTCAACCATGTCAATGACCAACATGTGAAGGTGGAGCGGCCCGACATTGACTACCAGTGTAAATGGACGGGATGTCCCAGGCAGGGAAAGGGCTTCAACGCAAGGTGGGTCCATTAGCATCACTGTCCCTGTGGGGATCTGATGCTTGCTAGACCGCCTCAGTGGTCTTGTGGAAGAGCGTCCGCCCGGAGAGCGGAAGGTCCAGGGTTCGATCCCGGGCCTCGTCATACAAAAAGACGTTAAAAGATTGTACTTGTTGTTACCCTGTCTGGCGCTCGGCATTAAGGGGCTAAAACAAGGACTGGTCGGCTCGGAGTCAGTATACTGTGTCTGAGTGGGGTATTCATGTTAAACTGCGGCATGGTATCTCAGTGGGCTAGCACTATAAATCGGCATCAGTCCGGACTAGTACAAGCAGCCACACACACACATACACGTGCATGCACGTCGCTCTATAAGTGCAATAATCTTGGACGCGACGTTAAACCCAATTTCACCTCACCTCTGATGCTTGCTATAAGAGGGGACCAAAATCGGGGGTGGGAGGTCACTGGATGTTTTCTGGATGGGTTGTGACCGTCATATCCCAACAGATAGACTTAGTAACCCTTGATATTAACCTCTGTTTGGCCTGGCTCTGACGATGATTTACTGATAAAGCTAGAATATTGCTGACTGCCTACACATCTGTTAATAAGGGTAGAGCTGTGAAGGTCCGAGGTAGACTAGGTCTTCAGCAACCCACGCTTGCCGTAAAAGATGACTATGCTTGTTGTCTCGACTGATGGGTGGTCAGGCTTGCTGACTTGGTAGATTCATCGACCCGTGAAGATCTGGGGTAGAATAGATCCATAGCAACCCATGCTTGCTGTAAAAGGTCGTAAGTGGCAACTAACGGGATCAGGTGGCTGGGTTGAATTGCCCAAAACAGAAATGTCTTTGATGATGAGGAAAAGTTGTGATACATGAGATGCTTTATACATGTGATGTGGTGCTGTTGATAGATACAAGATGCTGATCCACATACGGACACACACCAATGAGAAGCCTCACCGATGTGGTCTGTGTGGCAAGTGCTTCTCACGGCTGGAAAACCTCAAGATTCACAACAGATCTCACACAGGTAATGTACGCCTCATTCAAGACACATCAAGTTGAGGACAACTAATTTCTCATCATATCTTATAATTATAGACGATCAACTTCAAGGACCTCAAACAGTAAGATAGTTTGTAGTTTGTGTACTTCTTATACGCTTTTCAAAAGATATATATTGCGATAATTTTTCTTTGAAAATAGTTTTCTACTATTTTGGGTAAAACAAATATAACAAGTTTCCTTATAGCCTTATATTTGTATAGTTTAACCTACAGTCTTCACAAATTCATTCATAAATGATGTTTCCATCTGAAATTGATTGACAAAATGGCAAAAATGCGGAAGTGATTTTTCTCACACATTGTTATCTCCCCTGTATCCATGACTTCAAAATGGTGGCAACTGACCATACAGAGTTATAATTACTTCAGTATGTAGAAAACAGAATCTGCATGTATAATCAGTGTCAATCACCGTCAAATACATAAGTTCTGAATATGACGCAATATATTGCGTTGCAAAGTTTTTGCCAATGCACAGCCCTATTTTCTATTATTTTCACTAGTCCTGTTGGAATAGAATGACATTACAATTATCTTGGAAATAGTAATTCAGTCGACAACCGTTAATTGACTAGAACGGCATTCACAACAAAAAAATGTCACTACATTAGGCATTTGAGGTGAAGTTTTCAAGATTCTTGTAATGGACGTAACAAAGGTGTCACTCCGTGGGATGGAGCTTGCTCACTTGCTTGGTGAGGTATTTCCCTTGACAATCGCTAGAAAACATTCATGGCAATATCATGCAATCAATTCAAGTTTAAACTCAGGTCAGAAGAGCTGGACTTGTGTGGGCAGAGTTGCCTCCCTTAGCCAAGCTGTGATGTTCAATTTGAAATCCTCAGCTCACTCTGAGTGTCATCCCTATTCATAAGTAAATGAATTAGTGAGTGAGTGAGTATGGTTTTACGCCGCTTTTAGCAATATTCCAGCAATATCACGGCGGGGGACACCAGAAATGGGCTTCACACATTGTACCCATGTCGGGAATCGAACCCGGGTCTTCGGCGTGACGAGCGAACGCTTTAACCACTAGGCTACCCGACCGCCCCAGTAAATGAATTAAGTGGTGTAACATTATGAATTATGATGTCATTATGTCTGCTCAGGGCGGCCGGCCGACTGGTCACTAAGATAGCTAGATTCTAAATGTAAAATGCTGTATTAAGAAGATTGAATTCAGGTTAGAATAGTCTGGACCAGACAGTCCAGTGATTAATATCATGAGCATCGGTCCACGCAATTGGGTCTTTGCCTTTGCTGGTTGTATTAGGCAACTTAATAGATAAGGTGGTCAGGCTTGGTGACTTGGTTGACACTGTGTCACCGTTGCTCTGGCCCAGACTCATTTATTTACAGGCTCCTGTAATATTTCTGAGTGTGGTGTTAAACAACAAACAAAAGCTTTGATTTCTGTTTTCAGGAGAGAAGCCATATGTGTGTCCGGTCCAGGGCTGTCACAAAGCATACTCCAACTCCAGCGACCGCTTCAAGCATGTGCGCACGCACCAGGAGGAGAAGCCATACGTGTGTAAGATGCCAGGATGTCACAAGCGCTACACTGATCCAAGCTCCTTGAGGAAACACGTGCGGACAATTGGACACTATTTCCGTGGCGATGGATCGGTGACGCCAAAGTTACGACACAGTTCTCCCCCTTCCCCAGTGCCTACTCCTCCGATTACAGTCAACAATCTCATCAATCTTACGCCTTCCAATGAATTGCTAGGAAATCTTCCCTCACACTTCCTGCCTCTGTCATCCAACATTTTCCCCGTGTCATCGCTTCATTCACTTTTCTCACCGCCCGTCGTAACCTCTTCTCACGCATCCCCCAGCATCAGCCTACCTGCAAATCATGCAGGAATAATTATATCAGACTCACGATCCATCCGCTCTGAAAAAACTGATAGTCCCATTGACATAAAGACTACCTTACCTTCTCCAAGATGCCAAGATGGTCCCCTGGACCTGTCACGAAGTCCATTACCTCATCCAGCCAAAGAAGATGAAACAGCGCACTTCACGGACTATGTCCAGGTTGACTGACATACAAGGGCAATGCTTGGCCCTGATTCAGTATGATATAAAATATTTATTTTTACCCAGAATATTCAGTTGTGTCACATATTGATATTTAAGCAAGTATGAAGGAGTATCACCATGTGTTGTTTTTTTCATGTAAAGATAAAAATAGAGCGCAAAATTCAATATTATTCTAAGAAGTAGGAACAGTCTTAGGTCCCGAGTGTATCAGCGAGACACCTGAGAGATTTTTTATGCAAATTTTGGTTTCCAGTGCAATTTGTTTTCTTTTTTAAAAGTTGCTACATGCCTTTATCTCTTTTTTTAATCACTTTAGTTTTTTCATTGGTCAGTTTTTGTAACACTTCCAAGCAGATGCAGGAAGCACAGAAAGGCCATCCTGGAGACACACAATTGAGTAATTGAAGGGATGTAGACTTCATATCAAGATGTCATTGATATTCTCGATGAAGAGTTTGACAGTAGCCATTTTGTCCTTTAGCATGTCCTTGTCACGTGATCACCAAATGCAGCAGAAAATCCAGTATTATAGAAAAAAAATTCAAATTAACCTTGAACAATTCCCAGGTTGAATTAGTCAAGCAAACAAGGCATTTGTTGTTTAAAAGTGAAATTGCTCAATTATTTACTTGGAAGGCACCCATCGGAGCTGAGACAGTAATGTTCTGGTGTCTCTACATGGAGACCTGATATAAACATTTGCTGTGGTACTGCTACATATTCCTAACAGAAGAGATACTGTGTATGGGAACAATCATTCGTTGTTGTGAGACAGTGCTATGTTTAATTTATTGTACCTGACTCTCATTGATCTTTGTGAAGATTGTTTGAACTGAATATATGTATACTTAAGTTACACAACTCAAGATCAATGCTCATTACGCATTGAAACTGAAATAACCCATCAGTGTAAGGATGGTTGTGAAAATTAGTGCTCTGTTTTATTTGTTATATCTGATACATATGTCTTTGTGATGAGAGTTTGAACTGAATATATTTGTAGTTAAGTTAAACAACTCAAGATATCACTCATTAAGCATTGAAACTCAAATACTTCATATATGTAAAGGAGGTAACAACATTAATTCCAACCAATAGTAACATGCAGATTTGAATGAAGTCCGTTGTGAGATTTACCAGGAGAAAAGATTGGATGTCAGTATCAAAGCTTACAGCATTTGATGGAGGTACATGTTCAGTTTACTTCAATAACTGGCACTCTGTTAGCTGTTTGCACAGATATGTTAACATTTAATATTGTTTTATTACGATCTTGTGTTCTTATTTTGCTGTTTTGTGAAAAACATTCTGCTCGAATTTAGAATATATATATGGAGGGGGGGGGGGGGGGGAGGGGGTGATGTAAGGTTGGTATATAGGTGGGCACACTACCACTGTAGCTATTATGGAAGATTTTGTAGTTGAAATTTTATGTGTGCATATGTTCTGAAAATGTTCTCACAAGTAGCTCATGTAATTTTAAAGCTGGCTGGTTAACTGTTCAATTTATAATTTTTTTGCCCCAATCTCAGCCTTTCCCACAAAACAAATTGGTTGTGCTACAGAGGTATGCGACCCCAGTCTCAGCAAACAATAACAAATTTGGGACCAGTCATTTCTTACATGGGTGGGGTGGGATGGGGTGGGACCTACTCTCATGTACAATAAGTGACTGGTCCCTTTGATCTACTCACCTGTACAGGTGGCTGCAGCTTAGAGTTATGGTGATGCTAGACATGTAATTACTCAAGCCAGAGAAGGATCTAAATTAAATGTGCATGCTGAGATTTGCATTGTTTTCTGAATTGTGTTTTTGCATATTGCGATTGTGACATTATTTTGTCTACCGACAATAACCTTTTTAAAATTAATTCACGACTTCAAAGAATGTTAAATTTAGCAAAGATTCATGATGTATGTCACAAATTATCCCGGTTTGTATGGATACATACATGGCCATGTTTTGTGGACTGGTTGCTGACTGTCTTTGCCTGGTGTCATTTGTCTTCCAATAATACATACAAGAAGAATGCAAATAATTCATTTGGAAGACAGTAATTATTTCTGTTTGTAAGCCAAGTAAAATTGTTTTTGTTGAAAACATGTCTCCCATTGATTCATTGATTTTGTGATGTACGTGCACATGATTGGCAAGTTGTCAAACATTTGCAGGTTCGCACCCCTGCAATCCGCCCTTCCCTTGCGGGATCTGCGAATGTATTTGGAAGTTTTATTTTGCACATTTACCGAAATTCTGTCTGAGCAAATCTTGTGTTTAGAATTCTTAAGTTACAAGTTGTATATAATCAAGTTATTTACCTTTTCTTTCATACTAACAAATATTGGATTGATGACTTTCTCAGGGAATTAGATTAGTGTCTGAAGGTTTTGAAACTGATCTTGTTTTAGGATAACCGTTATAAGTTTACCTCAACCATCAAGCATAATTTATCAGCTCATGTAGGCTGTCATTCTGTTTGATCTTCAGCAGTGAAGGAACAAAAGTACTGGAGGTCAATCACTCGTATCATTTCTTGGATGTCTCAGTAGAATTAAACATGGATGACCCAGTCTTCTAAGGTGCTGCAATTCGCTGTCCAGAGTTACGTGGGAGGAAAGCCCCAAGTGATGCAGGTCTCAGACGTTTACCACTTCGGTGAAACCCACGAGCACGGGTATGGTGCTGACAAACCTAGAAACATAATCGGGGCGAACCGGGATTTGAACCCACAGTCATAAGTTTCTGGCATGCCCAAGGGACGCAACTCTGCACAGCGAATCGCGGTGCCTTAGACGACTGGGCCACCCGTGCCAACCGACTCACTGAGTTACTGAACAGATGTTGAGAAATGTGTATTGACAAAGCAGGAATACATGTATGTTTTACACATTGCTTGCAGTACTTGGTTTACGGATCCACTTATCCAAAACTTCACCATGTGGATTTACATTTTAAAATATCGAAGAAAATATTATCTGTATTTCAGAAATGAAAAACATTCAAACCAGGGTGCTGTTGTACAAATATGACATTAGCACTATGTCTGTCGTAAGTCTATGTTGGGGTATGGGAGTTACGATCACCTTAGCGTTAAGATCTCTTTGTACAATGGCACCCAGATCCATTTGACTTTCCTAAAAGTTTGTTCTTTTGGTTTGTACTGAAATGGTAAATTTGCTGACTATGACACTATATTGCTGTCTGCGTGCTGAGCCTGCATCACTTCAAAATATGAAATACCCAAGTTGACCCATAACTGTACTACTGAAACAAGTGGGGACCACATCATACTTTCACATGACAATAGTAAATCTGTCAAGCCATGACAGATTAACTACAGTCAAGTCCCGTTAATCCGACATTGTTGGTTGCATATGATTATGTCGGAATAACAAGTATGTCGGATAACCGAAAAAATGTAGTATAAACGTTCATGATCGAAAATTGGACACCTACACGATAGATAATGATACGAATACGTAGGAAACTGAAAAATGAAATATTCATATTGTTGTGTTTCATTGTCAGCGGAATATGTTTTCTAATCATGCAACCACTAAAGTTTAACACAAAACTACCACTGTCTTAAGCAAGTTTATCTCTGCAGCTGTTGAAATATGCAGCTACTCGCCGACTCGTCTCGCATCAAAACACTGGGCCGTGTACTCGCGGGCTGATGACCACGGAGTACGCTGATCACTGTGTCGGATTAACGAGACTGATTAATGAGTGATTTCAGCAATTCGTTGCAAATTAGGTGTGTCGGAGTCGGAGTGCGAGACTGTCGGATTAAGGGGTCTAAATAGCACTGATTAAAACGGTTCCCATCATTTGTGTCAAATAAAGCCGATTGTCGGATTAACGAGTGTCGGATTAACGAGACTTGACTGTATAGTAATTTGAAAGAATCGGATGATCCCTCACTTATTTTCAGTAGTATATTAAGGATTTCAAAAAAGAACATGGGCATATAAATCAGATCAACAGCATGTAAATATTTTTTGCGCAGATTCATCAGATTTTTTCTCGGATCTTTCATTAAATAGAATTGTATGATCAGTATGTCAAATGAATATTGTGAAGGTTGGTTAAAAAATGGTTTAGTTCTCAGACACATCCACGTGAAGAGCACCTCCCCTGCAAGAATACATTGCTGCTCCCTGACAGAACTATGTGAACTTTCTGACACAGCACATTGTTTGATAGAGGAATTAAAGTCGGTCTGTTTGCGCCAATGTTTCAAAAATCATTTCCTAAGAATGAGAGCTTGTTGAAATATACAACTCAAAAGATGATAAAGAACATCAGATTTTTTCTTTTGACTTATTGTTATTCACGATAACTATAGTAAACGAAAAAAATGGGTATATACTATCTTCTCTTTTTTAAGGGTGAAAAAAGGTTTAGCATAAGAATATTCATCCAAGGTAAAAACATTTCTACCTAACTGAAGTATTGCTCCAATCTTGGGTCAAACTATTCAATGTTGATATGATGATAACATCAAACAGCGTATCACAAGGGGTATCAACTATGACAACATTGTAGTCATTTGTTTACATTTTAGGGTTGTTTTCTGCACATTTAATATTATCAATAGGAATGGATTATTATGTCTACCATAGAACTCATGCCAAATCAGAATTTAATTTAGGTTATAAAATATGAATATGACATTGCATTTAAGTGCTATGGCCAGTTGTTTGTTTTGTGTGTATAAACAATTATTACAAGAATATAAGAATAAGATCATACCGTAGGAAATTTGGGTATAAAGAATATATGTTGAACAAAAGAAATTGAACAATATCATCTTATTCATGATGCATTTGGGGCGGTCGGGTAGCCTAGTGGCTAAAGCGTTGCTCACGCCAAAGACCTGGGTTCGATTCCCGACATGGGTACAATGTGTGAAGCCCATTTCCGGTGTCCCCCGCCGTGATATTGCTGGAAAATTGCTAAAAGCGGCGTAAAACCATACTCACTCACTCATGATGCATTTCATGTTTCATCAAGATTTGCTGTTTATCAAACATCACATATACTGACCAGGTACATTATTATTAATAGAAAAATGAGTGACTGCTTCTTTTAAGATGTTCTTACCATTCCAGATAGACGTTGATTTGCAGGCATATTCAACAAGATAATCACATACTTATCAAAGTACCAGTACTGTATCATTCTGACAATACTGAATTGAATACTGGCATGAAATGCATCTGCGAGTTCCTGACTGTTGGCGTTTATTGCAGAAATGCATACACTCAATCAATCGTGCAATGTACTGTGTGCAGTGACCCTGTCAGTCTGGACACTGTCAATCTCTGTGTCTCCTGGAGTAAGGAACCATGCATGAATATGTAATGATTTCTCCCCATGGGGAGTCTAGGGTATAGTAGGTCCCCACCAACCTCTGTGACCCCTGGAGTAACGAACTATGCATGAATATGTAATGATTTCTCCCCATGGGGAGTCTAGGGTAGAGTAGGTCCCCACCAACCTGTCCCCTGGAGTAAGGAACCATGCATGAATATGTAATGATTTCTCCCCATGGGAAGTCTAGGGTAGAGTAGGTCCCCACCAACCTCTGTGTCTTGTACAAGGTGATGTACTGGATCAGGTGGTCACACTTGATGACTTAGGGGATGTTGCTGATAATATACAATCACTGGATTTTCTGGTCTATACACGATTATTTACAGGTTGCATCATATAGCTGGAATACTGCAGAGTGCAACATCAAATGACAAACAAAAATTAATTTCACCTCAGTTGCAGTTCCCAACAGGAATTGCCTGGAAAGAGAGGATTCCAGGTTATCAGGGTATCACTGTATGCAGTATCGCCATGTTAATGTGATAGTTTGTAGTGAGGGTAAGGCAAAACAAGGTTGTCCACCATCTGATGACAATTGTGAACTCCTATTTGGAGTGTATGTCATTGATATGACCGAGTGTTCTTGATAAAGTGTTTCGAGATCATAAAGTTAATAGTCTTGCATCTGTTTCTAGACAATTTACACGGAATAGATTACAAAATGGCATTGTTTCCTTTGTATCAAAGCAGAGTGTTGATAATATTCATATATAATCATGTGTCAGAATATATTTGTTTATATATATGGGTGATGAAATATGTTGTATGAAGTGCACTGATACATCGGGAGTTGTTGTGATGGAGAGTGTTGGTTGTTGAATGAATGTTGTTGAAAATAAATATTTGTTGATCTCAGTCGTGTTGGTTGTTACTGCATTCCCTGAATCATCCTCCATTATCCAGGGTGTTGTCTTCTTATTGTTTATTACATACCCTGGGGTTGCACAGGTGGCCCAGTCCTCTGAGGCACCGTGATTCGCTGTGCAGAGTTGCGTCCCTTGGGCACGCCAGAAAACTATGATTGTGGGTTCATCTAGGTATGTAGGCACCATACCCGTGCTTGTGGGTTTCACCGAAGTGGTAAACGTCTAAGACCTGCATCACTTCTGGCTTTCCTCCCACATTAAGCTGACACACCATGATATAACTGGAATACTGTTAAAAGCGGTGTTAAAATCAACTCACTCACACTATTACATACCCGGGACCATGGCTTCACTTATCATCCGGTTCGAATAATGTGACTTCCAAGGAGCATTCCAATCAAATTATATTGCTTTTTCATGATGAAAACTAACGACAATGTCAAACTCAACAAGTCCAGTTGTGATCTGTCTCTTTCTGTGGTGTGCCGTGACATTGCTGGAATATTACTAAAGGTGGCTAAAAAGAAACACTCGCTTTTTCTTTGGCCAAAAAAATAATAGTCTTGTTTCTCAGGCACTGCCCGCATCATCATAAGGCCTGCCACATGTTTCATTTTTACTTCCATTTTAAATTTATTTTAAAAATCCTAATACATGCACTTAAAGCAATGCGATCCAGTATAGCACACAATTTCTACCCACGACTTCTGCAATGCTTTACTGTGTATCTTGTGTTATGGTAATGGTGGCAATAGGAGTTTGTATGCTTGTTTATGTAGGGAGGCCCTTTCCCAGGTTGATGGTACACAACTTTATTTATTTGGTTACAAACTATTTTGAACAAGCACAAAAAAACCCACACCGACCGGACTATATTTTCAAAAGTCAATTCTTTTATTTTTTTTAAGTCTCGGGGACAACTTCTTTTCCAGCTATGCATTTATAACAATTTTCTGAATCAATTAAATATATTGAGGACTTGCATATGAGAGGCCAAAATTTTGAAAGTAGATTTACCGGTAACCCAAACTTCTCAGAAGAGGCATTTTGATTGGTTGTTGATTTCAAGCTACGTAATAAATTCATGATGGAGGTGGTGATGCCACTTCCGAAACGAAGCTATACTGACAAAAGGGTACAGGGTATTTGTCATAATAAAATGAGATATGATACACTGGTTAACTAAAAATGAGAATCCTGACACAGACAAAAATTAAAAACCCGACATCTGTCCTGCATCTGTTTTCCTGAGTGGTGCTGCCTGGGACAAAGTCTTCATACTCTTATACTGTCAGCAGCCATGACAAAACACTGATGACATCATTGACTGTTTATTCCTCCGACGAGAGATGTCTGTCCATTACAATCAACATGAACACTCAACATACTCACAACCTGTACATATTTACAGACAAACTGAAGACAAGGAACACTAGGAAATCTATTCAGGAAAAGACCGGTGGGATCGACATTCCTTCTTATTGTTTAACATTTTAAAATAATAATGCTTCTGGTATTCATCTTTCAATATTGATTATTTTTGAAAATATATTATAAAAAACAACCAGTAGCAGTATTATAAGTGGGCTAAAAATATACTTACCAACAAAAGAAATGAGAATACCATACACGTATGTTAATACATGAAGAATTACTCATATTCAAGAGATTGATTAGACACAAACGGACATACTGGTATGTTGTGTGAACTCTTATGTTTCTATGGTTCACAGTTCTTTTGCGGTGAGTACATATTTGGTTCTCTGGTAGTGACTGTTGAACTATTTCTAGCTACTCTAACAAAGTTTACAACCCAGATGGTTGTCCTGCAGCTCTTTCCTGTGGAGGTTGCATGGAACAAACTCTTTATCATCTTCACTCTTTCCATGTTAGGTCTTCCATTGTGCCAAGCTTTGTGTACTGGGTGTGCATCTTAGGGATGCATATAGAAATTTCTGTCTTTCTTTAGTAACAAATGCCAGGCACGTAATTAAATAAACACTAAGCACACCAGACTGGAACTTCACTGACAGTGAAATTAACCTCGAAAGCGGTTGCACAAATTTGGACCATGACACCTAAATGATCTCTCTGAGAGGTCTTCAGCTTCTTGTGTCTGTGACTGAGGGTATCACAAGAAGGATGAACAATAGAAAGATTTCTTGATCATCAAGTAACCATGGTAACTGTGCAAGACATAAAAATTCATCCTAATGATAACGCTATCTTGATGCCATCTCCAAAATTTCGAAATCAAGCATATTGAACAAATCTAGGAAACACTGTCGTCATGGTAACCAGAGATGGTTGGTTGGTCCGCAGCTGGTATAGATTTGGCGCTGATGGTGTATCCTGATCATCCACACAACACACACACTGTCTAGAGGACTGTGACATCAAGTCTCTTCCTTCTTGTTCTTAGGTTCAGGCTTGCTGATCTCCATGTCAATTCTCTCCTTTGCTCGCACGACCTGAAGGTGACACAAAGCTTGTTACACTGGGGAGTGGACCAGTGAATATTGTTTCAATCTCATTAAAATCAGATCTTAGTTCTCGCTACCGCTAAACAAAGATCTGAGGACATCCCATTACAGGTCAGGTCAGACCGACATTGTGCGAACTGTGACCGACCAATGGAATGACCAATCAGAAGGCAGCTTTTTCGTGCTGTACGGCACTAATTTCAAATTGGTGACTATGCTTCGAAACACATTTTGACAAATTCTCGATTACAAATTTGAAACCTGAACAAAAGAACATTCTGGAATGGCTAATAGATCGTCTAGATTGTATGGATTCAGTTGTTAAACCCGTAACTATTGTTTGGAGTTAAAGTTTTCGAGGTTGCATGATTAGAAATCACATTCCGACTGTCACTTTCATAATCTGGATGAAAGGTTGTTCTAACATGACCCCTAATGGGATGTCCTCAGATCTTTGTTTAGCGGTAGCGAGAACTGAGGTTTGATTTTAATGAGATTGATATTGTTTAACTGTGCCATGCTTGCAGTTATCAATATTGCAGAATTGTTATAAACAATAAATAATTAAGAACAATAATTTCATAGTCTGCTTATATAAAAATTAACACCAAAAAAAAGAAGCAGACAATACGAAAACATTCTATTATCAGCCAATCAGGAACAATCGGTAGTCCGTAAGTGGGAGTGGCCTATTTTCGGAAACAAACACACAAAATTGCATGGTTAGCCAATCATGAATCATGTTCAATTTATTTATTCAAGCCTGGACCAGAAAAACCAGTGACTGAAAGAAGAAACAATGCTCAAATGTGGAAAATCACCATCAGCCTGTAAATCCAGTGTAGACCAGGCAAACTGGTTTGTGTAGACCAGGCAAACTGGCTTGTGTAGACCAGGCAAACTGGTTTGTGTAGACCAGGCAAACTGGTTTGTGTAGACCAGGCAAACTGGTTTGTGTAGACCAGGCAAACTGGTTTTTGTAGACCAGGCAAACTGGTTTGGGTAGACCAGGCAAACTGGTTTGTGTAGACCAGGCAAACTGGTTTTTGTAGACCAGGCAAACTGGTTTTTGTAGACCAGGCAAACTGGTTTTTGTAGACCAGGCAAACTGGTTTGGGTAGACCAGGCAAACTGGTTGTAGACCAGGCAAACTTGTTTGTGTAGACCAGGCAAACTGGTTTGTGTAGACCAGGCAAACTGGTTTGGGTAGACCAGGCAAACTGGTTTGTGAAAACACAAACAACAATCAGGGAACAATGCCACACAGGCCACCTAGTCCAAGCCATGCATATTTTACTCGTTAGTTTTTAAACACCTCAATGAGCAATATGCCAGCTATATAAAGGTGGATCGTTAAAAATAAATAAATTCTGGACCAGACAATCCAGTGATCGATATTATAATTGGTTTGGTTGGTTTTTTGTTTTACACCACACTCAGCAATATTCCAGCTATATGGGGACGGTCTGTAAATAATCAAGTTTGGACCAAACAATCCAGTGATTAATATCATGAGCATCGATCCACGCAATTAGTATCGATTATATGCATCAAACCAAGACTGCGAGCCTGACCACCTGATCCCGTTAGTCGCCTCTTACGACAAGCATAGTCGCCTTTTATGGCAAGCATGGGTTGCTAAAGCCCCATTCTACCCCGGATCTTCACGATATTATGAGGAAACATGACGCCAGGATATGATGACATACAATCACCAAGTCACTGAATCTGACCACCTGGGGAGACAAGCATGTAATAAATGAACTACACATTTAATATGCTTCTCAGATGAATCTATCCTGCTGCAAGCTTCTGTGCAGGTACTTTAAACTATTGACTACAGTCTGTTGTTGGATTCCTAACACAATACCTTAGATTGTAGGTAGAATGAGCCGCCCTTGGCCTTTTCGTTAACCGCAAACAGGTGGTCGTATTTACTCTGTGTCAACTTGGGGTCTGTGATTTCTGATATGTGCAGTATTTGCTTCGCCTCCTGCAATATTCAAGTGAGTGTGTGAAAGAACGAGTAAGGTAGGTTTAACGTGAGTGAGTGAGTGAGTGAGTGAGTGAGTGAGTGAGTGCCTGTTGTGTATATAAAGTTTCACAAAGAAATCCGGAACGTTATATAAGTTGTGCTCTGGAAACAAATTTTAAATCGCAGATGCAGCCTGTTTTACATATCCTCAACAATACATCCAATGGACACAGAGTTCTGCCAAGACGCTGAACAAGTGGGGACAGAGACCCCTTCAGTATAAATACATGGGGTCATTTTCAAAACTAATGGGGCCACACTTTGAGAGAACATATAACACTTAAAACCCAAAAGTAAGCAGGTTATTGATGCAAAATTGCCGGCCACAAGTAACGTAAGTGATACAAAAAAAAATCAAATGGCATTATACTCAGATATTATATATAATTTTTTTTATTGCAGCAACAACGTCCACTGTCATATATAATTAGCCTCCATAGTTTGTTTGTGGTCACTGCCTGATCACTGTTAGCATGTCAAGGTACTCATTATAAAATTAGAATGTAGCTTTGTTATTGAATTAGATTTCACATGATTTATAAATGAAAGAGAATGAATGTTCATGGGTCATAAAATATATACTGTGATGAGTATTTTATGGAATTTCGTATCGGGCTCTAATGTTCTGAATCCAACATTCGCCACTACAGAATATGGTCTCATATCAAGAGCCAAATACATGCCGATACTTCTAGTACTGGCTCGGGCACGTGTTGACATTGCTGGCAATGTGTTTTTGAAACCTTGCGTGACACATGCGACAGCACGTTTCATCTTTCCACACATGTTTGATTCCATCTTCAAATGTTACTGGGAACCCAAAATGTTCCCACACTACTGATTTGTGAGTCCCCGGTGGTTTCACTAGCAAAGGACGAGCATCTGCTTTTTCCGACATGTTTGAGTTAGTGACCGCTCAGCCAATCAGAATGCTTGAACTGATATTGACATACAAAGCTAGCAAAGCTGCTGTATTTTCGAAGATGTAAATGTGTGTTGCGAAAATTATATTGTCCCTACGTTTTATGACTCGGTTTGAATTTGAAATTCATTTAAAACACATCTCAAACGTATCTGTGATAGAAGTTTATTAAAAAAAAACGTATCATGAAAAATCGTGATACAGCACCTCACAAATTGCGCACTTTATTATGTGGAGTGAATTGCGATGCATCGGTGTCTCCGAATATCGTTTCAGCCCTAATAGTCACTCTCAGGTGAGCCATGCGACACATTCTGCACATCACTAACACAACTTGTGATCGGTGATTCTGCGATACAGAGGTCATCTTTGGCATAATCAGAACTATGACTACTATATTTGCATAACACTGAGGGGACATTCACAAACGAGATGAGAACTGATGTGACCTTAATCAGGTTAATAATGAAAGTGTAGATTAGGGATAGGTGTTGTTGCAGTATCATTAAAGTGTATCATGGCAATATGATTCCACCTGCAATGACATCACACCTGCAACAACATTACACCTGTTATGACATCACACCTGCAACAACATTACACCTGTAACGACATCACACCTGCAACGACATCACACCTGTTATGACATTACACCTGCAACAACATTACATCTGTAATGACATTACACCTGCAACAACATTACATCTGTAACGACATCACACCTGCAACGACATCACACCTGTAACGACATCACACCTGTAACAACATTACACCTGTTATGACATTACACCTGCAACAACATTACATCTGTAACGACATCACACCTGCAACGACATCACACCTGCAACAACATTACACCTGTTATGACATTACACCTGCAATAACATTACATCTGCAATAACATTACATCTGTGACATCACACTTGTAACGTTATACCTGTAATAACATCACACCTGTAACGACATTATACCTGTAAGAGCATCACACCTGTAACGACATTATACCTGTAATAACATCACACCTGTAACGACATTATACCTGTAATAACATCACACCTGTAATGACATTATACCTGTAATAACATCACACCTGTAACGACATTATACCTGTAATGACATCACACCTGTAATGACATTATACCTGTAATAACATCACACCTGTAATGACATTATACCTGTAATAACATCACACCTGTAACGACATTATACCTGTAATAACATCACACCTGTAATGACATTATACCTGTAATAACATCACACCTGTAACGACATTATACCTGTAATGACATCACACCTGTAATGACATTATACCTGTAATAACATCACACCTGTAATGACATTATACCTGTAATAACATCACACCTGTAACGACATTATACCTGTAATAAAATCACACCTGTAACGACATTATACCTGTAATAACATCACACCTGTAACGACATTATACCTGTAATAACATCACACCTGTAATGACATTATACCTGTAATGACATCACACCTGTAATGACATTATACCTGTAATAACATCACACCTGTAATGACATTATACCTGTAATAACATCACACCTGTAATGACATTATACCTGTAATAACATCACACCTGTAATGACATTATACCTGTAATAACATCACACCTGTAATGACATTATACCTGTAATAACATCACACCTGTAATGACATTATACCTGTAATAACATCACACCTGTAACGACATTATACCTGTAATGACATTCCCGTGGCTGTGTCTGCAGCTGCCCTCCGTGCTCCCTGTTTCCCACCCCCAGCCTTCTGGGCTGCCTGTTGGCTTGCTGCATATTCCTGCTTCAGTGCCCGTGCAAATGCTCGACCGACAACCTGTGTCCCAGCAACCAGGATCTGTGCTAGATACTTGGCCTTCAACAACAGAAGCATGAGTGAGCACTGTTAGTACATGTAGAACAGGCCCATGAAGATCTGGGGTAGAAAAGGTCTTCAGCAACCCATGCTTGCTGTAAAAGGTGACTATGCTTGTCGTAAGAGGCGACTAATAGGATTGGGTTGGCAGGTACGCTGACTTGGTTGATCATGTTTATGCGTGTCATCGATCCCAATTGCGTGGATCTATGCTTATGTTGTCAGGCACTGTATTGTCTGGCCCAGACTTGATTACTTACAGACCGCCGTCAAATAGCTGGAATATTGCTGAGTGTGGCGTTTAACAAACAAAACATGTAGAACTGGGCCTGATTTCATGTAACAACCTTTGTCTTAAGCCAGGTGACCAGCGACCAGGAATTGTGCTAGATACTTGGCCTTAAACAAGAGAAGTATTCTCAAACACTTGACACTTGCATGTACCAATTTTCATGACTCTTCCCTTTGAGCAAAGATTATAAAATAATAATACAGTTATTTGAATGATAAATAGTCAAACCTGTTTAGGATTATACTGACTGTGTGTTAATCTCCTGTTAATCCAATTATCAAGTAAACACCAACCAGCAATTTGTGGAAAAAATAATCTGTTTACTCCAAGAGAAACAAATATAAGTAAGGATCCACACCCGGTGATTGAATAAATTAAACTTGTGATCTGCTAATTCTGGTGCCTTAAATGATTTGACAATGAGCATGATGAGGATCCCTCTTCTGTCTTCTGTTTTCAGATAATAATCAGGTAAGTATATCCAAACCAAGAAGAATGATAATTATTGGTGAGTGAAGTATGGGATTATCGTATTATGATTATCAGATTATCACATCATGCCAGGTCATAATGAATCAAGCATTTATTTTCATTTAAAATTTGAGACTTGAAATACATTTTTCAGGTAATATTTTTATGTAATAAATCATTATTCAGATCTATTTCTCTATTGTATTTGTTTTCTCTACGAGTTGGGAGTGCATACGAACTCTCCATGCCTACGAATTTGTTTGGTTACGAATGCACTTACACCCCGGACAACCGGGTTATAGCGAAAACGGCACCTCAGCAAAACGTCACCGGGCGAAAACGGCACCGATTGGCGAAAACGGCACCTCGACTCAAGCGAAAACGGCACCTCGACTCGAGCGAAAACGGCACCTTATTTTTTTTTTTACCTTGGTCAAATGAATGATATTAAACTTACATTGTAACTTGCAAAGGCCAATAATTGTGAGATGTTAAAACAAGTTTACATTAGAAATTAGCCTCTGCTCCAACTATAATCCAACTTAGCTTATACGCAACTCAACTTATGGTGAAAGATAATAGCTTTGACGAAAGATAATAGAAATTAAACTCACATCGTCTCTTACAAACACAAATAATTGTGAAATAAAACAAATAAGAAATTAGCCCCCTACTCCAATTTACTCACCGACTTTTATTCACTATACGCTTTGAAGTTTTAAGTACCTTTACTCAATTTAAGCTGAAACTGTTTTTAAGAGGCCTAACATGGTGCTGTCAGATCACAATTATTCACAATGGCCTTTCGATGTGTTGCATGCGAGAAAAATGACAGAAAAAAAATCAACATGCTGTATCATGTGATAACTGTGACCAGTGGAACCGGACCTTTCTATGGCCCCGTTATAGAGAAATTTGCCGTACTGACTTCCCTTTCCGCTGTGTGAAATGCGTAGCTCCCGTCATTGAAGAGGTGATCGGTAACTTTCATGTCAGTTTCCAGTCAGAAGATGCTGAAGAAATGAGAGTACCAAACCTATCGGAATTTCACACTCGTTGTTATCGTTATTAAACATAGAGGTTCCGTTTTCGCCCGACACATAGTAGCCGTTTTCGCCAAATGCGGTGCCGTTTTTGCCAGAGAAATCGGTGACGTTTTGCTGAGGTGCCGTTTTAGCCTGCACCCCGGACAACCTATGATCTCGAGGATTGAAGATCTGAGAACCGAGAGCCATAACCGGTAGCTGGTAACAATTTGTACTATCTGGCTGCGCCCGGTATACTGCAGTGTTACCGAAAACATGATATGTATTGATTTTCCGGAAAATTTCAAGCTGCGACAACGTCTGTATTAATGCCGATTATATGTTTCTGGAACACTGCAGGGTTTGAACTCGACATTTGACTCATGAGCATTTTTACTCACTGCAACTGTTGTGCTCATATCTCCGACACGCCGACCCAAAGCTTATTCCCTAACACTGACCGTTGGATTCCCGGATATACTAACCATTTATCTGCTGCAATACTGCTAGACCTTGCACATGTCCTCTATTGACACCGGAAACTCAGCTATTCCTCACCCCCCGCACTAAATTCCGGTGAAGTCCTTACAGTGAAAGTCCTCCTGAAAAGAGGAGTCGCTAGAGTGAAGTTGCGAATGAGTTTGCTTATCCGGCACCATGATGAGTTTAAAATATTGGATAAACATAGGATAAATATATATTCATTCCTCGGTGGTATATTAATTAGGCCCGAATTACATATTAGATATATTACCTGATAAGATACCGGTATTACTTCTTTCAACATCTTCCCAAAATTTAGACCGGTGCTTTATTGGTGGTGTGTGAACTTCCGGTATTGCGTGTCACGTTATCAACACGGCAAGAAGTCTGACACACTGCTGGTGTAATCCAAGGCCACACCAAATATTCACCATGCCGAAAGACAACTTAAGAGAAAATCTGGATGGGAATGAACTGGATCTTAGTCTGAATAATCTGTCGGTGGTCCCAGTAAAAGAATTGGTAGGAAATACTGACACTTCTCTGATCGTTTAAAGTGAAACCACTAATTGGAATGAAGCTGTGTTCATTTTCAACCAGCTTGATCACACTGATCATAAGCATTGACATTTTATCAATAACCGGGTAACATTCTCTTCTATGAATTATTCTGTCTTTGTATGTACATTTCCATGTTGCAGATGATTTAGGTTAGTTCTCAAATAACTCATTTACATTGAGGGTGAGCGTGGGTCATTTTGCTTATTACTCAACAGTCAGCATTATTTCAGTTATATGGTCATTGATCGGCAGTTAAAAGTTTGCAGTTTGATTATATAGCTTATTGAGTGTGTATGTGCTACACATGCTGTGTCAACACGTGAAGCCATAAGAAACTGGTCAATGCTGTGCCAACAAGTGAAGCCATAAGAAACTAGGCAAGACTGCAGTTTACGGAGTGCTGCTTATTTTCTGTGTGGCTTTCCTTTCACCATGTTCATTGATCTCACATACCCCTTTAATCCGGTGATGTGAAAACGCAGAAAATCACTTTTTTTTAAAACAGTAGTCCTCGGGAAAAATCATCTTCTGCGTCAAAATACAATCAAAGATTGAAAAAACATAACTCTGAAAAATATTATTGTGTTTCCAGATAACCGTCGCGGATTGTCCTGTTTTCGATGAGAGCTTTCAGCATCATATATATATGCCTTCATTATTATTCATGACACAAAACTATTATCGTCGGATGATAGGTTTACAGACATCATACCTTTTCTTTCACGAATACTTTCCCGCACCATAATTGGGGTGTGGCGTCACACAGAAATTGTAAATACACCAATGATGGCTTGTTTTTAAGATAAAGCTGTCTTTTAGCCTTTAAGTGAATGAGATGTTTTACAGTTGTTCATGTGATGAGCGAGAAAATTGTCCTCAGGGTTAGGGTAGGGCACCTCCTGTGCAGGCTTTAAGGGCACCAATTTTGCAAAAAATGCTACTGAAAGGCCAGTGAAAACAGCACCTCATTTTTTTTTAATGATAGGACCGATCTGTGTACAGTACACTACAGTTATAACAAACTCTAAGGAACCACTAATTAAATTTGTTATAACCGTACAGTTGCTGTAGTTGGTTATATATGCATATATACAGCATGTAAACAGCAAATGAACAGGAACCCCAAACAGTTTGTTGTATCCGTCAGTTCGTTATAAACATAGTTTACTGTAGTATGGTATGCAGTAATGCTAAATTATCATGGTAGTTAATTTATAATGGAACGTAATGGCGTATGCTTACTAACCTCTTAAATATGTTGTATGCAAAATGTTTCCTGTTATTTGTTCAATCTTTATCACACATCAGTTAGGATTGATCGTTGCTGATTTTCTTTAGCAAGATCTGATATGTTTTCAAAGTATCTGCCACTAGTGACTCAATGGTGGGCAACTCTATATTATCAGGATATTGCTATTGTGCGGTGTGATACGTGTTGAATATGTGCTATATATCACTTCCTGTTATGCATAATCTGTATGCATGTGACCTAGGTTGGGTCATCATCATCCAAACAAATCGGTTCTTTTCTAACCAATTTTGAATGGAAAAAAAAGTTAAAGTGTTTACTTAGGAGTAGCCATCACACACTAAATGAGTTCTGTATTCGATCAAGCATTGAAATATTGTTCTTAGGTTTGCATTAGTCGACAGAGGGTTTTGAGAGTCGACAGTCAGTATATTGTGTCTGAAATGGGTACCCATGTTAACTTGTGGTGTCCTAGTGAGCTAGCACTATAAAACTGGCATTGGTCTTGACTAGTACAAACAGAAACATGGACGCACATTCATATACACTCAATCCTCGGGATAAGATTCCCCTTTCCTATCCTAAGGCTGATGATGTTGTTGATTGTTGTTTAACGCTGCATTCAGCAATATTCAAGGTATACATAATCTAGTCTAGACCAGACAATCCAGCGATTGACATCATGAGCATCGACCTTCGCAATTGGGATACGATGACATGCATCAACCAAGTCAGCGAGTCTGACCACCCAATCCATTAGTTGCCTCCTTATGCCAAGCATGGGATGCTGAAGACCGCAACTTCACGGGTTGTTTAGTTGTGAGTTCGAGTTTGGTATCTCACCTCATTTAACTGTTTTATTTTCATCCAAAGTTAATCCACACAATTTTCATGAAGAATCTTAAGAAAAGTGGCCACCATGCATACACATAAGTATAAACACTTGGGTTCCGTCACCTGGTAAACAAGCACTAATTATTTACCCTTGGTCCCATGGTAAGGTGTTGGCTACTTTACTTACTAGACTAACCAAGATTCAAGCTGGTAACACGAGTTTGATCCTCTACTCACATTGTGCTAAATGGAGTTAGGAAAAATGTGCCTGATCAAGTGCAGTACTTCTCAACATTGGATAAATAATCCAATGCCACGGGATACTGTTCACACCATTAACCCCATCTTCCGTAGACGAGAGTTAACTGACGATTAAAGTCCAGTTTCCACCCTTGCCAAACTAGGCTGGTATTATGGAGTTACATTTTGTCTGGACTAACAAGTCTATGCATAGTCCAATCAAAAACGTGCAACGACATCGAAATCCGGTTTGTAAAATGTCGTGCAGATTTCGGTCGATTGCTGGATTTGCAAAGCATGTGCACCGCCAACTTGGCATCAACATATATTTTCCAAATCCTTTCATGTTTTTAATCAAAGTGCTTACGTGATTACTTCGCGATGTAAGACCCGTTTTATCAAAATATTGATCTTGATTATTGATCAGATCGTCTTGACTGGGCGCTGACATTTTGTTTGAAACAAAGCAAGTGATATGAGATGAGGAATCTGATTGGTCCATAGGAGAGGTTTAGAATAGTCATAACTTGTAATAACCACTGGTGGCGCTACGATCGAGCCCAAGAATTCCAGCCTAGTCCAGCAAGGGTGGAAACTGGATTTTTCAAGTCAGTTGACTCTCTTGCCTCGGGAAGATGCATTAACCCCTGGTGTACTTGCTTCCTATCCGACGTCACTTGATGTTAAATGTAACAGTGATTATGTGTATATGTGATTCATCTCAGTTGACATTGTTTCATTGTAGAGTGCCATACCCAAAGCCACACATCTGGATTTATCCTGCAATGTTCTGACATCATTACCTGTGAGTAACACACTTCACGTCAACTTGTTCCAGTTAGCTTACAGATTCAACGTAATACTCGCCCCGCTCTAATAAGGGATATTTGCTAATATATTGGCTAGTGAACAATCCCAATTAGCACCCCTTCCAATTTATCAATTTACACAAGACTTAATTATTCGCATATAATATGCACCCGTGTCTTATATGAACCCTTAATTATGGGCAGTTAAATTCTGGAAAATTATATCTGTCGTACATAAACATTTCAGGCTGTCACTGTCAGCATAAACCACGAAATTTATCTTTCAACGCTGTTTTCTTTCACCAAAATAATATTCTAATAAGAGCTCCTTATTCCTAATTTTGAGAGCGCCCTGGGCGCTAATTATGTCGAATACAGTATTCATTTTACAAGTAATGTAATATGTATAGGTGTTTTGTGCTGAACATGTTGCAGAGTAAAATATAGGGGTGAGTGATATAACAGGTATAACAGTATATTCCAGTATGTCCATACAGAAAATATTCTCTAAATTTGCTCAAGCAGACAGTGTTCGATTAAAAAGCTAAAAATTAATTGTATTCCCAACACTTATCATACCTAACCTCTTCATAATATTTATATTTTTCCATCATGTTTGTGTGTATTGTAGGATCCCTTCTGCAATCTGACCCATCTGGTCAAGATTGACCTGAGCAAGAACACCCTGTCCTCTCTGCCGATTAGATTTGGCAATCTGACTCACCTACAGCACCTGGACCTGCTTGGCAACCAGCTGACCATCCTGCCACTCGGCTTCTTCAACCTCCAGAAGCTCAAGTGGCTGGACCTGAAGGACAACCCCCTGGACCCCGGCTTGAAGCAAGTAGCAGGGGACTGTCTGGATGAAACACAGTGTCGCAAGTGTGCTAAAAATGTAGGTGGTCTCATTTCCCCCAAAAGGGTACAATGTGTGAAGCCCATTTCTGGTGTCCCTCACCGTGATATTGCTGGAATATTTCTAAAAGCGGCGTAAAACCATACTAACTCAGTCATGTAGTCATCAGGTCACTTCTGGGGCGGTCGGGTAGCTTAGCGGTTAAAGCGTTTGCTCATCACGCCGAAGACCCGGGTACGATTCCCGACATGGGTTCAATGTGTGAAGCCCATTTCTGGTGTGTCCCCGCCATGATATTGCTGGAATATTGCTAAAAGCGGTGTAAAACCATACTCACTCACTCATGTGACTTCTCATCTTTTGGTAGGAATACAGAGATAACATTCTGGAAATGTTTTTCTTATGTTAATTTTTGGAAGCTAATTTTCGGTTTTATCATGTTTATGTCAATATCGAAAATGATTTCAGGGTTCGAAATTAAGCATGAAAGTTAATGGCTCCTTGCCATAGCACTATCTTAAGGGCCAAATATTTAGCTTGTCACTGGATTCAAGCACTATAGGAGCAAACCTCAGGACTCGTGTATCAACCTTAATTTTGAATACTGATTTGTACATTCCAAAACTATCAGTTACACTGAGAATATCCTTGTCCAAACTTGTGTGGTTTTTAAGTATGTTTCTGACTGTTGAAAATTTGATTATATACAGAGTAACCTTATTCCATCGACTAGTAGGGATCACATGAATCAGTTGATTATAGCATGATAGTCATATAATCAGTGTTTATTTATCCAGAAAGTATTAAATATTTTGATGGAAATTGAATGATTTTGTGAGCACCTTTTCTCTGTTATGTTTAAGGTTTTAAGTTGATTCAAAATGGAATGGGGAGGGGGGGGGGGGGTCATTTTTACTTGATACTGATACTGATCATCATGATAATTGTTCTTCTTGAAGTTTATTGGTTATGAACTCTTCATGCTATGTCAGTTTGTGTCTTCATGTGGAATAAGTAAATGGTGAAGGAACTTCATGACAGTCAATCAACTAGAAGTCACTATCACGGGTCGGACAAACATTTCCAACTTGTGTACAATGGCGCATGGTTCCTTCCAGGTGCTGGTGTACATGAAACAAGCCAACTCGGAGGCCGAGAGGCGGAAACAGAAACTGTTGAAGGAAGCAAGAGGTGAGCATTTTACTTGACATTGTCATTGTAAGTAAATTAGACAATGAAAACATCACTGTAACAAATGTTATATTTGGGAGAACTCTTTCTCAGTAAAGTACAGATTTTCGTACTTTTTGGGGTTGAGTCCGTCCGGGATTCAAACCCACACTGCCAGAGCGAGTCACCTAATTGCCAGCAAACAAAGTCAGGGATCTATCCTGCTCAGCCACCAAGGCTTCCACAAAAATGGAAGTCAGACAACTGGTAGTCGAGATCACATACTTTGAACACACAGTGCCATTTAGAAAGAGGTCAAATGTAACAAATGTTATATTTGGGATTACACTTTCTCAGTAAACAAACATTTGTTACATTTGACCACTAAATAAGTCTGTCAGTACGATATCCATGGTCACTGATTTCTAGAACATGTCAACATCTGAACAGGTTACACTCCCAAATGAGGCAGCCATGGTGTGACATAACTGAAACAGTGTTGAAAGAAGCAGGATTCACTCACCAAGATATCATGTGTTGTTTGGCCACCATAGTGGTATAACTTGAGGCAAGATGTGATAAGTCCACTTGATCTACATGACTGAATAAAAAGAGCAAACACTTTTCAGGTGAGGTGAAATGGGGTTTAACGTCGTGTCCAAGATTATTGCACTTATATAGCGACGTGCATGTACGCGTGTGTGTTTGTGTGGCTGCTTATACTAGTCCGGACTGATGCCGATTTATAGTGCTAGCTCACTGAGATACCATGCCGCAGTTTAACATGAATACCCCACTCAGACACAGTATACTGACTCCGAGCCGACCAGTCCTTGTTTTAGCCCCTTAATGCCGAGCACCAGACTGAATAACAACAAGTACCATCTTTTAACCTCTTGGTCAAACACTTTTGAACTTTATTTGAAAGGTATCAGATATGTTCATAGAAATGAGAAATTCTGTTCATTGCATAATTGCATGTATGGGCTTTTAATAATGCAAAATGAATGATGAGGCTTAAAGTGTCAAGAAAGTTTTATTTTTCAATAAAGCGTTTTTTGAGTTTTTGAACAGTTTAACATGGGGAAATCTTTGACAAACTTTGACAAAAAAAACAACAATTTGATGAAGCTTTCCCAAGATGAATCCCACTCTCTATATTGTCATTACTGCATCTTGGACTGACTGTACAAGAACGTGGTGTTGTTTCCCTGGCGCCTTTTGAAATTGACTTACCCTTTATGAAAATGACACTGAGACAGTGGGGTAACCTCATGGTTAAAGCGTTCACTCATCACTCCAAAGGCCTGGGTTTGATTCCCCACAGGGTACAATGTGTGAAGCCCATTTCTGGTGTCCCCCTCCGTGTGAGGTGGAATGTTGCTAAAAGCGGCATAAAACGCACTCACTGAAAATGACACCGTTTTTTCATTACTGATTGGCTCTGAAACGCCTGAGGACCCTTCCCTTTCAGAGACTCGGATGAACGCAGACTGTCATATTTCATGGTGTAGATTGTACATGTTCCACAAATTCTCAATTATTCAGAAAGGGAAGCTGCAGAGAAGCTGAAGGAAGAGGAAGAACAGAAGAAGAAGAAAGCGGAAAAACAGGCGGAAAAGGAACGAAAGAGGAAAGAGCAGCAGGCACGAAAAGCCCAGGAGAAGAAAGAGAAGAAGGAAGAGGAAGGAGAGAAATGTGGTGAGTAGAACTCTCTGGCGACAGGTGACACATGGCAGCAGGTTGGATTGGGTGGTCAGACTTGGTGACTTTGTTGATTACGGGGCCTTGTACCCTGACAGTGTGGTATGTTGCTCATTATGTCAATCACTGGTTTTTCTGGCCCAGGCTTGATTAAGTACAGACTGCTGTCATATAATATGGCTGGAATATGGCTGAGTGTGGTGTTAAACATGAATGAGTATGACTCATTAACTCACCAGGGTATGTATTAATGGAATCATACCTACGTTTGTTAAGATAAACAGTCTCATTTCTTAATATTTATCAAAATATTTTTTTCTCCAGTTTCCCCACCAGCACTTACTGGTTGTTTGGAATCCTATATAAATAACTCTGTCTACTAGTGCTGTGACAATATGTCGATACTGTATTGGGAGGGAGGGGGGGGGGGGGGGGGGCGTGCTGGGTGGCCAAGTTGTCTGATGCGCTGAATGTCCCTGTGCAGAGTTATGTCCCTTGGCCCGTATTAGGTGGGGCCCATGGATGGTATCGGGATACATGTTGTATCTCGACCCAACCATATCGTTTGTGTTGGCTGTCTGCATCACTTCCTTAGCATGATGTCATGTGTTTCCATCTTTTCTTTCAGAAGTGAAAGCAGAAGTCCGTGAAAATGGCATCCAGAAAAGCAAGAAGCAGAAAACAAAAGGTAGATACTCAATCTGATTTATAGATACTTTTTTTAATCTGAAATGATCATCAACAGTAAGTTTTGTTATGACAGCTTGTAGTTTGAAGAAAAGATAGAAAAAAGTAGTCTTTTCTTGAACAGGGCTGTTTGTTCATAAGGGGTCCATCAACGTGGGCAAGTAATATTTAAGTGAATGATAAACATGCTTCAGTTCATGCTACTGTATTTGATACCCCTGGTAAAGGAGTGAGAACACTAAGACCCTTGATGTCCAATTGTCGAAATGGTGAAATCCCTCAGTGCTATCATGGACTGACCTATACTTGTTACTGTATTCGATACCCCCAGGAAGGAGTGAGAACACTCAGACCCTTGATGTCTAACTGTCGAAATGGTGAAATCCCTCAGTGCTATCATGGACTAACCTATACTTGCTGCTGTATTTGATACCCCTGGTAAAGGAGTGAGAACACTCAGACCCTTGATGTCCGATTGTCGAAATGGTGAGACCCCTCGGTGCTAACATGGACTGACCTATACTTGCTGCTGTATTTGATACCCTTAGTGAACACTTCACACTCCCGTGGAAATTGTCATCATACCACTCGTTCTTCTGATTATCACCTCTGGCAATGGTTTACCAGGATTTGTCTTGTTTTGAGTTCAGAGGAATCCTAGTTATAATGTTTTGAGGTCCATGGCATGAGGGGGCACGGGTGGCCCAGTCGTCTAAGGCGCCGCGATTTGCTGTGCAGGGTTGCGTCCCTTGGGCACGCCAGAAACCTATGATTGTGGGTTCGAATCCTGGTTCACCCCATTTATGTTTCTAGGTTTGTCAGCACCATACCCGTGCTCGTGGGTTTCACTGAAGATGTAAACGTCTAAGACCTGCATCACTTGGGGCTTTCCTCCCACATTAAGCTGACATGCCGCAATATAACTGGAATACTGTTAAAAGCGGCGTAAAACCCAACTCACTCACTCACTCCATGGCATGAGCATATGGGCCGCACCTGGCAACATGTGGCTGGCTTCACCTGATTTACAAGAAGTTCACTGATGTCATGTGATCTCACATGCTCAAAAGCCTTTCCCCAAGAATATTCTGGATTTCAATGTCAGATTATAGATATTAGGGGTGTCCCGATAAATCGAAATATCGCTATATCGCTATTGGTTAGCACCTTAAGTCAATAAATCAATTGTTAAATCAGTTTACGATTAATAGTATCGATTTCAATAAGGAATATCGATAGTTTCGATTGTTTTACAGTTTCAATAAAATACACGCAATGCTGTTCAAATTTGTTTTTCTTTTGATCATGAGTGGTAGTAATTCACACATGGTAATGTGGAAGTTTCTTTTTCTTAAATTATTAGGGTAAAGAAAAAACAAATCAGTCATATCTCAAACTTTACTTTTTATTTGTTGCTATGGTTATCACATTCAAAGAAAACTTCAGTTCCAAGGTTTAATTCAACTCTAAAATCCATCTAAAACGATACACTGAACACTATCGATATATATCGCAATCGTTGCTTGCAATATCAATAGTTATCTCAATAATTTCTTTCAATATCAATAGTTATCGCAATAGTGATTTCCAGACCAATAGTAACCCCTAATAGATATGTTAGATTCGAAAATCAGTCACTGACACTCTAAACTTTGAGTGTATTTCTCAGTAGAATAGAAATGTCAGTTATATGTAATATACAGCTTACAAGTTTTTGAAAGGCATTTAGAAGTGATACACAGAAGAAAGAGAATTTATTGATATCAGCTTCTTTATTATCAATGGAGGAGTAAGTATATGCTCCAAAACGTTGTGTTCCTCATAATAAAGAAGTTGACATCCATAAATTCTCTTCCTTACAATTTATGATTTTGATTTATTATTTTCAACTTTTAATTGTATGACGAATTAATGACACAATACAATAAAGTCTGTCTTCTTTTGTTTCATCACTGAGGCTGTTACATAATGTCTGTTGTTTTATTTTGTTTCAGAGGGAGGCTGTCTAGGACGATGTTGTTTGGCGTTGTTTTCTGTGCTGGTGGTGTTGTTTGCTGTCATGGTCGGAGTACACTTCTTTTGTCGTCAGAATGAGGCTCAGGCGTATTGCAAGACATATTACACACCAGCAAAGAATTTTACACAACAGCACTATAGATGCTCAAGAGACTTTGTTATAAAACTTATAGAAACCCAGTTTGGTAACAACACTGTGACAGATTTCATGACCAGGTCCATGTAATGGTGATTCCATCTGAATTCAATCAAAGCATTCTTACACCAAATGTGCCACATTCATGAAATGATAATCACATTGTATATGATCTGTTTGCTCTGATTGTAAGTCTTGAGATTATGAGAATGTGCATCACTTTTTAATGTTTTGTTATGTTCCATCATATTAGGCATAAAAAAATAAAAGAATTGGTTCTCAGGCAATGACTTTTTAAAATATAGTGTGGCGGTGTGTTTTTTCCCCTGCTTGTTCAAACTAGTATGTAACTAAATAAACAGTTGTGTACCATCAACCTGGGAAAGGGCCTCCCTACAAAAACAAGCATACAAACTCCTATAGCCGCCATGTCCATAACACGAGATGTGCAGTAAAGCAGTGCGCATATAAAGGGAGGTAACTGTGTGCTATATTCGATACAAACGAAACATGCGGCAGACATTATGATGATGCGGGGGTGCCTGAGAACCAAGACTTTTATTTTTTTAGCCTTAGAGCCAACCGGATTGGGGATTGGCTGGTCACAATGACTGTATGGAGGTGACCACCTTAGCTGTGATGGACATTGCTAGTTTGGATCTGTGTGTAGTGTTGTCAAACATTGGTTTGATGGCTCCAGGTCTTGTTAACCATGTCGGACAGCTGCAAGGTGTCTATGGCTTAAAGCTAATTCATTCTCCCGATCTTTGCAATCAGTTATTAATAATCTCATTGGCTTTTTATTTTCTGATAAAATTTATTTTTAAAGCTACAATACGTTATTAGATATTTATCCAAATTTTCATAAAATATCGGGTGGGAGACATTGTAATGTTGTGTTTTCTTTTCTTTTAAAGAAAGTATACATGGCATCTGTGTACATTAACAGTAGGGAAATGGGGGACACACTCAGGGCAGGTTCTGGGGGCCAATAAACCGAGGCAGCATGCTTGTCGTGAGGCAGTAATAAGTGCCCTGGGCACTCAGAATGTTGAACTGGGGTGGGGCTTAATATAACCACTCACAAGTTTAATTTGTTGTTGGATATCCAGTGGTAGAGGACAGACTTAGTTCAAAGGTTGACGAAACATGTTTATTTATAGGAGTTACTAGTCAATTATGTACCCAGTGTTTGTGTCTAGGGATATAGGGGGTCAAGGTCCTTGCAGGAAATATGAGGGTCCTGTGATGACATCATGTAGTGTAGTGTAAGATTTGACAATTACTTTAATTACAGGACTTTCGTCGAGAATTGTGTACAATGACTATATATATGGTCCCTCATGATGCAATATTTTTTTTTCTGCATCCATTCATTTAATACATTTGTGTGTACTGGGTGCACATATCTGCATCGTTGTAAACCCTGTGTACCCTTTTTAAACTCCTGTTGCATGTAAAATGTGGGTAATTTACACAAGACAAATAAGGACTGTCAATTTAGCTGATGATAGAACCAAGTCAGTTAGCCTGACCACTCGATCCCGTTAGTCGCTTCTTACGACAAGCATAGTCGCCTCTTTCAACAAGCATAGTTGCCTCTTACAACAAGCATTGTCGCCTCTTACAACAAGCATAGTCGCCTTTTACAACAAGACTGGGTTCTCAATTCTAACCGGATCTTGACCAGGTTCTACCAGGTGATAGTCCTATGGGAAGTTGGTGTATCGTGGTGTATGAGTGAATCGTCCCGATGCTATGTCTTCTAATCTCCTACTATGCAATGTTGATAAGTGTTTTTGTTTATTTCTGTTTTCAGTAAACTAGAATGGAATTACGAAGTTTTCCGAGTAGAAAGTGGTGCAACGAAAGAGTTAGAATTTATTTTAGTATTTACATTAATAACTTCTCCCCAGTCAACAACCACCTCCCTGGTCAAGTAGTTGAGCGGCCGCCTGGAGAGCAGAAGGTTCGTGGTTCGATCCCTGGCCGGGTCATACCTAAAGACATTAAAAGATGGTACTTGTTGTTACCCTGTCTGGCGCTTGGTATAAAGGGGCTAAAACAAGGACTGGTCGGCTCGGAGTCAGTATACTGTGTCTGAGTGGGGTATCCATGTTAAACTGCGGCATGGTATCTCAGTGGGCTAGCACTATAAATCAGCATCAGTCCGGACTAGTACAAACAGCCACACACACACACACACACAGACACACTCGTGCATGCACGTCGCTATATAAGTGCAATAATCTTGAATGCAACATTAAACCTTATTTCACCTCACCTCACCTAACCAGCCAACCCTACTTGTAAGACATCATACCATCATGCAATCTTTCTACTTCTTGTTGTGTATTTCATTCCAACCAGCATCTATTGAAGGGCCAGGACGTCGACGGTTCTGGGTGTTTTTAAATCATGCATAAAACAGTTTCTGGGTCGGACGTCACATGCATGACTCAGTTCTCAAACCAAAACAATAGAGCTCCGCACAGTGAAGCCGACAACCCAAGCCCTGCATAGAGTAAACTAATTTTGGACACATTTTAATAAAGGAAATTTATGAGAAAGCTAGTGTCTTTCTTGAGGATGAGTTACAATATACTGATTGCCAGCTTGATTGAGACCGCCTCCGTGGTCTAATGGTAGAGCGTCCGCCCGGAGTTCGATCCCCAGCCGCGTCATACCAAAAGACATTAAAAGATGGTACTTGTTGTTACCCTGTCTGGCGCTCGGCATTAAGGGGCTAAAACAAGGTGTGGTCAGTATACTGTGTCTGAGTGGGGTATTCATGTTAAACTGCGGCATGGTATCTCAGTGTGCTAGCACTATAAATCGGCATCAGTCCGGACTAGTACAAGCAGCCACACACACACATATACAAGTGCATGCACGTCGCTATATAAGTATAATCTTGGAAGCGACGTTAAACCCCATTTCACCTCATCTCACCAGCTTGATTGGATTAGAAGCCAATGTTTATCAAAACCTAAACTACAATATAAGTGCCGTGGTCGTTTGAAGCCAACAAGACATGGATATTCCACGGAAAGAAGTGGTCCTGAATTGCTAATAAGCTTACTCCCGTGGTGTGGTCACTGGAGCTGAAACTTCTGTTGAGGAATAAGGCGAGCAGAGCCGCATAAGCTTTGGGGATGTCAGCATTTTTTTGCAAACAATGCTTCCGATGGTCAACGTCCTGGTCCTTTCAGTTGATAAATCTGAAAACCAAGTTTTGAAAAGGAAACTGATTTGGTAACCAAGCAGCTGCAGTATATGAAACCCTCTTGATGGCGGTGTTCACTACTTATTGTATGGACAACATAGCGAGCCTTATGGTGCAAGTAATTTGATAGTTGTCACTCTTTGATGGTTATTTTTTACATGGTTGACCACCGATTACAGATATGTCGATATGTATATAAATAAGTTGCAAATAATTGACTCACCAAGCCTGAGTACTATGGTGCATTATTGCACTGATTTAGTAATGTCTATATTTTTTGTGTTAATGATTAAATATGCAGGTTGTGAAGTTATTATTGTGAACTTATTTATGCTTAAGAATTGATTGCAATTTTATTTTGTGTTTATGGAGGTATTGATGTTTAATATGGTGCACACCTTCTGATTTTCGCAATTGACCGCCATTTTGCTTTCTCAGACGATTGATATCCAATTTTTTTATGGTCAATAATTAAGTACAGATGAAAAAAGTATTCAAATAACTATTGCTATCAACGATATTTTAGTATTTGTGATTAAATTATCTGTCTTGTTTTTAAAAAAATCTTTAGTTTAAAAAAAAACTTTTCCCGTGAGGTCACGTGATAACCAAATATGGGATAATAGTCTCGATCCAAATGTTACAACGCGTACACTTGAGCAGACTCATGAATATAACTCATGAATATTAATTAGACCGTTCACTACGTTAACAGATCGTTATTATAACAGAAACAAACGTATGTTTTCCATGTAAATCTAAAATGATATTATTTGTTATTAATTGTCCAGTGAATTAAACAATTTAAATTGAAACAATTCATAATTCATCAAACTTGTAATGTGTGTGAAAAGTCGTACTAAAATACGCTATTTGAAGGGGGCGTGGCCTAAATGCAAATGTCCGATTGGGATTTTAAATTTTCCGGACCCCTGGTTTATACCTCTATGAATGTGAAAAATATTAGAGTCAGTTCTTGTGTCGAGCAGTTATCCTCCTGAACATACCCAGACCATTATGTATTGCATGTAATGTACGTAGATGTGGTGTTCTCAAGCTGATGGTGGAGGTGGTTGTACATTATTATAGTTATAAGCTTTGTTTCATAATCACTTGAATCAAGGAAATGCTAAAGAACGTGTATCTCCTGGCAGCAAAGTGTGTGTCACTTGGCCTGCTGCCATGGACTTGAAACATATTCTTGTTCTCTTTTCTTTTCAGGGGGTGGTTGGGTAGTCTAGTGGTTAAAGCGTTGGCTTGTCAGGCTGAAGACCCGGTTCGATTCCCGACATGGGTACAGCCCATTTCCTGTGTCCCCCGTCGTGATATTGCTTGAATATTGCTAAAAGCGGCGTAAAACCATACTCACTCACTCACTCTTCTTTTCAGTGTTGGGGGCCATTTGTGCCCCTTTTGTCTGAAGCACAGCACAGTGCAGTGTTTTTTATGTTGCAGACTTTTATACGCGGTGGAAACCTATAAATGAGGGGGTAAAATTTTGCCGGTTATGTTTCTTGGTTTGTCAGCATTACACCCCTGCTCTTGAGTTTCACCAAAGTGGTAAGCATCTAAGAACTGCATCACTGATATACCAGGATATAACTGAAATACTGTTCAAAGTTACGTTAAAGCCAACTCGCTTAAGAAAATGTATATCCCCGGAACAAGGTGTTTCTATTGATGTCCAAAATGTATCTTTCTGTAGAGGATTAAGTAAATGAGTCCTCACCGACCATGAGCTCCAGAGGACCAATGGAAGATAGATTTCAGCTGGTATTTCTTTTTGGGAACCCAAATTAACTGCATTTTAGGTATTGATTGTTACTGTCTGAATTTAGCTCAAAACCACTTAGTTTAATTTTATCTACGAATAATCAGGAGCCTGCTCATGACTCCCATACTGTAACCATGGTAACATAGCGCTATGATCACTTTGTGTGGATCCCAAGGTTTCATGAAATTAATCACTGGATTGTCTGGTCCAGACTCGATTATTTACAGACCGCCGTCATATAGCTGGAATGTTGCTGAGTGCGGTGTTAAACAACAAACCAACCAACCAATCATATTTATTTAAACTAGTCAGGGTACGTAGTTATCATACATATAATAATGTACTACTCACAAGAGGTTTAAAAACACATGATTGTTTCGTATGACATGGCATGACCGATTAACATGTAATAGGAAAGAATCGCCATGTAGAAGGTCCTGCCTGTGTTTGTAGCTATAATGCCGATGAGGTAAGAGCTCTGTTTAGCATCATGTAAGACTGTGTCTGTTTATGTTGAGCAAATGATTTCAAGTTGCTAATGGCATGGTGTGATGAATTAACAATAGTAATATGAGAGAATCGGATGTTCTTTAACATTTTTTAGTGGTATATAATAGCTGATTTGTTGTCAGGGTATGTGTTGTGATACTGCAGTCCTGACAACAGTATTCTTATCACATATCATGTTTTGTTACCTTGAAATAAATCTGGAATAATATTATAAATATTAATAATATAATAATATAATAATATAATAATATAATAATATAATAATTATTATACGGTATCCCAAAATGTTCCCTCTTGTAATTAGTGCCAAACATGCTTAACTAACGATACATATCTCACCAGAGCTTGTTACAGGGTGAGAATGTTACAGTTATGTATTTGTTAACTTGTATAGAAGTGCAATGTATATGTAAATTAAGAATATGTGAAAATAAAGATGAAAGGTTTGAAATTTGTGATCTTTTGAATGGAAACAGCAGACTATGCTGGAATTTGTCTTTCAGTTGATTAGACAGTTCCTTTTAGAAAGATGCACCTCAATATGTGCAGGTCCCCAGATAGGTCCCCAGATAGGTCCCCAGATAGTTGCCATGACGAACGTGAGGAGAAATGGGGTTTAACGCTGCATTCCAGGTTATTGGACTTTATATAGTGACATGTGCATGTACCAGTCCGGACTAATGCTGCTTTCATAGTGCTAGCCCACAGTATACTGTGTCTGAGTAGGGTATCTCTGACTCCGAGCCAATCAGTTCTTGTTTTTTCCCCCTAAATGCTAAGCCTCAGACAGGGTAACAACGAGTACTATCTTTTAACACCTTTGGTATGATGTGTCCTGGGATTGAACAACCAACCTGTCCCCAGGCAGATGCTCTATCGACTTTATTTTTATGCTGCAGTGACATTCGGTGGAGCCTGCTTGTCCGGAACCAATTATCTGGAAACCCACCTACCGAACAGCTCTTATGAAAAACGAAAAAAGTAGGGATATTTGAAAACAAGAAAACAGTGTTATCACTATCTCCTGCAATGGGGAATTTTGTTTGTAGTGAATAAAACCTTTAAAAAAAAGAGTGTTATAAAGCCTTAAGAAGAGATAGTCTTCCGCTGCTTTATGTCATAACAAAAATGAATAAAAGTGAATTTAATACACACAAAAAGCCCCTCTCTGGAAAAAATAACTCAAGTATTGATAAGAATCTCTCAGATAAGGTAACTTAAGTAGTTTCTGAGAAAATTTTATTGTCCCCAATGCAGACACAATGTACCAAGTAAAATAACATGGATCATGGGCCATAAACAAATAATAGACAGTATCTCTTAGATAAGCATGCAAACTTTCATTCGTGTAACTTAAGTAGTTTCTGAGAAAACTTGTCCCCATTTCACGCAGTATGCGCTAAGTTGAAAAGCACGGGGAGCAAGGGCCATAACTCTATAAAAAATGATTCTACGACACCGATTTTTGAACTCATTTCAGATCGTGACCAGTAACATCAGGGTGTAAACTTACATTTCTCTAATTTGAAAAAAAATGGCTATATTGAAAAGTGGACAAAATCTGTTCCTATATCCCCACCCAACTTTGTGTCAGGGGATAACAACATATGATGACAGAAATACAAACAGGTATAAAAAAACGTATGGATAAGAACGAGGAAGGACAAGGTGTAGCAGACATGTTGGCAGAGTATTGTAAGGGTGCAACCATCCAAGAAAAACGACGAGTGAACATATGCGATGACTTGATCAACAATAGGTTGTGCTGCAATGAATGGTCAAACGTTTGTTTATACAGCATAGCATGGTCTGAATCCATCTCCTCATGAGAATTTGAGGGAGTCGTGTCCACTCCTCTTGCTGTGCCTGGCCCAGTTGGGCTAATGTAGAGGGGGGTCTCTCGATCTTGACCCAGACATGCTCTATGGGGGAAAGGTGGACCACCATGACCTAGTATGTTGTCTCAGTAGTACTGTTCGGTGACCCTTTCAGGGACAATATGCAGGGGCATTCTGGCGGTCATAGTGATCCTGCCCTAAATCATTGAAGACCTTACCCCAAATCAGTCATGTTGCCTTATTGTCACATTCGCATCACATTTGTTAGGATGCCCAGACACGTTCATTCCTATCCACAAAGTCCAGATTGAATGTGGACTCATCTGAAAAAACATTACACAAGACCATTGGCAATTAGTTCTTATGCACTAAACACCATTGGCGTCTGGCTAGAATGTGTCGATTTGTCAATGGTTGTACAACACGTTGCTCAACATGCAGCTGATTCTTCAGTGGCCTGATGCAAATGTAAACACCAATTTGATTGGTTGTTTTGGCTCGATTTCTTAAAGCCTGTTTTCAGATTAATTGATCCTGAACATGTTTTGTTGAAAAAGGACATTTCATGTCTGCATTTTGAGACACATTGAACCTACGGGGATGAATAGGTCTTCAACGACTATGCTTGTCGTAAGAGGCAACTAACGGGATTGGGTGGTCAGACTCGCTGACTTGGTTGATGCATGTCATTAAATCCCAATTGCCTACATCGATGCTCATGAGGTCAATCACTGGATTGTCTGGTCCAGCTGGAATATTGCTGAGTGAGGTGGACCCAACAAACAAACAAAACCTCTCGCTGAGTTCGACCAGTTTAAAGCTTGCCAATAACCCTTAGGCATTCATCACATTGAAGACGACACATGCATTATCATGTAACTGGAATATATCTGATTGCAGCAGTGTAAGACTACACTTATACAGTTGACAAACTGAACACAGATTAACACAATTTTATTATGAGGATAGTCAATCAGATAACATAATATCCAAATACAGCAGGCAGCGCACAGTTATATCGGCTATGTTACAGTTGAAAGAGTATGGCACAGATCTTACCAGGAGGATACTGTCGAGTAACTAGCAAGAGATTCTCCTACTTACAGTATCACCTTATTGTGGGAGGACGTCAAGAGTTCATGAGAGTGAGTTGGGTTGACACCGCTTTTAACATTATTCCAGTTATATCATGGCATGTCAGCTTAATGAGGGAGGAAAGCCCGAAGTAATGCAGGTCTCTTGAGTTTACCACTTCTGTGAAACCCAGACAAACCTAGAAACATAATCGGGGTGAACCGGGATTCGAACCCACAATCATAGGTTTCTGGCGTGCCGATGGGACGCACCTCTGCACAGCGAATCCTGTCGCCTTAGACGACTGGGTCACCCATGCCCCCTGTTAGACATGAGATTAATGAGGTGTGGTGCTGACAAACCAACGATCATATTCAGGGTCAATCTGGGATTCAAACCCACTATCATTAGATTGAGACCTGCAACTCTTTGCCTCTGTGGACTGAACCACCAATGGCTCTGACAGACAATGGACAAGGGTGAGGCAAAAAGATGACCCCATTTTATTCTTACCTGTCCTTTTGGCTGAATTTTGCATGCATTGAGAAACAATGTTCTATATATCAGGCTTGTTAAAATCAATTTCTTGATTCACATGACTTTGTCCTTAAATTGGCTAGTCACAAGTTTTCTTTCCGAGCACTGTTCAGAAATTGTTTTCAATCACATTCCTAGAGTGTTGGATGACCCAAATAGTTCCCATGGTATTTCAGAATCATTTGTAGATTTGTAACGTAGCAACAAAACCATAATTTCCCCCTCCCTACTCTCAGTTTTGCAAGCGACTGTTAGAAAGAAGACTCTCTGAAACTGGCCTTCACGACTAAATGTCAAGTCAAGTATTCCACAGACTACTATATGTGACTATTCCTGTGAATATGAAAGTTAAATTAAATTGTCATTATGCATGTTGAGGCCAAACAGCAAGGAGACACACTACCCATGAGGACATCATGTGTACTTGTCTTGTACATACAGATATATAGGAAACATGGTCTCACTGTGTTCAACAGCAAGGAGACACGCTACCCATGAGGACATCGTGTGTACTTGTCTTGTACATACAGATATATAGGAAACATGGTCTCACTGTGTTCAACAGCAAGGAGACACGCTTCCCATGAGGACACCACGTGTACTTGTCTTGTACATACAGATATATAGGAAACATGGTCTCATTGTGTTCAACAGCAAGGAGACACGCTACCCATGAGGACATCGTGTGTACTTGTCTTGTACATACAGATATATAGGAAACATGGTCTCACGGTGTTCAACAGCAAGGAGACACGCTTCCCATGAGGACACCGTGTGTACTTGTCTTGTACATACAGATATATAGGAAACATGGTCTCATTGTGTTCAACAGCAAGGAGACACGCTACCCATGAGGACACCGTGTGTACTTGTCTTGTACATACAGATATATAGGAAACATGGTCTCACTGTGAGGACAAATGCATATGCTAAAATTTGATTCACAATAATAGTAAACAACAAATAATTCCATAAATACACTGTTACCATATAAACTTAATACCACTAACAAAGAAAAAAGTATCTGTCTGCTATTTCAGCATCTAACAACTACACACGTATAATGGCTGTCAATAAAACAAAATTTGAAACATATTTTAATGAACAATTTGTTTTGATTGCAGTTTTTTATCAAAGTTTGCCGATTACTGTTTTATTGTTTTAAACAGTTGAAAAGAGTAGAAGTTTTGATTAATCCTGCTTTGATAAGACTACATTTATCCAACCACTGAAAACAATTACATTTATCCAGATCAATCAAAGAAAATACCTCGAGGCGAATCTGGTATTTAAACCCATGATCACCTAATCCTTGCACCACTGGAGGAGCCAACTCTGCATACCCCACTTGGCCATCCATGCAACTCAACAGTCGAAACATCATAAACATGGATACAAATTTCTGAGAAAGGCCTCTTGAAAATAAACAACTCAAATCAAAATGGGTGATTTGGCTAAAATAAATAATAGTCTTGGTTCTCAGGCACTGCCCACATCATCATAAAGTTCTTTGCATGTTTTGCCTTTGTTTCCATTTTCAATTTTTTTGTGAATTGTGTTAAAGTTCATGTATTAGGATTTTTATATTTTTTTGAAAATGGAAAACAAAACAAAACGTGCAGCAGACTTTATGATGATGCCGGTGGTGCCTGAGAACCGAGACTATTATTTTTTTTCGCCTTAGATCAAACCAATTTGATAAACACATAACACTTGATCAGATGACAATATCAAACATAACAAATGGCAGACTGATACAGTCAAACAACAGCAACTGAAATACATTCAATATTAAAATGGTTTCTCGTATACCCATATTGTTCCAAGTAAAATCAAATGCTGAAACTCATCACATGATACACAGTATTCACTTGAACCACCGGAATCTGAAGCCTTGTTGTATTCTTGTTTCAATCAGAACTTCAAATTTTCTGTGCCTGAGTGATGGAGTAAGTGAGTTCGGTTTTACGCTGCTTTCAACAGTATTCCAGTTATATCAGTGTGTCAGCTTAATGTGGGAGAAAAGCCAGAAGTGATGCAGATCTTAAGATGTTTACACTTTAGTGAAACCCACAAGCACAGTTAATGTGCAGACAAACTTAGACACATAATTGAGGGGATCATAGATTTCTGCATAGCGAACTGCGGTGCCTTGGATGACTGGGCCAACCATTAATTTACAGCATCAATAATTAATATTGATTAGGGTTCCACAAGAGAATCATTAAGTAGTGGTAAATATGAAGTGTCAGTCTTGTTATTTACTAAATCAGAATGAAAGGAAATTTACAAATTCTTGCAAATTATATTATGGATAAATTATGAGAATCTGTTGATTATGGAAGTAGAATTAAAAGATTGGTTGATTGCTCCAACTTAAACCATGATAAATGAGGTACTGGCGACGTTATTTACCCTAAAATCCCAACAGGGACGTGTAAACTAGTATTACAGTTGTTGGTCAATCTCCATGTAAAACAGAAGGTGCTGACTGTAGACGTGTCTCCATAGAAGACTACTACACAAGATGGGGGTGTACTGACTATTGGCGGAATCTCAGTGGGCTAGCACAATAAAACCGGAATAAAATCCAGACTAGTACAAGCAGTCACACACACATACACATGCATGCACACGGCTATAAAAGTGCAATACTCTTGAACGCGACATCAAACCTCCACCTGACCATCAGTAGCCTTCAACAGGACTTCATCAAGTTTTCACAGGATTATTTTACTTTCTTCTTTTACTCATAAACAGGTGTGTGTGTGTGTGTGTGTGTGTGTGTGTGTGTGTGTGTCGTATGCACATAGTATATATGAAGAAGTGGTTGCAATGTCAAGTTCTTACAGAGCATACCCCGATGGCACGATATCAATCACTGGATTGTCTGGTCCAGACGATTTACAGGCCGCTTTCATGTAGCTGGAATACTGTGTTAAACAACAAATAAACAAACAAAATATCATTTTTCTTAATCCTTTAGATTTCTGGGCTAAAATTAACCCTCATAAACTACTAAAAAAAGTTAAGGGTCACCCGATTCTATCATATTACGATAGTAAATCTGTCATGCCATGACAGATGAGGTATAGTGGTGTGAAAGAATCGGTGATCTGTAACATTGTTTTAGTAGTACATGTATATATCTTCAGGGAATCTAAATGTCGATATCACCTTCCCCTGAAACATAACATTATAATTTACGTAAGCATATCCGGTGCAAGACTGAATGCATAGATACCATCTTCCATCAATATAAATGTTGACGACACAAACTACAGCTGTGAGAAACAATGAGACACTCTTATCAATTCTGAATAACAAAGCTGTCTGTGATACAACAGAGACATTATCAACAATATATTAAGAACAAAGATGTAAAATTCATTTTGCCTTTCAGCATACATCAAGAGGCTGACAGCCAGTAGAACAGGAATATTGCAACAAAGACTGTGACAAGCGAGGAGACGATGATCATGACTGTTTTGTTTTTCTCCCAAAATGTCAACTCTACAACTTCCTCGAGATGTTTGCGTTTCTTCCTCCTTCCCTTCAGCTTCCTCTCATATTCTTCAAGCTCCAACTTTTGTTTTTTCTCTTCCTCCTCCTTCTTCTCCCTCTCGGCAGAATCTTTCATCTACAGAGAAAACATATATCTATAAGCAATCGAAGTAATGAAGTTGGAGTTTTTATTTAGTGAATCAACCCAACTGAAATTCTCCACAATTAGGGTTCAATATCCTATAACCAATAATCAATAAATACGCTTCTCTATGCAAGATAACATCAAAAGTAATTCTAACTTCAAGGTAGTACTGTTGACTTGTGACAATTTGAAATGTCTTTGGAAGACAGACTTTGAAAGAATATCTGTGACAGCAAGTAAGAAAAATCATTTTGTAGTTTTGACCAGTGATTTTACTGTCGCGTTGGTGTCTACTTCACTCAATTCTGTTTGTGAGCCCTGAACAATGTGAGTCCTGTCTGAGGTTTGCTTTCTCAGACACGTCACAATCCAGCACCCCTCAAGCCCCTCACATCCTGTCTGCCTGTATCTCAACTTCTTGTCCTCCATGTCACAATCCAGCACCCCTCAGGACCCTCACGTCCTGTCTGCCTGTATCTCAACTTCTTGTCCTCCATGTCACAATCTAGCATCCTGCAAGAACCTCACATCCTGTCTGCCTGTATCTCAACTTCTTGTCCTCCATGTCACAATCCAGCACCCCTCAGGGCCCTCACGTCCTGTCTGTCTGTATCTCAACTTCTTGTCCTCCATGTCACAATCTAGCACCCTGCAAGAACCTCACATCCTGTCTGCCTGTATCTCAACTTCTTGTCCTCCATGTCACAATCCAGAACAAGACACAAACACTTCCCCCACCCCACCCTCCCTTGCACATCTGTCTGTGTATCTCACTCCCCCTCCCGTCTCACCTTTTTCTTCTCCTCCTTTGTCTTCTCGCACACATCATCACAGTCCAGCACGGCCTTCTCCCCTCCATCCGGGCGCTGCACGGTGTGGCAGATCACCTCCTTCTTCTTGCGGCGACATGAACAGCGCAGCGTCACCTTCTTCTTACACTGGTCCGCATTGGGGCAGGCGCCGTTGTGACACGTGGACGCACACTGGTGGCCGCATGGGAGCTGCAGACAGACGGTCAGTGAGTTGGGTAAATGACAGGGAACAAGACATATTAGAGTGAGTTAGTGAGTTGAGTTTCCTTGATGAAACCCTAGAGCATGGGTATGGTGCTAACAAACCAAGAAACAATTGGGGCAAACTGGGTTTTGAGACCATAAACATAGGTTTGGGGCCTGCCCAAGGGATGCAACTCTGATAGTGAATCAGTGTTAGAAATTGGTACTAGTCCTATAGTCCTTGCCAAACTTGCCCAATAGTAAAAGTATCCTAGGGACTAGCAGAAATTTGCCATTTTTAAGGGTTTTACTATATCTTATCATTACAAGGTCATTTGGACTAAAACTGTTTGTTTCTATCCCTGTGAATTGCATCTTAGACAACTAAAAGGTGAGAAGAGGTGAAATAGGATTTAACGTTGCATCCAAGATTATGGCACTTATATAGCGACGTGCATGCACGTATGTGTGTGTATATAATTCTGTCTGCTTGTACTAGTGTGGACTGATGCCGATTTATAGTGCTAGCCCACTGAGATACCATGCTGCAGTTTAACATAAATATCCCACTCAGACACAGTATTCTGACTCCGAGCCGACCAGTACTTTTTTTAGCCCCTTAACGCTGAGCACCAGACAGGGTAACAACAAGTACCATCTTTTAACGTCTTTTGGTATGACACGGCCGGGGATCGAGCCTTCCGCTCTCCAGGCAGACGCTCAACCACTAGACCACGGAGGCGGTCTTAGATACAGTGAAGAGGATATGCTACTCACTGATTTGGTGCATTGTCCCTCACAGGACTGGAGCTGGTCCTGCTTGTCCTTCATGGTGACAGTCCAGTCATGACAGGGGATGTGTTTGACCACAGCGTTACAGTGGCACCTCATCCGTACCATGCTGGTGCAGGGGGGACAGTCCTGTGGGTGACACGGGAGGCGGCAGGGGTGCTTGCACCCCCGGGGGCGGCCCTTCTCACAGGGGCTCTCACATGTCTCACAGTTCTTTCCTGCCTGGAACAGTAGAAAAAACAAGTCAATAAGTATTTTTTTCTGACATTAAAACTTCTGTTTTTGTACCCTGCTCAGTCTGGTAACAAATGAAAAGGTAGGAAAAAAGCCCTTTGGGGCCCACAGGATCTGCCTAGAGTAAGAAAATGGCAGAACTTTCAGAAATTGTTATGAGTGTTATGTACATATGAATTAGGGGTGAAACGATACATCGGTGCACCGGTGCATTGTGAGATTTTATGCGGTGATACAATACATGATAGTTTTTTTCTGTATCGATGCAAGACGATACACTTGCTAAAAGATTGAGTGAGTGAGTATGGGTTTACGCCTTTTTTAGCAATATTCTAGCAATATCATGGCGTGGGACACCAGAAATAGGCTTCACACATTTTACTCATGTCGGGATTTAAACCTGGGTCTTCGGCGTGATGAGTGAACGCACATGCTAAAAGAATTTACTTACAACTCATTTAATGACCCCCTAGTGTTTTTATCAGTCAAATACTGCAAAACGTGTTGTAATTAAGTTCACTACTAAAAATAGCCGTAACGAACATGTGACTACAGCTAGCTTTACCTTTTGAAACTGCTCTGAAATATTAAAAGTGAAGAACTTTCCACGTGATTTGACATAAATATGCGTTTTGCGATACGTATCGTATCCAAAATATTGTGATACATATTGTATCATGACCTTGCTGTATCGTTTCACTCCTAATATGAATGAGTAGAGGACTTTGTTATTTTCAGCACTTTCATGTTTTGGACAACGCTAAATGTATAGGCAAGGTTTAAACGTGTCGAAAAGGCTGACTTTAGAGGTTTTCAGGAAGCATTTTTTAAATATTTGAACATGAACAGGTCTTTGACCAAAGCTGATTTTCTTAGGAGATGTAGACAAAGAAAGTACAAACATATGGTAAAAACATCACCATGTGTCAGAGGAATAATTCTGGTTAGATTTTCTCTTGAAGCAAAATCATCCCTTTCTCTCATTTTAGCCTTTTTTGTGTATTTGACATTGTAAGACTTACTGTGTGCTGATCCATGGATCCAGTGACGATGTGACACACAGACGTTGTAAGACTTACTGTGTGCTGATCCATGGATCCAGTGACGATGTGACACACAGACGTTGTAAGACTTACCGTGTGCTGATCCATGGATCCAGTGACGATGTGACACACAGACGTTGTAAGACTTACTGTGTGCTGATCCATGGATCCAGTGACGATGTGACACACAGACGTTGTAAGACTTACCGTGTGCTGATCCACGGATCCAGTGACGATGTGACACACAGACGTTGTAAGACTTACCGTGTGCTGGTCCACGGATCCAGTGACGATGTGACACACAGACGTTGTAAGACTTACCGTGTGCTGGTCCACGGATCCAGTGACGATGTGACACACAGACGTTGTAAGACTTACTGTGTGCTGATCCATGGATCCAGTGACGATGTGACACACAGACGTTGTAAGACTTACCGTGTGCTGATCCACGGATCCAGTGACGATGTGACACACAGACGTTGTAAGACTTACCGTGTGCTGGTCCACGGATCCAGTGACGATGTGACACACAGACGTTGTAAGACTTACTGTGTGCTGATCCATGGATCCAGTGACGATGTGACACACAGACGTTGTAAGACTTACCGTGTGCTGATCCACGGATCCAGTGACGATGTGACACACAGACGTTGTAAGACTTACCGTGTGCTGGTCCACGGATCCAGTGACGATGTGACACACAGACGTTGTAAGACTTACTGTGTGCTGATCCACGGATCCAGTGACGATGTGACACACAGACGTTGTAAGACTTACCGTGTGCTGGTCCACGGATCCAGTGACGATGTGACACACAGACGTTGTAAGACTTACCGTGTGCTGGTCCACGGATCCAGTGACGATGTGACACACAGACGTTGTAAGACTTACCGTGTGCTGATCCACGGATCCAGTGACGATGTGACACACAGACGTTGTAAGACTTACCGTGTGCTGGTCCACGGATCCAGTGACGATGTGACACACAGACGTTGTAAGACTTACCGTGTGCTGGTCCACGGATCCAGTGACGATGTGACACACAGACGTTGTAAGACTTACCGTGTGCTGGTCCACGGATCCAGTGACGATGTGACACACAGACGTTGTAAGACTTACCGTGTGCTGGTCCACAGATCCAGTGACGATGTGACACAGGATGGAACATGTGTGATTGCCACACCCCAGTTGTCGGTCACACGGTCGCCCACAGGAATACGGAGCTACTTCAGCACATGGAATGTTTGACACCTGTGAAAACACGTATGGTCAGCTGCAGCTGATTGTACATGCACATGCTTGTAGTATTGAGACTAGTTATGCAGTGGCAAAGTCTTGCTACAGCACTAGTCTAGAATAGCACAAAGTATTCCAATACACTAAGTACTTTATCAGAGCTCCAGATAAGCTGCCTATTTGCGTAAATTATGAAAACTATACATTTGTATCATCATAAACCATTTAATTTGGAGAAGCATGTGCAAAAAATAATAAAACAAACCCAATAGTATAATAATACTGTGAGTATATACAAACTCAATAGTATAATAATACTGTGAGTATATACAAACCCAATAGGAAAATAATACTGTGAGTATATACTCAGAGTATTATTATACTATTGGGTTTGTTTTATTATTTTTTACACATCCTTTTATTAAATTGTTTATGATGATATAGTTTTCATATTACCCAATGTTGTCTTTTCAGCTTGCATACTAGAATATCTATAAACATCTTTATTTACAGATGAAATGCAGGCATCCCTATGCATAAACTCTACTGCAGTGAATGATATGTCATGTGACACACTTGCAGCACCATATAAACAGAAGAAAATTAAAAGTTAACTGAATCAGAATTTTCACAGAATTATGTTTAAAATCTCATAATCTACCCATTCATTTAATAATACCAAAAAACTAGTCAAATATATTGAATACCCAAAGAAAGCTATTACTACCCATAGTGAATGATAACAATGGGGTAAATACTCATGGCTTAGAAAATGACCTGGACCCTGCTTTATACAGGCAAATAATGCAGATAATAAGCAGGTAGAACTATTGTTTATGTTATTAATCAGAAAGAGTGAGTGAGTGAGTTGGGTTTAACGCCGCTTTTAACAGTATTCCAGTTATATCACGGCGTGTCAGCTTCATGTGGGAGGAAAGCCCAAAGTGATGCAGGTCTCAGACGATTACCACTTCGTTGAAACCCATGAGCATGGGTATGGTGCTGACAAATCTAGAAACATATGGGATTGGAACCCACAATCATAGGTTTCTGTCGTACCCAAGGGACGCAACTCTGCACAGCGAATCGCGGCGCCTTAGACGACTGGGCCACCTGTGCCCCCCAGAAAGAAAGAGTCAGGGTCTGCAGTAAGTAACTTTCACAGTAACAATCACTTACTGCTCATCATATGACAGATTGTAGCAGGATCACTCGGAGTACATGGGGTTTTATGTGTCCCGCGTTAGGTTTTATATGAGGGGCGTCCACTAAGTTTTGCAACTTCAATATAAGACCAAGTCACAGAATATCTTTTGCACTTTTATTATTCAATATAATCTCCATTCACCTCAATACACTTATTCCATTTGTCCTTCAAGCTTTTAATACCACTTTTATTGAAATCCGCAGATTGGCCCTCTAACCACGCCTCTGTGGCAGCCTTTATGTCCTCGTCATCCTGGAAGCGTCTTCCACATAGGGCAGATTTCATTTAACTGAACAGGAAATAGTCACTGAGGGCTAAGTCTGGGCTGTACAGTTAAATCACCAACCCACAAGCCAGAGGTGAGTGGTATAAATCCTAACGTGGGACTCATAAAACCCCATGTACCCCTCGTGATGATGCTACAACAAATTTATCTTACGGACATGTTTTAATATGACATTGTAAAAGCATCAAAACAAATTCTTCAAAATTGATAAAAAACAGCTGTTCGATTGAGCTGAGGTTAACTTGTGCTATGTCACATGACTTGGGTATAAGTTTGCAACTTTTTGTTTCGAAGCGGGGTATAAGGGATTTATTCTGCCTCTCAGAAATCCATTTGCAGCCTGTTTTCTTTGTGGCAGGGTATAAGGGATTTATTCTCCCCATGAGAAATTCATTTCCCTCTAAGATGGGTTACACAGTATTTTATCAAGATCATGTGGACCAATCAGATCTCATCATTCTGACATGGAGGTATGATAAGACATCTTTGACACATGAGGAAGAACTAGAGTTGCCTCCCTTACCTCGTGTTTGCCCATGCACTCTGTTGGGATGGGTACCTGACAGGGGGGACAGGGCTTCTTCACTGTCTGTATCACAAAGGCAGGCCTGGCGTCCCAGGGGCCGGCTCGGGGTCGCTGTCGGGGGAAGGATAGAGCTTACACACCAGGAAACCCAAGGGAATCAGACCAATAAATACATAACAAATTACCACACTTTATCTGCTATGTAACCTATAAATGATGCCTAAATGACATTGTTATAAAGCCCAAGTCTAACTAGAATAATTTTCGAATTCAGTCTTGATAAGTACGGTATCGACATAATAAGCGCCCACAGCGACATTTGCTAATACATTGGCTGGTGAACAATCCCAATAAGCACTCCTGCCGATTGATCAATGTACACAAGACTTATTTATTTGCGTATAATACACACACATTTGTAAGATGCACCCTTAAGTATGGGCAATTAAATTATTTTAAAATATATCTGTCTTACATAAACACTTCAGGCTGTCAGCATAAACCACAAAATTTATCTTTCAACTCTGTTTTTTGTCACCAAAATAATATTCTAATAAGAGCCCCCTATTTCTAACTTTGAGGGCGTCCTGGGCGTCGAAAACGGTATCTTAGATAAGCATGCAAACTTTTATTCAGTAGTTTCTGAGAAGACGTGGCCCCATTTCACGCAGTATGCACTTTCTTGAAAAGCACGGAGCAAGCGCAACTAATGGGACCAATTTTTGAACTCGTTTGATATCATGACCAGTAACATCTCTGACATAAATAGTTTTTGAGAAAAACTGTCTCCTTTGAGAAGCAGGCGGACGGAAGGATGGATGAACACTGTTCCTTTATCCGCCTCCCCACTTTGAGATGGGGGATAATAAACATACATGAGATTCATAACACAAATAGGGCAACGATCATGACTAAAACACCACTATATTACACCCCACTAAATAAGTGTAGTTGATAAACATATTTCTACAAAGAACAAATGATTTCCCCACCTGGTCTTCCACTTTGACCTTGACAGCATCGTGACATTTGACCGGACACGTGTGGTCACACTGGTGCAGAGGAAGCAAACACTTCTGCTGACATGGCGGACACTCGTTAAAGTGACATCGATGTTTGTCTCGTCGTGGGTGGTGGCAGTTCGGGGGAATCCTAGAAGTACACAACAATCTCACGTCAGAATGAATGAGAACAAGTCAGAGAGTATCAAAATACTCCAATGATTTATTCCAGTATTTACAAACGTTTTTATCTGGACATGGTAAAAGGAGGAACTGTTACTGGTGGACTTACTGGCATTTCCTGTTGCACTTGGGAGGTTTCATGTCCTTCTCCCGCCCACACGGCACGGTGATGGAGGTGGACTTGCAGAAACACGACACGTTCACCGTCAGAGGGCACGGGTAGCACGGACCTGAATAAAACAGAAAGTAGCAAATGGGAGAACAATACCAACACAACCACAAAAGTGTCCCAGATGGAAACAATACAATCACAAGTGAGAACTATACAATCACAGGTAGTTTCACAGGTGAGAACAATAAAACCACAGGAAGTGTCACAGGTGAGAACAATAAAACCACAGGAAGTGTTACAGGTGAGAACAATACAGTCACAGGAAGTGTTACAGGTGAGGACAATGCAGACACAGGGAGTGTCACAGGTGAGAACAATACAGACACAGGGAGTGTCACAGGTGAGAACAATACAGACACAGGGAGTGTCACAGGTGAGAACAATGCAGGCACAGGGAGTGTCACAGGTGAGAACAATACAGACACAGGGAGTGTCACAGGTGAGAACAATACAGACACAGGGAGTGTCACAGGTGAGAACAATGCAGACACAGGGAGTGTCACAGGTGAGTACAATACAACCACAGGAAGTGTTACAGGTGAAAACTTGTAGAATTTTCCTATTCGGAATATTCTATAAGTAATACGTTACCACTGTTATACCGAGGCTGTTGTCTCCCACAACTGCTGCTATAGCGAAATCTACCACAGAGATCTCAATTACCTCATGCAGCACGTGCGTAGCCACCTAGCTGCCATGTGACACCCTTCACTCTTGTCTCCTGCGAGAGCAAGTGCTCGGGGGACGGACGGGCGGGCAGCAGCCCAGTGGTAACGTATTACTTATAGAATATTCCGAATAGGAAAATTCTACAAATTACATTAAGTAATACGTTACCACTGTTATACCGAGGCTGACTACCACAGTAGGCGGTGGGGAGCACCTACAACCCGAATCCTGACTGCTAGCGTTCCTTCCGACCAGCGGAAGTAAACACCAAGGCGGAAGCACTCGATGCGCATGCACCTAGCTAGGCGTTACCCTATAGGAATACCAAAGCACTGTCAAGCGCATACCGTAAGGCTCAATCGTCATTGCCAAAACGATTGGTGACTCCAAACGGCCCCACTGGATAGGTATTTCATCGCCGCAGCGGATGAGAACACTGTATCCGCGTGAGCTTAATCTTAGATCAGGTTAAACAGTCGAAAAGAGGGAAATTAATTTCATTCAGACCGTATATCCCAGAGCAAGCCTACTTAAAGTATGCATTAGGCGCGTGACCTAATTCCAGTATTTGTAAGCATGCATCACAAGGTTGGGATACACGACAGACAATTAAAGACATAATTGTCAAAATACAAATAAGGACAAAGCACACAAAAAGCCGCCCTCACCTGTGGTGTGAGTGCGCTGGTTTGCGGGACCCCAACTCCTGTACCCACGGCAGTGGGAACATTGGAGTAGACCCAGATTGACCACCGTGCAAGGTCAGACGCCTGAGGAGTTCGGAATTGCGCTGGGCACACCCCTTAGGTGCCCGCTTGCGCCGCGATCCGCGGGCCAAGACGGTGCACACTCTCCACGACGGCATCAGCGACCTGTTTGAGGTAATGATTGGCAAAAACCGAGTCAGAACGCCAGTAACAACCTCGTAATATTCTGCGAACAGAGATATTCGAGTGTAGGGCAAATGTTGCCGCTAGCGCCCTGATCTCGTGCGGGTTTGACTCCGCTACCGGTAACCCCCGAGACCGGTACGCCAGATTGATGACAGAACGAAGCCACAACGCAATCGAGTTGCGAGGTATGTCAACCGTGCGATTAGGGTTACACGATATGAACAGACGGTCACGCCCTTGTCTACGTTCATTCGAAGCCTTAAGATAATACTTAAGGGCCCTAACTGGACACAGCGCTCTGTCCTCAGTATCAGCAGGATGTAAGATTTCTTTTAGTGATCTTACAGTGAATTCTCTCTCCGTTTGCCCGACTCTCTGATTCTTGGCGACGAAGCCCATGAGCAGGCCCAGGCGGACCGCTCCTTCGTCACCCCTATCGAATCGTACCTTGGCGACATCGAGTGCATGAATTTCGGATACACGTGCCGCCGTGGCAAAGGAGAGGAGAAATGCTGTTTTCCAAGTCACATGCCGGAACGAAGCACTATGCAAGGGTTCATACGGAGCTTCCGTAAGTGATTGCAACACTAGCCAAAGATCCCAGGCCGGTGCCCGAAGGCGGCCCTTCTTAAGATCGTGCTGTTTGAAACCCTTGATAATACCCCGTATCACCGGCTCTTTGGAGAGATTGGTACCCATAGCAACGTCCCGTACCGTAGCAACGGACGAGACATAGTTGGCAATGGAACCCCCGGAGAGTTTCCGGGTCTCTCGCAAGTGAGACATGAAACGAGCAATATCCTGCACAGATACCTTATCTGGCGAATGAATGTGATGTTTACAACACCACTTCGTGAAAATAACCCAACGTGCATTATACACCTTCTGGGTAGAATCACGATGCATACTAACGTATGCCCGAGACGCCCGGCGAGAAAAAACTTTACTCCTCAGACGCTCGGTGACAACATCCACGCGTGCAGATTGAACTGCCCTGCGTTTGGATGAAGCTGACGGCTGTGAGGGTGGATCAAGAGATCCGGTCTCACAGGCAGTGGAAGTGGCGACTGCGTGACCTGGGTCAGCAAGTCGGGGTACCACGATCTGTTCGGCCACATGGGCGCGATCAGTAACATTCGACAGCGAACTCCTCGGAGCCGGCTTAGAATGTGTGGTATCAACGCTGTCGGCGGGTAAGCATAAGCGACCAAGCCCGTCCAGTCTAACGCGAGAGCATCGTGATCGATGGCCCTCGGGACCGGGACTGGTGATACAAACAACGGGAGTTGATTGTTGAACCGCGTTGCGAACAGGTCGACCATCGGACGACCCAAACGTTCGCACAGCCACTGAAACACTACTGGGTTCAGCATCCACTCTGTGGGGCTCGGATCCTGAGGCCTCGATAGAGCATCGGCCAGTACGTTCCGCACACCTGGGATGTGACGGGCGCGTATCTGGCACGGGACACTGTCCACCAGAGCGTAAAACTCGAACGTGAGATCGAGTAGCGAGTGACTGTGGGTTCCCCCCAGTTTGTTCACATAGGACACTACCGTCGTGTTGTCGGTCGCCAGCATGAGCCGGGCGTCGACGAGACGATGCTTCCAGTGATTGACTGCGTTGATCACTGCCTTGAACTCGAGACAAGTGATGTGAAGACCTAGTTCGTCTAAGCACCATAGCCCCGAGCTCACCTCCCCCTCTAGATGGGCGCCCCAGCCCACTAGAGAGGCGTCTGTATACAGGGTCAACGTGGCCCGGTAGGGCCGCATAGAGACTCCTGATAAGACAATGTAAGGGACCGTCCACCACTCCAGATGCGGTCGGAGCCGATCCGGGAGGGCGACGGTCGCACTGTTCACCTCCGTTGCTAACAACTGGATTAAAAACCGTTGCAGCGGGCGGAGTTGGAGACGACCCCGTGCGGTGCAGTCCTGGGCTGATACAAGTAGCCCTAACAGCTGTTCCCAAAAGTGAACAGTCTGTTGCACCGCTAAGACTTTGGCAATCATCGCCTGAATTTTGTGCCACCGGTCTGGGGGGACAAAGAGGCGATGGGACACCGTGTTGAACCGACCTCCGATGAACAGCAAGTTCTGAGAAGGGGTTAACTCGCTCTTGGGGAGATTGATAATCCACCCAAATTGCTCCAAGAGCCGACGTGCGAAATCGAGATGGCGTGACAGGGTGTCCGTCATTCGATTTGCTACTAGCGAGTCGTCCAGGTACGCGAAGTACCGGACACCCCTCCTGTGGAGGAACCCCACTATGGGGGTGGTTAACCGGGTGAACAGCCAGGGAGCGGACGTGTGAATCATTCTGAGTTCGGCACTGTCCTACTTGGGAACGAGAAATATCCTGGAGTAAAACCCCGGTGTTATTTCTGGTAGAGCTAACTCCCGTACTGCCCCTTCTCCACCAACCTGCCGATGGCATCGGCGAGGATGGGAAGATCGGTTTCCGAATCGAAACCTGCCAACGGGGCAACGGTGAGCGGCGGATTCGCTTTGAGATCAAGCCGATAGCCGTACCGAATCGTGTTGACCACCCACGGGTCGTCGAACACTTGTTCCCAATTCTCCCAGTAAGTCTGGAGTCTGGCTCCCACTGGGGAAGGAGAGGGGGCCCTGACAGGTTGCGACAGGCGCAACTGTCCAGGGCCAAGTGACTCGGGTTCGCCTAAGGGCCAACCGAAGTTGGCGCTGTCGGCATACGAACCCCTCCAATGAGAGTCACCTGGAGGGGCCCTTGCCGTCCGTCGACGACTTGGGCTTCCCCCAGTTCCCCGTCTTCCCGCGAAAGGGCAGCTGATTGCCCATACCGGAGCCCTCAGGGCGGGGCTACTTCCCAGAGGAAGAAGAACCCGACCCCTTAGACCTACCGGCCGCAGCAGCCTGGGGCGCGCTCCGGTTAGGAGCGGCACCCAGGCGCCTATGCAGGGACCCAACAAGAGCAAGTGTGTGCCGAGAGTCCTCGGCTACGTACTCCAGGGAAGCATTTAAACTGAGCAGGCAGTTGTAAATGCGCTGGTCACGGTCCGTGGGAGAACCTTCGACCAGACGGGCCGCTGCAGCCAAGTAAGTGTCTCCGTGAGACATGGAGTGCCGAGCGAGGGCGTCCAGCTGGTGCAAGGTAGCTTGCGTTACCGTAGCAGCCGGTAGGGCACGGACACCCAACCGCTCAACATGGGCCTCCGCGGTAGGACCAGCCTCGGGAAAGGCAAGGTCATGTACCGGGAATAAACCCTTTCTCCACGACGTCGGAGGCAACGGGAGACCCCGACCGGAGGCCGCCGCGAAGGCGTTCTCCAAGGAAGGCTTGAAACCGCGCAGCAAGGTTGATGCGGGGAAAGCCGTGTCGGAAGACTCATCGTATACCTCGGAGGAACCCACAGTCGTGGATTCCCCGCGGTACCGGCCGGGGCATGTCCTCAAAGAGGTCATAAACCATGGCCACGCGGTCCTAAACCGATAGCGGGAGCAACGGTTCGGGGGAAGGACCGGTGACCACGGGAGCCGCCGCCGTACCGGTGGACCCCGCGTCCGACCCCGCGGCCACCGAAGTGGCCGGGGACGGAACAGCCAGCGGCCTATCCTGAGATAAGGCCGCCAGCTTGGAGTCCACAAGTTATGCAAGTAATGCAGCGACGGAATCCCCGGACAGCACACGGGCCGCCAAGAGATCCGCCGCTTTACCGGTGGACCCCGCGTCCGACCCCGCGGCCACCGAAGAGGCCGGGGACGGAACAGCCAGCGGCCTATCTTGCGATAAGGCCGCCAACTTGGAATCCACAAGTTTCGACAACAATGCGGCGACGGAATCCCCAGACAGCCCGACAGAGCAAGGGGATCCGCCGCAGCCGAGGAGGTGGTACCCGCACGGGGACCCCGACCGGACGAACCGGCCACCACAGGGGTGGAGACGGACTGTACGTACAGCCGGTACCGCTCAAAATCCGCAGGCCCCAGACCTTCGCACAGGATGCACCGGGTGTCCCCGCAAGGAACCCTGCACCGCGGGCAACGATCGTGGGGATCCCGGGACGACAAAAACTTTCTGCACACCCCATAACTCCGAGGAGCAGGGGTAGAGGGGGTGGATACTGGGGACATATCCATGTCAGACATTGATTGTTTGCTATAAACAAAGAACAAAACATGGTTACAACGCACGCACCACAATGATTCACAAACGAACATTTTCACAAGAAAATAAACGAGCAATGTGAACATATAACATACACATATAACTTTTATTAAAGAAATAAGTTATGTTAACCCCCAAAACATACAAGAACAGGGGAAACGTAAAACACAACGTGCATACGCGAACCCCGCAAGTATATAGAAAAAAGGGCGGGAAAAAATTTCCGTTTGGCGGGAAAATTATAACCAAGCGTAGCTACCGCAACGCCCCATAAAAGCACAGTTTATTAGAGAATAAACTATAATAAATATCACCAAATCTTCAAGGAACGCTTCAGCAGGAGAAAACACGTCTTGCTAAGCAGACGAAGGAGACAAGAGTGAAGGGTGTCACATGGCAGCTAGGTGGCTACGCACGTGCTGCATGAGGTAATTGAGATCTCTGTGGTAGATTTCGCTATAGCAGCAGTTGTGGGAGACAACAGCCTCGGTATAACAGTGGTAACGTATTACTTAATGTAATAATACAACCACAGGAAGTGTTACAGGTGAGAACAATACAGTCACAGGAAGTGTTACAGGTGAGGACAATACAGACACAGGAAGTGTCACACGTGAGAACAATACAGACACAGGGAGTGTCACAGGTGAGAACAATGCAGACACAGGGAGTGTCACAGGTGAGAACAATGCAGACACAGGGAGTGTCACAGGTGAGAACAATACAACCACAGGAAGTGTCACAGGTGAGAACAATACATCCACAGGAAGTGTCACAGGTGAAAACAATACATCCACAGGAAGTGTCACAGGTGAGAACAATACATCCACAGGAAGTGTCACAGGTGAGAACAATACATCCACAGGAAGTGTCACAGGTGAGAACAATACATCCACAGGAAGTGTTACAGGTGAGAACAATACATCCACAGGAAGTGTTACAGGTGAGAACAATACAGACACAGGAAGTGTCACAGGTGAGAACAATACATCCACAGGAAGTGTTACAGGTGAGAACAATACATCCACAGGAAGTGTTACAGGTGAGAACAATACAGACACAGGAAGTCTATCACAGGTGAGCGGTACAGCATCAGAGTGAAAGACATTAATGAGATTGTATCAATGTCCTCTTAAGCAATAAGTCTTTTGGATCCAAAAGAAAGAAAAAAGTAAATTAAAAAAATGTATTTTCTACATTTTGTTACATGTATCAATACAACTGAGACTTTAGTATGGTATCCATGTTAACTTTTGACATTTTAACATGTCACTGATGCCATCTATCCATGGACCACTACGATGCAGTGATACAATGACACGTGATACGCCATGCACTGACCTCTGTGACATCCGCTGGCACACTTGTGGTTCCGGCACCGCAACGTCTTCCCACACACCTGCTCACACGTCGGGCAGCTTCCATCACAACACTGCAAGCAAACACAGCGTGTCAACAGCAGAATAACTTCCTAATATCACCAACTTATATATGTAAATTTAATCAAATAATAAGTTTCTTGTCAGGATAACACCAACAGATAAAAAGGCAGCTGTTGGATCATTTTAGGATAAATATGAAAATTAACAGGTCAGACAACTTTCAGATCAAACACCTGACCTTTCGCTCTCTGGGTAGATGCTCCACCAGGAGACCATGGAGGCGGTCCCACACAATTGGCATACGATGACATGCATCAACCAAGTCAGTGAGCCTGACCATCCAGGCCATTTTTGCCTCTTACGACAATCATGGGTTGCTGATGACCAATTCTAACCCGCATCTTCACGGGTTCCCTCCTCTGTGATGAGACATGAAGTTAGAACTGGACTGTCCTAGGATCATCTGTACCTTTCTCTTGCAGTAGTGCTTGCCACAGTCTCTCATCACAGAACACTTGAGGTCACACAAATACTCCTTGCTGCACAGGACCTCCTTCTGCTTCTGTCCACACCGACAGCGTTTCGAGGTCACCTGACGACACTGAAACGTAACCACCAACATGAGATAACTATACAATGTTACTGTAACAAGTGAACATTGTTTTGGTGCACGGACATAGCTATATTCAAGTATCCACTAAATAATTAAGACTTGGACAGTGTCAGCAGTTTATAGCTGTGATTCACATCGTTGGGGTCTGATGACACACAATCATCCAGGTCACACACTATAATCACTATCTCCTCATGAGAAATGAAAGAGCACCGTTTCTCAATATGACAATGGTCAATGAATATCTGTCATTGTAGTCATTTGAATCCCATGTTGCAATCAACAATGTTACCGAGTGTGACCACTAGTAGTGGGATGAATCTACACATCGGTGAGCAATGGCTTTAACTGCTTCCCTACCCCCGGCCAAATAATGTGAAGTAAGATGTTGTAGATCTAGGCAGATGAAGAAAAGGAACACGAAGGACAGTTGTTGCTGGTGAGCTATGGAAATTAGCACTAGTCCTATCATCCTTGCCAAACTGCCCAATAGTTAAGGTATCATAAGGACTAGTCGAAATTTGCCCTTATTAAGGGTTTTGCTATATGCTATCATTATAAGGACTAATGGACTAAAACTGTTAGTTTTAAATGTTGCTGCTGCAGCTGGAGCTATACAGTGACTTATTGTAAACACTTTGGAATAAGATATGATGTATGCCACTAATAACTTATTAAATTAATAACACTTCTGAACACACTGCAACCCACCCAGAACATCCTCATGTGTAGATGGGAACTAATGTGTGTACCTTGACAGATTACTTTTCCACAGTTCCCTCACTACTCACCGAGCCACACTCCCCCTGGTGACATCGCTGTGTACAAGTGTGCTGTCCGCACCTGAGAGTCTTGCCGCAAGTATCGCCACACGTCGGGATGTCCTCGGTACATGGGAGTTCATACTCTGGCAAATACACGGGGAAACAATCAAATCTGGTACCTGCTAACAGGTGAGGTGAAATGGGGTTTAACGTCGCCTCCAAGATTATTGCACTTATACAGCGATGTGCATCACGTTTGTGTGTGGCTACTTGTACTAGTCCGGACTGATGCCGATTTATAGTGCTAGCTCACTGAAATACAATGCTGCAGTTTAACATGAATAGCCCACTCAGACACAGTATACTGACTAAGAGCCGACCAGTCCTTGTTTCAGCCCCTTAATGCCGAGCGCCAAGTAACAACAAGTACCATCTTTTTACTTCTTTTGATATGATGAGGCGGGGGATCGAACCCAGGAACCTTCCGCTCTCCTGGCGGAGGCTCTACAAGTCGACCACAGAGGCGGTCCCCTGCTAACAGTGAACAGTTCGAAACAATAACACAATTCACAGGGGATAGTACTTGAATTATCTTATGGGTCTCATTGATGTTTGTTCATGTGTCAAATCAATGCACAGATGACTCGGACACAGACCTACTAATTCAGAAACAAAATGCTGTCCTTCAGGAAGTTTTTGATATTGCGCGCCACTGCTTGAAAGCCAAGAATATTTGTTGCAATGGTTACCTGTTTTCTCACAAGGACATCTTCTCTTCCCAGACCTTGGACAATCACCACAGGCTCCCTGATGACAGATGTCCTCACACCGATGATTGCCACATCGCAGAGCTTTGCCACAGGGCTACAAACCAATCAATGAGTGAGTGAGTGAGTTTAACGCTGTTTTGAACAGTATTTCAGTTATATCACTAGATGTCAACTTGACGTGGGAGGAAAGTCTGTAGGAAATCCTCTCTGGTGACACCACAAGCACAGGCATGGTGTTGACAAACCTAGAAACATAACCAGGGCAAATCTGGAATTGGAACCCAGATTATAGGTTTCTGGCATACCTAAGGGAAGCAACTCTGCATTGACTTTTTTTTGTTTATCTGTTGATTAACGCTGCACGCTGCACACATTATTTCAGCTGTATGACGGCAGTACGTAAATAATCGAGTCTGGAACAGACAGATTGACGCCTGACCACGCCTCTCTCTCTTCATAATATTCTCTTAAAAAGCAGAAAAAATAACACTTAATTTGGCATTGATTTTAAGCGGTCTGTAAATAATCAAGACTCGACCAGACAATCCAATGATTGACATCATGAGCATCAATCCACACAATTTGGATACACTGACAAACAATTAACTACGTCACCAAGCCTGACCATCCTATCCATTTAGTGGCCTCTAAAGACAAGCACAGGTTGCTGGGGGCCTATTTCCTAGCCAGAGTCTACACATAAATAAAACATAACTGGTATTAAATGCTAAACAGAAAGGTTGGTGTTTGTGACAGTGTCATGTGAGCTGGTGTGTAGGTGGCGTCCCTACCTGGTCACACTTCCACTGGGGGCTGGCACATGGCCGCGTGGAGGACTTCTTCCCACACAGACAACTCTGAACACTCGTTTTCGGACAAGGTAAACATTCCCCTGAAAACCATAAAACAACGAAACAGTTTTAGTGTGGAAAAAGATAATCAAAGACAATCTACAGACATTCACAGTGACACATCAGAATACTTGATGACTTCACACATGTCAAATATGTCATTGTCTTGATCACAACACATTCATCATCAATATTTATTCATTAATTTGAGTGTTTTCGTTTATGTAAAAGATTCTTAAAACTTTAAATGAATGTTAAAAACAAGTGCTTTGACACATAAAACCGAAAAGCAACCAATTATTATCAATCATTTCAAAGTTGAGCAAAAATGTTAAATGCTTGTTCATAAATTCCGAAGTAATTCCGAGCATCACTTGACTTAATCAAGGTGAGGTGAGGTGAGGTGAAATGGGGTTTAATGTCGCGTCCAAGATTATTGCACTTATATAGTGACGTGCATGTACGTGTGTGTGTTTGTGTGGCTGTTTGTACTAGTCTGGACTGATGCCGATTTATAGTCTAGCCCACTGAGATACCATGCCGCAGTTTAACATGAATACCCCATTCAGACACAGTATACTGACTCCGAGCTGACTGGTCCTTGTTTTAGCCCCTTCATGCTGAGTGCCAGACAGGGTAACAACAAGTACCATCTTTTAACGTCTTTTGGTATGACGTGGCCGGGGATCGAACCCCTGACCTTCCGCTCTCCAGGCGGACGCTCTACCACTAGACCACCGAGGCGGTCTGGACTTAATCAACACTAAACCACTGAAACTGTCACCTTCATGCTGATCTACTGTATATATTTATGTAGTATTCATCGATTACTTTGTGAAAAGGGTTGAAACTCTATTCATTTTCCTGTTGGCAATGTGTCGGTTGCGAAACTATACTACTCAAAAAGAAGTTAAGGAACACCGGATTCTTATTACTATAGAAACATGAAAGAATTGGTGGTCCCTAACTTCTATTGAGTAGTTTGACGATGACCATTGTACAACCAACACTGCGTTTGATTGTTTCGGTTTGTAAGTGTCACTGCAATATTACTCCTATTTGTATAATTTGTGCTCCACAAGGCATGCTCATGCTGCACTCTGGTTGTGGAACATCTGCATAGGATCAAAACCAAACCAGATTACAAAAAGAGTCTTGCTATAAGGATGAAATACATGTTTGGAAGAAAAAATACATTGTACAGTAACATCTCTTGAAGAAGTCAATATGCAAAAACAAGGACCCAAAGGACCCAACCCCTGAGGGGGTCTGACCACCAATTAGGTCGGGTCCGAAGGTCTTTGTTTTCGCATATTGACCTCATCAGGGGTAACCATTAGTTTTGTTATACCAATATTATCTTTTAAGTTTATGAAGCCTTTAAACTGTCTTCTGTTACATTTCAGTAACTTAGCTGCAAACGCCATCCTGTAGTATCAGATGCCATCTTGTTTTCCAGCAGACGTGTCAATATTCATCACGTGACCGGTCAATACTGATCATGTGACTAGTCAATATTCGAGGTCAGTGTCAGTCACATGATTTGGAGGTCTACATTGAAATGAATTGTTCTGTCATGTGGATTAAACAATGGAATTGAAAGATCTTAATAGAGGTATAACAATGTACAATAAAAGATTTCAAAGATAATATGTTAGTCGAAAGGTCTGCCTGTTGAAAGAGGTACCTGGGTGACACGGCTGTTGACAGTTGTGTTGACCACATGACAGTCTGTGGCCACATGGCTGACCACATGCCCACTCTCTCCCACTGCATCTCTTGACCTGGGGCTGCTGGCGTCCACAGTAACACTTGGACTTGACCATCTGGGGACATGGTGGACATGGTCCTGGAAGGAGGAAGACATAGAGAATATTATACTCGTGTTCATTTCATAATATGTTTACGACACGAGTGTCAAAATAGCGGAATTTAGGCTCGAGTGTCGTAAACATAGTTTGACATGAACATGAATATAATGTTCTATTTATTACGGACGAAGATGACTAAATACAGAGACAAATTTTAGTGTTTGCCAATAAGGATTGCTAGTCCAAACAGCAGTGGAACCACAATGTCGAATGACGTCAACAATCGTCAGCTATGACGTCGTTTCTAGTGTAACGTCATTCCGACCTGACGTCACAATAAGATTTGAATGATGTCAACAATGCTGTCTGGAAGAAATTGTAGGATCAAGTGAGTTGGATATAACACCACTTTGAACAGTATTTCTTTTATATCGCAGCATGTCAGCTTCATGTGGAGGAAAGCTGGAATTGATGTAGGTTTTAGATGTCTACGACCTTGACAAACCAACATAATCAGGGCGAACCAGGGATTTGAACCCATGATCATAGGATTCTTGCACATCTTCATCATATTCACCTTGACTGATAGCATCATCTCAGGCAATGGCTTTTGAAAACATAGTGCGGGCAGCCTGAGTCTTTTTTGGGGGGTGGGGATTGGGTGTGTGTGTGTTGTTCATGATAGTATGTAACCACATAAACAGTGGTGTGTTACCATATAAACAATGTGTACAATCAACCTGGAAAGGGCCTCCCTACATAAATGTATTCCTTGATGAGTAAAATACTGGAATACAGTTTTTCACTACCCTTGGACTTTGAATATTAAAGGATTTTGTTGTTGTTTTTAAATGAAAATAAAAATGCAATATGCGGTGAACTTAAGGATGATGTGGGCAGTGCCTAAGAACAAAGACTATTAATTTTTTTAGCCTTATTATTAGACCATAGTCTGGAACAAGTACATGTAGAAGCGAATCCTTATCCCAATTCATAGGTTCATTAACACATCAGTCTAAAAACAAAATTATCTCCCCTTGCTCGAGCAGCCAGTAATTGAATACAGGTGGTAGGTATATACAGGATAGCATTGATAACAACAGCTCTGTATTACTGATGGATCAAAGTTTGCGATAAGATGTCACTTAAACAGCATGCATATGTCCTTCGTATCACGTAAACAAATAGCACACTACATTATATTTTGTATGTGAAGTAAAATTGTTCTTGCCAAAATTAACATCAGCAGAGCAGTTTGTTTTATCGCAAAAAACTTTCAGACATGTTTTTTTTTCATTGGAACTGAGGACGATATGCAGACCTATACAGATTGGTACCATAGCTTGGGGCTTGGACCTGCTGATGCAGTGGAACCAGTTAAACATTCAGGTGGCCTAACTAAGTGTACGTGGCTGTAGAATATGTACCTGGGTGACAGAGGAGGAGACAGGCGTGTCCACAGTCCGGCCGGAGCTGTCGACCACACTTCTGACCACATGAGTGGGGAACTAGCCACGGGTCAAACTTGGGATCCTGCACCTTCCCACAGAAACAGAAGTACCTGTTCGGGCACTGGCTCTGCTGGTACTCATAGCGACACTTGGGGCTGGAACACACGTACAGCCACCATGCAATGATGAACAATGGAATAAATATTACGCTATACAAATATATAAGACAGCTACGCGATAAATCACAAAGAACAATGAAGATCGATGAGTGGCTTATTTCACGATAAAACATTGTTCTATCATGACGTCATTTCTGGAAATTCGAACAAGCACTCGCAACTTGATGACGTTGTAAATTGGACAACATTATTTTTGAGAGGGTTGTCAAGTGAGTTGTTGCCTTAGATGAATGCAATGGCCGAATGACCGCATCCAAGAGTGGGAGAGATATGACAATCGGTACTGGGAGAAAAGGTGCAGATAATTGAAGCGAAAATTGTGAGAATACCAAACATAACCCATCTTCCCGAGGCAAGAGAGTTAACTGACTATAAAAGTACAGTTTCCACCCTTGCCGAACTTGGCTGGTATTATGGAGTTACATTTTGGCTGGACTAAAGAGTCTATGCATAGTCCAATCGAAATCGCGCAATGAAATCGAAATCCGGTCAGTAAACTGTCGTGTAGATTTCGGTCGATTGCAGGATTTGCAAAGCATGTACACCGCCAACTCGTCAACAAATATTTTCCAAATCTTTTCATGTTTTTAACCAAGGTGCTCATGCAATTTGATGCACTTCGCAATGTAAGACCCGTTTTATCACACAAAAGAACTTGATTATCGATCAGATCGTCTTGACTGGGCGCTGCCATTTTGTTTCAGAGCTCCAGATAAGCTTTTGGTGTTGTGGGTATTTTACCCATGCATTTTAAAATCATTGGGTATCAGTAATTCTATCTTGGTATTCAAATTTCTGTTACCCACTAGTTTTTACACATGTGGGTATTTAAGTTAAATATTAAAAAACACTATTCATCTAGTCCCTGCAAACTGGTGTCGTGTGGGTTCGAGAGCTTTATAGGACTAAAAAATACCACGATACTTCCACAAGAAAGTGTGATGGCAAATGATAATGATGTAACTGTCATCGTGGAGTTTGGCAAGGTTGACGGAATGCCCGTATATAATTTCAAAATAAGTTGCTGATTTGCGTAGCGAATACGCAGGATTACTTCACAATATTTGGATATTTGGATGAGTTTTATTTTTGTAGCGTATCTGTAATGTTCATTGCGTATTTGATACATTTGGAATTTATTTTACTGCGTATTTCTGCATTTCTGATGTGTATTTTACGCAGATACGCAGCTTATCTGAAGCTCTGTGTTTGATACAAATGCAAGTGATACAAGAGGTGGAATCTGATTGGTCCATAGGAGAGGCTCAGAAGGGACATGACTTGTAATAGCCACTGGTGGCGCTACGATCGAGCCCAGGAATTACAGCCCAGTTCGGCAAGGGTGGAAACTGCACTTCTAAAGTCAGAAGTCTCTTGCTTGGGGAAGATGAACATAACCAAACCCCCTGTACATAAAACGGACTTGTCCAAAATTGCCAAGGTCAGATTGTATTCAGGTAGTCATCGTTATTTAAACATGGGTAAATGTTTTCAAAGCTTGTACATTTTATTGACAACTGTAAAAATGGCTGTACAAAATGTTGACATCTCACAGAAGAAATAAACAACTCGTTGTCATTGCTTGTCATACAATAAAACACTGCAAGGGGAATAAACCACTCGGGGCTGCACCCTTCATGTTTTATTCTCCCTTTATGTTTTATTGTATGATAAACAACTCCTACTCATTGATTATTTCTTAAATACAGCTATTCATACCAACTGTGGATTGCAAATATCAGAAGCACAGAAAAGATTGAGACATTTCTGAACATTTCTTACTTAAAAATATTAGTTCAAAAGTTAATGCCTTAAAACTAACTTCATATTTAGCCATAAGAAAAGTGCATCTGGTGTCCTACCTTTGTCAGTTTCTGTGCTTCACACCTCCTTCTATGAAAGCCACGTACATGGGTTATTGCTGACTAATCACCAATACAATTGCAAAGGGAGGGATGCATGTAGGGGTGGGTGTATACAAATTGTGAGCATTTGGAGGTTTGTTTGTACATTACGTGTGTAATGTTGCACTCAGCAATACTCCAGTTGTATGACACCGGCTGGTCAATAATCAAATCTATGGTGTCTAGCCGGGAGCGCCACATTTCAGAAATGGCTATTGCCGGTAGGGCCACATTTCCAGCTGAGTGCATTTCACCTATTCTAGCGGGTAATTAATTAATCCGATTACCGATACCTTTAAATGAGTGTCCCACATTTAAATTACTAAGCGTGGTGTTCTTTAGAGATACCTTTAAATGAGTATCTCACATTTAAATTACGAAGCGTGGTGTTCTTTAGAGATACCTTTAAATGAGTATCTCACATTTAAATTACTAAGCGTGGTGTTCTTTAGAGATCAAAGGCCGTCTTAATTGAAATTGAGTTCATCCTGTTATTCATAACATATTTAAGTGATGTCTTGTTCACTCCATATCATAACCATGGCAAACGCACAAGTTCAAATAAAGTTCATTGAAAGTGTCAGAGGAGGCGTACATTTATACTATGATGGCTTTAAGTTTCGGTGTAAGAGCAGTCGTGGTGAAAGAAGATACTGGTCCTGTATTGTCAAGGAGTGCACTGCAAGGATCACAACTCAGGGTGAGTTGCTCCACGCCATTGAGATCATGGGTCACTCCCACGACGCACTACCGTTCGAGTTTGAGGTTGATGCCTTTAAGGCTAGACTGATGGAGAGAGCGAGACTCTCTCACCAGTGGTCAGAACCTTCACGAAGAAAGAAGTACAAGGCAATCGATGCACGTATTGCGTCCCTCAAGATCCAGCTCCTGAACCAACACCTGAGTGAGATGGAATATGCTGACCACGTGGGCGACATCCTTCATCTGCAGTTATCATCCATTATGATATCCATATGCTATTCATATTCATCAATGTAAAGTTCTGATGAATATATATCCTTGTTGAATAAGAAATGAGAAAACAAGACTTGTTTTGTTATATACGGTAACCTGTTAGAATCACAAAGCATGTTTTGACAGCATAGCCGTGAGAGCCACATTATACAATCACGCAACCATAACCATTGCCGGGAGCGCCACATCAATTTGGGCTATCTATTTTCGAAATGTGGCGTTGCCGGCCTGTAACCAAATCTATTGCAGTGACTGCTAGCATTGTAGTGAGCTGTTATCTATGTGGTACATTTAACACCTAAATACCGATCAAAATCAACCCATAAACATCCGGGTTAGAATTGGCCTTCAGCAATCCATGCTTGTCATAAGAGTTGACTAACGGGATCGGGTTGTCAGGCTTGCTGAATTAGTTGATGCATGTCATCGTATTCCAACCATGTAGGTAGATGCTTATGATGTCAATCACAGGACCGTCTGGTCCAGACTGTTATTTACAAACCAGTCATGTAGCTGGAATATTGCTGAGTGAAGCGTTAAACAACAAACAGACAAAACAAAACTCACCAAAACCAGGGTAGAGCTGATGTGGGTCCAATATCGTCCTGGGACTGATAGACTTGTTGGTAGACGCCCTCTCGGACCCACTTCTGTATACAGGGGATGTGGAACATGCAAGCACACCCTTTACAGTTCCAGATCTGAACAAAGACAGTGTCAACATTAGAAAATAAGTATCAGACACAATACTAGCGACGTCTCATGGATACAGTGCTGACAAATCAAGACAAATAGTGCCCAGGCACTGTAGCTCACCTGGATAGGAAGTCAACAGTTTATAATGTCAACAAAGACAGACACTTTTAAAAGCTGACATTCAATATTTTCGGCAAAAATACTGATGTTCTTATGTCTTGAACAAGATATGATGTCACCATGAGGAATAACGTACAACCCAACGTTCAGTGAGCTAGTATCTATGGTTAGAGACTATGGTGATGCGGGGATGGTTTGGAGGGCATATAGCATGTGAGATAGGATAATTATATGACATATACTACCGTATTTGGGTACTCTCAAAATTATAGGGGGCTCTTATTAGGATATAATTTGGGTGAAAGAGTTCAAAGATCGTAAATTTTGTGGTTTATGCTGACAGCCTGAAATGATCCAAAAGAAAAGTCTGTGCGTATTATACACGACGGATATATTTTTTCAGAATTTAATTGCATGTAATTAATTGTGCATATAACACACGAGTGCATATTACACATAAATAAATAAGTTTTGTGTACATTGATCAATTGGAAGGGTGCTAATTGGGATTGTTCACTAGCCAATATATTAGTAAATATTGCCATGGGCGCTTTTTACGTCAAATGCGGTATTTAGTGTAAAATCTACAAATTTTTATGCTTATCCTATCTCACACCATGCATTTATCCCATGGTTGGACAGTGGGGTGCAGATACCCTAGCCCCCAAAAACACCATAACAGGCAATGTGACCTCTTTACATAAGTCGGATGTAACATCATGAAATCAGGTATAACATGTGTTACATATTTTCATGAAGGACATCGTTACACAAACGACGGTGCAGCTTTGAATAGGGATCTATTCAGCCACGACTTATAGCCAATCCGGAAGTGGTCTCCAGGCAATCACTTCTTCAAAACAGCCCAGACCACTCTCTCCTCCAATAGGGTGAGCCAGCTTGGCATCTCTTTTACCACTTCATCAAAGCTATCAATCACATCCGCAGGATTGAAGCATGCTATTATGAGAAGAGGAACGAAAAACTATGACAGCAATCGCACAAAGCAGAGGTTAGCAGGTAAGGGTTTGGGACACCGTCGAAATAGCAGTGCCTTGCGGCGACTTTGATGTTGAAGACGTGTCTCTCTACAGAAGAGTCACTTCACCCTCCATTGGGTTCTAAGTCTGGGAACCCGAATAACAATGACAATAAACCATGGAGAGAGCTGCAGGAGTGGGTACATGGTGGGCACCTGTCAACTGTTTCGCCAGGACCAAGGGACCAAATTGATGGAGTGACTGTCGGTGACTGAGATTGGGAAGTGAAGACTGTGTCAGACTAACAAAAACAACCCTCCATGATGGTGGACAGGGTGCTGTTGCTGTGCGAGGGCATTGGAGAGGCGATGGCTCATGTGGATTTGCCACAGGAGGAAGCTGCCCAGTGAAGGCGTAGGCACAAGGGATAGTCGAGCAGAGCTAGTGGTTCATATACTGCAGACATCAGATTGCAGAGGATGACATTGAGATCCTAAGTAGGGGGATGGAATTGGGGACGATTGGTCAGCCAACTCGTAGGACTGAATGAGGTACTGTAGCTCAACAACTGTCGAGATGATGGAGTTGATAAGTAGCGATAAGTAGCCAAAGTTTCCTGTTGGGGAGAAGCATTGGTCGGCTTAGTGATGTCACGAGCCCGACAGTAACTTTCAAATGCCTTCCATTTATTGTCACATAAGGCCTTGGTGGAGGTGTGGTGAGCCTCAGAGATGGTCTTGGCCGCTCTCTTTGAATACCCTTTGGTGACAAGTGACTTCTGGAGAGGAGCCATATTGGGAGTGAGTGAGTGAGTATGGTTTTATGCCGCTTTTAGCAATATTCCAGCGATATCACGGCAGGGGACACCTTAAATGGGCTTCACACATTGTACCCATGTCGGGAATCGAACCAAGGTCTTTGGCGTGACGAGCAAACGCTTTAACCACTAGGCTACCCGACTGCCCCGAGCCATATTGGGAGGTGAGCATTAAAACTGGATGCAAAGAGGTCAACATTTGGGCTTGTATTTGGGCAGCAAATCCCTGGAAAATCGTTGGAAGGAGACGCAATTCCTTTGGGGGTGGGTGGTTGGTCTGGTATGGACAGGGAGTCTGCTAGGCTGAGGATCCCTGGGATTGCTCTTGCTTGAACATGTAGACACAGAGAGTAGACCAGCCGGAAGAGTGAGTGAGTTTGGTTTTACGCCACTTTTAGCAATATTCCAGCAATACCACGGCGGGGGACACCAGAAAATGGGCTTTACACAATGTACCCATGTCGGGATTCGAACCCAGGTCTTTGGCGTGATGAGCGAACGCTTAAACCACTAGGCTACCTGACTGCCCACCAGCCGGAAGAACTCCAGAGCCATCGACAGGAGGGACGCTGACTTGAATGAGCTACTAATAGATTGTATGACTAAATCTGGCACCAATGGGATACTACCAGGATGATTGCCTTGAATTACAAGTTGTTGATATGGACCCTCTATTCTTCATCGGGCCAGAGCCCTGTCACTTGAAGATCTAAGAGATGAACTCCCCAGTCCACGGTTGAGGCGTATACGAATATGTGATGGGTTGGGAGGAACGGCTTCAAAGAGACTCCTTCGCAGACATTTGACCTCTGCAGCTACCACTGGCACTCAGATGCTGGTGTATTGACAACGGGAAACAGATCAGGACATGGCATTAAATGTAGTGTGAGTGAGTTGGGTTTAACATCGCTTTTAACAGTATTCCAGTTATATCGCGGTGTGTCAGCTTAATGTGGGAGGAAAGCCCCAAGTGATGCAGGTCTCAGATTTTTAACACTTCGGTGACACCCACGAGCACGGGCATGGTGCTGACAAACCTTGAAACATAATCGAGGTGAACTGGGATTCAAACCCACAATCATAGGTTTCTGGCATGCCCAAGGGACGCAACTCTGCACAGCGAATCGCGGCGCCTTAGACGACTGGGCCACCCGTGGGACTACCATGAAGGGGTCACATCGCCTGTTATGGTGTTTTAATGGGCTAGGGTGTATGTGCCCCACTGCCCAACTGTGGGATAAATGCATTACTAACATGATGATGGTGAGGAAGATAGCAATTCACTTACTGGTTCTTCTCTCTTGATGGTGTCAATACACACAAGGCAAGCTGATGTGCCCGATCGGAACGAGTGAATTAGGTCATCCTGGGCCTTGTTCACATCTACACTGACACCACCTGAAACACAAGGTCAAGGTCCCATATTCATTACAAGAGGATGAATTGCTTATTCTTGTTCAATTAGGATTAGTCTAGCAAGTACCTTGTGACTACATTCATTGGGTGAAATCAGTGAGAAAATTACTTTGCACAAGTAAACTGAACAAACATTGAAATTGATGAACACTTGAACAAGAACAGATTTTTAGAAGACCGATTTCTGTTTGAATTTAAAATTATTCTTCTGGTTGCCACAATTAAAATTCCAAACGGCACATGATGTTTTTATCAGCGCCTTGTGGCACATTTGAAAACACTACATGTCTATCGCTCTGAGAGATTAGTGACTATTCTTGTGACAGGAATACTTAATCAACAAGGTATTCCTCTGGAGAAGAGCTTACTATAGTTCTTTGAATATCCACTGAATATTGATTCCAAGACATTGTTTCCAATGTCATCTTCCTCCTCGGAACTTTCCGACTCCACGCAATTGTCCTCCAGGTGGCGCTGTATCGACTGCTGATGAGACGCACTAACTTCCTTGAACCGATCTTGGGCAGATTTATCATCTAAAAAGAAAAATATTTTGAAAGAAAACAAAAGATAAAATTCAACTACAATACATTGCCAGAAGCTCTTTATGTGTACTCATCCAATCAGAACATCACGATTTGGACGATAGGAATTTTTTCTAAACCAGCTCAGGGGCCGATATTCGACCCTAAATCTGCAGGAAATTTTAGATAAAATTCCAAATTGTTTGATAGGCATTACTTAGAAGTTGACGGATGAATTAGAAAATTGTTTATGGATAACAACTTCTTTATTTACTGCAAAGGCGATGTATAAGGATCTACACTGAAACGTCACCTCTACAGTAAATAAAGAACTTGTTATTCATAAAAAAAATTCTAATTTGTAAAATTCCCAAAATTGGAATTCAAAATTTCTCAGCGCTGGTCATTATTAACATGATAGTTATAGTTAATGTCATGACTGAGCAGAAATGACTTGTCTTGAATAAAGAAGAGTGAGTGAGTGAGTGAGGTTTTACGCCGCTTTTAGCAATATTCCAGCCATATCATGGCGGGGGACACCAGAAATGGACTTCACACATTGTACCCATGTCGATTCGAACCCGGGTCTTCGGCGTGACGAGCTAACACTTTAGCCACTAGGCTACCCGACCGCCCCTAAATAAAGAAGATACTTTAATGGTTGCTTATACATTATCACATTGAATGCAATGTTACACATTACAAAAAACATAAATAAATGACAAAGTTTTTTTTCACAATTTGCCCATCAAGTGCACTTTGTTTAGAATTCTAGATCAATAATGATCTAAGAGACTGAACTACAGCCCTCAATTTTATCATGAAGTTTACAATACAGTTTATTAGCCTTGGGTAGTTAGCTAGTTTTAAATGTCTAGTATACAAGTGTTTTGCCCTGTTACCTTCAGCCTTGTTCCTATTCCAGGCAGGGCCGCCAACTTGGTTGTTTTTGTTTGGTTGATGGTCTCCGGCACCCCTCCCTCTTCCACGGCCCCTCCCTTTCAAGTATGCGGGAGTCGCATCCATCTACAAACTAAACAAGAGAGTTTGAGTGAGTTGCGCAGTACAGGGATTTATCTAGACTTGCTTAGTCAGAGGCTGACATTCGGCTCCAAGTCTGCAAATGTCAAAAGCATCTCATTATATTTTAAACACTGGCTCTGAATAGTTAATATTATTTATCATATAATGGAGAGTATTCTTGATGTGATTAACCAATCTGATGCACCAGGTTTTACAATCTGATACATATGTAAATGAGGTCATACAGCAGAATCCTACGCAATAAACTACTGACTAACCTGCTAATGTGCCCAATAAGTTTAGGTACTGGAAGTTCTTTGATGGTGATTATGATTATTGCTGCACATCTTTTGACACAAAGATAAATGGGGTTGTTCACTGAAAGACTGTATTCATATGCAGCTTCTAAAAGTTCTCTAATTGAGGGAAATTACATTTAAACATCAATTGTTTTAAGAATGACATTATATGACATATGATATTTATGATACAGAAACACACTCAGCAAATAATCACAGGAAAACCAGTTAAAATATTTTCAAAAATATATCTAAGTATGTATAAAACATTGTAGCCCAAAACCCAAATGTTAAGAGTAAGTTACAATTTAACATCGCATCGGCATTATTTCAGTCATGTAACGACAGGAACAAGTTGATATATATATATATGTGTATTAGATATCATGCAACTGTGGACACAAAAAAATTGGAGAGACTTCACGCTCCATAGCCAACAGAATAAAAGAACACAAGACACTTGTTGAAGAATCTGACATGAAATCTGCCCTTTCGGAACATGTCATCAAAAATATTGACCACCATATTTCCTGGCCACAAAACAAGATACTCCATACCAAAATCAGTCATTGGAAAAAGAGGAAACTTCAAGAAAGCATTGAAATCCAAAGAAAGAAGCCAGCCATTAACAGGGACCAAGGTATCTGACACACACACACCTACCCATTGTGTACTCCCCTGTGCTATAATCGCATCATCAACTACAATGGATACATTGATTGCCTTATTGCTTGTGTCACAATAGCCAGATCCTTGTCATCACAACACTTTCGGTGTACTTAATTAATCTACTCCTACCAATCTCATTAGCTTCATCATTATATTGTTATCTTTATACATTAATCCTATGTCATGGGCTTTGTCTTTATATTGTAATCTTTGTACATTTATCCGATTCACCTGATGAAGGAGCAAGAAGTAGCTCTGGAATGTGGTGACAAGGAATTAAAGAAGTTGCTATCCATAAAAAAAGTGTCATGTATTCATGAATACAACTACAAGGTTATATTTAAAAACAAATTTGTCAAACATATTTGGGTATAACAATATTATTTACAACATGGGCCATATAATGTTAAGAATACCATGTTGTCTATCAGCTATGGAAGATTGGGGAAAGAATATTAACTCTGACCTGAATCATATGTCACTGAAACAAGTTATAACACAGAAAACACACTCATATTGACAGCTGCATGAATAAAATGCTTAGTGATGACCCAAGGCTTGATCAGCGAAAGAAACATGTGACCTGAACATGTTACAATGAAATTCCCTTTCTGTACATGACATCTCAGTTATATATTTTTGGTACAAAACCCAAAAGAGATTATTCAAGTAAACACCGCAGTAGTAGGCCTAGCAGAGTTGAAGCCAAGTCGAAATTAGGGCTTCACTGCGGTGTCTACATGTGAGAAATCTTGCTTGGTACTGTAGACTTGCAGATAGCTAACAAGTCCTTCATCACAAACACTTCAAACAAGTCTTATGCGTAGAGAAAAAAACCCAGAAAAGCTAAAATGACAGAATATCGCTTGGCTAATGTAAAATGTAATGTTTTGCTGAGAAATAATAAATTATTCGTAGTTTCATTTTACTAAGATAAACAATAACAAGAAGCGTCACAAGCCAAAATTATGTAAATGCGGGTAAAACAACTTGACACCGACACAATGACAGTCATTAAACGTCTGTTTCGTTTCTGGATCATTCTGTTCCATCTTGTCAAAATCTAACAGGTGCGCAAAGACGACAATGCCGCCGGATTATGACCATCCAGCAAAAAATCTCTCTGTGATCAACACGTAAAATGAACACAAAACCATTAATGAAATCATTGTTCCCATGGGTCGGTACCAGTAATGTTTGCTCTGTTTTCTTCTGTCGTTCTGATATTATTTAGATGCTTCCAACTTCTGAATGTCTCGCCGACGTGGGAGCTGACATGTTGGTTTAGGAATTGTGGGAACACATTAGACGAGTTATTTTTATGACGATGTTCGAAATAAATTATATTTCATCCAATATGAGGTGATATATTGTAAAATAATAAAAAAATCCAGATATCTAAACGACTTAGTCAAGGAAATAAGATGCTTTATAATAATTCCGATAATCTCATAACAACGCGAAGAGGAGTGAAAGAAAATGGCGATGGTTTGACAATTTGTGTTGGTCAGCCACCTGTTTCTTTTAGTTGTTATAGTCACACTGGGGGAAGGGTGTTGATAAAAACGAAAGAAATCCCTAGGTGATAAAGCTGCGTATGAATTCAAAGGATAAAGAAACCTCACAAGGCGGGATCGAAGCCGCAAGGTAAAATGACAATCGCCAGTCGAAATACTCACACCACAGCCTCAGTTTGAATTGCGTAAAAAATGTTTTTAATGTTGTGCGTTTCTTTAATTAGTATCTCTGTTTTTTTGTGAATTGTTATACTACGCTGTCGTTATAGAATCAGCAGGTAATAAATGGCACAAATAACCTAATGCCAAGCACACACATTCATGAGATATTTCTCTACAAATTGGTATCACTGACGGCCGAAATCAAAACAGTACCAAAACCATAATAACAGTGTCATGTAACTTTTTAATAACCCATCTATCACACCTTCCAGATGCATTCTCATGTATGTGGATGTCTTATGTCAAAATATACAGGCTAATGCGGCTATTGTTTGTTTCAAAAGCTACTTGCTAATATTAGGACACCTACCTAATTTTGGAATTAGGCTAGATGCAATCAATACCCGGGGATTGACTTAGGCCGTGATTCCGGGATATTCTCGCAGTTGTCACAGATATTGCATCAACATTAATTCAGAGCAATTGAAAATAGCGTACATCTTTCAATAGTTTATCCGCATTGACACTCTCATTTCCACCTTCAAACATTGAAGAAGTTGTATTGCTTGAATAAAATTATCTACAAGGGATAATTCTAGGCCAACATTTTCAAATACAATGAGGCATTTTACATTGTGCTGTATGTGCGTACCTCGAGAATATTTGAAATTTTTGTCACTTAGGGGCGATCGGGTAGCCTAGTGGTTAAAGCGTTCGCTCGTCACGCCGAAGACCCGGGCTTGATTCCCGACATGGGTACAATGTGTGAAGCCCATTTCTGGTGTCCCCCACCGTGATATTGCGGGAATATTGCTAAAAGCGGCGTAAAACCATACTCACTCACTCACTTTTTGTCACTTAAATCCTAGCAGAAATCAAGGATGTACATGTATTTTGGAATGACAAAACCAAACCAAAATGAATATACATACAACTCTTTCTCCATATGAATATGCAAAGTTCAGATCACAAACGGTCGTATTTAAGATGAGAATCGCCTAGACTTTAGATAAGACATCACTGGTTTCATGAACGTATACCTTCTTGCAAAAATGGCCAATGTTCATGAATTACGAATTTGAACTATTTCTAGTGGCCAAACAACAAGTTGGAGATTTTTTAGAATATGCTATGATAATCATTCAAATGTAACTCATGTGAATGTCAACAATCTTTTTAACTTCAGGTTACTCGTAAACATTTTCTGGCTGCTGCACATGGCAAACATGCTGCCTTCTACAGAAAATAAATGACTTAATTGTTGCTAATTTAAACAAAAGGGTGAACCTGGAGCAAAAGTCACTGTATAATGAACTGTCACTTCTAATTATTTAAAAAAGTCCATATTGATAAGATTTCATTTGATACGGTCAGACACCGGGTCTTTGATACAGTACACGCTACAGGCACACCATTTAAAACTGTCGCTATTTCATGTCATCGCTTTGAATATATTAAGTTACGATCTTAACAGACATTGTCGAAGACCTAGAAATTGTTTGTTCCCCGCATGCCAATGAAATGAACAGCTGATGGTGGTAAACATGCCTTATCTGTAATTATTCTTGCAAATAATTCCTCCTAAAGTGGACAATGGACTGAAATACATTAATATTAATGTATTTTCTCCTAAAGTAGACAATGAACAGAAATATAAATACTAATGCATTTTTTGTTGATACTGATGGTAATATTTTTAAATATTCACACTGGAATAATTAATGTTGGAAAATATCGGAGGATGTATCTTTATAATCTTGTAACATTAATTGCAACGTACGGTAATTCGAATCACAAATACCGAATATTAAATGCAGTTTCCACTGTAGGAAGACAAAATTTCTCTGAAAATTTGCAAAATCTCATCACGGGCCAAAAAATCTCATTACTTTTCATTTGCTTTTAGACCAGGGGGGATTTTCTTTCATTGGTGAAACATTCAAGGTTAATCTTGTCCTTGATACGAAACAATACTTTTGTGTTTAGCCTTTGAAAGACCGGGAGCACCTTTAGAATACAGTACCACAAAGAGTAGTGCACTTTGTTGGATTCAATAAGAGTCGCGTTGCCAGCTTGAAGCTAAGCTGGGGCGGTCGGGTAGCCTAGTGGTTAAAGCGTTCGCTCGTCACGCCGGAGACCCGGGTTCGATTCCTGACATGGGTACAATGTGTGAAGCCCATTTTTGGTGACCCCCGCTGTGATATTGCTGGAATACTGCTAAAAGCGGCGTTAAACCATACTCACTCACTCACTCACTCACTCACTCACTCACTCACTCACTCACTCACTCACCCTGAAGCTAAGCTCTTCTAATTAGTTAATCTAATAAGCAAACACCCTACCTCGGTACCACAGGCGCTATCACAAATAATTAGTACTCGTTTACCAAGTCATCAGCACCTGATTGTTTATGTTCATGTGCAGTACCCATTTTCTTCCGTGAAACTTTATAAAACTTGCATGGAGTTTCCTCAAGTTATGTTGGATTAATTCATTATAAGAGAAAGCTATCCCATACCCTACCTCACAACTGACCCTTATAATCGTAATGGGGTTCCTAACCCAAATGATTGTAAAGGGTTGCTTCATTGGAAAGGGGATTCAAGAGCTAAGGATAGATTTGGGTGTTACCTACCCTAACCCAACTAACCCTTAGGATCAAAGAGGCATGCGAGATCTGTGAAGTGAGAGCCACAGTCGGCAGCCTGCGCCAGTTAACACTATCTTTAGCTGTGCCCGGTGTACTGCATTGTTGCCAGACTGTCAGTGTGCACTGTAGGGTTAACAGCTCTGAATTTATCACAGGTGTCCCATATACTCGCAGTTAAAAAATATCCTATCTATTGGACCTAAATATGGATATCTTACTTGACTGGGATTTGTTTGTGTCTTTATTAAACATAGTGTGTCGTAAATATTTGCAGATAGCAAATAGATCACATATTTCATTGAGATTTCTCCTTGACTAACGCTGATGTCACAAATAACATTTGTTACATTTGACCACTTTCTAAATGGCATGGTGTATTCATAGCTTTCAAGGGAGCATAACAATTGTCAGAGGGGTACACCGAGTATGTTATGTAGACTACCAGTTGTTAGACTTTCATTTCGTGTAAGTCTCGGTGGCTGAGTAGGTTAGATAGCTGCCTCTGTGTGCTGACCATTTGGTGCCTCACTCTGAGTGTGTGTGTTCAAATCCAAGATGGGACTCGACCCCTAAAAGTACTAGAATTTGTAGATGCCATTGTGTATTCATAATATCGATGTCACTCACCACATTTCAAGGTGAGGTAACCCTATCCCTATTGCAAAAGAAAAATGTTATCTACAGAATACCCAACCAGTGAAATCAGAAACACTGTCTGATATATTCAAACTTAAAGCAAAGGAAACAATTAACCTCAAAATTTGATATTGAAATACTTGAATCTTAATTTATATTAAAGCTATTAAAGTGTTTTTTTAATGACATTGGGATAGACTTAAAAAATAACAGTCTTGGTTCTCAGGCACCGCCAACACATCATCATTTAGTCTGCCACACGTTTCATTTCTATTTCCATTTTCTTTAAAAATCCTTAAATATTCCGCGTCTCTAACACACAATACTGGCAGTGAAATGCTACAATACTTAAAAATAATGCAATCCTATTTAACATGCAGCTACTGCAATGCTTTACTGCGCATATGGTCATGATGGTAATAGGTGTTTGTGTGCTTGTTTGCCATTTTCAAATTTGGTCAATGAAAACCTGATTTTTTTTATAAAACATCACTAGACATGATGATTTACAAATTCAGCTGTATTTGTGTAGTGTATGCCAGACGATGTTTCATACGCATAGATTAATATTACAGGTGTATTTGTCTCGTAAAATAAACCGGAATAAGCAGTCAGCTGTTCACACATTTTCTCCCCAATCTATGTGTGATTTAGTTTAAGAAATACTTAATGTCATGGCCAATATCATAACTGAAAAGAATTTTCACTCCAGTGATAGGAAGACCGAAGACTTTGTATTGCTAACGACTAATGTTCACTTCAAGGAAAGTGATTTGCCGATCAGATCATACTTGATTTCTCCGAAATTAATGCAAATAAAATTGAATGAAATGTTGGATAAAAGTAATTTAATAGATTTCAACCGATACACAATGAACACTTTCATAGCCAGATTGTGTACCAGGATTAACTTGCATACTTCAGTACGGATTTGTTGACATGCTTCTGCTGGTGTTGTTCTCATGATAACGTCAAACCAAAGCTCATTGTATGCATGTATTATGCACACCCTGGTAGTCCAACAGTAGTTAAATACTGTATTCCAGCCCTTTCCCAGGTTGATTGTACACAGATGTTTATTTGGTTATGTACTAGTCTGGTCCCCCCACCCCCCCCAAAAAACAGAAAAACAAAAACAACGAAAAAATAAAAACACCCCCCGCACTATATTTACAAAAACCAATGCCTGGGGACCAATTCGTGTTTTTTTTTAAGCCTTACTTTTCCTTCATTTATTCCCAATTATGTCATTTATGCGACATTTTGTGTCATGTAATATTCCCACAAGTCAATCAGATGGCATTTCATCTTATGAAATACTGATGTTTGAAGTTAAAATTCTGATGTTTGAAGTTGAACACTGTAAAACAAAGTATGAATTCAGTTTCCTTTTGTAAGTGATGTAAATGGAAATCACGTTTCTTTCTTTCCATAGTTTTAGTCACCTGACTGCCAGAGTCAATTGCTGATCATATGATGCAGCCGTGATGCAGATGATCTGCACAAATTAGAAGACAAACTTTTCTACCTGACCAGAAACTTTATGAAGGGTATATGGCCAGATTCTACAGATTGCCATTGTGTTATGATTTTGTTGTTATCCATCCTCATCAATAAGCGAAACAGTTGAAATGTTCTTTATATAGATCTTTGCTTGCTTCCTTGTCACTCTGGTAAACAATAGCTTTGTTTGTAACTAGAACAGGATTTAGTTATTACTGTGAGGATAGGAGAAACTAATTATACATCCCATTAGGCTGCCACAACATAAACAAAATTACCGTAATCAACGTAATAAGCGCCCAGGGCACTCTCAAAATTAGAAATAGGGGGCGCTTATTAGAATATTATTTTGAGTTGAAAGATTGTAAATTTCGTGGTTTATGCTAACAGCCTGAAATGTTTACATACGACAGATATATTTTTCAAGAATTTAATTGCCCTTAATTAAGGGTGATATAACACACGAGTGCATAATATACACAAATAAATAAGTCTTGTGTACATTGATCAATCGGAAGGGGTGCTGATTGGGATTGTTCACTAGCAAATATATTAGCAAATATCGCCGTGGGCGCTTATTAGAGCGGGGCGCTTATTACGTCGAATACGGTATATCCAAAGAAACCTTTGCATAGCATGACTCAGTTTGATAGCTCTTACTCGTAGCATTCATGAACCCTTTGGGGGTTCTGGGTTAAAAATGGTCCCCAGCAACCTATGCTTGTCAAATGGGACGATTTAATGAATCAAGCTTTCACTAAAGTTTCAGGCGGGGTTGATTGCATTTGATTGTATTCTGTCGGCATGGATTGTTACTCATAATATCAATCACTGGATTGTTTGGTCCAGACTCCATTAAACAGCTTGCACCATACAGCTTGAATATTGCTGATTGCCGCATTAGACCAAAAACAAAGATAAGATAGTGGCCACGGTGACATCCCTTACATTTGTTTCTTTTTGTCTGAGTTCCTCATTAAAGTTTACTTTCGATAATATGCCGTATAACGTAACAACTAATATTTCAGTGTCTCTGATACCCAAGCTTCCACTGGTGCCAGTGCTCTGCCTAAGAGTGAGGACAACATGTAAGTTTACAAATTGCCGTGTATAGTTCATGTATGCTCCGGACTGCCTCCGTGGTCTAGTGGTAGAGAGTGGAAGGTCCGGTGTTTGATCCGCGTCATACCAAAAGACGTTTGAAGATGGTACTTGTTGTTACCCTGTCTGGCGCTCGGCATTAAGGGGCTAAAACAAGGACTGGTCGGCTTGGAGTCAGTATACTGTGTCTGAGTGGGGTATTCATGTTAAACTGCGGCATGGTATCTCAGTGGGCTAGCACTATAAATCGGCATCAGTCCGAACTAGTACAAGCAGCCACACACGTACATGCACATCGCTATATAAGTGCAATAATCCTTGACGCGATGTTAAACCAAATTTCACCTCTCCTCACCTCACCACAGCTGGCATACATGAACATTGAATTTTACTGACTTAAAATGAGTTTCAAGGATTTCTAGATAATCTTTCTTTGACACTAGTAAATATGATAAACATTAATTAGGACCAGTAATTTTTGAATTGATATTGTCCAACTGGCTTAAACATCAGTGTCTATATTTTTCAAACTTATTACAGTATGAAAGTACATACATTCGTTGGATGTTTTCTATTTTTATGTAAAAAAATTAAAATTGTAATGAACCTATGCAATTCATATTCAGATTTTTTTGGATACAGTGATAGTTATCAATGGGGTAAAACGTAGTGTTTGAAATTAGGGTGAGATCGTATGACCAACCTTCCACCTTTCCCCCCTCTCTCCACTAGGTCTACCGAGGTCGTTATATAATTACTGAAAAGAGCAAGCTAAAAACACTGCACACCCTGAATGAAAACAAAAGCAGTTTCTTACCTTCAACATGTTGCATGTACATCTAAATTATCAGGAAACGAGCAGCAGTGCGCCAGCTGATTGAGAAGTACTACACTCAGCTGACAGATGGGTGTGGCAAGGCAGACTGCGCCAACAAGGCATGTGCATCGTGCCCTGGGTTCTGTTACAAGCACATCGACCGCAATCAGCTAGCAGTCCATGCCATGAAGTTGTGCCAAGAGAAGGCGGATCTCTGTGATCAACAGCCCAAGAAAGTGGCCAAGTTTCCCGTCCAAGAAACCAGCCAAGGCACTTCATCAAAAGCAAACAAGCCTGATGGGGATGGTGCCTCAACATCAGGCCACATCAGCAGCAAAAGTATTGCCTCTGAGGCCAAGATATACACAAGAAGTAGGTTGTGTTCAATGTCGGGGCCAAAGGCATGCTGATTTTGATATTTTCCTCACAGACAAATATAGCTCCTTCCCAACATATTGGTGTATGCCTGAGATATTTCGATGTAAAGTAAAAATTGAACTTTCTCATTACAAGCCAGTACAATTTGACATGGAGATAAATTTAATATGATATAGAATATACATGCTTCAGACTCATGCTTCATTCTTATGAGTGAAGTATCATTAGCTACTCAAAACATCAAAGTATTTCATAGTGTGTGTCAGTAATTGAAACACACGTGTAGTCATCAAGAGGCTTGAAATAATAGGGTCACAGTGACACTGTGATAAATCATTTAGAGTTGCGTGGATTGATTATCATAATACAGTCAAGTTCTGTTAATCCGACATAGTTGGTTGCATATGATTATGTTGGATTAACGAGTATGTCGGATAAGTCGGATACTGATTAAGTAGTATCGGCGTTCGTGATCGTAAATCGAACAACTACACGATAGATAACAATTAGAGTTGCGTGGATTGATTATCATAATACTGCAAGTCCTGTTAATCCGACATAGTTGGTTGCATATGATTATGTTGGATTAACGAGTATGTCGGATAAGTCGGATACTGATTAAGTAGTATCGGCGTTTGTGATCGTAAATCGAACAACTACACGATAGATAACAATTAGAGTTGCGTGGATTGATTATCATAATACAGTCAAGTTCTGTTAATCCGACATAGTTGGTTGCATATGATTATGTTGGATTAACGAGTATGTCGGATAAGTCGGATACTGATTAAGTAGTATCGGCGTTCGTGATCGTAAATCGAACAACTACACGATAGATAACAATTAGAGTTGCGTGGATTGATTATCATAATACTGCAAGTCCTGTTAATCCGACATAGTTGGTTGCATATGATTATGTTGGATTAACGAGTATGTCGGATAAGTCGGATACTGATTAAGTAGTATCGGCGTTCGTGATCGTAAATCGAACAACTACACGATAGATAACAATTAGAGTTGCGTGGATTGATTATCATAATACTGCAAGTCCTGTTAATCTGACATAGTTGGTTGCATATGATTATGTTGGATTAACGAGTATGTCGGATAAGTCGGATACCGATTAAGTAGTATCAGAAAATGGAACAACTACACGATAGATAACGATACAAACACGTAATAAAAAAAATGAAATATTCTTATTGTTATGTTACATTGTTGGCAAATTAACACGGAGTACGCTGATCACTGTGTCGGATTAACGAGACTGATTAATGCATGATTTCTGTAATTTGTTGCAAGTTAGGTGTGTGGGAGTCAGAGTGCCAGACTGTCGGATTAACGGGTCTAAATAGCACTGATTTAATCAGCTCCCATCATTAGTGTCGGATAAAGCCGATTGTCGGATTAATGAGGCTTGACTGTATAATGTCAATCACTAGATGGTCTTCCCCAGACTCGATAAATTACAGACCACCATCATATAGCTGAAATATTGCTGAGTGTGGCGTTAAGCAACAAACAAACAAGCAAACTTTTCATGGAACATGTTCTGCATGTCACTGGCTGCAATAAAGTTAATCTTTCATTTTGAAAAATTCATAATGGTTGAGTGACAGGTCGACTTAGAAACCCATTTTTGTGCCCTTTCCACCTGATCACTTCTATTCAGTAACCAGCTTCCAAGAACAAGGAGTAACACATGAGCTGGATGGTAAACTGGGGTTGGGCTGACTCAGGGATAGGAGTTGGCACCAGCCCAATAGCATGAGTTAAAGGTATACCGTGGGCTAGTAGAGTTTCAGGCGACCATGAAGATTCCGGGGTAGAATAGGTCTTCAGCAACCCATGCTTGCCGTAAAAGGCGACTAACGGGATCGGGTGGTCAGGCTCACTGACTTGGTTGATGCATGTCATCGATCCCAATTGCGTGGATCGATGCTCATAATATTAATCACTGAATTGTCTGGTCCAGACTCGATTATTTACCGTCCTATAGCTGGAATATTGCTGAGTGCGGTGTTAAACAACAAACCAACAAACCAACAAACCAACCAAGAGTTTCAGGCTCTATGGGGGCTCTTATATAGAATCTCTATTTAGCCTAGTAAATGTTTTTATATTTTGATGGCTAGAAAAGTGTAAAATGTTTAAAGCTTGTGGCACGATATTAGGCTGTGGGTAAGTGACACAAAGTTACTTTCTATCCAGGTACATTGTAGTATTGTTACCAGTGTAATTGTTTTGCTCATCAAATTTCTTCATTAATCATTCATGTTTATAGAACAGTGTCCTTCGTACGAATGTTGATGTTTCTAATAATATTTGGTTAAAAAATCAAACTGTCTTAATGGTTTTGTCCTAATGAATATTTTTTAATTTTTCAGTTCCAGAAGTGAAATTCCTAACACTTGAGAAAATGAAGGGAGTAGTTGAAAGGTGTAAAGCACAAAGCGACTGGGCAGAACTGATAAGAACTATTGGAGAAGTGTTCAATAATCCGGAGTCACTCCTGCGGAGTTTCCGGAAAACTGAAAGCAAGCCAGAGATTGAAGAAAAGTCAGCTAAAGTACAGGGAGAAGGGGAAGGGTCTCTTTCTAATCCAGTTCAGGAGACTTGTGGAGCAAGTGCCATGGCAACAGCCACTGCCCCACTCTCGGTATCGGATATACATAATGAACATACATTAGATCTAGACTCTTTACGGGAGATGTATTCAATATTAATGGATATTCCTGATCATCCATTTCAGGGGGCTCTGAATCACGCACTTCTTGTTCTCTCAAACACAGTTGATATGGATTTGAAATACCACCATGCGTATGATCGTGATCCCAACTATATCAACATCTTCATCATAGTGCTAGAGATTCCACTCCTTCACAGCCCAGAATTTATTGAAAGTGCATTTCCTGTGTTTTGTCGAGCCCTTGGTCAGTTGTCAGTCAAAGGCCAGGCGAAGCTAGCGCAAGTGTGGTCAACATTCGGGACAGATAAACTGCGGGAAACGTTGCAGTCCTTGCAACAGCTCATCACGGTGAAGGTGATTAAGGAGGAAGGGCAGTGGGGGCGGGGTTATCACTTGAACGATGATGAAGGCATTCTAAATGCAACCAAAGTCATGAAGATATTGTTCTATGCCAGTATTTATGGTGGCAAAAGAGACTCACAAGAACTTTTAGATGAAGAGAAGAAAACAAATGAAGCTGATGACAGTATTCAGAATGAATTTCTCCAAGGTGCTGTGGCACATGAACCTAAGGAGCCATACCAACAGAAGGAAGACCCATTAGGAAAGGAACTAGGTGTGAATGTTCTAGACTGTAGAGAACCTTTAATACCATTTGAAGAATTTGTTAATGAGCCTCTTAATGAGCATATAGACATCAGCACCGATTATGCATACTACAAAACAGACTCTGATTTGAAATTTTCTTTTGTGACACATAATTTTATATTGACCACAGCGTCTAAGTACACGAGTATGTACTTTGACAATAGAATCCGAATGTTGAATGAGAGAAGGACATCTTTCTTACATACAATAGTTCATGGCGGACCTCCAATGCCGTATCTTCGAATTCGTGTTCGGCGTGATCATGTGATAGACGATGCCTTAGTTGCTGTAAGTATTTCTCTGCAAGGTTTTTGTTATTTTGTGGCAGTGAGGGGTTTGGGGGACACTTGCGTGCCAGAAATCTAGGATCATTGGTTTGAATCCTGGTTTGTGCTGTTAATGTTTCTAGGTTTGTCAGCACCATAGCCATGCTCATGGGTTTCACCAAACAGGTAAAAGTCTGAGACCAGGAACACTTTGGGCTTTCCTCCCACATTAAACTGAATTGCATTAATATGACTGAAATGTGCAGCATTAAACGCAACTCACTAAGTGTTTTGGTCTTTTCTCAATCAATGCTGATCAGAATGGTGTTGTGGTAGTCTTGAGGTTCAGGTGTTGGCTCATGCCAAAGACATGGATTCAGTTCCTGTACAATGTGAACAGCCAATTCTTAGTGTGCCATGCTGTGATATTGCTGAAATATAGCTTAAAATGGTGTAAAACCTGAATCTACGTTTATGTTTGGCTTAAAAAAAATAAATGAGTTGGTTCTCAGGCAATGACTTTTGAAAATAAAGTGCAGGTGGGCGGGTGGGTTTGTTTTTTTTTTTTGCTTGTTCAAACTAGAATGTAACCAAATAAACAGTTGTGTAACCTCCACCTGAAAGGGCCTCCCTACATAAACAAGCATACAAACCCCTATAGCCGCCATGACCATAAGATGAGATGCACAGTAAAGCAGTGCACATGTAAAGGGAAGTAACTGTGAGCTATATTGGATCTCATTGTTTTTCAGTTTTAGGATTGTTTTTAAAATGGAAATAAAAACGAAATGTGCGTCTGACTTTATGATGATGCGGGCGGTGCCTGAGAACCAATACTATTATTTTGTTTAGCCTTTGTTTTTTTGTGTGTTTTCCATGTTTAATAATTTTTTTTGTTTTGTTTTCCATGTTTAATAGAAAGTGTTGATTAATATGAAATATGAAATGCTATGATGGTTATTACAGCTTGAACATGCTGAACATATAATTGATGTCTAAGATGTTTTGCCATATTCTAAAACCAAATCTAAGACAGCCTTTGATATATATAAGATATATTTTCTGTATTTCTTTGATAGGAACAAACCAAATCTAAGACAGCCTTTGATATATAAGATACATTTTCTGTATTTCTTTGATAGGAACAGCACCCAGTTGGTACTATATCTATCATGAATTCCATCCATCAACATTGACTGTCAATATGTTGTGAAACAGGATTATAGATATACAACTGTTATAGCGCAAAGATAGCTTTGTGAAACCGGATTAGAGACATACAACTGTTATAGCGCTAAGATAGCTTTGTGAAACAGGATGAAAGACATACAAATGTCATAATGCTAAGATAGCTTTGTAAAACAGGATTATAGACATACAACTGTTAAAGCGCTAAGATAGCTTTGTGAAACCAGATTAGAGACATACAACTGTCATAGCGTTAAGATAGCTTTGTGAAACAGGATTATAGACATACAAATGTCATAGCGCAAAGATAGCTTTGTGAAACATGATTATAGACTTACAGCTGTCGTATCGTTGAGATTGCTTTGTGAAACAGAGTTACAGGCTAACAGCTCTCATATTGCTAAGATTGCTTTGAATAACAGGGTTACAGACATACATGATACAACTGCCATAGCGTTAACATTGCTTTGTGAAACAGATTTATAGACTTAAAACTGTCATACAGCTAAGATAGCTTTGTGGAAGAGTGTTCAGCATGGTCAGTTGGATGTCTATAACTGGGTGTCTCGTCTTGATGATCTCATGTTGTGTGTCTAGCTGGAGATGGTAGCTATGGACAACCCTGGTGATCTGAAGAAGCAGCTGTTTGTAGAGTTTGATGGGGAACAAGGTCTAGATGAAGGCGGTGTGTCAAAGGAGTTTTTCCAGCTGGTAGTGGAGGAGCTGTTCAACCCAGATATAGGTACAATATGAACACTATAGCAATGCAGTCCCTGCTGTACTCTGCAGCCAAAGATATACATATTTTTGTAAATTTGGCAGCCAAACTTTTATGATTCTGCACTCAAGTCACCAAACTTTTAAGCTTAGTTTTCATGAATTTCCAAGTTTTGTATCTGTTTGACATGTGGCAGGCAATTTTTATGATGAACTTATCCACAGCTAGAATAGCTTATTAAAGTTGAATCTGGAGGTCACTAGTGTCAACATGCAGACATGCACTTTCGATAAGCAATAATACAAAAGTCAACTTCACTTCAAGACTAAATATCAGTTTACATGTTACATGGCATGATTATAACTACCCAGATATAGGTACAATAGGAACACTATCACAAAGTGGCATGATTATAACTACCCAGATATAGGTACAATAGGAACACTATCACAATGTGGCATGATGATAACTACCCAGATATAGGTACAATAGGAACACTATAACAATGTGGCATGATTATAACTACCCAGATGTAGGTACAATAGGAACACTATAACAATGTGGCATGATTATAACTACCCAGATGTAGGTACAATAGGAACACTATAACAATGTGGCATGATTATAACTACCCAGATGTAGGTACAATAGGGACACTATCACAATGTGGCATTATTATAACTACCCAGATTTAGGACCAATAGGAACACTATCACAATGTGGCATGATTATAAATACCCAGATTTAGGACCAATAGGAACACTATCACAATGTGGCATGATTATAACTACCCAGATTTAGGACCAATAGGAACACTATCACAATGTGGCATGATTATAAATACCCAGATGTAGGTACAATAGGAACACTATAACAATGTGGCATGATTATAATTACGCAGATATAGGACCAATAGGAACACTATCACAATGTGGCATATTATAATTACGCAGATATAGGACCAATAGGAACACTATCACAATGTGGCATGATTATAACTACCCAGATGTAGGTACAATAGGAACACTATCACAATGTGGCATGATTATAACTACCCAGATGTAGGTACAATAGGAACACTATAACAATGTGGCATGATTATAACTACCCAGATGTAGGTACAATAGGAACACTATCACAATGTGGCATGATTATAACTACCCAGATGTAGGTACAATAGGAACACTATCACAATGTGGCATGATTATAACTACCCAGATGTAGGTACAATAGGAACACTATCAGAATGTGGCATGATTCTAACTACCCAGATATAGGACCAATTGAAACACTATCACAATGTGGCATGATTATAACCACCCAGATATAGGTAGTTTTTCCAGAAAATGTGTTGTCAATTAACTCCGATAGCTTTTGCGGCTTTTGACGGGTACAGCCTAAGTTCCTCATCTTCATTTGAACGCGTCTCCAATATCGCCAGTGCACGTATTCCGTTTCCGACTACTGTCAAATCTGATAGTGTTTCTTTTCTGTTCTTATTATAAATGTATTCGATTCCAATATGGAAGCTATACAACCAATAGACCTTCATTATGAAGCCATTCAAAGCTTTTTATTCAAATAGATAGGAGGGCTTGCCTCAGGAGGATTTAAATTCAGCCCTGTAATAGCCTTGTTTGTGAATACATCATTGTGAGAATAATGAATGTGAAATCACATCTGTAATATTTATATGTCATAGGTATGTTTACATACAACGAATCAACGCACCACTTCTGGTTTAACCCAATGTCCTTTGAGAATGACGGTCAGTTCACCCTGATTGGAATTGTCCTTGGTCTGGCTATATACAACAGCTGCATCCTTGACATCCACTTCCCCATGGTCGTCTACCGCAAGCTGCTTGGCAAGAAGGGCACGTACGACGATCTCTGTGATGTAGACCAGGTATGGAGGTAGTTCTGGGGGAAATTGTCTCAGCAATCTGCACTAGCAGCAACTAATTTTACTTAGACATACATACAAGAATCTCTGTGATGTAGGTATGGAGGTAGTTTTGTCTGAAACAGTCTGTCGATTAGCACTAATTGTTAAGTCTATTTTGCCTCAGCTCCTGAAATTGAGTATTTTTCTGGGCACCATTTATATTTTGTTTTGTATTTTGTAGATATAAATTTTGAAATAAGATCAATTTTATCTTATCCTGACTCTTACTTATTATGCTCATGGATATTCATTTTTGGGACTAAATGTTAGTCTAATACAACGTGTATTTCAAGAAAAACTGCAGTTTTACTTTTCAATGCTATATTATTTGTTTGTTTAACGCCGCACTAAGCAATATTCCGGCTATATGTTGGCGGTCTGTAAATAATTGAGTCTGGACCAGACAATCCTGTGATTGACATCATGAGCATCGATCCACGCAATTGGGGTCAATGACATGCATCAATCAAGTCAGCGAGTCTGACCACCCGATCCCATTAGTCGCCTCTTATGAGAAGCATAGTCACCTTTTAGGGCAAGCATTGGTTGCTGAAGACCTATTCTACCCCGGATCTTCACGGGTCCAATAGTAAATTGAGTGTTGAGAGGTATTGTATTTAAATTTCAGACTATAGCCAGTAGCCTGACTCAGTTGCTAGAATATGCAGACGAGGACATTGCTGATGTGTTCATGCAGACATTCAGGATCGGACATTCCGATGTGTTTGGCTCAATACTCTCTCATGACTTGAAGGAAAATGGAAATGAAATATTTGTCACCCAGCAAAACAAGCAGGTAAGCTTTTTCACTTCATTATTTTCATTTTGAATTTTGAGTAATATATGCTGTGTTATAGTATCAATGAATGGCTACTGGCCCCCTCTGGTCAGTTTGACTTATTTGCAATCTTATCTTTTTCCAGGGATTGTTCGTATTACATGCCACTAACGTTAATGGTCTGGGCTGAAATAGGAAACACATATTTTGTTTTTTTAACTCCAACAAAGCTGCACACAGATACTGAATAACAATTGACATACATGTGGTCTGTGAATGAATGCAAAGTTGTGTGAGGCGCACATTTAACAAGGATAGGCTCACTTGCATCCATGATGCAGTGGTTTGGTAAGTCGTGTAACAGAGTTACTTCCCTTGTTTATCTGCAGTGACCATGATTTTCAATCTTTGCAGCGTAATGTGATTGATGCTCTATGTTAATCTCACTCTATACACTATGACTGCTTTTTGAACCTGGTCTTGATGTATTAATTTCTTGTAGAACCTTTGATTTGTCCTCACATATATCTTTTAGGGACTGGGCATTTATATTGGGACGGGGTGGTGTTATTTTTAACTATTCTGTCCCCCCCCTCCCCCCCCCCCTAACACACACGCACACAATTATAGAAAACTAATCGTGTTTTATTGTTCAATTTTCAGGAATTTGTTGACCTGTATGCAGACTTTATCCTGAACAAGAGTATAGAGCGCCAGTTTCGTGCTTTCAAGCGTGGTTTCCTGATGGTGACAAATGAGAGCCCTTTCCGCCTTCTGTTCCGACCCGAGGAGGTGGAGCTGCTGGTGTGTGGTAGCAAGGTATGGACACTTTTATCAGGAATTCTGTGGGCATTTCTGATCAGAATATGTTCCTAGTGTAAGGTTAAATTTTCTAGTGGTCAGAAATGTGTAACTATTGAGTTAGCTCCCTTCTCTTAAGTTTGCAGTCCATGAGATATAGCCTCTGGTTGGTGTGAGGTGCAAGGTGCAAGGTGCATCAATATCTTTCCATTCTTTATGTGTATGTTTATAGTTTGTATTGTTTTAGGATGTTATTGTCTGATTTTTAGGGGATGATTTTGGGTGATGGGTGCTTCAAAGGGAAGAGGTTTCTCTATGGCTTAGTCCATTCAAATATTGATGTGTTTGTGCCCTCTATTGTCAGCTCATTGTAACTAGAATCTTTGTAGAGACCAGGGACTTACCTTGGCTATATATTTGGAGGTTCAGGGGACTCGAAGCTTTTTTTGCATCCCAGTGGATGCACTCGGCAAATTTTGTGTGTCAGCATTCAAATTTTATGCTTAGTCTAGAGGATGCAGGATCTTTCGTCCAGTAATTCCCAGGAAAATCTTTATGTTTCCCATATTCCCTGGTGGATATTGCATATAGTGGATATAGCATCTGCCTGGAGAGCTGAAGGTCGGTGGATCGATCCCAGCCGCTCCATACGGAAGATGTTTCTTGTTGTTACCTGACTGGTGCCCTGGATTGAGGGTATACAGAGTCAGTATACGATCAGGCATAAGTCCAGACCTGTAGAATCAGGCACATAAATCGCTATTTTAGTGCAATAGTCTCGAACTTAACTTTACAACTCATTTCAACTCACTTCCTTGGATTATTACTCCTCCAGCAACCCATGCTTGTTGTATGATGTGTTGACTGATGTGTTAAACCATGCTGATGGCATGTCAGGGTATCCCAGACACCCTGAAGTTTGCTCATTTTATCAAGCACTGGATTACCAGGCTGCCATGAGAAAGTTGGAATATTGCTGACTGTGGCATAGAACAATTACTCACTCACTCTACTGCTGAGCTGTAAAAGGCGACTTTGCTTGTCATAAGAGGCTGCTAACAGGATCGGGTGGTCAGGCTCGTTGAATTGGTTTGATGTATGTCATCTAGGGCTGGGACGAGTCCAAATTTACTACCTGGGTACCCACCCCCCTATTACCCAACCCTACTCGGGTACCTATTGTAGGTCTGAAGAGATAGGTACAAAATGTCTGATTGGGAATTTTTTTACCATAACCCTGGCAAAACGTATTTAGATACATGTATCAAACAATCTGGTCATGTTACACTGAAGTTGACTTAAGTTATATCTTTATTCAACCATATGAAAAGTCAGAAGGAATGGGTGCATAGTCAGAAAGAATTGAAAACATTAGTGACTTGTAGTGTGACCATAGAGTTCTGGATAATTTTTGTCATTAAACAATATATCACGTGACTAACCACGGGTCCGGGTAGTCACTGTGGGTACCCGGGTCCTACTCAGTACCCACCCGACCTGGGTACCCGAGCTACCCGTCCCAGCCCTAATGTTATAGTATCCCAAGTGTGTGGATCGATGCTCATGATGTCAATCACTGGATTGTTTGGTCGACCCCCGATTACTTAAAGACTGCCATCATATAGTTCAAATATTGTTGAGTGCTACCTTAAACAACATACAAACTCTACCGCTGAAATATTCAGACAATATGATTTGAGGGTTGTAAGAGCATTTACCTCATGTACATTTGTTGTGTGTCTATTTGAGTTGGACTTGTAGTAGTGGTTGAATTTCAAACACACACATTTTGACTCAAATACACACATTTTGACTATACATATTTCTGCTGAGTATTGAAAACTTCAAATTCTTTGATTTCATATTTAGACTATATCTGTGTTAGTCTTGCAGGATAGGAAGGGCAGTTTTTGCACATTTGGAATATCATGTTTTTGGGGGACTGGGCCTGTATTTCTGATAGTGTACAGATATACATGAAGCAGGCAACCCATGGTAAACAATGTTATTCTTGCAGGATCTCGACTTCTTTGCTCTGGAGGAGGCCACAGAGTATGATGGTGGATTCACCAAAGATTCTGCTTCAGTCAAGTAAGTATTTTGAGACCCACAGTTAAAGCATAACAGATGTTATATCCAGACAGACAGACAGAGCTGATACATCAAACAAAAGTCACACTACTAGTGACTACCCATATATTTGATACCCAGTATTTATCATAACACAATATAACACAATATTTTAAAGTAAGTTTCTTAATCTTGTTCCAACAAGAAATGCAAAGTTGATTGTTTTTAGTAATCACTTAATGATGTTTCTGTTCATGTTATTTTATTATTCGACTGAATATTGGGCCAAATATTATGAAACCAAAATGACTGACATTTTCAGTTCGTGGAATGCTAGATGTGAATAGTGATAACACATAACGTCTCCCAAATAAGTTCGCATTCCATTAATCAGGACCCTTTGAGGACAGGGGTCAGAATAGGTCCCAGCACTCTACTGATCATCTTTAGAGGTGACTAATTTGGATCTGGGCCACGTTCTTCAAAGCGATCTTAGCGCTAATATGATTGTTACTCCCATACATTAACACAGGCTTTCGTATTATTTGCCAAAAGTCATATAAACGGCATGATGACTTCAAAAATCATCTAAAACAACACGGACATTCTAGTGTAACAACACTGGCCAGCAGTCATGCCACTGTTACAAACAACATGGCTTATGGCTTGTTATCGTCCATTGTGGGGACTTATCCCCAACAGGATACGGAAAAACATTCTGAAGCCATGGATAAAATATGACATGGACATTCTAGTGTAACAACACTAACCACCAGCCATGCCACCGTTACAAACAACATGGCTGATGGCTTGTTATCGTCCATTGTGGGGACTTATCCCCAACAGGATACGGAAAAACATTCTGAAGCCATGGATAAAATATGACATGGACATTCTAGTGTAACAACACTAACCACCAGCCATGCCACCGTTACAAACAACATGGCTGATGGCTTGTTATCGTCCATTGTGGGGACTTATCCCCAACAGGATACGGAAAAACATTCTGAAGCCATGGATAAAATATGACATGGACATTCTAGTGTAACAACACTAACCACCAGCCATGCCACCGTTACAAACAACATGGCTGATGGCTTGTTATCGTCCATTGTGGGGACTTATCCCCAACAGGATACGGAAAAACATTCCGAAGCCATGGATAAAATACCAAAATCACTGCCATACAGTCCGGCCTACATACTGCCACCACCTTTCATCAGATGGATGGACTTTTGAGAAGATCCTAGTGTCGATCTAGACACAGAATATGTATGTATATATGTCTGTATATAGGCAACAGAATAGGGAGGACATGGCTAAGTCATCAACACCCATTAGTAGGCAACATACACCCACATTAAGGCCAACTGGGCCCACATATAAATTGGGATCCCATACCAAGGGTTAGTCTTGTATTAGGCCCTCTGACCTAAGGTAGACTCCTTAAATCTCACCTGGGACTACATCCAGCCCCAGGAATATACACCTAACTGCACCTTAATGCATACGGCCCATGACGACATCCGTGATAAAAAACACAACACAAAACAATAAGTTTTAAACTCAAATTTATTGAAGCGATCATAAAATCATGATCACCAGTAATCTGACCGTGTTCATCCTGCCGTTACTCCAAGCCCCGACCACTGGCCCATCGGTTCACCGGTTCTGAAAACACCACCCACAACCCACCAGTAACAGCCTGATCATTGGTCCACCGGTCCACCAGTACCATTTCACTGGTGAACTCCACCGGTACTATCGGGAATACCTGGAACACAAAGTGTATATGGAGCTCCCCTACCCACTTACAAACAGTCTGATGAACGCCCCTAAGCTCGAAACTAGTCACTTGAGATTACTCTCATTACTCTCATGACTCATAAGAACATGTGTCCTTGTACCCCATCAGGGCATAGCACATAATATATGTACATGTACAGATGAAATACTTGCTACCTCACAATAATTCTATCCTGTTTGCGATGGAGGACTATACCACCATGGTGGCAAATATTTGTTTGGAATGATATCACAGCACAGTCGTTTGTTCTTGTTCCTTACAGAAACTTCTGGCAAGTTGTGCATAGTTTATCAGAAGACCAGAAGAAGAAACTGCTGCAGTTTACGACAGGAACAGATCGGGTACCAGTAGGGGGCCTGTCCAAGCTGAAGCTCATCATCGCCAGGAATGGACCTGACTCAGACAGGTAACCCTTTAATACCCTTGATTTTTAGGCCTGTCTTGTAGAGTCCTTGAATTTAAATTCTGGATTGACAAGGGATAGTGTGCCTTGAAAAGGCCCTAAATTGTCCTTACCAATTTCATGAACTCATATATCAATCTTTTTATCGTTAGAAAAAACCCTGTTGAAATCACTTCAAATCTTTGAAGAAAACAACTTTTTTATGATCCTTTTGGTCAGTAACCATAGAGAGTTATGTCCCTTCCAATGATTGGTTGCTTCCAATAGAGGAGACTATGCCTGAATCTGTGACAGTGCAAGGGAAGGGCCAGAATCATGTGATTATGCATTCAGATCCCAGATTCGCCTGATTATGATTCTTGGTTTGTTAGCACCGTACCCATGCTCGTGGATTTCAACAGATAGTAAAGCGTCTCGGATTTGTTTCACTGCGGGTGTTCTCCCACATCAAGCTGACTTGTCGTAATTTAAAGGGGGTAGTGTCTCATACTATTTGGCTGTCCAAGCAAATTTGATTCTGGTCCCTCAAACACTACTTTGTCTACCAGTGCAAGTCGTATGATGTATATCAAATCAGCAAGTTAATGATTGCCTTTATGACATGGGGGATGTTCAAAACCACTCACTCATAAAGATGGAAGATTCATGTCTTCTAAAGTTGTTTGAAACATGGATGGTCCAGTCTTCCAACCCTTTCATCCCTCATTTAGTTGACACTGGTATTACTGAAATACTGATCCTAGTGGCATCAAACTCACTCACCTGCGATTGAAGCCAACAGTTTTGTTCCTTGAGTCCTCATAATGATAAAATATAGCCAAACCCGTAAAAAGGGCATATTTCTACTGGTCCTTAGGATACCTTAACTATTGGCCATTTTGGCAAGGACTTAGGACTAGTGCTAATTTCTAACGCCCTGGGGGGCACGGGTGCAGAGTTGCGTCCCTTGGGCACGCCAGAAACCTATGATCGTGGGTTCGAATCCCGGTTCGCCCCGATTATGTTTCTATGTTTGTCAGCGCCATACCCGTGCTCGTGGGTTTCACCGAAGTGGTAAACGTCCGAGACCTGCATCACTTGGGGCTTTCCACCCACATTAAGCTGACACGCCGTGATATAACTGGAATAGTGTTAAAAGCAGCGTTAAACCCAACTCACTCACTCACTCTAAAGCTGCTCACTGTAACTTTGTTTTTCTACAGGTTGCCAACATCTCATACATGTTTCAACGTTCTTCTTCTTCCCGACTACTCCTCAAAAGACAAACTTCAGGAACGACTGCTCAAGGCCATAACTCACGCCAAGGGCTTTGGAATGCTGTGATCTTAGTGACAGACCCTTAGCTGCTCAGCTGCTAGCAAAGATGTAGTCCAACTCACCTGCATACCAGTCTTTCTTCACTGTGTTTAGTGGGAGAGCAAGTTCAAAACCATTGTAGACACAAGACGCTCCCAGCTTCCTCCAAGTACGGAATTTGGGGTGTGGAGCTGTTTCATGAATGACTTAAAATGATTTTGAAGCTGCGTTGATTATGTGCAAATGATTAAGGTAACCTAGTTCTGTGATGCAAGACATTGGACATTTTTCCAGTTAATTTATGGTTTCGTTGAAAGCTCCATATATTTGTTGTGTCTCATCAGTGAAAAGGTGTACCTAAAATATTTACCTCCATCGATGGAAGTGCTGTGGGGTAGACGTGTGGTTCAAGTCAGCACACCATAGACCCAGGTTCTTTTGCCCACTGGGTACACTATTTGAAGCCTTTTTCATGTCACGTGAAATTGTTCCTGAAAGCCCTCAGATAGTCTGCTAACGCCTGTACATCCACCATTGACTAAACACAAGAACAGGAACTCTCTTATCCCAAAGTTGATTTCTCAGAGTTACTGAAATGTATCATTGATCATGTCATAGTTGCCTAACAAGCATACACACAAAGTGAAACTATGGTTGCTTTTCTCCAGGTTGTCCCTCGAATGATGAAGGATATTAAGATTTCTTACCAGGGTATATTATGTTTTGGTGAAACAAATCGCCAAGTTGTCTACCAACATAAATGTGCTTCCTGGAATTCAGACCTGCTTTAAGTTGACTGATAAGTTTCTCCTGTTACACACCATGTAAGAAGCATCATTGGCAGATTCTTCATGCTCACTCAAATTTGATTTTGTCTCTCAAGTTTCTTTGTTTGGGTTCTCACTGAATTCATAAGTGCTGGGTCCAGTTTCATAAAGCAATCGTTATGCCACTACTGTCATAAGTCTATGTTAGAGTATAGGACTTAGGACAGGCATAGCATCACAATTGCTGTGTGGAACAGAGCCTTTGAACTTTGTATATGCCATGATATCATGACACTCAGATTCGCTGGTTATGCTTTGAGATTTTGAAGTTAATTGAAGGGTGCTTTAGAATCTGTCCAATTCAGACTTTGACAATGTTCCATGTGAACCAGACTAATTTTACAGTCCGTGCACTTAATGTTGTGTGAGTTAATTTGTTGGCATGTAAGGTGTGTGACTATATATATACACTCTGGATTCCAGATTTATTTTCTGAAAAATACGTTTCATTTTATCATGTAATTGACACTCCCAACACAAGATTTACTTACATATTTAATAAGAAGATTAAGTCAATATACTGTGAGTTAAGAGCACCTGATACTTCCAAAATTAGACTAAGTGAATCTAACAGCAGATACAGAGGCTAGGAAAAGATGAAATAGACTTGGTTCGACACTCAATTGATGATAGAATATGCATGTCACTCAAATTAGCTGGACACAATGTCTCACACATGGCGTTAGACCCAGACTAGCATTGTCTCGTCAGGGATTTATCTAAACATGTTCACAGGCCAATATACAGTCCAAGTCTGTTGCAAATGTCAGTTACAAATCCCAAATTGTAACTGTAAGTTCCCAGTTATGTTTATAAAGCTCCAGCTAGTGTTATTGATTGTAGAGGTGACTTGTATATAACTGATGACAGGAATTAGGTACAATATAAAGGAAAAGGCTTTAGTTTACATTATTGCATTGAATACAATGTTAAAATACATCTTAACTTAAGAAAATGAGAACTTTAATGATTTCCCAATTTTAGACAAAATAACATTCCTTCCCAATTTCCTGACAGTTTGGAAGCCCAGATAAAACCTTGTAGGATGTGCTACTCCTTTGTGCTGGCATCGAGCACTGCTGTTCAATGGATCTAAATCTTCAGTGATGAACTTGTCTGGTTTATACAGCCTGGACCCATTTTAAGACATGCATAAACAGGGAAGATGCATATTCGTTTGTTGTCAATGCAAAATGTTTGCTTCATGTTTGCCAATGCCTGCTGTGCTGATGCAGCATTAAGCAATACTGTAACTGTCTTCATATGTTAACGTTTACCCATCATAGTATTGCTGTATAACTGGACTGAAAACTGGATACCCTTCTGGTGTCAGTCCAGCCGGGGGCTACTGTGAAAATCATTCCTTGGTTCTTGTAAGGCTTATGAATTTTCCTCCCAAGTTTCCTGGTCGACTGTAGGCAGGGATAGACACTGCCACTGGTCTGTTAGTCCAAGACTAGTCACAATCTAGACTGACTAGATGTTTATCCCAAAATATAGTTCTTTTACATAAGCACTAGTCGGAAGTCAATTGCAGACTAGTTGGCTATGACCAATCGTGTCTACCCCTGATGTAGGTACGTTTTGGTTTACCAAGTATATTTGAACTTGCTCTTCTAATCACAGTGAGATGGTCATGCATTACACTGTATAATAACACAAATGACAATTATCAACTCGCAAGGTTAAATTTTACTCTGTTGTATGATGAGCCTAAGCAAAGGAATATCTGGTTCTTTCTGTCTGAGGCTTTGAACCTAATAGTGCTGTTTGTCACGTCGCTCGACATATCCTATAATAGCTGCTTCAGTGGTCAGTATATTGTGAGCTCTTAATTGCGATCAGTGTTCGAAGTAACTGTCATGTGGCCAATGATACTGTAGCCAGACTAGAAATTATTCAGTAAGTTTATTTTGCCTGTCCATATCATGCTAATGTATTTCAATCTATTTCGGGTAGTTTATGATCATTTGAAAATTCTCAATTTTGATTTGAGTCCCAGATCTATTGCTAAATCAAGGATATGGACTATCAACAATCTCTTGTCAGTGAGAGTAATGTCTTTTCTCTGAATAAAATCTGTTGAGGTTTCTTTTATGTGTTTCCTTACATGTTTGGCTATAGGGCTTTGTTGCAGGATAGTACTTCTGATAAGTCTCTAGTCTGTGGCCACTTATGTGTTGTAGTTATTTCGAACACTGATTGCTGCCCCTATACTATGACAAACTATTTATTTTGTTATACCATGTCATGTCTGATGTGCATTTTTAGTGCTAAATGAATAACTGTTATGAATAATTATTTATATTTGTGTGTCGGAGACCCTGTTCTCTGCAATGTTTTAGAGAAGTTTAGTTTGTGTGTACTTTACAGATTTATAAACAGTTTCTGGCCTCTCTCTTGTCAGCTCTTTCACGGTCATTCACCAGATAATGGGGTTCAGATAGAATTCCACAGTTATGCATGTGTCATGTCCCTCCGAAATCATTGTTGGAAAAAGGATTTTTCATCTATTTATTAATGAAATCAGTTGAGTTGTTTATTATCAGCCTGATTGTTAGAGTAACCTTTGTTCTTAGATCCTCAGTTGTTAACTGTATGTTATGGGTTTAATCAATGTCTTTAAAATCTGATCCTTCGCTCTATTTCTATGGCTTTCTATGTGGACATCTAGGTCATCTCAGATGCACTTCCTAATCAGCCAATTAACATGATGGCTTCTAAATTCTAATGGAGGGTGTTTCACATCTAGATTTCGATGTGATTTTTTTTTGTCAACAAGTCTGTGATTTTAAATAGTAATAACAAGAAAGATGCAGCAAGACCATTCTCACACACAGTATTCACAGAGCTGTGTATCTTTCACTTGGAGGAGACCTTTAAAGAATTTTTTTTTACAAGTTTTTGAAGATACTAGATGATCACAATAGCAAACTTTCTCAATTATTGTCAGTATTGTCTAGAAAATACAGACTTCCTGAAATTTCACATTTTGCTTTGGAACAGGACATACTAGATGTTATTTATAAGTGCTTTGTAAGATCTTCAGTGCAACATGTTTTATTTGACTTGTTCAGGTGTATGATATGTCTTGGTTCCTATTTATTGACGTAATTAAAGGAAACTCACCATGCCTACTGGATGCCATCCACAGACAAAGTGATGGAACACGATCAAGCTAACCAGTATTTCAGGTGGACACAAAACAGATACAGAAAACAAATGCTGGAGTATGTGATACCATTATATTGTCATGCTCACTTCGACACCGACATGGTATTAACTTTAGAGCTCATTGTGTATGCGGAAATTTTAGCATGCTGTCCATATCTGGAAATAAACTGTGCCTTTTACAAGCTGTTGAGTTAACCATAGTGAAAATTCTTTGGCGTGGACCTGTTGATTGCTTCAGTTAGAAGCACAGTGTCTATCTTCACCATCCATAATGTCTGGATCAGTTGTCCTGACATTAGTCTGTCTGCCACGTGTCATGTCTCACCAACCCTGATGTATTCATTTTCATTTGAAGGGATAAATGTTAACTTGACCAACAAAAGTTCAAATCAAATCTATAGCCTCATTACAGCAACTTCAGTCAAGTAATTGGTTTTATTTCTTTTTATTTTGGAATGAACAACCTTTACATGTAAAAAAATTAACATCCTCTGATTGCATTCAAATGTTGAGAAATTGGTTTTGCTATTGGTGTATGCTTTACAATCTGATACAACTGACGAGGCTTGCTTCACTGGTTGCATGCCTATTATTTTAATGGTCTGGTATTCATACTTACTATTCCATCCATTCACATTTTTTGACATCTCTAAAACTACTAGATGTGTTTGTGGTATAGTAAGCTTCTCACTTTGACAACCAAAAACATAACATTACCATGCCAGATCACCTGATCCATGTGGCCACCTCTCATGACAAGCGTGGGTTGCTTGGACGGATTCTAACCTGGGGCCCGTTCCACAAACACGATCTTAGTGCTATGATTGTCTCAAGCCTATGTTAAAGTATGGGAGTTACGATCATCTTAGTGCTAAGATCGCTTTGTGGAACGGGGCCCTGGACTCCACACAGGGTTAATGCATGGGTGACATGATGCTTGTGTATGATACCATTTATTGGTGCATTGACAAGCGTTATATGTTCAAATATTACCTTTCACTTTAAAACAAGTTTCAGTAGTTTTACATCCTCTAGTTATGAAGCACACTACCTACTTGACTTTACTCCATATTCAAGTGATCATCCTCGATTATCCATGGTGTTATAACTCCATTCTGTTGTGATAAATACCCTGGACCTAGCGCAATTATAAGGTTCTTATGAGTGCATTTCTGATGAGGCAAATATAAAATTAGCTCTCCAATCAAATGCCAATGTTAAATCATGACTGAAACTGTGGTCGATATCACCAGTACTGGACTCCCTTCAACACTGTCGCAAGAAGAACTGGAAATAAATCTTAGTCTCTTAGTACAATATTTCCAGCTAAAAGTTCAGTAATAAAAGCCTTATTATTTGAAAAGGGGCACGGGTGGCCCAGTCGTCTAAGGCGCTGCGATTTGCTGTGCAGAGATGCGTCCCTTGGGCACGCCAGAAACCTATGATTGTGGGTTCGAATCCCGGTTCGCCCCGAATATGTTTCCAGGTTTGTCAGCTCCATACCCGTGCTCATGGGTTTTGTGGTAAACATCTAAGACCTGCATCACTTTGAGCTTTCCTCCCACATTAAGCTGACACGTCGCGATATAACTGTAATACTGTTAAAAGTGGCGTTAAACCCAACTCACTCACTCACTTATTATTTGAACACATGCAACTAGTATACATATATACAATTATGTGCTGTACTCTAGTCATTTTGATTTGTTGTTGATTTCGTGCCCATGAGTGAGACAAATTCTGTGCGGAGTTGGTGATGGAGAGATGGTGATGGTGACATCAATCTTGAAATGAAGATTTGGTGGTGAATGGGTCTGGGGTATTTATCATTAAAGATATCATTTGGGGGGAAATTATGGTTTCCACAGAGCACCTGTACTCATTATTTGTTCATTATAAAACTGACACATTCGAAATGGCATTCAAGGACCTATTGCAGATTACATTCTGCAAAGAAATACAGGTGATGTCATACCAATTCTTGCAAAATAAAGTACCGCTACTGAGGCTACTTTGTGGTCACGTGACGTTTCTAATAATCTAATCATTGAAACAGTCATGATTTACTTTCAGATGATTCACATTCTCAGATGGTGTATCATGAATGTCAGCTTTGTTCCTCTCTTGATGTGATAAAACCATTAGCTAGTTTGAAAGTCATGTTTGAGGATGTGCCAAAAGGGAGATAACTCTCAAGGAGGAGATAACTCTGTGAGACTCAGTGTTGTCAATTCTAAGTATTTCATATGGTTGTTTTGTATTGGTTTTCTGTTATTTATGCCTGTGTGTATGGTATCCAACTCAATATCATGTACAAAGTGATCATATTCTGTTGTATGTGATTGATTGGATAAATTGATAATACTTGTCTGAATGCTGATTACTTAAAGTCTCTATGTGTTAGTGACAGTTTATTAACGTTGATGTATTTGAAGTCAGGAATATAGTCTCAATCAAATCGAAAGAAGAAAACCCATTTCATTGCAGTTAGTTTTTGCACCTTTGTACTGATAATCTTCCTTGATTTATTTTAAGTGGAAATAATGTCTTCCTTTTCAAATATCCCGAGAAATAGTTTAAGGGGAAATTGAAAAACAAAAACTCATAGAAAGTGTTATGACATGCATATTTGGGTCCTCATGTTTTTACTTTGTTGCTTACTTGTTAAACTTTGGTGACTATTAAATTGACTTGGGAAATGGTTTAGATGAGTTATTGTAGTCCACAGTCACCTTTTTATGAGAGCATCTGAAATATTTGAAAAAAACAAACCTATCCATCTCATTAGTGAGTTTTTGTTTTGTTGAAATGGGAACAGCTCCTATTGTCTGAGAGTACAATCTATTGTAATCCATCTCATGAGGCTTCAGTTAGCACCATCATGTGAAATTTGTCCTGTATCACCAATGTGCATAATCTTTCTTTGTTTATTGAGGCAGTGTGGTTATTTTGGTTAGGCTTCTGTAGAGTTTGATCCAAGTTTTAGGGAAATAATCATCTTATTTGTGTTTGCTTCAGTTTTGAGCATGTGCATATGCTTCTGTTAGTTTTTTCATTTTTTCTTTTCTATTTTCCCGAATTGGTGCTTTTTCGTTTTGTTATGCTGTCAGCTTTTGTTATGTTCAACTGCCAATATGCATAAGTCAAAGATTGGGCTTATTAATGTGAAAACATGGGTTTGTTGGACAATTAGAAATGCAGTGGGTTTATTGAACAATTTGATACATAGTAAGGCAGTAAGGTTACTGGACAATTTGACACTGAGAGGCAATGAGTTTGTTGTACAATGTGACACCCTGACAGGCAGTGGGTGTGTTGGACAATTTGATACTCTGAAAGACAATGGATTTATTGCACAATTTGATACTGTGAGAGGCAGCTTGTTCCATAGCATGTGATGCACTAAGAATGGGAAGAGGGCAGTTATGTAGACTAGGGGTTAAAGCATTTGCTCGTCATCCCTAAGACCTGGGTTGGATTCCCGACATGGGTACAATGTGTGAAGCCCATTTCTGGTGTCCCACTTTGATATTGCTGGAATATTGCCACAAGTGGCATAAAACCATACTCACTAAGACTAGGGAGAGCCATGTTTCACTAAGGAGAGCTGTGCTTATATAAACTTATAGGTGGATGATAGGTTGGGCTTTAAAAAGCACATTCCACAGGATGGCAATTATTCAAAGTTGACCATTAATCATCCATAAACATTGGTCGTACTGAACAAGGACCTGGTGGTAAAAGACACAGATCCTGTTTGTTTCATTAGTACTCAGGTGCATTAGGCCAGACATGTGTCTATGGTTTTGCTTGGATTGTCTTCAGATATACGCCCTGCAAGGTTTTTTTCTGTTTGCCTAAATTGGTGCTTTGCGTTTTGTTTTTGTATCAGATTTTGTTATGTTTGTCTGCCATTATTCATAAGTCAAAGATTGTCATTGTGACAGGTTTATTCTACAATTAATACTTCAGGTGTATAAGGACAGAGATCTGTTTGGCTCTGATAGTTCTGCATAGAAAAATCAGCTGAGCAAAGAGATGAGGTTTTATAAACAAATGATTGGTTATCATCATTTACAGGACTCTTGGCTTCGGAGAATTTGAAGAATTCTGTTAAATCAAATATATAGTTAATATTGTCAAATAACATTTGTTAAGCAGCAGTGTTGATGTATTTGAAGAATCCATTACCTGTTATGTCTTAAGGTGAACCAAACACTTGCCCACCTGTGAAGTATGCTGAGTTGTTTCTCGACAATGTGTGCACGCTAGTAACTTTGCACAGAATTCTAAGATCAGTTGAACACTACCTTCTCCTATTTGTGTTTGTTTGGGCTATTATGTGGTGGATATTTATAGCCCAACATTTGCTTTCTGTGAAAGGGCAATCCCCAGGGGAACTTATTGCAGAATGATTTTCATGAGGTGCACAGGTGCAATTCACTGTGCAGAACTGCAACCTTTAGGCGTGCCACAAACTGATGGTCGTAAATTTCAAATCCCGTTTCACTCTGATTAAGTTTCTAGGTTTGTCAGTGTCATACCCATGGCTTTTTTTGAAGTGGTAAAGGTCTAAGACCTGCATCACTTTAAGTTTTTCTCCAACAACAAGCCATGATATGAAGGAAATACTGTTCAAAGAGGCGTTCAACCACACTCAGTCACTTACTGAAGCTTATGCCATTTCAGTCAGTAAGATCCAGTGATATATTACAGCAATCTGAGATTTACTGGATGAGTTGCACCTTGTTTGGTTTGCCTTTATGCCCTGATTTCAACTGCCTTGTGTGATATAATTTTTTATTTAGTGTGATACTTTTTATTTTATGGAGAACTTGTTTGCAAGAGCTATGTGTATACTACTTAGCACATAAAATACAGATGAGTGGTTTTATATTGAAAAAACAGTACTAATCCATAAGACAATGATATGCAAATGTTGGTGTGAATGCTGTATGTGAAACTATCTGGAGAGCATGTAGATGAAGACTTCTAAAGCCAATGTAAATTGGAACAGCATATTTTGGATGTGCAATCAGTGGTTCTGATTGGAGTTGACTTTCCTGCCATTATGCTACATAATATGACCAATGTGGGGACTGCATGTAACAGTATATATTCAGTTGAAATAGGTGCATAACTGGACTTGAATTAGAAGAATCTACTCCAGCAACAGACCTTCCTAGCATTATTCTTACTATGCTGCCATTTCAGGATCTACTGATCTCATTTCAACCCTGATCCAGAATTGTGTCCCTTGGGAAAGCAAGGATTTGAATCCTCTGATTATGTTTCTAAGTTTGTCAGCACCATATGCTCGTGGGTTTCACCGAAGTGGTTAATGTCTGAGACCTGCATCACTTCGGGCTTGATATAACTGGAATACTGCTTAAATCGGCCTTAAACCCAACTAACTCACTTGGTCAACCCAGATCTTTGGTGTTCTTTGTTTCACTAAAGTGGTAAATGTCTACCTGGCTACGTGGGGCACTTGAGGCTTTCCTCCCATGTGTGCAGGGTTGCGTCCATTGGTCACACCAGAAACACATGATCATGGGTTCGAATCCTGATATACCCTGATTGTAGGTTTGTCAGCACCATACTCATGCCATAGTTGTAAATGTCTGAGACCTGCTTCACTTGTGGCTCTCCTCCCACATTAAGCTGATCGATTGTGATATAACTGGAATACTGTTCAAAGCGGTGTTAATCGCAACTCACTCCCTCACTCACCCCAGAGCTGACACTGTTGATGCTTTACAAAGCAGCCTTGAACTCAACTTGTTCTTATGCAGCTTCTCTTTACAAATATTGTGTTATTAATTCCCAAAGTAACCTATTACAGGCTGACACTGCACATACTGTAAGTGTTTGTAGTTCCTAACAGTTGTGAGGACTGTGGGATGTATCTTGTGATGTTTGTAAAAAAAACTGATGCAGCAGAATTGTCGATGTGAAGTGTTACCACTTGTTTATAAGTACATATATGTGTCAAACTTAAAGCCAGTTTGTAAACCAGTTGTATTATACAAGCGATGTTCAAAAACTGTTTTCATATGTTCCTATGGACAATAAAGGCTTGTTCTAAACACGCTTCAGTGGATTGTGTATTTGTACAAGCACACCGGTGCCCCGGTTGGTAGCTCAGTTGGTGGATGTCCATAATGACAACAGTCATGTTTCTTGTTGAAAGTTGAAAAACGGTCGAAAAGATGTTGGCAAATGTGCAGTGTAACTAAACGTGGCACAAGGCATTGACAGACCGCCGCAGCCAAAGAAACCCATCAGATGCAGGAACATCAAAAGGATGGACACAGACACATTTCGGTCAGATCTATTAAATTCATCTCTGCTTCATAATCCACCATCAGATTCGGAAGAACTAGCTGCACTCTACAACATAGTCCCGCTAGAACTCCTTGCATGCGCCTGAGATGGTCAAGCTGATAACAAACAATCAAGATCCATCCTTGATCATGTCTCCTGAAGTTACTGCAGAAAAGTCGAAAAGATGAGCAGAACGAGCTTAGCGGAAATCTCAGCTAGAGATTCACCGGCAGATTTACTGTGCACCCAGAAACAAGGTCGCTGGTGAAATGAAGAGATCCAAACAGAAGTTCTGCAATGACATTACGAGATTATGTCAAAATCAAACTCGCTTATGTTCAGCTGGTTGGGCAAGGATTCTTCTCAGCCTCTTCCCCATACAGGAGATTCAGAAGTCATAGCTGACCTATTTTAGCAGTTTTCTCGCTGCCAAGACATAAGATTCGTGCGCCCATGATGCAAGACACCGCTGTTACTGAAGACATCACTTCTGCAATAACTGATCACTGTTGATGAACCTCTCAGCTTCTTCCTAGAGTTTATGGACGATGAAGTTTGGAACTTATTACAACGTCCAAGCCCACCTCGTGTGTTCTAGATACAGTTCCTACCACAGCGACCTTGGCCAATTTGGATATTCTTTTACCAATATTTACATTTACAAACATCAACACAAGTCTTTGATCCGGCGTCATGCCATCAGTCTTTAAAACAGCTGTTGTCAAGTCACTGTTAAAGAAATCTGACTTGGACCCTGATGAACTTCACAACTACCGACCAGTGTCAAACCTTCCAAATTAATTGAACGTGCAGTTGGTGAAAGATTGTCCAAGCATCTGTCCAGCAAAAATCTCTATGGACCTTACCAGTCAGCATATCGAAGCAATCACAGAACTGAGACAGCTCTAATCAAGGTTCTTAATGACCAATTACCGGTATAGACAACAAGAAAATGTGTTTGCTGGTTCTGTTACTTTAAGTGCGGCTTTTGATACCATTGACCACTACAATCATCTTACACGCCTCAGAAATGAATTCAGGAGGCATTGGCATTGGTTCAAGTCGTATCTTTCATCCCGATATCAGTCTCTTATTGATGGACGTCAGTCTGAGAAAGTACTGCTCGAGTGTGGGGTCCCACAAGGTTCCGTGCTTGTATCAGTATTATTCACCGTATACACTAAGGAATTAGGTACAGTAATTGATAAGCACCAGATAAGTCACTTCTGTGCTGTGCATCAGATACAGATGTTGCATTGTTGCAACTCGTCGAATGCTGCAGTGACATTAAGTTATGGATGTTTGAAAAGAAGCTGAAACTAAATGACAGTAAAGCCGAGTGTCTAATTGTTGATCCAAAGGATATAAGAACGCAATGTGGTACTAAGTCATTTCAGTTCAGTGACACTATATATGTACGAAATATTGGTGCTACCCTAGATCCGAAATTGTCTCTCAACAATCATGTGAACAATGTGGTTGGAACCTGCTCTCTCATTCTAAGGAACATGGGACACATCCGCAAAGTTCTCACTCAGCAGTCCTTTGTCTAGTCTGTCTTACAGACCCTGATGCAAATATATATCAAATACAGCCCATGCAAGTCTATAATGTTTGGCAAGTCTAGATTACTGCAGTATCTGAAAATGAAGAGTCACTGGGCTCCCTTTTATAATAACTGAACAACTGTTTTTTTCTGTACGATATGTTCATTTCAGAGACTAGATGTTAGTCTATCCTCTGTCATATTTGTCTTGTCTTTAGTTATGATAAGGTTAGACTACTGTAATAGCTTACTGGTGGGTGCAACAAGATCCCATCTGAACAAGTTACACCGAGTACAGATCACAGCTGTCAGAATAGTTACTCACTCTCGCAAGACTGACCATATCCTTCCTGTGTAATACAACCTGCATTGGCTTCCAGTTAACACAAGATAACATTCACGTTTCTCCGTTAGGTCTTCAGATGACTCTCGGGACAAGCACCATCCCCTCTTGCTGAGCTCCTTCATGTGTATGTCCTAGGAATATCACTCATCGTAGCAAATGTCCGGACATCACACTATGGCAAATCTTCCTTTGCATTCTCCGCAAGAGGCGGTCGGGTAGCCTAGTGGTTAAAGCGTTCGCTCGTCACGCCGAAGACCAGGGTTCGATTCCCGACATGGGTACAATATGTGAAGCCCATTTCTGGTGTCCCCCGCCGTGATATTGCTGGAATATTGCTAAAAGCGGCGTAAAACCATACCCAAGCACTCACTCACTCGTAAGAGGCGACTTAATGGATCGATGTCAACCTTTCTTTGCATTCTCCGCGGGCATTGTCTGGAACAGTCAAGGATGGAAACTGGACTTGTATAGTGAGTTAACTCCCTTGCTTCAGGAACATGACCAACACGTATTATATGTGACGTCATGCATCCATGGCTGTTCAGGGTGTTGTGCTGCTCATGTAGGGCCAGTGTGGGTTATGTCAGTTCGTCAGTGGCAATATGACCTTGATATCACCTTCAAAATTAGGAACATATTTATGTGTCATTCCTAAATACTGCTACGAAAATAAGACGTGTTACTGCACATGGTTCAATTCTCTCTCTAGTAAACACTTCCCGTCATTTACTGTGCTGTATGTATTTTAACAAAACATACTTAACATCGAAGCTCATAGCGGACTGGCCTCCATTGGACCAACCATGCCGTCCCTCATTTCTGGTGTCCAAACCCGTGATATGGGTGGAATATTGCTAAAAGCGGCGTAAAAGAGTACTCACTCACTCACCCAACCGTGCCTTCTCGTGGCCATGTGCCTTTTCTCTCTCTCTCTCTCTCTCTCTCTCTCTCTCTCTCTCTCTCTCTCTCTCTCTATCTCTCTCTCTCTCTCTCTCTTTCTCTCAATCATGTGATGTGAAAATGTGTATTCAATTTTAGGAAAGACGTGTTTATAAATATATATTAGATTAATTCAGGTAGTCGGCGTCATTATAATCCCTGGCTTGTTATTCTCCATTGCAAGTATCAAATGACAACTACGTGGCCACTTCGGACTATCCTCCCAGATTTAGTTGGCACGCTGAGATATAACTGAAGCAAACTGTTCAAAGCGGCGTTAAACCCAACATACTTACGCAAACTCTCTGTATATAAAGATATAGATATATGCCCCCACCCCCCACTGCACCGCAAACTCTCAGTATATAAAGATATAGCTATATGCCCCAACTCCCCACTGCACCGCAAACTCTCTGTATATAAAGATATAGCCATATGCCCCCACTCCCCACTGCACCGCAAACTCTCTGTATATAAAGATATAGCTATATGCCCCCACTCCCAACCGCACCGCAAACTCTCTGTATATAAAGATATAGATATATGCCCCCACTCCCCACTGCACCGCAAACTCTCTGTATATAAAGATATAGATATATGCCCCTACTCCCCCCACTGCACCGTAAACTCTCTGTATATAAAGATATAGATATATGCCCCCACTCCCCACTGCACCGCAAACTCTCTGTATATAAAGATATAGATATATGCCCCCACTCCCCACTGCACCGCAAACTCTCTTTATATAAAGATATAGATATATGCCCCCACTCCCCACTGCACCGCAAACTCTCTGTATATAAAGATATAGATATATGCCCCCACTCCCCACTGCACCGCAAACTCTCTGTATATAAAGATATAGATATATGCCCCCACTCCCCACTGCACCGCAAACTCTCTGTATATAAAGATATAGATATATGCCCCCACTCCCCACTGCACCGCAAACTCTCTGTATATAAAGATATAGATATATGCCCCCACTCCCCACTGCACCGCAAACTCTCTGTATATAAAGATATAGCTATATGCCCCCACTCCCCACTGCACCGCAAACTCTCTGTATATAAAGATATAGATATATGCCCCCACTCCCCACTGCACCGCAAACTCTCTTTATATAAAGATATAGATATATGGCCCCACTCCCCACTGCACCGCAAACTCTCTGTATATAAAGATATAGATATATGCCCCCACTCCCCACCGCACCGCAAACTCTCTGTATATAAAGATATAGATATATGCCCCTACTACCCACTGCACCGCAAACTCTCTGTATATAAAGATATAGATATATGCCCCCACTCCCCACTGCCCCGCAAACTCTCTGTATATAAAGATATAGATATATGCCCCCACTCCCCACTGCACCGCAAACTCTCTGTATATAAAGATATAGATATATGCCCCTACTCCCCCCACTGCACCGTAAACTCTCTGTATATAAAGATATAGATATATGCCCCCACTCCCCACTGCACCGCAAACTCTCTTTATATAAAAATATAGATATATGCCCCCACTCCCCACTGCACCGCAAACTCTCTGTATATAAAGATATAGATATATGCCCCCACTCCCCACTGCACCGCAAACTCTCTGTATATAAAGATATAGATATATGGCCCCACTCCCCACTGCACCGCAAACTCTCTGTATATAAAGATATAGATATATGCCCCCACTCCCCACTGCACCGCAAACTCTCTGTATATAAAGATATAGATATATGCCCCCACTCCCCACTGCACCGCAAACTCTCTGTGTATAAAGATACAGATATATGCCCCCACTCCCCACTGCACCGCAAACTCTCTGTATATAAAGATATAGATATATGCCCCCACTCCCCACTGCACCGCAAACTCTCTGTATATAAAGATATAGATATATGCCCCCATTCCCCACTGCACCGCAAACTCTCTGTATATAAAGATATAGATATATGCCCCCACTCCCCACTGCACCGCAAACTCTCTTTATATAAAAATATAGATATATGCCCCCACTCCCCACTGCACCGCAAACTCTCTGTATATAAAGATATAGATATATGCCCCCACTCCCCACTGCACCGCAAACTCTCTTTATATAAAAATATAGATATATGCCCCCACCCCCCACTGCACCGCAAACTCTCTGTATATAAAGATATAGATATATGCCCCTACTCCCCACAAACTCTCTGTATATAAAGATATAGATATATGCCCCCTCTCCCCACTGCACCGCAAACTCTCTGTATATAAAGATATAGATATATGCCCCCACTCCCCACCGCACCGCAAACTCTCTGTATATAAAGATATAGATATATGCCCCCACTCCCCACTGCACCGCAAACTCTCTGTATATAAAGATATAGATATATGCCCCCACTCCCCACTGCACCGCAAACTCTCTGTATATAAAGATATAGATATATGCCCCCGCTCCCCACTGCATCGCAAACTCTCTGTATATAAAGATATAGATATATGCCCCCACTCCCCACTGCACCGCAAACTCTCTGTATATAAAGATATAGATATATGCCCCCACTCCCCACTGCACCGCAAACTCTCTTTATATAAAGATATAGATATATGCCCCCACTCCCCACTGCACCGCAAACTCTCTTTATATAAAGATATAGCTATATGCCCCCACTCCCCACTGCACCGCAAACTCTCTGTATATAAAGATATAGATATATGCCCCCACTCCCCACTGCACCTCAAACTCTCTTTATATAAAGATATAGATATATGGCCCCACTCCCCACTGCACCGCAAACTCTCTGTATATAAAGATATAGATATATGCCCCCACTCCCCACTGCACCGCAAACTCTCTGTATATAAAGATATAGATATATGCCCCTACTCCCCCCACTGCACCGTAAACTCTCTGTATATAAAGATATAGATATATGCCCCCACTCCCCACTGCACCGCAAACTCTCTGTATATAAAGATATAGATATATGCCCCCACTCCCCACTGCACCGCAAACTCTCTGTATATAAAGATATAGATATATGCCCCCACTCCCCACTGCACCGTAAACTCTCTGTATATAAAGATATAGATATATGCCCCCACTCCCCACTGCACCGCAAACTCTCTGTATATAAAGATATAGCTATATGCCCCCACTCCCCACTGCACCGCAAACTCTCTGTATATAAAGATATAGATATATGCCCCCACTCCCCACTGCACCGCAAACTCTCTTTATATAAAGATATAGATATATGGCCCCACTCCCCACTGCACCGCAAACTCTCTGTATATAAAGATATAGATATATGCCCCCACTCCCCACTGCACCGCAAACTCTCTGTATATAAAGATATAGATATATGCCCCTACTCCCCCCACTGCACCGTAAACTCTCTGTATATAAAGATATAGATATATGCCCCCACTCCCCACTGCACCGCAAACTCTCTGTATATAAAGATATAGATATATGCCCCCACTCCCCACTGCACCGCAAACTCTCTTTATATAAAGATATAGATATATGCCCCCACTCCCCACTGCACCGCAAACTCTCTGTATATAAAGATATAGATATATGCCCCCACTCCCCACTGCACCGCAAACTCTCTGTATATAAAGATATAGATATATGCCCCCACTCCCCACTGCACCGCAAACTCTCTGTATATAAAGATATAGATATATGCCCCCACTCCCCACTGCACCGCAAACTCTCTGTATATAAAGATATAGATATATGCCCCCACTCCCCACTGCACCGCAAACTCTCTGTATATAAAGATATAGCTATATGCCCCCACTCCCCACTGCACCGCAAACTCTCTGTATATAAAGATATAGATATATGCCCCCACTCCCCACTGCACCGCAAACTCTCTTTATATAAAGATATAGATATATGGCCCCACTCCCCACTGCACCGCAAACTCTCTGTATATAAAGATATAGATATATGCCCCCACTCCCCACTGCACCGCAAACTCTCTGTATATAAAGATATAGATATATGCCCCTACTCCCCCCACTGCACCGTAAACTCTCTGTATATAAAGATATAGATATATGCCCCCACTCCCCACTGCACCGCAAACTCTCTGTATATAAAGATATAGATATATGCCCCCACTCCCCACTGCACCGCAAACTCTCTTTATATAAAGATATAGATATATGCCCCCACTCCCCACTGCACCGCAAACTCTCTGTATATAAAGATATAGATATATGCCCCCACTCCCCACTGCACCGCAAACTCTCTGTATATAAAGATATAGATATATGCCCCCACTCCCCACTGCACCGCAAACTCTCTGTATATAAAGATATAGATATATGCCCCCACTCCCCACTGCACCGCAAACTCTCTGTATATAAAGATATAGATATATGCCCCCGCTCCCCACTGCACCGCAAACTCTCTGTATATAAAGATATAGCTATATGCCCCCACTCCCCACTGCACCGCAAACTCTCTGTATATAAAGATATAGATATATGCCCCCACTCCCCACTGCACCGCAAACTCTCTTTATATAAAGATATAGATATATGGCCCCACTCCCCACTGCACCGCAAACTCTCTGTATATAAAGATATAGATATATGCCCCCACTCCCCACCGCACCGCAAACTCTCTGTATATAAAGATATAGATATATGCCCCTACTACCCACTGCACCGCAAACTCTCTGTATATAAAGATATAGATATATGCCCCCACTCCCCACTGCACCGCAAACTCTCTGTATATAAAGATATAGATATATGCCCCCACTCCCCACTGCACCGCAAACTCTCTGTATATAAAGATATAGATATATGCCCCTACTCCCCCCACTGCACCGTAAACTCTCTGTATATAAAGATATAGATATATGCCCCCACTCCCCACTGCACCGCAAACTCTCTTTATATAAAAATATAGATATATGCCCCCACTCCCCACTGCACCGCAAACTCTCTGTATATAAAGATATAGATATATGCCCCCACTCCCCACTGCACCGCAAACTCTCTGTATATAAAGATATAGATATATGGCCCCACTCCCCACTGCACCGCAAACTCTCTGTATATAAAGATATAGATATATGCCCCCACTCCCCACTGCACCGCAAACTCTCTGTATATAAAGATATAGATATATGCCCCCACTCCCCACTGCACCGCAAACTCTCTGTGTATAAAGATACAGATATATGCCCCCACTCCCCACTGCACCGCAAACTCTCTGTATATAAAGATATAGATATATGCCCCCACTCCCCACTGCCCCGCAAACTCTCTGTATATAAAGATATAGATATATGCCCCCATTCCCCACTGCACCGCAAACTCTCTGTATATAAAGATATAGATATATGCCCCCACTCCCCACTGCACCGCAAACTCTCTGTATATAAAGATATAGATATATGCCCCCACTCCCCACTGCACCGCAAACTCTCTTTATATAAAAATATAGATATATGCCCCCACCCCCCACTGCACCGCAAACTCTCTGTATATAAAGATATAGATATATGCCCCTACTCCCCACAAACTCTCTGTATATAAAGATATAGATATATGCCCCCTCTCCCCACTGCACCGCAAACTCTCTGTATATAAAGATATAGATATATGCCCCCACTCCCCACCGCACCGCAAACTCTCTGTATATAAAGATATAGATATATGCCCCCACTCCCCACTGCACCGCAAACTCTCTGTATATAAAGATATAGATATATGCCCCCACTCCCCACTGCACCGCAAACTCTCTGTATATAAAGATATAGATATATGCCCCCGCTCCCCACTGCATCGCAAACTCTCTGTATATAAAGATATAGATATATGCCCCTACTCCCCACTGCATCGCAAACTCTCTGTATATAAATATATAGATATATGCCCCCACTCCCCACTGCACCGCAAACTCTCTGTATATAAAGATATAGATATATGCCCCCACTCCCCACTGCACCGCAAACTCTCTTTATATAAAGCTATAGATATATGCCCCCACTCCCCACTGCACCGCAAACTCTCTGTATATAAAGATATAGATATATGCCCCTACTCCCCACTGCACCGCAAACTCTCTGTATATAAAGATATAGCTATATGCCCCCACTCCCCACTGCACCGCAAACTCTTACCAACAGCACATACACACGTACGCATTTTATATTTTCAGGTGATGAGATACCTGAAACTCGAACCTCGTTAAACATTCGTGGAAATCAGCCGTTGCTCAGGCTTCGGACGAAAATATCCTTGCAACTCGGTATAGTCCTGATGGCTAGACATCACACACCTATTGCACATTCATGAATAGTGTATTACCAATATCTTACATTGGTCCTCCGACTGTTCTGTTCAAACGAGAAACAAAAAAATCCATTATTTTTCCAAGTGCTTTCTATTTACCAATTGCTTTGGCCTTATTTTTCTCATCGATATTTCGACCATGCTTCGTACAATATACCGTCTCACTGAAAATATACACATTAAAACATCGATCAAACAAATGATGACGAAAGATTGCTCCCAGTTTTCTTTAAACAATACGTTTGCTGTGGCATCATGGTCTGAAACGGCCATACAAATAACACATGATCAACACGTGATAAGATAATGATTACGTCGTTGTTAAGACATTTGAAATGTTCAACAAACACATATTTGGTATATATATATATGTGCGTGAACATTGGCGAAACCTTAACGTCTCTGTGAACCATCTACCAAGCATGGCGGCGCCAGGTCACCACGCGAATCTGCTTGACATGTGTGGAGTTAATGTCATGGCCACGATGATCATGGCTGACGTGTGTTTATCAAACTGCAATGTTTTGTACAGCCAATCAAGACAGGACTGTTTACACAGTTGCTATGTTAATCCGAATTGCGTCAAGTTTGACTTCATCGCCGCGAGAAATGAGTGCTGCATCGCCGAGACAAATCACGAAATTGAATATGAATTTGAAGCGGGAGGAGCTGTTTATTCACTAAGCACAGGTTTGTCTCTGATTGTTTTGTGTGTGTTTTTTTAATATATATATACGATGATCGGGTTGTTACAGTGTGTAGCCTGGGTGAAGAGTTCCATCCGTCCCCGATGGCGTGGACTCCTTACTACACAGGGAGCGAGGCTAGGGGCTGGGGGCTTGGGGCTGCGTCCCCCTCCTCGGCAAAACCACTAATTGGCCTGGCGGGCCCGTGTGCGAAGTAGAGGGGAATGTCCGAGTAACTCTCCATTCCTTAAAAATAATGGAGCCGAGGCCCATTATTTTTAAGGAATGGAGAGTTACGAGGATATTCCCCTACTTAAAACTCATCCCTACTTTTACACTTTGACAAAATATTCTGTAGTTGAGAATATTTGAAAAATTCAAATGCTGCTTCAAGATAATGTACAGTTCAAACAATAGAATGACGTCACAGATATGTTTTAAATACGCATGAAGTCGGAGAGCGCACGTAAAAACACACCAACTCCCCCCCCCCCCCCCCCCCCCCTCTCTCTCTCTCTCTCTCTCTCTCTCTCTCTCTCGTGTTTATAAATATATATTGGATTAATTCAGGTAGTCGAAGTCATTATAATCCCTGGCTTGTTATTCTCCATTGCAAGTATCAAATGTCAACTACGTGGCCACTTCGGACTATCCTCCCAGATTTAGCTGACACGCTGAGATATAACTGAAGCAAACTGTTCAAAGCGGCGTTAAACCCAACATACTCAAGCAAAAACATCTCAAATAGGAATGGGAATCTAATATACTCTCCGACTGAAATACTATTTTCAGTGAAACGTTCGTGCCGAGGCTCTGGCTATACTTTCCTACGAACGTCAAACATGTGCGTCAGGATTGAGACGGACAACCCAACAAGTTGGCAGAGTGCTGAGGATGCTTGCAGAACCGACGGAGGAAGGCTGGTTCAACTTTATATGATGTACAGAGAAGGTGACATGATGGACACATTGAACAGATCTTCCTGTAAGTATAGAGTGAGTGACTGCGTTGGGTTTAACGCCGCTTTTAACACTATTCCAGTTAAATCACGGCGTGTCAGCTTAATGTGGGAGGAAAGCCCGAAGTGATGCAGGTCTCAGACGATAAAGGAGAGAAATAGTTTCAGCCAATCAAAGAGAGCGTGACGCAAGTCTTGTTGGGCATCATCTCCTGTAACATCTACTTCAATTATTGTTCGATTTGAAATATATACAATGTTATAAAGACCCCCCAAAACAGATACTGACCTCAGCAGCTTCAATCATGAACGGTCAATGACAGATAAATAGTTCCCTGGTAACAAGGCGTGAATGATACTGGTTGTTATTGCAGCGAAGGTGTTCCATGTCAGCGACTTCGGTAGTACACGGCTGGGGAGGACTTGGAGGAACGGCATGACGGCAACGATCCAAGGGACGTGTCTGCAGGTGTCAGACGACAGCGACAGCGCCGAAACGGAGTGCTCGGATTTGCAATCTTACATCTGTGAAATACCTTAGACCGTTGTTCAATATATAGAGGATGTTCCATTTGTCTCATGAAAATATCTCGTTTCCCCCGTCACGAGATACTTCTTGTGTAGTTGTCTACGGGAATTTATTTATTTCATTACAAATGTAACATTTTGAAACGTATATTCTCCCTACCTAATACGCAGGGACGTTTGTAAGTGTAGGTGCGACTTAAAATGTAGTTACGTATTTGCAAAATCTTAAAAACATAAACAAAAGTAACAAAAAATACTTGATGTCAATAACATTCTTTATCATACATCTGGATATGATTATATACAAACTTCAACAAACGATATTCTTGATATCTACCAAACCGTTGCTGGAAGAGAAAGAATACACGCTGGCCAGGTACTAAAATGGCACTTTGCGAAACGAATGGTCTCGATTGACGAGTTAAATGAGAAATTTACATTTATAACGAACCATTTTCAAGAGAACACCTACCGAAAGAAGCGATATTTACTCCATAAATGACCATCTGTCATTATTTTGTAAATGTAGAACTAACGTAAAAAGGACGTCAACAGTTTGTGTTCGGGCCAGACACTTATAATAAAGGGAGATAAATTGCGGGAAGGTAACTCTTGACAAGTTGTTAGACAATAGATCCATCAAAGTGTTGTGTTCACTGCAGTGCAAGTGTCACATTTCTCAACTTCATAAAAATGATAACCCCACCACGTGGGTATTCCAGGTAAGAACTGGTCCCCAGCAATATATTCTTGTCGCAAGAGGCGACTCAATGGACCGGATGGTCAGACTCGATGACATGGTTGATAGCGTGTCATACCCGACGGCGTGGATCGTTGTTCATTATTAATCACTGGTTCCGCAGTCCGCGATACTCCAGCTGTGACACGGAGACCTGTAAACCTTCCAGCGTAGGTCAGGTAAGTGGTTGACAGCAACAGCAATGATCCACGGTGAAACACAACCAGTCAAGTTACCCGTTGTAATCACTCGAACATCCTCAGTGAGCCCTGAAGACACACGTGGTTACCGGAGACCCGTCCAGTTAAGAAATGTGACACCTAGCGTCTAATTTTAAAGCAGCCACATCTGTTCGACTGGGGAGATTTCGGGGTGGTTTAGGTTTGTCATGTATGGTATTAAATAAAGGGGATCGGGAGGACATCATGACTGCTGACAGTGGAGTGAGTGTTTGGGTTGGGTTTAACGCCGCTTTGAACAGTATTCCAGTAATATCACGGAGTGTCAGCTTAATGTGGGAGGGAAGCCCGAAGTAATACATGTCTCAAACGTTTACCACTTTTGTGACATTCACGCGCGAGGTTATGGTGCTGACAAACCTAGAAACATAATCGGAGCGAACGGGGATTTCGATCATAGGTTTCCATCCCCGGCCACACCACACCAAAAGACGTCAAAAGATCGTACTTGTTGTTACCCTGTCTGGCGCTCGACATTAAGGGGCTAAAACAAGGACTGGTCGACTCGGATTCAGTATACTGTGTCTGAGCGGGGTATTCTTGTTAAACTGCGGGATGGTATCTCAGTGAGCTAGCACTATAAATCGGCATCAGTCCGGACTATTACAAGCGCGCGCGCAAACATTCACACACACACACACACACACACACACACACACACACACACACACACACACACACACACACACACACACACACACACACACACACACACACACTCACGTTCATGAACGTCGCTATATAAGTGCAATAGTATCAAAACACATACAATACACAAAGTCAATAAGAACAAACCTTCATTGATAGATATACGTTGATAGATTGATCTATTAACCGTATGTAATGAACATTGTATATTTTATTTGTTTCAATTATTTCCACGAATTAATTCAGTCTTAAGATGTCTTAAGTCTTTAATAAACTGGAAAATGTTTTGACATTAATTTGTGTGGTTTGATGTTTGTTGGTGTTAATTATGTGAGGCGTCTATTTCATGCGACTCTAATACATTAGACGTGGTATATATAGGCTTACGTTGTTTTTGCGCATTCCCGAAAGGTTTCAAGTATGACGTCATTCATTGAGTGTCGGCCCCTGAGGCCCAAGGCTGTGACTTCGCGCAGCTGGGAAGTCGACTGATTGAACTGCACTATTAAGATTTCTTTTCTTGAGGACCAAGGCGTGTATGACAACGACCGTTTTTTTGTTTGGAAAAAAAATGTAGGTACTCACTTTTATAAGATTGTACTACGCATTTCCGTAGTTGCCGCTCATCTTATCTATGGACGTTGGTGAACACTGCCGTGGCTGCACGTTTCGTAAAGTTGAACCTTCAAATTTATGATACTGGATCTATTGTAAATCATGTGGGGAGATTGGCGCTCTAAAGGCGGTAATTAGCAACCGATTCCGTAGGTTAACTTGCTTAGAGCTGTACTGTGGAGATCAACCTGTTCCTTGAGGTCAACGTTGATGAAGCGACTCCATTGCAGTTCATCCTTCAAGATCAACATTGCTCAAATGGTTTTGTTGAACTACCTCCTTGAAGATCAACCTTCCTTATTTTGGTGTGTTGTACTCTACCCCTGAAGATCAGCCTTCCTTATTTGGGTTTGTTTTACTCTATCCCTGAAGATCAGCCTTCCTTATTTGGGTTTGTTGTACTCTACCCTTGAAGATCAACCTTGCTCAAGTGATTTAGTTACGCTCTATCCTCGAAGATCAGCCTTCCTTATTTGGGTTTGTTGCACTCTATCCCTGAAGATCAGCCTTCCTTATATGGGTTTGTTGCACTCTATCCCTGAAGATCAACCTTGCTCAAGTCATTTAGTTACACTCTATTCCTGAAGATCAGCCTTCCTTATTTGGGTTTGTTGCACTCTATCCCTGAAGATCAGCCTTCCTTATTTGGGTTTGTTGCACTCTATCCCTGAAGATCAGCCTTCCTTATTTGGATTTGTTGCACTCTTTCCCTGAAGATCAGCCTTCCTTATTTGGGTTTGTTGCACTCTATCCCTGAAGATCAGCCTTCCTTATTTGGGTTTGTTGCACTCTATCCCTGAAGATCAGCCTTCCTTATTTGGGTTTGTTGCACTCTATCCCTGAAGATCAGCCTTCCTTATTTGGGTTTGTTGCACTCTATCCCTGAAGATCAGCCATCATGAAGAGAACATTGCCAAATTTGACGCAACAGTGACCAAAATGATGTCCGATACAATTTCCTATTTCGGCTACAATATGTTCTCGTGTTTCCTCAGGTGAACACTTAACGTGCCTTAGCGTGTTTTTTGTGACAGTGTCACAAATCAATCGATCGGTCATATGTGAAATCGCTGCTAAAAGCAAATTGCATGGAACATATATTTCACCGTTCTAAATTATCCAGTGTATTAAATCTCAATTTTATGACCACAAATATCCGAGATGAATTCGTCATCCTAGCGACGAAGTGACGTCAGAATCTCAGCTCTCCCATCGGTATAACATTTTTTTCTCTCAACACATTATTTTTCCGAACATCTAGAATGTCCAGTGAACGGTTTTGTGTGTAAACCAAGAGGACAACCGTCCACCCCCGCAACCAAACCGCAACCCCCACCACTTCCAGAATATCAAATGGTCGCAAGGCAACAGCCATCATACAGCCATTCGTGTTATTTGTAATTCCTAGTTTTAGAAACAACATTTACGTATACTAATATATTGACTTCAAAATCTGATGCGTTTATGGAGGTATACACATTAAAAGCTACCTGCACGCTTTGTAAATCCGCGTAGCACACTGGCTTTCACGTTTATACCTCCATAAACGTAAACAACATATTGAATCAGTTTTTATCATTAAAATATATGTCAACAATAATAACTGTAGGCAACGAAACGAAATCAGTCGCATCGTTCAGCACAATAATTCAAGACAAGCACACCCATTCTATCATCAACCCATCAGGAAACAGTTGTCGGCAAGAGGCGCGGCCCGTGTTGTTTAGGTCGATAGTAAATATGAAACAAGTCTCGATTACCCGACGAAACATGTTCCATTGGGGGTAAGAGACCAAATAGCGGTGACAATTACATGAATGGATCACTGAAAATCACTGATGACACCAGGTGTTCGCGAAAATGGTTGGTGTGTGCTGCCTACAAAAAACAATCATAAACACAAAGGCAAATAATTTGCTTGGTTGGACCAATCAAATGCCACAGTCACTTGCAATATATTGATTACACTTTGACATATCTCAGTTACTTTTACATCCGGTGACTCATCGTTACTGTTTTGTATGTTATATTTGGATATGCTTGAAATACACAGTGATATGTTATGACATGTGAGCCCTAAAACACCCGACCGCCTCCGTGGTCTAGTGGTAGAGCGTCCGCCCGGAAAGCGGAAGGTCCGGGGTTCGATCCCCGACCGCGTCATACCAAAAGACGTTAAAAGATGGTACTTGTTGTTACCCTGTCTGGCATACTGTGTCTGAGTGGGTTATTGATGTTAAACTGCAGCATGGTATCTCAGTGAGCTAGCACTATATATCGGCATCAGTCCGGACTAGTACAAGCAGCCACACAAACACACACACGTACATGCACGTCGCTATATAAGTGCAATAATCTTGGACGCGACGTTAAACCCCATTTCACCTCACCGCACCTAAAACACCCACATCTATCTACTGCTGGAGCCTCGTATGCAACCAACCAATCAGATTTTCCCCACGAAGGACGAACAACAATATTAGTTTTATGACAACAAAGTGTCAGAGCTAACTAATGGATACATTTGTCAATTAGTATGAGTCTCCTATTGACAAAGCCAAACCGACAAATTCATTAACACCCGTGTGTTTAGGGACATCAAATCAATTATGTACACTGTGTGGTAACTCGCCATATGTTGCCGTTAACCTGAGGGACGTCCGACTCATCAAACATGAATCATCCCCTGACAACTGGGCTGGGCAGGTCATACATACAATCAGTGCAATCACGACGCGTAGAGTCACATCAAGACATCAAACAGTTTGATGACAGCCGGAGGGTACATAAGGGGTGTTCATCAACCCACAACCATTAAGAAACTGATTTGTGACAATATTTGCTGGATCTGTGTGCTGGTCGGAGTTGTTACAACCATGTCTGTTGTGTGTGTACTCGTGGTCCTGCTAGTAATGGATTTGAATTTAGGACTCAGTCCAGTTGCGGAGTTAACCGAGCCTGTGGGTGATTCTGGTCCATTCGACATTGCGACAGAAACAACAAATACAGAACGTTTGAATAACGGTGATGAAGGAACTATCACAAACTCTTCAGATGTGATACGAAATGCAACAACTGACCGGACGTCAGGGCTGACAGACGGAGGTTCTGGATTTGGCGGAACTAGGACAGAAAGGGTAGGAAATTCTACAGAAATTGCAGGCAATTCTTCAGAAACTGCAGGAACCGTAGGAATCGTAGGAACAAGATCTAATACGACACATCCTGGCGACTCGTCAGTCCCTACGCCAATACAGGTCGCCGAAGCCGATGTCAACGTCATCCACGACATCCAAGAAACACCAACAGCAACATCTATCTCAATTACTATTCCTCCTCAAACACATTTCATAGTCCAAATGCCAAGTCCGTTTGACGAATCTGCAAAGGTCTTTCCTGACTTCCCGTCACAGGTAGTAGCCTCGGAATCTGAGTACTGTGGAAAGACGTGTGACTTTGACTACAAAAACAAACGATATTCTGTGCATGGTAACTGTGACAAATGTCGTTGTGAAGGCGACTGTGTCCTGTATGATGACTGTTGTCCGGATTACGTTATTCTTGGGAATCAGACCACTGTAGCAGCTCCACTCAGTTGTGAGAATACAAGTCCGGATTTTGAAGAACCAGGACTCGATTGGTATTACATGATAAGATCCTGCCCTGACACCCCAACACCAGGTCTTGTACAGGAATGCCTTAATCGACACTCAAAAGACTGGGAGCACCAGGTTCCGGTTGAGGACGCCAAGACAGGAGATCTCTACAGGAACAAATTTTGTGCCTTGTGCAACAATGTGACACTTTTTAACAGCTGGGACACCCAAATAAAATGCTCATTATATCCAAGCGGTTTCAAAGAGGCCAAATCAGCAGAAGAAACTTACAATATTGCTCTAGAGGCTTCGATTTGTTATATCAAATTTCTACCCACATCTCATACTGTTCTCAGACCTTGTAACTATCGTGAGGAAAGTGTCATTTCTTCATGCAACGTCACAGGACAATGGAGAGATTACGACAGAAGGGTAGCGGAAGCCTGCGAGAGGTTTACGCACATTGTGCATGGGAAATACAGAAATGTTTTCTGTTACTTTTGCAACACTTACGACGGCTGGTACATCATACTAAGAGAGAATGGGGCAGACCGTTCCGTTGTCGACACTATTTCTCTTACCACACTGCTCAACTTTGGGAGTTACCAAGTCCGTTCAAGAACGCAGGATGTTCAACAACTAAGGAGTGACCCTTGCAGAAGTGATCAGGTCTTTGACGACTTAATTGTAAGTATACCTTTCTGTTTGTTTGTTGTGTAGCCCCGCACTCAGCAATATTCCAGCTATATGACAGCGGTCTGCAAATAATCGAGTCTGGACCAAACAATCCAGTGATTGACAACATGATCATCGATCCACGCAATTGGGATCGATGACATGCATCAACCAAGTCAGCGAGCCTGACCACCCGATCCCATTAGTCGCCCCTTGCGACAAGCATAGTCGCCTTTTACGGCAAGCATGGGTTGCTGAACACCTATTCTACCCCGGATCTTCACGGGTCAAGTATACCTTTCAATTTTTTAAACAAGTACACGGAAAGACAAGTTCTATGGATGAACAACTTCTTTATTACAATTAGTGCGACGTTTCGGTGTAGATCCTAACACCTTTATCAAGCAAGTGATGGATAGTGCTAAACAACATAGGTTGTTTATGTTATAGGTTGCACTATCCATCACTTGCCTGATAAAGGTGTTAGGATCTACACCGAAACGTCGCACTAATTGTAATAAAGAAGTTGTTCATCCATAGAATTTGTCTTACTTCATCACACCAACTTCTAAATGCCACTGAAAGAAGAAGCACACGGAAGTCAAGAAGTGATAGAGATTCTTCTGACATATTTATCAAATAAGCATGCATGTATTTCCTAACGGCCACAATACACAGACGTCGACTTCCATACTTCTATACTTGTTGTTAAATATATATTATTATTTCCCCACTGAATCTAAGATCCTGCTCACACACGGACCGGGCCATATTTTTAAAAATTAATAATCATTATTTTTATATATGCCTTGATTGTTACATGCATTGATATACGCCTTGCTTGATGGTATGGTAGAGATAAATATTTTTCTTCCATGGAAATTTGGGGGCACGGGTGGCCCAGTCGTCCAAGGCGCCGCGATTCGCTGTGCAGAGTTGCGTCCCTTGAGCACGCCAGAAACCTATGATTGTGGGTTCGAATCCCGGTTCCCCCCGATTATGTTTCTAGGTTTGTCAGCACCATACCCGTGCTCGAGGGTTTCACCGAAGTGGTAAACGTCTAAGACCTGCATCACCTCGGGCTTTCCTCCACATTAAGCTGACACGCCGCGATATAACTGTAATACTGTTAAGAGTGGCGTTAAACCCAACTCACTCCATGGAAATGTACTAATAACTGAAAAAACATATAGCTAAAAAAAAGTGAGTTGCCAAACCTTTAACAAAATAAATACGAAACATGGACACTCAATCACACCCATGCATCTTACCCCTAACGTATGTCATATACTTTGAGTGAGTGAGTGAGTATTCTTTTACGCCACTTTTAGCAATATTCCAGCAATATCACGGCGGAGGACACCATAAATGGGCTTCACCCATTGTACCCATGTGGGGAGTCGAACCCGGGTCTTCAGCGTGACGAGTGAACGTTTTAACCACTAGGCTACTCGACCGCCCCTCATTTAGTTTTAAACAAGGACGGTTATCTAAATATAATATGTGAAATACAGGATCGATCTATTTTGTTAAGGACACAAAAAAGTTTTCAGCTATTGCTTCAAACTATACAAAGGTTTCTCTCTGAAAGTAGAAACTCTTACATTTTTGTTTTCACAACACAATATATCTAAATCCCGGTACATAAATTATTTAATTATCTCTATTATTTTACATATGTGTTTTGTCCTAGCCACATCGAGAAAAATAAATAGTTGACCTCTCAATATGAAACATCTGACATAGGAAGAAGGCGAGAACATTAATTTCTCGTTCAGCCCCCAGAGCACATATCTAACAATGCTATACGAGTGCATTTCGTTATTGTGATAATCATGTGTTCTCTCTAGTACGCATATATATCAAATGGATGTACATTTCCGCTTTAATTGGCTACAAGTATTTGTGTGAAATGAGATGCAGACACCTCACCTCCATTGTAGTGAGTAATTAGAACAACCTTGTGGCCTATAGGTTTAATAGTATATACGCTTCACTTACTTCCAAAATATCCCAAAGGCTATCGAATGTATGCTGATAAACTGTGACATATTTATTCGCATTTATTATTGTGTATAAAAGCGATAAAACCTTTCCATGTACATAAACCATCTCTAAAAGCAGAGTCGGTTGTACGATTTTGACTATATCATAAGCAGGTGTTTATGAATCACTATCAAATGGTTATAATACCAGGTGTTCGCGAACAGGTGAGCGTATCCTGTGCCACGGGTGGCACCCGTCGCAAACTCATGCAAAGCCAAGTCAACTGTTTACCTAAAGCAAAACGTGGGAACATATGGTACAAGTCAAAATAGGGAATTGCATCGGACATAGGAGTACCTTTTTATTACTGATGCGTCACATTTGGAAATGTCGACCACACGTCTACCACAAAACCTTTTGAAAGCTTTATTGAGGCATTGTTGTAGCGAAGACACTTTATTCTCTATACAGTAAACTACGGTTAGAACGAACTCAAAGGGACCACTAATTTAAGTTCGTTATAACCGTAATTCGTTATAAACATTTATACAGCAAATGGCTGGGACCAAAAATCCAGTTCGTTATATCCGCTAGTTTGTTATAAGCGTGTTCGTTATATACGTAGTGTACTGTATATCTGAAAGTGGAGGTGCGGTCGGGTAGCCTAGTGGTTTAAGCGTTCGCTCGTCACGCCGAAGACCCGGGTTCGATTCCCGACATGGGTACAATGTGTGAAGCCCATTTCTGGTGTCCCCCGCCGTGATATTGCTGGAATATTGCTAAAAGCGGCGTTAAATTATCACGGCCACAGTCAGAGGTTGTTGACTGTCGGCCTGTCCTGTTATAACGTTACGAAGTGTAGACAGATGTACACACAGCGACAAAACTAAACAAGGTAACAATTCGGACATGCTTCGGCCAAATCCAACTGTTTTAATTTGGGGAAAAGTTTCCAAGCCGCATAGATCTACAAGCACAGATATGGCAACTGATCCCGCTTGGCTAGTGCCCTCGCAAAATTGTCACAGTTAGACACTGATTTTCAATATATTAGACTATTCTTTTGATAATAATAGCAATTATCCTAGTAGTTTCTCCAGACTCCCGATGGTTAATTCTGACTCGATCGCGTGTTTATAATCAGCGAAAGTAATCCCTACTTGACCTTTGATATTTGCATTTCTATCCGCATATGACCCCAACGAAACCTACACATTATATGGTAATTTAGTATATGTTTTATATATAAGTCTATTTAAGGCACCAGCACATGTAATGTGTGCCGGTGATGTTGAAAGCTATTCGTTTGTACCATGTATCCCCGTTACAACAAAGTGTTCATCCTATTTTGTAAGATATGTGTACATAGCCCTGAGGCTTTTACATGAATCCCGGAACTTGTATGAACGCAACATACTGTCTAAACCACATGACATTCTCCATAGCTATCGTCATTCGTGACCAACTCGTGTTATTCCGGGACCAGCCGAATAGCGACTCTCGTGGCAATTTTTACGACCGGGTTCCGTCTGAGCGCAAACGGGCATACCTAAAACAAATTGTCAACTCGTTGCGCAATGGTTCACATACATTTCCCCATATATCATTTATATTTAGATGCAATTAAAAGCATATCAGGACATGCGAAATTATACAGTATGATTGAACACATTTAACTGTGTCTTGGGTATATTTTTAGATGCAAGACATATGTAAAAACAGAAATTATTTTTGAGGGATTCTTTGATGAAGAACTTGAAATCATACGCACATTCTGATTGGTTTGTCGTATTTTCGCACATAACATTCATCGATAGGGGGGACGAGTCGTCTTGCAGGTTACGGAAAGGGGCGAGTGGCGACGAATGAGCTATCGTATGTGACTAATGGGCTGTACCCTCTTCACGCACCGCTGTTCACTTTGCCCAAAGGCACAACCGGCTGTCACACCTAGTCCTGACCAAGGTAGAATTCATAATATCTGGGATAAAAACAAAATCATAAGGAATTTTTTTAGCACATTTGAATGTTGCATTTAATAAAATATTAAAACTATTATGAAATATGAAATAAACACCGTGCTGTAAACACGTGGCGCCGTCATGAGTGAGTGAGTATGGTTTGAAGCCGCCTTTACCAATATTCCAGCAATATCACGACGGTGGACACCTGAATCTGGCTTCACACATTGTACCCATGTGGGTTGGTTGGTTGGTTTGTTGTTTAACGCCGCACTCAGCATTATTCCAGCTATATGACAGCGGTCTGTAAATAATCGAGTCTGGACCAGACAATCCAGTAATTAATATCTTGAGCATCGATCCACACAATTGGGATCGATGACATGCATCAACAAAGTCAGCGAGCCTGACCACTCGATCCCGTTAGTCGCCTTTGACGACAAGCATGGTACCCATGTGGGGAATCGAACCCGGGCGTGATAACCGAGCGCTTTAACCACTCCTTGCGCCGTCATGAACATGCACTGCAAGGACAAGGTGGATATATTTCATATAATATTGATTAGCAGGTGATTTCCGATATGTACACAAATCGAGTTGGCTTAACTGTATATTCGTAACACTGTTATTGTTGACAAAGTAATCAAATATTTAAGAACGAGTGTTGCCTAACACTGTTTGAATATGTGAGGGATTCATTTCATGTAATATACATTAGCAGGACTCCCGATATGTACACTGGACAAGCTGGCTTAATTGTATATCCGTAGCACTCTTATTGTTGACACAGTAGTCGAAATTATAAATACGAGTGTTTGCGTCAATAAGCACAGATTGCTTTTGCCAAAGGGGGAGATGTTATCGCTGCTCGCAGGGCGTGTTGTTGAGTCCCAGCCCTGTATGACAAATGCACCAGTTCGGGACAATGGGAATGTGTTTGTACTTAGCATCCGGCTGTCAGAGAGTGAGGTGTGGGTATAAAGTGTTGTAATCAGTTAGGTCGCTAAGACACAGAATTCAGACAAGCTGGGGTCAGTGCTTGAAACATGTTCCTGGTCAGGGCCCTCCTTGTGTTGTTGGTTTCGGACGAGAGCCTGCGTTCTGCATCTCATGCAGAGTTGACTGACCCGGTCAAGACTGTTGGAGAAATAACAACAGTTAATACGACAGGATTTAGTTTCACAGACCCTACATATACAAAAATGACAATGAGAAAAGAAACCGCGAGCAGATCAGGAGAGGCTACATCATCTGACACTACCACTGTCGCGATGATGCAAACTTCAGACAAGGCTACCAGACATCATACACCCATTTCTGATACTAAAACGTTACAACAGACAAAATCGGCTGGCCCAGATTCCGCAACACCGCCTACCATGACCACAAAGCAGCAAGAACCATCTGCAACGTATATGACGGTTAATTATGTTCTACCTACACCACCGCCTTTGAAAGTCAGAAAGCTAAATGCGTTTGACACAGCATCTCGCTTATTCCGTGAGTTCCCGTCACAGGTAGTAGCCTCGGAATCTGAGTACTGTGGAAAGACCTGTCACTTCAAGTACAAAAACAAGCGTACTTCTCTGCGCCCATCTTGTGAAACATGTCGATGTGACGGCGACTGTGTCCTGTATGATGACTGTTGTCCGGATTTCGTTATTCTTGGGAATCAGACCACTGTGGCAGCTCCATACAGTTGTGAGAATACAAGTCCGGATTTTCTTGAACAAACATCAGATTGGTATTACATGATTAGATCCTGCGCTGACACCCCCACACCAGGTCTTGTACAAGAATGCCTTGATCAACACTCAAAAGACTGGGAGCACCAGGTTCCGGTTGAGGACGCCAGGACAGGAGATCTCTACAGGAACAAATTTTGTGCCTTGTGCAACAATGTGACACTTTTTAACAACTGGGACACCCAAATAAAATGCTCATTATATCCAAGCGGTTTCAAAGAGGCCAAATCAGCAGAAGAAACTTACAATATTGCTCTAGAGGCTTCGATTTGTTATATCAAATTTCTACCCACATCTCATACTGTTCTCAGACCTTGTAACTATCGTGAGGAAAGTGTCATTTCTTCATGCAACGTCACTGGGCAATGGGAGGTTTATGACAAAAGGGTGATCGAAGCCTGCGAGAGATTTACACATGTTGTGAATGGAAAGTACCGCAATGTATTTTGTTACCTTTGCAATACAAATGATGATTGGCGTTACATCCTAAATGAATACGTGTTGCAACCCGCGGTCGTTGACAGTGTTGGTCTTACCTCACTGTTGAACTTTCGGCAAAAGACGTTGGAAGTGTTCGAACCAAGGAAGAATGGTTGTGGAAGGAAACAGTTGTACGACAACATTATTGTAAGTAAATGACGTATACATACTTACACAATTATTAGTTTTGTCCACTTAAATATTAGTTAGTGAGTACGTTTTTACGCCGCTTTTAGCAATATTCCAGCAACATCACGGCGGGACACCAGAAATTGGTTCACACAAATGTTGATAATAGCAGTCAGTTGGGCTATCTACCAACTGACAGCAAAGCTAAATTTGCACTCTAATTTGTGTAATAATTATTTTCATATGTTCAATTTGTTACATAAGTTTGACTACACTTCAACGCAAAAGTCTTCTTCCTTATTTCGCAACATTTCATCGGAGCCTCAGCAGATAATCTAAACACTCCGCGGAATGTTTGTAAAATTCATGCGTAGCTACGCAAACAATCCGCAGAATATTTGTAAAATTCATGCGTAGCTACGCAAACAATCCGCAGAATATTTGTAAAATTCATGCGTAGCTACACAAACACTTCGCGGAGGTTATATCACATTATTAGTTACACGTCCCATTTGTCACGCACATCTATAAACCCAGTTGTTACACAGTTTGGGAGGAGGCCAGGAAAGGATTAATTAAGACAACACCTACTCAGTAATGGACCAGCCCTAAATGGAGTACTACATAGACCAAGGTAAAGATACAAATTGCCAAGCCCGAGTGGCATTGTGAAATGTTATGATCTGACTAAAAAAGGCAACTAATCTGTGTTGAATTTAGTTTATCTGACTTAGAACAATATTAATGAAACAAAAATATATTTTTAGGTTAATTAATTGTTAATGTTTAATTTCATTTGACCGGGGTCAGGTTTACAATCTAGTTTGTACTCCGGTTTAAATCTAATTATTCACTTCTGTTCCCAAAGATCATGGACGGTCAGCCCTACCTTCTATTCAGCAACGGGGAAGACAATAAAATTCTAGCGTTCTCAACACAACATCAACTGGAGACACTTCAGTCAGACGAGACAATCTACAGGGATGGAACATTCAGTTCCTGTCCTGCACTCCGGGATCAAGTCTCTATCCTGCATGCCAGATGTGGATTTGTAAACTACCCTCTTGCGTTTACCCTGTTACCAGATCGCCAGATGATACCATACCATTGATTGTTCAGTCAGCTAAAGACACTCGTCCAGGAAAGACTCCAGCGAGATCCAGACCGACTTCGAACTAGCTGCAACTCGCGCTGTTCAGGCGGAGCTCCCAGCCACTGAAGTCAAAGGCTGTTACTTTCATTCAGCCAAGCATCGTCGAGGAAGACGCAAGATCTTGGCTTAGCTGTCCCCTACAAAGGAGATCCCCACGTGAAACGAAGGATACGGCGAACTGCTGCACTGCCACACCTCCCCCTAGGACAAGGGCAAGACACCTGGTGAGACGCTATGGAGATACACCTGAAGTTCCCCGTGCCGAGCGCTTCAATGATTATATTGTGATGAACTGGGTTGACTTGGAATCTAGATTCCCCCTTCATCATCACCAGACAACAGGACCGCGCACAAACAACGATCGTGGTTTTTTTTTCAAAACAGACTAAAACGAGAACTATCCCACGACCATACAAACATTTACCGCTTCATTGAAGTTATTCAGAGAATCGAGAGGGCTGACCGCGTGAAGATGGCCCGGATGGATGTCGGAGCAGCCCCACCCAACCTGCAGGCTTCTATGCAGGGTTGGAGTAAGACAGAGTCAATTCAAACATACGGTGCTATGGTTATTGTGTTAAACAAAGACTGATATACATTGTTAATAATGATAATAATAAAAATAAAGAAGATGAGTGGGTGTTCGGAAATCTCGTGTTACATGAAACACTTTAACGTTTCTCCTTCCTTATCCAACGTTATGACATGTCACATCGTAACCGTCATCTTATACACAACAGATGACACCAAGACATAATTTTATTCGGTTCTATTGTCTTAAAATTGATTTTATTGGCGTTAAAATCTTTTGTCTAGTGCATATTTTCATAAACAGGACCGTTAACTTATATAAAGAATGTAAAATCAAGTTGATCTTCAAGGTAGCCTGCTTGTTTTCATGAAATATGAGGACTGTATACGACATCGGTTACTATTTTACACATAACATTTTGAAAAAGACAGCCAAACGACAATTGTGACAGGGAGGATTGTATGGTAGATGCAGCAGACAGATTGACAGCCGTTGTCGACGCGAGTTACGTCCATGACTAGGTTATTTGAAGGCCCCTGGCCTTGCACAATGTTACTATACTTTGAGGATTTCTGTGGCCAGTGACAGACATAATTTACAATCCTTCCACACAGACACCGCATCAAACTTATTTGTGTACCAATTACATAACTCTTACTGACGTGGGGAAGTGGGGTGGTAGTTCACGGGCCTGTCCTCATCTGGCCTACACCTCATATCGCCTACACTACTATCAAAACAAATTTATGGATGAGTGCACATCACACTCGTACCCTTATCCCTTAAGTAAAATGAACTCTTCCAACAAGATAACAAAGAATGTAAATGGCTTTTGATACTGTTATTTCATTTTGTATATGAGATCATCTTCACAACTCAAATGTTTTCACAACATCAAATATCATATATACACATGTATCATCATAGCAGTGTACATTTATATCCATCATCTTCATGTTTTATAACAATAGCACTACATCATTACTAGCAACATTACTGTAATTTGATGAAATGTCCAACTGCATCTAGAAACTGGATCACTGATCTTCTGCCAGTAGCAAGCTGCTGCTTCAGTCTCTCGATCCTTGCATCTCGGCCTCATGACACCACCCAGTCCAATCTGCCTTCTTGACCACCCATCTGCTGTCTCGATCTTCTTGAGTTCTTTGACAAACTGGAAGATGTTGGGATGGTCTCTCGGCATTCTCTTCTTCAGGCCGTTGTGGAAACCTTCAAGATTGTTGTTGGAGCGTGGACCGGTGTTCTCGTGTTGATTCCACAGGGCTCGAGGTAACGTGGCATTGAAGTCCACCCATGTGCTGGGGACGTAGTCGTTGAACCTGGACGATCTGCTGCCCATCTGGTCCTTGCTCCATCACTTAAATCCAGGCATCTTGGACTTCAGCTAGGGGTAGAACATCTTGCCATCCACAAGGCAATGGATAGTGTACACCTGCAGCCACAAGCTAGGGCATACGAAGAATGTCCCATCCATGAAAATAGTGTCCTGCTCACTAAGGATCTCCAATATCTCAGTTGTCGCAAACACTAACAGTCTGTCATCAGCACCATCATCTATGCACAAGAAATCTCTTCCATCTTCAGTCTTGGTCTAGGGTTCTTGAAGGTCGACAGCAGCTCGGGATTCTGGGAGAGGATGGATGGACTTGGAGCGGTGTCGGTAGAGAGCATCCTGGACACTGGCAAAGGACGGCATCGCGTCAGCAACATCTTCGTAAGCTCGGTCGAGTTCGGCGTTGTAGATCTGCTGAACAGGGGTGATGTCTGTCTTGACATGCTCCTTCATTCTGGCGATGATGCGGATGTGTTCTACATTCTCGGTAGGTGGATGACTGTGAGGCTTGGTTGGTGTAATGTGGTCGCTAATGGTGCTGCATCTGCCACTGCAGCCAATGGTGATACACTTCCAGTGAACAACAAGTTGCCGCTTGACATTAAACCTGTACCGGTACCAAGCATGTAGTACTTGCTGACCGCCTCTCTGTGAAGTATCGAACTCAGCTCTTTGAAGATGTGCCATTTTCTGAGGCACAAATCTAAAAACTAACATATATACCTATTCCTAAATTGGAGATGAGGTGATCCTGTTAACATTGTGAAAGCTATTTCGTTGATCAAAGTAAAGAGAAACAATAGTACTTACTAAGGTATATATAAACACTTACAGAAATTTAAAGATGAGTAGACCTGTTAAATGCTCAGATTGGATTATAGCAGGTAAGGTAATGTATACACACTTACAAAACTTTTGAGATGAGTAGACCTGTTAAAAGTGGATTATAACAGTAATCCTGTATAAACAGTCAAAACAAACTCAAGGATCAGATACCACTATGAAAACATCGGACTAGTTCAAAGGCCCATGCACTCAGGTCATTTATTCATATCAATGAATGAAATCATTAATGGGTTAATGGACAGTACCATTCTACACAACAGGGGTGTGGAAGTAACCATTTGTATTTAGCGTAGGCCAGATGAGGTGTAGGCGATATGAGGTGTAGGCCAGATGAGGGCAAGCCAGTTCACGCGAAAGAGAAAGCACATTCTGTTGACTAATATATGCTGGGCGGCGCCTTTGATATCGCCTCCAAACATACATGCAGTAGAAGGAACCATTAAACGATGCACGTCAGGACCGCGCAGAAGAAACAAGATTCGTTCTTGCTGTATATCAAGGCACCAATTTATCTTTTGTGTCTTTGTGCCTGATGTATCCACAACTAACGGGAATATGTAATACATATATCTACAAAGATATACATACAGGCTAGGTATTTGCCTAAATTGAGTGAGTGGGTGAGTTGGGTTTAACGCCGCTTTTAACAGTATTCCAGTCATATCACGGCGTGTCAGCTTCATGTGGGAGGAAAGCCCGAAGTGACGCAGGTCTCAGACGTTTACCACTTCGGTGAAACCCACGAGCACGGGTATGGTGCTGACAAACCTAGAAACATAATCGGGGCGAACCGGGATTCGAACCCACAATCATAGGTTTCTGGCGTGCCTAGGGGACGCAACTCTGCACAGCGAATCGCGGCGCCGAGGACGACTGGGCCACCAGTGCCCCCGTATTTGCCTATAACAAGTATTTAACCACTTAATTATGTCAGTACGGTTTACCAAAAGCTGCAATAACAATATCATAGAGAGAGCAGGTATTGGAGACTCCCCTGTAAGGTAGGCCGACTCTGTAATTGGACACAACTTAGACGAGTGACCTTGTGTTCTTCAATGGCTCATCCCAACTCTGATATAAATCGGGGGATTGCCAAAGTTTAGATTGGCCACCCGAATGTAATAATTACTCCATGTATTTCTTGTGAACCTGCTCGTAAATACCAAACGTCAGAACAATCAAACCTGGTTCATTAATTAATTATTCATGAGTCGGGTCATGTGCACTTTGTTGATGTTATCAGCAATATAATATCTAAATGATGTAAAGTTTCAATTTCGAACATTTTCCCTTTCTGACTAAAGTTCTTTTTTTTGTGTTGAAAAGCTAATTATTTTACCATTAATTTTATTTGCCAAGCTCAAAATGGTTTATCCGGGCATTTAACGATTTTTAGGAAGTTCAATTCCTCAACTATTCTTTTAGATACACTGTATAGATACATGTTATATAATCACATTTACTAATACAGCCGACTTTGTTTCATGGATGGATTTGCCTCCAGTGTTTTCTAATTCTAATTCAACATTCTGGATTCTTTCATTTCCTATTTTTACGCCGCAATATTTGAGCAAAAATGCAATGTCATGGCGGCATATAAGTAACTGAGTCTGGTCCAGACATATCAGTGACATTATGAGCACCATACCACTTCCGGGTATGATCACATGCAAAAAACACAGTTACAGAGCCTAAGATAGCTAACGGTCGTTAGGATTCATTTATGAAGTAAGAAATATGGTTAAATGACGCATTTAAGATTATTAACTTTTAAATAACGACGTGCCTGAACGTATGTGTTTGGCTGCTTGTACTTGTCCGCCGGACCAAGGGACTGACCATTTGATATTGTGGGATTTGTATGGAGATTCGATATATTTTCAGCTGGAGACAGTATCTAAAACATGTAAAACTATGAGCCTAAATATGCTACTTAAAAAAACCCAACCCAACTCATCTCGCGACAATGTTTTATATTTTGGATGACAAATTAATTCTTTTCAACAGTCTTGTGCATGATTATTTTTCCAACTAATGTATATTTTCAATATAATCCCAAGTTGAAAAATAAAACGAATGTATGCTGATAAACTGTGACACATTTATTCGCATTTATTATTGTGTATAAAAGCGATAAAACCTTTCCATGTCCATAAACCATTTCTAAAAGCAGAGTCGGTTGTACGATTTTGACTATATCATAAGCATGTGTTTATGAATCACTATCAAATGGTTATAATACCAGGTGTTCGCGGGGCGGTCGGGTAGCCTAGTGGTTAAAGCGTTCGCTCGTCACACCGAAGACCCGGGTTCGATTCCCGACATGGGTACAATGTGTGAAGCCCATTTCTGGTGTCCCCCGCCGTGATATTGCTGGAATATTGCTAAAAGCGGCGTAAAACCAAACTCACTCACTCACTCACACTCACCAGGTGTTCGCGAAAAGGTGAGCGTATCCTGTCCCACGAGCTGCACCCGTCGCAAACTCATGCAAAGCCACGTCAACTGTTTACCTAAAGCAAAACGTGGGAAGATATGGTACAAGTCAAAATAGGGAATTGCATCGGACATACGAGTACCTTTTTATTACTGATGCGTCACATTTGGAAATGTCGACCACACGTCTAGCACAAAACCTTTTGAAAGCTTTATTGAGGCATTGTTGTAGCGAAGACACTTTATTCTCTATACAGTAAACTACGGTTAGAACGAACTCAAAGGAACCACTAATTTAAGTTCGTTATAACCGTAATTCGTTATAAACATTTATACAGCAAATGGCTGGGACCAAAAATCCAGTTCGTTATATCCGCTAGTTCGTTATAAGCGTGTTCGTTATATACGTAGTGTACTGTATATCTGAAAGTGGAGGTGCGGTCGGGTAGCCTAGTGGTTTAAGCGTTCGCTCGTCACGCCGAAGACCCGGGTTCGATTCCCTACATGGGTACAATGTGTGAAGCCCATTTCAGGTGTCCCCCGCCGTGATATTGCTGGAATATTGCTAAAAGCGGCGTTAAATCATCACGGCCACAGTCAGAGGTTGTTGACTGTCGGCCTGTCCTGTTACAATCCGGACATGCTTCGGGCAAATCCAACTGTTTTAATTTGGGGAGAAGTTTCCAAGCCGCAGATCTACAAGCACAGGTATGGCAACTGATCCCACTTGGCTAGTGCCCTCGCAAAATTGTCACAGTTAGACACTGATTTTCAATATATTAGACTATTCTTTTGATAATAATAGCAATTATCCCAGTAGTTTCTCCAGACTCCCGATGGTTAATTCTGACTCGATCGCGTGTTTATAATCAGCGAAAGTAGTCCCTACTTGACCTTTGATATTTGCATCTCTATCCGCATATGACCCCAACGAAACCTACCCAGTATATGGTAATCTAGTATATGTTTTATATATAAGTCTATTCAAGGCACCAGCACATGTAATGTGTGCCGGTGATGTTGAAAGCTATTCGTTTGTACCATGTATCCCCGTTACAACAAAGTGTTCATCCTATTTTGTAAGATATGTGTACATAGCCCTGAGGCTTTTACATGAATCCCGGAACTTGTATGAACGCAACATACTGTCTAAACCACATGACATTCTCCATAGCTATCGTCATTCGTGACCAACTCGTGTTATTCCGGGACCAGCCGAATAGCGACTCGTGCCCCTCTCGTGGCAATTTTTACGACCGGGTTCCGTCTGAGCGCAAACGGGCATACCTAAAACAATTGTCAACTCGTTGCGCAATGGTTCACATACATTTCCCCATATATCATTTATATTTTAGATGCAATTAAAAGCATATCAGGACATGCGAAATTATACAGTATGATTGAACACATTTAACTGTGTCTTGGGTATATTTTTAGATGCAAGACATATGTAAAAACAGAAATAATTTTTGAGGGATTCTCTGATGAAGAACTTGAGCTATCGTTTGTGACTAATGGGCTGTACCCTTTTCACGCACCGCTGTTAACTTTGCCCCTCGGCACAACCGGCCGTCACACCTAGTCCCGACCAAGGTAGAATTCATAATATCTAGGATAAAAACAAAATCATTAGGAATTTTAAAGCACATTTGAATGTTGCATTTAATAAAATATTAAAACTATTATGAAATATGAAATAAACACCGTGCTGTAAACACGTGGCGCCGGCATGAGTGAGTGAGTATGGTTTTAAGCCGCCTTTGCCAATATTCCAGCAATATCACGGCGGGGGACACCCGCATCTGGCTTCACACATTGTACCCATGTGGGTTAGTTGGTTGGTTTGTTGTTTAACGCCGCACTCAGCATTATTCCAGCTATATGACGGCGGTCTGTAAATAATCGAGTCTGGACCAGACAATCCAGTAATTAATATCTTGAGCATCCATCCACACAATTGGGATCGATGACATGCATCAACCAAGTCAGCGAGCCTGACCACTCGATCCCGTTAGTCGCCTTTTACGACAAGCATGGTACCCATGTGGGGAATCGAACCCGGGCGTGATAAGCGAGCGCTTTAACCACCCCTTGCGCCGTCATGAACATACACTGCAAGGACAAGGTGGATATATTTCATATAATATTGATTAGCAGGTGATTTCCGATATGTACACAAATCGAGTTGGCTTAACTGTATATTCGTAACACTGTTATTGTTGACAAAGTAATCAAATATTTAAGAACGAGTGTTGCCTAACACTGTTTGAATATGTGAGGGATTCATTTCATGTAATATACATTAGCAGGACTCCCGATATGTACACTGGACAAGCTGGCTTAATTGTATATCCGTAGCACTCTTATTGTTGACACAGTAGTCGAAATTATAAATACGAGTGTTTGCGTCAATAAGCACAGATTGCTTTTGCCAAAGGGGGAGATGTTATCGCTGCTCGCAGGGCGTGTTGTTGAGTCCCAGCCCTGTATGACAAATGCACCAGTTCGGGACAATGGGAATGTGTTTGTACTTAGCATCCGGCTGTCAGAGAGTGAGGTGTGGGTATAAAATGTTGTAATCAGTTAGGTCGCTAAGACACAGAATTCAGACAAGCTGGGGTCAGTGCTTGAAACATGTTCCTGGTCAGGGCCCTCCTTGTGTTGTTGGTTTCGGACGAGAGCCTGCGTTCTGCATCTCATGCAGAGTTGACTGACCCGGTCAAGACTGTTGGAGAAATAACAACAGTTAATACGACAGGATTTAGTTTCACAGACCCTACATATACAAAAATGACAATGAGAAAAGAAACCGCGAGCAGATCAGGAGAGGCTACATCATCTGACACTACCACTGTCGCGATGATGCAAACTTCAGACAAGGCTACCAGACATCATACACCCATTTCTGATACTAAAACGTTACAACAGACAAAATCGGCTGGCCCAGATTCCGCAACACCGCCTACCATGACCACAAAGCAGCAAGAACCATCTGCAACGTATATGACGGTTAATTATGTTCTACCTACACCACCGCCTTTGAAAGTCAGAAAGCTAAATGCGTTTGACACAGCATCTCGCTTCTTCCGTGAGTTCCCGTCACAGGTAGTAGCCTCGGAATCTGAGTACTGTGGAAAGACTTGTCACTTCAAGTACAAAAACAAGCGTACTTCTGTGCGCCTATCTTGTGAAACATGTCGATGTGACGGCGACTGTGTCCTGTATGATGACTGTTGTCCGGATTTCGTTATTCTTGGGAATCAGACCACTGTGGCAGCTCCATACAGTTGTGAGAATACAAGTCCGGATTTTCATGAACAAACATCAGATTGGTATTACATGATTAGATCCTGCGCTGACACCCCCACACCAGGTCTTGTACAAGAATGCCTTGATCGACACTCAAAAGACTGGGAGCACCAGGTTCCGGTTGAGGACGCCAAGACAGGAGATCTCTACAGGAACAAATTTTGTGCCTTGTGCAACAATGTGACACTTTTTAACAACTGGGACACCCAAATAAAATGCTCATTATATCCAAGCGGTTTCAAAGAGGCCAAATCAGCAGAAGAAACTTACAATATTGCTCTAGAGGCTTCGATTTGTTATATCAAATTTCTACCCACATCTCATACTGTTCTCAGACCTTGTAACTATCGTGAGGAAAGTGTCATTTCTTCATGCAACGTCACTGGGCAATGGGAGGTTTATGACAAAAGGGTGATCGAAGCCTGCGAGAGATTTACACATGTTGTGAATGGAAAGTACCGCAATGTATTTTGTTACCTTTGCAATACAAATGATGATTGGCGTTACATCCTAAATGAATACGTGTTGCAACCCGCGGTCGTTGACAGTGTTGGTCTTACCTCACTGTTGAACTTTCGGCAAAAGACGTTGGAAGTGTTCGAACCAAGGAAGAATGGTTGTGGAAGGAAACAGTTGTACGACAACATTATTGTAAGTAAATGACGTATACATACTTACACAATTATTAGTTTTGTCCACTTAAATATTAGTTAGTGAGTACGTTTTTACGCCGCTTTTAGCAATATTCCAGCAACATCACGGCGGGACACCAGAAATTGGTTCACACAAATGTTGATAATAGCAGTCAGTTGGGCTATCTACCAACTGACAGCAAAGCTAAATTTGCACTCTAATTTGTGTAATAATTATTTTCATATGTTCAATTTGTTACATAAGTTTGACTACACTTCAACGCAAAAGTCTTCTTCCTTATTTCGCAACATTTCATCGGAGCCTCAGCAGATAATCTAAACACTCCGCGGAATGTTTGTAAAATTCATGCGTAGCTACGCAAACAATCCGCAGAATATTTGTAAAATTCATGCGTAGCTACGCAAACAATCCGCAGAATATTTGTAAAATTCATGCGTAGCTACACAAACACTTCGCGGAGGTTATATCACATTATTAGTTACACGTCCCATTTGTCACGCACATCTATAAACCCAGTTGTTACACAGTTTGGGAGGAGGCCAGGAAAGGATTAATTAAGACAACACCTACTCAGTAATGGACCAGCCCTAAATGGAGTACTACATAGACCAAGGTAAAGATACAAATTGCCAAGCCCGAGTGGCATTGTGAAATGTTATGATCTGACTAAAAAAGGCAACTAATCTGTGTTGAATTTAGTTTATCTGACTTAGAACAATATTAATGAAACAAAAATATATTTTTAGGTTAATTAATTGTTAATGTTTAATTTCATTTGACCGGGGTCAGGTTTACAATCTAGTTTGTACTCCGGTTTAAATCTAATTATTCACTTCTGTTCCCAAAGATCATGGACGGTCAGCCCTACCTTCTATTCAGCAACGGGGAAGACAATAAAATTCTAGCGTTCTCAACACAACATCAACTGGAGACACTTCAGTCAGACGAGACAATCTACAGGGATGGAACATTCAGTTCCTGTCCTGCACTCCGGGATCAAGTCTCTATCCTGCATGCCAGATGTGGATTTGTAAACTACCCTCTTGCGTTTACCCTGTTACCAGATCGCCAGATGATACCATACCATTGATTGTTCAGTCAGCTAAAGACACTCGTCCAGGAAAGACTCCAGCGAGATCCAGACCGACTTCGAACTAGCTGCAACTCGCGCTGTTCAGGCGGAGCTCCCAGCCACTGAAGTCAAAGGCTGTTACTTTCATTCAGCCAAGCATCGTCGAGGAAGACGCAAGATCTTGGCTTAGCTGTCCCCTACAAAGGAGATCCCCACGTGAAACGAAGGATACGGCGAACTGCTGCACTGCCACACCTCCCCCTAGGACAAGGGCAAGACACCTGGTGAGACGCTATGGAGATACACCTGAAGTTCCCCGTGCCGAGCGCTTCAATGATTATATTGTGATGAACTGGGTTGACTTGGAATCTAGATTCCCCCTTCATCATCACCAGACAACAGGACCGCGCACAAACAACGATCGTGTTTTTTTTTTTCAAAACAGACTAAAACGAGAACTATCCCACGACCATACAAACATTTACCGCTTCATTGAAGTTATTCAGAGAATCGAGAGGGCTGACCGCGTGAAGATGGCCCGGATGGATGTCGGAGCAGCCCCACCCAACCTGCAGGCTTCTATGCAGGGTTGGAGTAAGACAGAGTCAATTCAAACATACGGTGCTATGGTTATTGTGTTAAACAAAGACTGATATACATTGTTAATAATGATAATAATAAAAATAAAGAAGATGAGTGGGTGTTCGGAAATCTCGTGTTACATGAAACACTTTAACGTTTCTCCTTCCTTATCCAACGTTATGACATGTCACATCGTAACCGTCATCTTATACACAACAGATGACACCAAGACATAATTTTATTCGGTTCTATTGTCTTAAAATTGATTTTATTGGCGTTAAAATCTTTTGTCTAGTGCATATTTTCATAAACAGGACCGTTAACTTATATGAAGAATGTAAAATCAAGTTGATCTTCAAGGTAGCCTGCTTGTTTTCATGAAATATGAGGACTGTATACGACATCGGTTACTATTTTACACATAACATTTTGAAAAAGACAGCCAAACGACAATTGTGACAGGGAGGATTGTATGGTAGATGCAGCAGACAGATTGACAGCCGTTGTCGACGCGAGTTACGTCCATGACTAGGTTATTTGAAGGCCCCTGGCCTTGCACAATGTTACTATACTTTGAGGATTTCTGTGGCCAGTGACAGACATAATTTACAATCCTTCCACACAGACACCGCATCAAACTTATTTGTGTACCAATTACATAACTCTTACTGACGTGGGGAAGTGGGGTGGTAGTTCACGGGCCTGTCCTCATCTGGCCTACACCTCATATCGCCTACACTACTATCAAAACAAATTTATGGATGAGTGCACATCACACTCGTACCCTTATCCCTTAAGTAAAATGAACTCTTCCAACAAGATAACAAAGAATGTAAATGGCTTTTGATACTGTTATTTCATTTTGTATATGAGATCATCTTCACAACTCAAATGTTTTCACAACATCAAATATCATATATACACATGTATCATCATAGCAGTGTACATTTATATCCATCATCTTCATGTTTTATAACAATAGCACTACATCATTACTAGCAACATTACTGTAATTTGATGAAATGTCCAACTGCATCTAGAAACTGGATCACTGATCTTCTGCCAGTAGCAAGCTGCTGCTTCAGTCTCTCGATCCTTGCATCTCGGCCTCATGACACCACCCAGTCCAATCTGCCTTCTTGACCACCCATCTGCTGTCTCGATCTTCTTGAGTTCTTTGACAAACTGGAAGATGTTGGGATGGTCTCTCGGCATTCTCTTCTTCAGGCCGTTGTGGAAACCTTCAAGATTGTTGTTGGAGCGTGGACCGGTGTTCTCGTGTTGATTCCACAGGGCTCGAGGTAACGTGGCATTGAAGTCCACCCATGTGCTGGGGACGTAGTCGTTGAACCTGGACGATCTGCTGCCCATCTGGTCCTTGCTCCATCACTTAAATCCAGGCATCTTGGACTTCAGCTAGGGGTAGAACATCTTGCCATCCACAAGGCAATGGATAGTGTACACCTGCAGCCACAAGCTAGGGCATACGAAGAATGTCCCATCCATGAAAATAGTGTCCTGCTCACTAAGGATCTCCAATATCTCAGTTGTCGCAAACACTAACAGTCTGTCATCAGCACCATCATCTATGCACAAGAAATCTCTTCCATCTTCAGTCTTGGTCTAGGGTTCTTGAAGGTCGACAGCAGCTCGGGATTCTGGGAGAGGATGGATGGACTTGGAGCGGTGTCGGTAGAGAGCATCCTGGACACTGGCAAAGGACGGCATCGCGTCAGCAACATCTTCGTAAGCTCGGTCGAGTTCGGCGTTGTAGATCTGCTGAACAGGGGTGATGTCTGTCTTGACATGCTCCTTCATTCTGGCGATGATGCGGATGTGTTCTACATTCTCGGTAGGTGGATGACTGTGAGGCTTGGTTGGTGTAATGTGGTCGCTAATGGTGCTGCATCTGCCACTGCAGCCAATGGTGATACACTTCCAGTGAACAACAAGTTGCCGCTTGACATTAAACCTGTACCGGTACCAAGCATGTAGTACTTGCTGACCGCCTCTCTGTGAAGTATCGAACTCAGCTCTTTGAAGATGTGCCATTTTCTGAGGCACAAATCTAAAAACTAACATATATACCTATTCCTAAATTGGAGATGAGGTGATCCTGTTAACATTGTGAAAGCTATTTCGTTGATCAAAGTAAAGAGAAACAATAGTACTTACTAAGGTATATATAAACACTTACAGAAATTTAAAGATGAGTAGACCTGTTAAAATGCTCAGATTGGATTATAGCAGGTAAGGTAATGTATACACACTTACAAAACTTTTGAGATGAGTAGACCTGTTAAAAGTGGATTATAACAGTAATCCTGTATAAACAGTCAAAACAAACTCAAGGATCAGATACCCCTATGAAAACATCGGACTAGTTCAAAGGCCCATGCACTCAGGTCATTAATTCATATCAATGAATGAAATCATTAATGGGTTAATGGACAGTACCATTCTACACAACAGGGGTGTGGAAGTAACCATTTGTATTTAGCGTAGGCCAGATGAGGTGTAGGCGATATGAGGTGTAGGCCAGATGAGGGCAAGCCAGTTCACGCGAAAGAGAAAGCACATTCTGTTGACTAATATATGCTGGGCGGTGCCTTTGATATCGCCTCCAAACATACATGCAGTAGAAGGAACCATTAAACGATGCACGTCAGGACCGCGCAGAAGAAACAAGATTCGTTCTTGCTGTATATCAAGGCACCAATTTATCTTTTGTGTCTTTGTGCCTGATGTATCCACAACTAACGGGAATATGTAATACATATATCTACAAAGATATACATACAGGCTAGGTATTTGCCTAAATTGAGTGAGTGGGTGAGTTGGGTTTAACGCCGCTTTTAACAGTATTCCAGTCATATCACGGCGTGTCAGCTTCATGTGGGAGGAAAGCCCGAAGTGACGCAGGTCTCAGACGTTTACCACTTCGGTGAAACCCACGAGCACGGGTATGGTGCTGACAAACCTAGAAACATAATCGGGGCGAACCGGGATTCGAACCCACAATCATAGGTTTCTGGCGTGCCTAGGGGACGCAACTCTGCACAGCGAATCGCGGCGCCGAGGACGACTGGGCCACCAGTGCCCCCGTATTTGCCTATAACAAGTATTTAACCACTTAATTATGTCAGTACGGTTTACCAAAAGCTGCAATAACAATATCATAGAGAGAGCAGGTATTGGAGACTCCCCTGTAAGGTAGGCCGACTCTGTAATTGGACACAACTTAGACGAGTGACCTTGTGTTCTTCAATGGCTCATCCCAACTCTGATATAAATCGGGGGATTGCCAAAGTTTAGATTGGCCACCCGAATGTAATAATTACTCCATGTATTTCTTGTGAACCTGCTCGTAAATACCAAACGTCAGAACAATCAAACCTGGTTCATTAATTAATTATTCATGAGTCGGGTCATGTGCACTTTGTTGATGTTATCAGCAATATAATATCTAAATGATGTAAAATTTCAATTTCGAACATTTTCCCTTTCTGACTAAAGTTCTTTTTTTTGTGTTGAAAAGCTAATTATTTTACCATTAATTTTATTTGCCAAGCTCAAAATGGTTTATCCGGGCATTTAACGATTTTTAGGAAGTTCAATTCCTCAACTATTCTTTTAGATACACTGTATAGATACATGTTATATAATCACATTTACTAATACAGCCGACTTTGTTTCATGGATGGATTTGCCTCCAGTGTTTTCTAATTCTAATTCAACATTCTGGATTCTTTCATTTCCTATTTTTACGCCGCAATATTTGAGCAAAAATGCAATGTCATGGCGGCATATAAGTAACTGAGTCTGGTCCAGACATATCAGTGACATTATGAGCACCATACCACTTCCGGGTATGATCACATGCAAAAAACACAGTTACAGAGCCTAAGATAGCTAACGGTCGTTAGGATTCATTTATGAAGTAAGAAATATGGTTAAATAACGCATTTAAGATTATTAACTTTTATATAACGACGTGCCTGAACGTATGTGTTTGGCTGCTTGTACTTGTCCGCCGGACCAAGGGACTGACCATTTGATATTGTGGGATTTGTATGGAGATTCGATATATTTTCAGCTGGAGACATTATCTAAAACATGTAAAACTATGAGCCTAAATATGCTACTTAAAAAAACCCAACCCACCTCATCTCGCGACAATGTTATATATTTTGGATGACAAATTAATTCTTTTCAACAGTCTTGTGCATGATTATTTTTCCAACTAATGTATATTTTCAATATAATCCCAAGTTGAAAAATAAAACGGACGCTTTTCGTCTGGAGAAAATCGAACTTTGAAATTATATGCACCCTCGAAGATAAAAGCTTGTGAAACAAAAACTGTTCGTTTAAACCTCTAAACCAAAATTGGCTTCACAAACTGTATACTTATGGAATCAAACCATGTCCTTTGTCATGACGAGCGAACACTTAAACGCTTACGCCGCCCAACCGCCCCTGCTATGATTGTGATTCAATTTGTAACCTCCATAACGTTCCAAATGCAAGCGATAACTAAATGTCTTCTTCTTCTTCCTTACAGGAGGCTTGCCGAAATATTACTTGTTCCAAGGGGAGAGTCTTCAATGGCACCACGTGCAATGCTGTAGTTCAAGCTACAAACATATATGGACTGGAGATATGTCTGCACGTTCGTCTGGATATTCCGTCACGGTTGGTCTCAAAAGATGGCCTTGACAATTTGACGTTCTTCATTGAGCAGATGGTATCTGGTGTTCAGGGGGCACTGAATGACTATGCGTGGCTGACAACAGAGCAGTTGCTGTATCACCTGCAAAACTGCGACAACCATCCTCGTTTCCTGATTGTTCATATACAAACTAAGATGTTTTCCACAAGACCAGCAAACATGGATAACTTGCTGAACTCTTTACCAGACATTTTAACTAAATACATTTCAGATCAGAAATACGAAAACGTATCGCTCACTTTGAACCAGAAGTGTGCAAGTATGTTCTTGCCAACTGTTTATTGTTTCGATGAACTTGTTACTGGTAGTAGCATGTATCACGCCCCTTTGACCCATATAGCTGCTTATCTTTCTCCACTGATAGAATATATACCTTGGAACCATCAAGTCCTTTGTCCTCAAGTGCACTTGCACCCAGAAGAGTTCTTTCTGGAACTGGATGACGACAAACAAAATGTCACAAGCCTTCTGTTTCCAAACGTTTCTTTGTACAGCCCTTTACCTGTAACTACGGTTGATCCATACGTGCAAGAGTTTTATATCTTGAGGGTCAACGGCACTAACAACGTATTAAAAAGTGACATGTTTCTACTGGGTGACAATGGAACTGCCGTTGTCTGTTTAGAGGATTATCAGAAAATAGTGAAAAGGGCCAAAGTAGTCATTGATGAAGACATTGACTGGCACCTAGGTCGTACATCTGTGATTTGTACATGTGTATCTTTGATATTCCTCTTTATCACCTTCATATTTTACTGTGTATTTCCCACTCTCAGAACGTCCGGCGGCGTGATTAACATGTGCTTGGTCGTAACCTTGTTTTTTGCTCTGTGTGCGTATGAATTTGGAATCGAACAAAACGAGAATGGGACTTTATGTGTTATCATTGGTATTCTGATTCACTTTCTGTGGCTGTCTGTTCTTTGTTGGATGAATGCTTGCACAACTCATATGTTTCTCAAACTTTCCTTCCCCTTGAGATGGCGACTCACTCAGTCACTCGAAAGAACTTTGTTGTTTTCGTCCTTGTTTAGCTTCCTTACTCCCTTGGCAATTGTCAGCCTTAATGTCATTGTACACTATTCCCTTGAGGGGAAGTTCGGATACGGTGGGAAGGTGTGCTACATGAACACTGTTGAAGGGAGACTATACAGTTTCGGCGTTCCCGTTGCCATGGTGTTTTTGGTAAACATCTTCCTGTTTATATTCACCATGTGTAAACTAAAGCGACAGTTAGTGTCTGTTAAGAAAAATACAAATTCAAAGTTGAACATGGTAGCATGTGTCAAATTGTCAACAATCACTGGCATTTCCTGGTTCTTTGGATATTTATATGAATTAACACAAACTAAGGCCTTTGCATATGTATTCACTATCCTAGTTGCAGGTCAAGGTTTATTTCTGTTTTTGGCATTCATCGTAAACAAGAAGACTTTAGGACTTGTATGTTCCAAGAAAAGAGATTCAAGTAAATACATCTCGTCATCCAATTCCAATAATAATAATAAATCGGTGCCACTTTCAACGCAGACATCGCGGGTTTGAGTCTTGTGTGAACTGAAAGGCCAGAAAAAACATGCGTATGCATAAGATCAGTTAATTTGTAAATTGCCTTAAAATTGTACAAAATGCCTAACTATTTCATTCGTTTTTACAAAGCTTACTGTAAAATGTGTTTGCTTATTGGACTGATTAACTGATTAACTTCCGTGGTTCAGTGGAAGAGCATCCACCCGGAGAGCGGAAGGTCCGGGTAGAACCCTGGCCGAGTCTTTCCAAATAACGTTAAAATATGGTAGTTGCTACCCTGTCTGTCGCTCGGCATGACGGGGCTTAAAGCACTGGTCGACTCGGAGTTAGTATTCTGTGTCTGAGTGGGGTATTCATGCCAAAATGTGGCATGATATCTCAGTGGGTTACCACTATAAAATCGGCATTAGTCCAGCCTAGTACAAGCAGCCACAAACACATCCACACACACGCAAACGTGCATGCACGTGGCTATATAAGTGCAATAACCTTGGCGATTGACTGCCTACGAGACGTTATTCCAGTCTTCACCTCACCCCACTTGCAACAATGCCATCTTTGTGGCAGGCAATTTCTTGACCCGTATTGTCGTTTTGCATGTTGTTTTGATTGACATTGTGATACCGTATTGTATATACTATAGACAGTTTGCTCAGATTGTGTCCTATTTGTTTGCGTATTAATAATATACAGATTAAAGAATAATGTTAAAACCAGTGAAAGATTATGTTCTATTTGCCATCAATTGTATGCTATCTTTATAGATATAATTATACTCACTGGTAAAAGGAACTTTACGAAGAAAGATATGACGATCATGGCAAGAAGAGACAAGACAGTTGAGAAATGTAATTTGCAAAAAACATCATTTAACTTGAGTGAGTGAGTGAGTTGGGTTTAACGCCGCTTTTAACAGTATTCCAGTTATATCGCGGCGTGTCAGCTTAATGTGGGAGGAAAGCCCGAAGTAATGCAGGCCTCGGACGATTACCACTTCGGAGAAACCCACGATCACGGGTATGGTGCTGACAAACCTAGAAACATAATTGGGGCGAACCGTGATTCGAACCCACAATCATAGGTTTCTGGCGTGCCCAAGGGACGCAACTCTGAACAGCAAACCGCGGAGCCTTAGACCACTGGGCCACCCGTGCCCCAATGATATAACGGAAGTGTCACCAGTGCTGTCCACCAGTGATCACATCCCGGCTACAGCAATGTCCGTGTAAATCACGCTATAACGCCACTCGTTTCCGTGACCAGTCCTCGCAATGAGATTGTAATCAAATAGTGCGTAAAGGGCACTAATGCATTGATTTATCTCAGAGAGATAGCAGGCCTGGTATTAGTCCCAAAAGGGTATCGGTGACATCCATATAATATACCAGGTATAAAACTACACACTCAAGTAGCGAAAGTGCTTTTTTACTGTGATCAGATGAATTATGTGACCCTTGGGATGACCACTGGCTAACAATGAAAGGGCATCACTTTAATGTTCCGAATGTTAATGACAGTTTGAATGAATTACACTGATTGAATCAATCAAATTGCACATTACTGAGAGTAATTATATGTGGGAAGCATTACACTGTAGCTATACCATGATGTTGAAATACGGATTGTACTTAGCAGATTCCTCTTTGAGATACTGATCACTTTTCACTCTGGGGACTAGGAGCTGGTTAACACTGGAATGTGTTTTATACAGAAATTGTTTTTTTTATCCAGTGTCAGAAAAAACGCAGTGGGCTGGAGTTTTGTCAAATCAATTTTTTGAGTGGTTGCTGACCAAAAAGCAGGAACACAGAGTCTCTATTGGGGGAGTTGTTGTTTGAACCCCCACCGGACGGTCATGTTCTACAACATGCACGGTCAAACATGTTATTACATACGCGTCTCCAGATTTAAACAATAATCACCTATAGGACATGGTGATTGAAATGTCGAACATACACACTTACGTAGGTCCAAATAGACCGGACATAAATACAAAATGTCATCCATTCTCATTTCTTCTTCTGCAGCATTTTCTTTAGGTCAGAATACCAAAATATTTCGTCCGTTCTAATAGTCTTATACATTCTTAATAAAGCCATATCTAGTATTATCATTTAAAGAAGAATACCAGTTTAATGAAAATCGGATCAGAGATCATAGTATCTTTAAAAGTCTTAAGGAAAGTTGATATATAATCTACAGACTATGATATCCTGACAAAACCAAACCCATGTAAGAACATCAAAATTCGGATGATAGATTGGGGTTTAATATTAAATCCAACATTAATGAATTAACTCAAGCATTTAAAATGTATTGAATCCCCAAACGTTATTATAAAGACCGGTTTCACTTGTGTATCAAAATTGTCAACATCAACAGATGATCTATGAAGTCAATGTTCACAAGAAAGGTAATATCAGTGCTTTCTTTCCCCTACCTGCCACATCGTAATGCACTTATTTATGCTCGTGGTGCTCTAAAATACAATTCCCAGATATGACATTTTGTTACCTTTGTAAAGTTACACCTTTCTGAACACCAGTTTTAAGCCCATTGATGAGGTTTTCTTTTCTAACATGATTAACTGAGTTTGTAATCCGATAACAGAACCAAGTTCAATTCTGTTGAAACATTTGAGTTCAACTGTACACCACTATCCACGTGCTCTTTCTACCAAGATTTCAAAGAGCGGGGGGCACTGGTGGCCCAGTCGTCTAAGGCGCCGCGATTCGCTGTGCACCCACATTAAGCTGACACGCCATGATATAACTGGAATACTGTTAAAAGCGGCGTTAAACCTAACTCACTCACTCACTCAAAAAGGGTCACACAACTTTTGCTCTTGTTTGATCAAGATTACAAGATTCTAGCCCTCAGTAAAGCTTTCAAAAAGTTTTATGGTAGACATGTGGAGGACATTTCCAAAAACGATGTCCGATGCAATTCGTTATATTGACTTGTACCACATGTTCCCGTGCCCTTGCATGTGTTTGTGATTGCGAACATCTGATACCGTCACTATTGTGAAGTGATTCACAAACACATGCTCAAGACATAGTTGGAATCGAATAATCGACTGTTTGGGGCAGACATTTCTTATGAATAATGGGAGATATTTGTCGCTTTTACTTATCAACAATCCATCCTTCGGGAAGGTGTGAAATAGCCACTCTAACGAGTAATATAAAAATAACACATTTTAAAACGTGCTATCCTAGTTTGGAGACACAGGTGGCGGAGTTGCCTCAGGTGCGGCAATGTCCTGTGTTGTGAATGAGTCTCATAGCCGTACTATTGCCACTGATTCAAATCTCCGGTTTTCCCCCATCATGTCCTAAGTCTTCCACACTGAGCTGACCGGACGTGCTTCCAATGACATAATCTTCACTATTTTGCATTTTAAGCCTTGTGGATGCTATTTCAGCCGATAATCGAGTCTGATTCATTTCTGGCATTGAGGTTTTCAATAACTGAATTGTTGTGTCGTTTCAAGTGTAATTTAAAGAAGACGATGGAGAAACTGTTAATGAAGAAAGACGATTATGGCCAAAAGATATGTATTTGAAAGTAGGACACAGGTTCATCTCACAAAGAGTGGCGGTCAGGTAGCCTTGTGGTTAAAGCGTTCGCTGGTCACCCCGAAGACCCGGGTTCGATCTCCGACATGGATACAATGGGTGAAGCATTGTGATTCCTGTGATCCCCCATGTGTTAAGCAGGGCAACAGCTTCAATATTTTGAAACAAAGAAAATAATAAAATTTACTCAACGACATCAGATCTGGTGTGTAGACTCTGAACCTGGCTTATTACCGTTTTATTCCCTGAAGTAACCCAGAGTAACCCGGAGCTGGTTAACTATGTGTTAACAGTGATCAGATGTCTAAACACATTGTAGAGACACAGTTGTTCCCATGTTCTGAACGTAAGGTCGGGTCCTATCTGACTATGCTGCATGATTGCATTATGGTGAAACTAAAACACATCTAATACTCCACCGATGTGGTTACACCACTCATATATTGATTTCATCAATCGTCAGACGATCATATTATTAATGATATCATTGCACAATCTGGTAAAAAATCAATAGTGTAATGAAAATGGTTATGATATAAAATAACGTAGCTCATCCACTACCCGATCAGAAACAGCTTCAGTGGAGTCCGTTGACTTCTCATGAGTAAAGGCATACTTATTGTTCTACTGGTAAGTCCTTATGACTTAGACTATAAACAAGGGTACAACCTATTGAGGCTGTCGAGGATGTGAGCGCAAGGCGGAGGTCAGTGGACAGAGCAGAAGATGGTAGCGAAGCCGCTACAGCAGAAACTGTAGCACCAGAACGATAAATGGATACATATACATGTGGCAGTTCACTTTAGCTGTGTGAGATATTACGAAACATGCATCCGTTCGGTAGTACATGATGACCTCCACACCAGGGCCCACTTGCACAAAACGATCTTAGCGCTAAGACTATTGTAAGCCTATGTTAAAGTATGGGAGTTACGATCATCTTAGCGCTAAGTTCGCTTTGTGCAAGTGGGTCCAGGTCTTGTAAGGCCATGATCGACACTTGAAAGACTGGGAGCATCATGTTCCAGTTGGACATGTAAAGACGGAAGAGCCGTACAGGAATTCAAATTGCGCCTGGTGCAGCAATGGGAACCTTTTTTGAAAGTTGGTTCAAGAATTGACACATTGCTTTCCCAGTTCCTGTGTGATGTGCTATATTTCTAACCAACGGTCAAAATGTACTCAGACGAGCATCGTCACAATGCAATGGATAAACATGTTTGACAATGCATGCGAGAGATTTACACACATCGAGAAAGAAAAATACTATGCTCTTACTTTTGCGATTCATATCACCAATGCATGATTTTACCAGACATTCCTGATTTACAAGTTGGCAATGGTATCGGCAGTATTTGACTTTCCAGTCTATTGGATTTTATTAACAAGGGCTGACATCCAAGAACGACGGAAGCTGAAGAGTAGACGGATAGGCGCATCGGACGTAACAGGATGCTGGATAATATCGTTGTATGTATATACTTATATGATACTGGAATGAGAAGTAAACGTGTCTCACCTTTTCGCGAACACCTGGTATCATCACTATTTGATAGTGATTTATAAACAATTGCTCATGATATAGTCGGAATCGAACAATTCATTCTGAGTTGGAAAGAGGTTTCTAATGAATATGAAAAGGGTTTTATCAGTTTTATTGAACATGCTCAGATATATTACATACATTTTTGACCTTATCGAGTACAATGATCAGTGAGAATGATAAGATAATTAAACTGCTACACAATGATGTGCACATAATGCCGGCCCTGACTGATGGTTATAAACGTAGAATCTGCCCCGAGTTATTAAATTTGGTGTATCTCGAGCCGTAGCCTTTTAAGTCAATTTTACCTAAAGGGACTTTTTCTCCAAGGCCGTGTGATTGTGTTTCTGTTGAGGAAATTTTGAAGATTTTGCTTTTAAAATATCCCAGTATGATAAATCAGACCACAATCCACGAGCTTTTGGTTATGAGTATAACTTTACTGACTGCCACTACAACTTTGACTTTGACCCACTGGCTTTTCCGAGTACTTGTCCGGGCAACTCGAGAAACATCACGGACCCGATTGAATTGTCCAGATCAATTCATGGCTCTGTCTCTCGAGCGTTGAAATACTGATTTCGTGACTACTGCATAGGAGCATTGTTCAGTAACCTCGAACGCAAACATTGACACCCTTCATGCTGACAGCCTTCCAACTCAGTTGTATCAGAAACAGGAAGTAAAACATATCAGTATCATTGAAATTAACAACCAAGTATTTAGCCGAACAGCCAATTCTTCTAGATAAAGATTTACCGATCTACAGAAGCAGTGACAAGATGGAATACTCAGTCATCCAGGCATTGAATACTCAATAACACCGGCAAATGCGGAAACACATAATACCTATCTCCTTCATCAACACCCGGAGACAAAGTGTTGCAGCAGTACACTGGCCTGGGAGGCAATGTGGAGCAGTAGCCCAGGAAGGTGTTGTGCAGTGGTGCAGTCAAGCAGGACGTTATGTAGCAGCCTGAGTTCACCCAGGATGTGTCCAGGAGTTACAATCTCAAGACTGTCATAGTGATATATTTTCATGTTTTTTGGTTCAGATGTTGTGTTTTTGTGGTGCGTGCATTGTCCTTCCAAATGTCTTGTACACAGTACTCACATCAGGACAAAGTGCCTGCCGAATGTCATTGAATGTGCCGTAGATATGAGTAAAGCATATAACATCGCCCTGGTAACGTAAATTTCAACTTTTTTTAATATATATATTCTAAATAACATAATATCAACAGCTACATAAGAAGGGGAATACATAAAAACACATAGACTATCTTTTTAGGAGTTCATGCAAAAGAAATCTGATGAAATCCACATCCTCAATGAGCAGTATTTTGTAGGATGTTTTGTCACTGTGTATTCGTGTAAAGGGGTTCTGTAAAGAAAAGTAAATATCTTCAAAAATGGTATTATGCGAGTCTGTTTATGATTTTAGTCCTTTTATGTAACATTTATGGTACTTATGGATACATATTTTCCATTTGCACTGCAGTAAACAGCCATATTTTCGGGAAAGAATTTGATCAGCCAGCAGCAGAAACGCATTTCGATTACTGTTTACCTTAAAGAAACATAATATGTACAATATTATAAGAATTGCATTCAGTACTTTAACTGTACAGCCAGCGCAACACCTTTAAATTTCCGAGACACAGCTCGTGTCCAGGCTCGCGACATTCAACGTCCGTCGGAAGGGTAAAAATACATGCAGACTGCTATCACAGCCAAAGTCCTGTAATTCAACTTGATTCACGTTAATATTGATTCTGTCATCGTAAACAATGCGCGCACTCCTCCTGAAAACTGACAGTGGATTTAAAGATCCACGACACGAATTTCATAACCCAGCCCATGATAATGCATGTATGGCTACGAGAGTGTTCTTAGGGACTTGAGTGAGTACATTTTCAGGGCGATTCCCAGCAATAAAACTTATCAGTCAACAACGTATATTATTATCAGCTGTAGGGATTACCAAACGCTGATGGCGCCATATTGTTTATTTTATATGTAGCCATTATTGACCGAAAACCTTTTGGGAGCCTTAGGCGTTTTTGCATTCATCACTTATGCATCGCAATGAGAAATTTATCAAAAGTAGTTTGGTGACAACAACATTATCGCATAGATACAGCTATCCATTCTATTTGGTAAAGGTGGATTGTTTTGACGGATGACGGAAGCTGTTGGAAAAACGACAACAAAGTATCGCACCACAGGTATTGTTTTTCTGCATGGCCATGAGCTTCAGAACATGATATTGATTCGTGTAATCTTTATTATTTATTATATCAGAGATTCAAATGGAACGTGTAATGTACACACATTTAACAGCAACGTCCTTCCCTCACAGCGTAGCATTGAGAAGGTTTTCATGTGACGACCTTGCTGTGTGTTAGGCAATATTGATGAAACCATCTATCACTATTGTTAACACTGGCTAGGCTCATAGTAGATGATGAAGGAGTGAGTGAGGTGGTTTAACACCGCCCTACTTCTATTCTCGCCATATCACGCACGGAATGAGACACCCTGATTAACTCTTTAACCACTAAGTTACCCATCGCCCCCAAGTCGATGGTGATTATAGTTGACATTTACTATGCTCATCGTAGTCGTAATCTCTGACAGGGACGGGCTGTGACTTAAGCCCCGTTTACACGACCACGTTTACTTATATAAGTAAATATACTTACGTAAGTATATATACTCACATAAATAAAAGTGGTCGTGTAAAGGCATTTGCTTACGTAAGCAAATATACTCCAGGAGTAAATATGCTTATGTGAGTAACATTTGGCCGTTGAAACAAGGCTTTACAATACCTGTTCTCTGGAGGGTGACGGAAGGACATGGTGTTTGTATGTTTGCATATTTGTTAACGCCGCACTCTTAAATAATTAGGTCTGGTACAATCAGTGAGTGAGTGAGTATGGTTTTACGCCGCTTTTAGCAATATTCCAGCAATATCACGGCGGGGACACCAGAAATGGGCTTCACACATTGTACCCATGTCGGGAATCGAACCCGGGTCTTCGGCGTGATGAGCGAATTCTGGTACAATCAAGCAAGTTCTCGACATTGGGAGCAGCGTCCACGACGTCGGGGTACGAGAACATGCTATCAACCAAGTCACCGAGCCTGACAATCCGATCCATTTAGTCAGCTCTTAGGCCGAGCATTTACGTAGGATTCTGGGGACCTATTCTAATCCGCGATCCCCACTCAAGCTAACTGCATCATAATATATAATGTAGCGAGAAAATAGGGATGGGCTGATCACAATGGCTGGTAAATTATGACTTTGGAAAATACTCGATTCTGTTTGGTCAATCAGAGGTTTCAAATGACAATGACACAATTTCCCAACAACTATCAGGAGTCATTTAATAATAATGATGCGTACAATGTATGTTACAAAAAACAGAGCTGCAGGTGCTGCAACATTCAGTGTATGTATGGAAAAACATGATGGGCAGAAATATGGTAGAAATCGACTTATGAAAGTGTTTCAAGTGTTTTAGGAGACTGTTACGTTATCAAACGTTTTTGCATCAGAAGGAGCGGTGTGACGTCATTATAGTGACATTCGGTGTGCAGGTTTGCTTTATTTCTTTAGGGGTTTCAATGTTGCCTGCACTACACGCATCCAAGACCTGTCAAACATGCAGTAATGTATTATGATGACAAATAAAACGTTTGAGCATATTCTAGGCCTTGCATAAACATTCGTTCAGAATCAAATTTGTTCACATATTATTTTCATCACAATCTCCTTTGACTTCAGTAGGCCTTGTCCAGCGATGCTCAAGCCAGTATGTTAACATCCCCTATAGGGATGTCCAGTTTATGCCCAAAGATGCACCCACGGCGACAATCACTTCGTCATAACTGGTAGAAACTCTACCACGCGGATGTGATTTACGTTAAGGAAAATATATAGTGTCATATTGGCATATTCATCTATATCAACATACCAATTACATCCTTGGGAGAAAGCCAAACACTCTGTTTTGTCGATTTTACTTAGGTTCTTTTTTTCATCACTTTAAACTCGTAGTTTCGTGTGGTTTTCTGAATAAGGATAAATCCCAAGAGAAAATGTTCAGTCAAACACCGTTGTGTCGAAGGGACCTACCTAAATACTTCGAGTCATCCGAAACTCGACACAACCAACATTCTTAATAAAGAAGGAATACGCTGGGATCAAGCTTTTACTTCGAGACAAGCGTAAGCTCGACACAACGATGTTCATGCGTATTACATTGAATGACCCAAGGGCAAGGATAGAGTTGGGGGTAACCTACCCTTACCCCAAGAGTCAAAGAGGCAGGCGTAATTATGTAATTTCCAATGCTAGTTATTTTTCTGGAGATATATTTAGTGTGATACTGTTGGATGTGAATTGCCCCTGTCATTACTTTCAAGAGTCGTAGATATGGCTGATGGACAAGGTATACACGTCAAATTGACCAGATCGGTTGGGACTATGTACTCTCACGTGCTTTGTATGACAGCACAAGTCATGCAGTATGGTCTTATAAAGACCAGACCAGAACACCTGTATTAGTTGGAATCATCAGAAACCATATAATATCGTTGAAGGGGTGATTGATTAAACCTGAGGTTATTGTGTTATTTTATCTGACACGAGCACCAAGTTTTATTCACAACATGACCGAAAGCTCTATCATGTGTCAGACGGGTTAATATGCTCGATTGCCATCAGCCATATGTTTGCAATTGTAGAGTCGCGAGGGAATATGAATCATTAGTCGCGTATAATGTCGTGTATACAACGAAATTCGCTTCTTGAGGCCTTCTTGAGTCATGTACATGTTTGATTATTGAATCATTTTTCTTCGGATATACTACTTTTTATACGGAAGCATAAATAGATATATATGATAGAACTGTTGCCCGAATTCTTCTTAGTTCTTAAATTCCTCTATATTTCTTGACCAGCTGGCATTTGACCTAATGCCTGTATCACTTAACAGGACCAGGAGTCGATGCATCTCATGCAGTTGCTGTACCTGTGGCAGTGGTGGGAACTGTGGCGTCGAAGGAAGTAGAACACTCCCTAAGCACATTTCCTGAAACATGAGTGTGTCAGGTACCTCGCTCACATTATTGCTGATATAGCTGATTTTATCACATTTGGCTCATACCAACAGGAACTACCCTGAGTCTGCAAAGAAATTTAGGTTCATCCGAAAGTGAAATATTTCTTTCTGTTGATGACATCTTAAGTGAAACACAATGGTTGATATATGGTATGGTAATTCTTCACCATGAGAACTCACAGAAATGGGAAGGGCAGAATTACTGGAAATCTATTGAAAATATCTCGCACTGGATAAATACCATCATGATGTGGTGCAGTGTTTGCACTTTAAGAACAAGAGTTACATGCAATAAAGGTCCAAGTGGTTATCTAGTTATCTAAGTTATCCGCCTAAACGGTAACTAAAAACCCGACGGAATTAAACATTTTACCATATAAGCCATAAATATACATTGGGCGGTTCCTTAAGTTGAACCTCGTTACATGGAAGCGCCAGTATAATATCGGGGCGTTGCCAATTCTTCATCTTCACAGGTTTATTAATTATCCCAAGAGCCTTATCCTTACACATTTTGAAGAACTAATCAGCTTCTTCCTCACACCATAACGTTATTTTATTCTTCAGTGTGAAAGACAGTTTCTGAAGTTGAGAAAAGTAATATTTTCATTGCAGTTTGATGTTGCACCGCTTTCAGCAATATTCCAGCAATATCATGGCGGGGGACACCAGAAATGGGCTTCACACATTGTACCCATGTCGGAAATCGAACCCGGGTCTTCGGCGTGACGAGCGAACGCTTTGAACACTAGGCTACCCGACCGACCCTCGTTGCAGTGTACATAACCCTTGATATTTCACTGCATTGAACATAACACTTTCACGGAAATGTTGTTATACAAGAGTTACCTCCCCGAACATTGTCTCCCTTTATCGTATGTGTCTGGACCGAACACAAACTGTTGATTTCCTTGGTACTTTAGTTCCACATGACAAGCCAAAATAATGACAGATGGTCATTAATGGAGTTAAATTCGCTTCTTGTCGTGGGTTATTCTCTTGAAAACGATACGTTATAAACTGTAAATGTCTCATGTAACTCACCAGTAGAGGGGCGGTCGGGTAGCCTAGTGGTTAAAGCGTTCGCTCGTCACGCCGAAGACCGAGGATTCGATTCCCGACATGGGTACAATGTGTGAAGCCCATTTCAGGTGTCCCCCGCCGTGATATTGCTGGAATATTGCTAAAAGCAGCGTAAAACCATACTAACTGACCCAATGAACTCACACAATGTGAAAGTCAATTCTTAAATGTGGGCCCACTTTTCTTCTATCATTGTGATTGTCGTTAGGTTGGCTCACAGATAACCATTTTCAAACACGTGGGCCCACGCTCTTCAGTCATTTATAGTGATCGAAACATGTGGGCACACACTAATAGATAAGTTGTAACGTGTGAATGTCCGTTGAGCAACATTAGATTGGCTTACTCATCCCTCATTTGTAATTTTGTTGCACGGATCTATAGCACCACATATTATTCTCGTTTTGCTATATTGATGGGAAATGTCTACACAAATCCACCCGTTAATATGCGACTAAGGCATTTAGAATCACTGTCAAAGTACAAGAAGTGGATTTTCTCTGAATATAGCAGTGTTAGCTGTCGTGCCTGATGGTAGACATTACATATATTACCCAGAGAAATATATGACAAAGACATATCTATTGGAAGTTTTTTTAATAAAAGCTATTACTTGGTACTTGATATGATCAACGAATGCCGTGAAAATGTTTTTTGAATGACTTGAGAATATTCAGCCATCTCTTCATGAGTACAATGTTCCAACATGTATTCACAATACCATCTCTCTTCAGAGAGACTGAGGTTTGGTTTGTTTGTTGTTTAACGCCGCACTCAGCAATATTACAGCTATTTGACGGCGGTCTGTAAATAATCGAGTCTGGACCAGACGATCCAGTGATTAATATCATGAGCATCGATCCATGCAATTGGGATTAATGACATGCATGAACCAAGTCAGCGAGCCTGACCACCCGATCCCGTTAGTCGCCTCTTACGACAAGCATAGTCGCCTTCTAGGGCAAGGATGGGTTGCTGAAGACTTATTCTATCCCGGATCTTCACGGGCCTCAGAGAGACTGAGGGAACCCCCACAGCGAACAATGTTCCTTTCCTGATTGCCCTGAAGCAGGCAACCAGTGTCTCCAAGAATGTCCCCATCGCTGTGCCATAGAACGTCGTCTCTGGATCACAGACCGCTAGAATCACCGCCATTGGTCAGTGATGAAATACTCTAACACCAATGAACCTACGCTTTTAATCAGTGGCATGTGGCGCCACGTGATTGAATTACATAATACTCCAGTTGTAGTAGCTTGTCATCTGGTGCGTGATACCCCCCAGTCTCTACTTGAGAGCCAGTTTAGACTCTTTGTTCATCACTGGGTAACCTGAATAATATACAAATGAGATTTCAGAGCTTCGATATCTGACGTATCTGTGCTGTTCACATACTGAAACACATGTTAATTTAAGAAAAACAATGCAATGATTTGAAGCAATAATGAGCACCGAGAGACGAAATAAATTGTTTGATAGGCATTACTTAGAAGTTGACGGGTGACAAGGTAAACACAATTTTATCCGCCTACTATGAACTCATCAAGTAATAATCACTTATCCTGTTTAATTGGCTTCATGTCCCATTGGCTTCCACCTGTGTGTTCTCTGTCCATCGTGTTGTGACAGTATTATCCCTTTGTTGTCAACACCTACCTATGTTATCCCACTCATGTATGCAATTGTTGTTACTGTTAATCCTCCACCTACTATATATATTCTGAACTATGTCCCTCATTCCCTCCGTGTGCGAAATACGCATCAGTCGGAAAGCGCACGTTAAATCTCCAAAGTAAGTAAGTAAGTAACTCATTCCCTCATAATAGACCTCCCCGCCCCCCAAGTAGATACCTCCATACACACACTACTCCAATCACAACCCAAACACAACAAAACAGACAAAACAAAATTAGCACTCACACACATACACAGGGCCTGGCCAGCATACACCCACATATATACAGACGCTTCCCCAAACAAAAACCACGTTTCCGGCATAGGCATACACATTGATCAAACCCCGCCCGTCTCCACTAACTTCCACTACCTTAACCACTCAAATAACAACACTGCTGAACTGTAAGCATTTCTTACTGCAATTCACTCTACTAAAACAATAAATGAAAACAACTTCCTAATCATCTCCGACTCCCTAAGCGCACTCACACAAATCAAAAACAAACACTCAAAAACCCGGCCCGATCTCATTAACAACATTATTTATCTTACCTACAATCTCTCCACACAAAACAAACATATACACTTCCTATGGTCCCCGGGTCACTCAAACATACCCGGTAACCAAATAGCACATACCCTCGCAAACACTGCCACCACCAACCCGTCCCTCCAAATCTATTTCCAATGCACCCAACTCTACAACTCCACCCCCCCCCCCCCCCCCTTCAATACAAACGTTGCTAAACTGTTCTCACCGGATAATACCCAACCCATATTCAATGCCATTGCCACTTTTATCACAAACAGTAACCTAACAAACCGCTTTTAATCTAAACCTGTAGCAAATACGGCCACTTCTCTTAACTTTTTCTTCATAACATCAAAACAGGATCGAGATCCAAACCCCCCAACTTAATACACTTCTCCGACGTCCGCGCCCCAAGCCCGTTTACCCATTCTACCAACTCAACACCCCAGTCATCCAGCCCTCCCCTTACCAACCCCCAATCACCTAAACAGCCCTTAAACCCCTTTTTCTTTCCTTACCAACAGTACCCCGCTCACTTAGCAGCCTAACTGCTACACTATTATCCCCCCCCCCCCCCCCCCCCCCCCCCCCCCCCTCGCCTTAGGGCACGTTACGTCCCTCCCCACTTACAGTTTTTTGGGTATGTTTACATATTCTCATTTTATTTATTGTTACTATCACCACCTACCCCGTCCGCGAAATGCAGTAAATGCGAAGCGGACGTTAAACCCCTTAAATCCAGCCAGCCAGCCTCATTCAGTCTCGCTTGACAACGGTATAAGGATCTATACCGAATCGTCGCTTTTTACAGCATTAAAGAAGTTGTTATCCATAAAATTGTTTCTACCTTGAGAGACGAAATGTCATAAAGTAAAAAAACCCAACAACTCTCCTCCCACAACAGCATTTTCCCTAAAGAAACAATTCCGTATACTGAAATACAGATAAATAAAAACACTTCGTCCTATCACCTCATGTTTGATGCAGATGACAAATGTTTGAACAAGGCCTTCCTATGATGACATTTTGCCATTTTTGTGTGCACGGTAGCTTACCTGTGTAGATATTTGAAGCATTTTCAACCTAATCTTTTCTTCAGTAAACCTGTTCTAGACCTGATGCTTTGAGTGGAAATGTAGAATATGGAACATCATCCTCGATTTCCAAGGGTATTGTATCGCCGGGTAGTTAATTTGCTCGTGTCAAAGTCAAGCTCGGCAAAGTCCGGCGGTCGTCATTGCACAGTGTCATTACATTCTGTGTGAGGGAGTCAGTGGCCCGACTATTCCATTCTCTTGTTGTTTAATGGAACACTCATACTATGTATTGACTTCATGTGTGTTATCTCTTATATGTTCGCTACCTTATTCTTGTATTGAAAATGTTTTTGTAACTTTAATATTTAAACATTAGGAGAATTTACATGATCATTTTTGCCTCCTCAATAATTGTACATGGTGTTGAATGTCCTTAATGATACTGTTGTATAGCGTATGTTCAGCACTTTATTGTGATACTTGTCAAAATAGATTGTGTTTACCCCATGTTTAGAAACAGTTTGGCTCATCTCTCCAGGAGAGATTGTGACTGAACATCTATTTAGTAATTAGTGTTTCCAATACTCAGTTTTTCTAGTAATCGTTGAATAACCAACCTTCCCGTGATTATCTAGCATTTCGGAATTTTAGCATTTGCTTGTTCAGTCAAAGTTCCTGAATCTTTAGTCGATCAGACTAGTTTGATATTCAGACGTACTTGTCTATTTTATCGGCAAAGTGACATATTTTAGGGGAAGGCTCTCTTTGTTTATTTCTCGTTATTTAACCCAGCACAGGTTTTTCACACATTAGAGTATTGAGTTAATTGACTCAGATGTAAATTGGTGGCAGGCGACATAATTAGCTGTTTCCTCATCTGGGCGGTATCTTGTCAAAGTGTTGTTTTATCTACTCTTAGTTTATTACTGTGATAGAGTTGCTTAGCTATGCCGCTTGGGTATTTGGTTTGATTTAATTAATCAGTGATCTTTGTCAGCGCAGATTGGGGAATCTGATCTTTTATTGTCTCTATTAGTACAATAAGCTGTTATTAAAAAACATGTGAACCTATTGCCACGTTTTCATTATTAAATTACTTAATGACACACCTCATCATTGGAGCACGGCACCGGCACCATGACAACATACTGTAAGTATCTTGGACCCTCAAAGCTTAGTTTGTGAAGCCTGATGTTCCTAACCTAGCACAGACTGTCTGTCGCTCATGACTGTAATTTGATTGGATAACACATAATTTCAATCAGACTTTAAAACATAATAGAAAGCTATGATAGCGAATGGGTCCAGGGTATGTTTTAAAAAATAGAAAGAAGATACAATACTCAAGATAACGAAAGATCCGTCGCACGAGTACAGCGGAAACGCTGACTACAGTTGAGTGAGTGAGTTGGGTTTAACGCCGCTTTCAACATTATTCCTGTTATATCACGGCGTGTCAACTTAATGTGGGAGGAAAGCCCGAAGTGATGCAGGTCTCAGACATTTACCAGTTCGGTGAAACCCACGAGCACGGGTATGGTGCTGACAAACCTAGAAACATAATTGGGGCGAACCGGGATTCGAACCAACAATCATAGGTTCCTGGCGCGTCCAAGCGACGCAACTTTGCACAGCGAATCGCGGCGCCTTAGACGACTGCCCCCCTGACTACAGTAGAAGAAGAGCCAACCAAACAAGGGCGATAATCACCACCACCAAAATGACTGATGTAAACACAACTGAAGTCTTGCCTACAATTGCTTCCTGTTTGTTCTTTTTCTGGCAGTGATGTACGTGGTCAAATTTAAACCTTTGTCAAGGAGTCCAGCTATCCTTTTCACCCTGCTGTATGGATTTGAAATAGCGATGGGTATTTTTCATAACAGAAAGAAGATATAATACACTGGATGACCACTGCTGATTGAACATGTTTTCGAAATAATTAATGCAAAACTTACTGCAGGTCGCGATCGTTCCTTCATACGAGCATAGTCGAACCACCCGATAAAGCAGAAGACTGCACACAGAGCAAGGGGGATTATGAGGCCCACGAAATAGATCATCACTGGCAAAGCAGGGTTCTTCTTGTTTGTGTAACTAAAAGTGTTGACTGTCTTGATTGCCTTTGCACCGACAGTGATTTGCATGGTCAAATTGAAACCCTTGTCAAGGAGGTCAGCTATTCTTTTACCCTCGCTGTAGGGAATTGAAATGGCGACGATCCCTTCAACTGAAACACAAGAATACAGATTGAATAGTATTTACTCATGTGACATTCAGTTCCTGTTTTTTTAAATCTAACTTTATAAAGATGAACAAGGGTTTAGCTGTGATGAATTATGCCAACCAAGACTTATTTTCTTTCTTATGCCAATAATTGTGAATTGGGTTTGGCCACAAAAGAGCGTCCTCCACATTCTACCGTCCTATCTTAATGTTTATTTCCAGTCTTGATCTAATTGTAATTTGTAGCATTTGGAAACTGAAATATTGCCTCTTTGTGATTGGGGCTTAAGTGAATGGCTGGACTCATCATAAATCCGAATAAGAGAGCTCACACCTGTGTACGGCAATGCTATGTCATGAGATTGTGTCTGCAAGGAGAGTGTACATCTGTATGCAACAAAGTAATGTATGTGATTGTTTGTAGGAGTGCCAGCCTTTTATTTCACAAGGTTTTGTGTCACTTACTATTATAAGGGACACGTGCACACTCCAGTCTTTGTTATTTGAGGGTATCTTGTAGGCGTGTCTTCTGCAACTCAGGTGTTTTATCGGAGGGTAGTAGTGAAGTTGCTGGTGTGCCTCAGCACATTGTTGATTTGCAGTCAGATTTGGTTAAATTTGGTTTGATCAAAGGTGGCGTTCTCTTGCTTGTTGGTTATGACTTAGTGGCTCTGTGGCTAACAAAATACGAGTAAGAGGCCACTTACGATCTTGCTGGTACTTTTATTGATCATTCTCTTTAGGACACCTCTTCTTGAAATGAGAGTACTTTTGTTTCGAGCAATACCGTTCCTTTAGACCCTGTACGACTCGTACGCAGCTAATTTATTTCGAAGGATGACGATCCTTAAACTTCTCGCTAGATGAACACTTTCTACTGATGAGGCTCCAAGGCCCCTGTTGGTTTCTACTACCAAGATGGTGTTTTGATGAGGTCTAAGTTAGACCCCTGACCTTCTGCTGCAGATGTTTGGAAAGCTTCTCTCCAGATTGTGGTTTCACAGAGATGTCAGAGTATTTTGCTCAGGGTGTTTCACAGTTTCGTAACACTTGTCATGCTTGTTAGGTGGAGATAAAACCTAATAAAACATTCCCCCTGCCCTTTTGAACCGATACCAGATCTGATTTTTTGTTTTGTTTTGTTTTGTTTGTCGTTTAACGCCAATATTCCAGGTATATGACGGCGGTCTGTCCATAATCGAGTCTGGACCAGACAATCCAGTGATTAATATCATGAGCATCGATCCACGCAATTGGAATCGATGACATGCATCAACCAAGTCAGTGAGCCTGACCGCCCGATCCCGTTAGTCGCCTTTTACGACAAGCAGAGTCACCTTTTACGGCAAGCATGGGTTGCTGAAGACCTATTCTACCCCGGAATCTTCACGGGTCTGTCACTGTCATGATTTAACGACATTCGATGCTAGCATGTAAACGAAATGCAACAATGCTGGCCTCGACACAGTGGTTCGTGTATGTTATGGTTCATTGTAGTTTCTGAAAGGTGAGGTGAGGTGAAATGGGGTTTAACGTCGCGTCCAAGATTATTGCACTTATATAGCGACGTGCATGCACGTGTATGAGTGTGGCTGCTTGTACTAGTCCGGACTGATGCCTATTTAGATTCCATGCCGCAGTTTAACATGAATACCCAACTCAGACACAGTATACTGACTCCAAGCCGACCAGTCCTTGTTTTAGCCCCTTAATGCCGAGCGCCAGACAGGGTAACAACAAGTACCATCTTTTAACGTCTTTTGGTATGACGCGGCTGGGGATCGAACCCCGGAACTTCCGCTCTCCTGGCGGACGCTCTACCATTAGACTGCAGTCATTTTTTTAATGAGTTTTCGTGGCGTTCGGAAGGGAGCATCTTTTTCTGATGGACTTTCAAAATACCCTCCTGTCAAATCCTAACGTTGGTGGTTACCTGAGATCGCGTTGAATATTGATCACAAAAAGTTGTAAACAACATGTTGTCATGAATAAAGTTTTAAAAACACTTTTTACAATGTTTTATTTAGAGTTATTAGAGTTTGTTTCAATGAGGAAATTACCGAACATATCCTTCCACTTTTAGAACGTTATCATTTGTATGCAAAAGATATGCCTTCATCGAGTTAAATGTTGTCATCTCATCACCAAACCAGTCTTGGTTACGGCCTATGACGTCAAAATCGTAACAAAAAACATCCGATATCAAACGTGCCGTATTTCCTCTATTAGACGCCCGGGTCTCTAATAACTTCGCGTGAACCGTTGACCCGGCGTTTATTAGAGAACCGGTGTCTAATAGAGGAAATACGGTATACAGTTCTGATGGGCTATCGCAGCCATTTTCTATGGATCGATATTTAAGCTATCGATATATTCACGAGCACTGATTTTGTGTGGAAATGCTTATGTTAAAAGAGGTTTCAGTAGGAAAGAGGATTCTGCTATTAGCCAAAAAAATCAAAAATCAAAAATCAAGCGTTCTTCAATGTCATGGTAGAAGTGGGAGTCAACACGAAACGGCATTCAATTTGTAACCTGATATTCAACCCAAACGCAGAGTTAATTACTCACGAAGCAAGCGGAAAACAATGACTGGTTGGGGGATACATAGTGGTGACTGCCGGGTGGTGGTGGTGGGGGTGGGGGTGGGGGTGGGGGTGGGATGTGTGTGTGTGTGTGTGTTGGATTTCTTTGTTATGAATTTGAGGCATGTGACTAGTCATGACACAAGTAGACAGGCTCTAAACCAAGCAGAGGAAAATATATTTGGATATTTGTTTCCTCCTGGAAATACCATTTCAAACTGGGATTGTGAACTCTAAATGTCTGTTTTATACTAATTGCTATAGTTATCAATAGAGAGTCACTATATTTTCTCACCCAAAAGCATATTACATCGGACATATAGCCATCGTTTCTAATATTATCAAGACTAAAAGTATTATCTAAAAGTATATCTAAATGAAAATAGAGAGTAAAATAGTCCGTTTCTTTCTATGATACATTTATGTGTCTTTTCTTGCCAATTCATTATACTCTATTTACAAAGTGATTATTTTGCTGAAAGTAGAAATTTATGATTTTCAAACCACAAATTTTATAAAATTGGTCACATTTACAGAGATTAAAAAGACAAGACATGTATGATGAGACTTTTACAAATGCATCATTAACAAGCCTTCAGCATGTTTCAACATCCATCTGTGTAAATTAAAGGGCCATAATCAAGTATGCATTTAGTAATCACCTTTTAAAAAACAACTTAAAGACAATCAAAACTTATTGTTACACATGCCCAGGGGTATGTAGTGCAGGAAAGATATTTATTCATGATACCACAAGTTTTTTATTCTACTACACGTGCCACTACTGTTTCCAATATGCTATATATGTCACTGACAAAAGCCTACACTTTTATTCAAAGTGTTTATCATAAACCGCGTACATCAGATAGCTACTCGAGACAGCACAAAGAACAACGATATTTTAGAAGGGGGAATAAGCTGGTCCCATAGATGTAGCTGAACAAGCAGGTAAACGCAATTTCAGAAAGATCGCAGCAAAACTGGGCGAGATACGACAATCTGTAATGGGGTAAAAGGTACAGATAATTGCCCTTAATTATCTGTGTTATTGTAAATACCAACCTTAACCCCTCTGTTCACGAAATGAACTTGTCCGACATTGCCGAGATCTGATTGTATTCAGGGATTCATCACTATTTAAGGAGATGTAAACATTGTTAAAGCTTGTAAATGTTATCAGCATCCTCAAAGAGGCTTTAAATAAAGTTGATAAATGATATGAGAATGATCAGCAAAACATTCATGAGCATCTGAGGACTGTGTAAAATACATCGCAAGGTTACAATCTAAATCTGAAAACCCCCGAGAAGAAACAAGATATGTTGATGACTGTATCAACTGAAAATGCGTGATAATATGAGTGCGGTAAGTTCATGTTTTAAAACCAATCGACTGCAGACACTTGATTAATACATAACCTCAGAAGTCACAGACAGAGGATTATTGTTGTCACTGGCTTACATTCCTTTGTGTTCTTATGACGTATCATCCATGTTTTCCTAACCTTGCCTCTTCTCAATAGTGAAACTGGTCAACATTCAAGGAAATGGCCCTTACTCCCTATCTGTTATTCCTTCACCACGATGGCCTAAATTTATCTAATAAATGTCGATATGAAGATCCAGGGTAGAATAGGTCTTCAGCAACCCATGCTTGCCCTAAGAGGCGACTATGCTTGTCGTAAGAGGCAACTATGCTTGTCTTAAGAGGCGACTAACGGGATCGGGTGGTCAGGCTCGCTGACTTGGTTGATGATCATCGATCCTAAATGCGTGGATCGATGATCATGATGTCAATCACTGGATTATCTGGTGCAGACCTTTTATTTATAGACCGCCGTCATATAACCGGAATATTGCGCCGTTAAACAACAAACACACACACGTACACACACACACACACACGCACGCACGCACGCACGCACGCACGCACGCACACACACACACACACACACACACACACACACACATTTAAACCTACAAAAAGGTCTTAATGCCGAATTAATGTCGCCTATAACCCCGTGACATTTCCATGTAGTTTCTAAAAATCGATTCTTTAATGCTGTTTTACGCGAATATGTAGAGTATGTACATGTGCTCACAAGTCACTCTTCAGGGTTCAAGTATCGGCTGCGTTCATGCCAGAGATATCGAGTGACACTCACAGTCAAGGTTTGTCCTTCTCCATTACGATCTCAGCTATGATCAATTCATTGTTAACACATGTGACCTTCTGCTGCGACCTCTTTACTTAAAGCATGTAAACAATAATGACTTGATCACCCTAAGCGGAGACCATATCTATTTCATGGTCTCTGCCCTTAGTTGTTAGAGAAATACATTGATACGAAAGCTAACCGCTAAATGAGACGAATGTCTATCCAATTTTGATCTCGTTATATGGTAAATTTGTCCACAGCAAGAGGGGCGGTCGGGTAGCTTAGTTGTTAAAGCGTTCGCTCGTCATGCCGAAGACCCGGGTTCGAATCCCGACATGGGTACAATGTGTGAAGCCCAATTCTGTTGTCCCCCGCCGTGATATTGCTGGAATATTGCTAAAAGCGGCGTAAAACCAAACTCACTCACTCACTCACTCACTAGCAAGAATTTCCCTTCTGCCAATCTGGGTACCTTCCTATGTTGAAGTTAGTCCCTGTGCGGGGCAGAGGATAATGTACGTATCCGTCAGTGAAAATGAAATACTTATTTACTATTGAGAGTCACGTTTCTCTTTTGGTCAATTACCCTTTTTAATGATGGTGTGTCTAGATACTCTTATGGTCAAGTGCCTTGTATTTTGGTTAAGTTTAGAATTTTCCTTGCCCAGTCAAAAAGACTGAGACTTCAGTCTATAAGAATAGTTTGATATTCAGGCGTTTTTCGTCTATTTTATTGCCCAAGAGACTTTCTTCAGGGATACATCTTCGGTATATATTTCTCCCTATTTCATCCCGTTGAGATTTCACTCATTAGAGTGTAGTAAATTGGTCGCTTAATTGCATCTTGATAATTATCTTGTCAAAGTGTTGATTTAGCGACTCTCCTTTCTTATTACTGTTATACAGTTACTAAGTTAATCAGCTTGTGAGTGAGTGAGAGAGTGAGTATGGTTTTACGCCGCTTTTAGCAATATTCCAGCAATATCACGGCGGGGGACACCAGAAATGGGCTTCACACATTGTCCCCATGTCGGGAATCGAACCCGGGTCTTCGGCGTGACGAGCGAACGCTTTAACCACTAGGCCACCCGACTAGATATAATTAATATGATCATTGTCAGTGTAAATTGGGTTTTTGATACTTTATATTGTCGTCTATTGATACTATAAACTGATGCTAATAAAACTGTGAACTTTGACCACGTTTTTAATTATTACTTTATTCTTGTTTAATGACACCCTGGCCTCAGAAGCACAGCTCAGTGACAGGACATGTGTTGGATACACAGTGCCACATGTGACAAATGTAATATTTGGGATAACAGTTTCTTCGTAAAGTACATCGATTCCAGTACTTTTTGGGATTGAATCCCATCCGGGGTTCGAACCCACACTCCCAGAGTGTGGCACCCAATCGCTGCCATTTGTGGGTTCTAATCCTGGATGGGACTCATCCTAAACAAGTACTAGACACAACTGACCCCTGAAGATCCGGAATGAATAGGTCTGCAGCAACCCATTCTTGAAAGGCGACTGTACTAAGAGGCGACTAACGGGATCGGGTGGTCAGGCTCGCTGACGTGGTTGATGCATGTCATCGTATCCCAATTGCGTAGATAGATGCTCATGATGTCAATCACTTGATTGTCTGGTTCAGACTCAGTTATTTACAGATCGCCGTCAAAGAGTGCGGCGTTAAACGACAACAAAGCAGTTAATACATAGGTTACAATACACTGGTTCTAATACAATCTGGCAAAATCACGATAACGGGAACCTCATTGTACAGTCATTGTATTCACTGCATAAGGAATAGCAACGCATGTTTACCCATATTTGACAATTTTCATTCAAGTGCAAACATGGTAAATGTACATCCTGCGCACACTTGGCGTGTCGTCCCATGCGCATGCGTATAGGTAAATCTGGTTTATCCAATAACATAGGGGCTGTCGGGTAGCCTGGTGGTTAAAGCGTTCGCTCGTCACGCCGAAGACCCGGGTTCGATTCCCGACATGGGTACAATGTGTGAAGCCCATTTCTGGTGTATCCCGCCGTGATATTGCTGGAATATTGCTAAATGCGGCGTAAAAATCAAACCCACTCACTCACTCCAATAACATAAAGTCAGTAGGCGATATAATGTGTAAAACTGACCTGTCTGATTTACTTGCGAAATATGCATTTACCAGGGTTATACACAGCGCCACTAGGTCCGAAAGTCCGAAAATTAATGAAAATCCGGAGGGACTAGTTGTTTTCACCAAAGTCTAGCTAGTTTATGTAAACAACTAGTCCCAAATGAAGTGCTGACTAGTTGGATATGACCAAAGCTGTCTCTGATTTACCGATACGCAAAACAAGCATATTGTTTGCATGTAAATATATGTACGGTTGTTCATGATTATGAAAACTCAAGCTTGTTTATACGTTTTCAAATTCTAGGAACATCAGAGTGATCCATTGGTTTCTGGCCAGTGTTGATATGATAAGGGTCGTTAAACACGTGATTCCCGAGCATCAGATAAACTGCGTGAAGACGATTTCTAACCGTCTTGTCTGTAACTTGAACTCTGGTGGCCTGGCGCAAGTAATCAGCGATTTCATTGGCTGTTTGAGCTCGATTTCCTAAAGCCTGATTTCTGATTAATCGGTCCCGGACTTGTGTTTTACGAAAGAGTGTTGCCGTTTTGTGTAAAGCAATATATTTAAAAAACTGATACGGTAAAAAGGTGTTGCTGTTTTTGTCTGTTGATGTTCTCACATGTGTTCAATTAAAAATACTTGATGATGACATATTTTCTGATTAATATCACATTGTGATGATAATGAGATCTCTATTGTTATGTCATATTTGAACGTGTCATTGTGCCATTGTTTGTTGCTTGTCGTAGCACATACATTGTTTACACATACATTGTTTACACATACATTATGGAATGTAAATAATACCTACCATCGTGTTTCATGATATGCAAAGGCGTCTTGACATTCTTCATATCGTAGACAACGACCGCAGAAGCATTATATCTCATAGCATTGCTGATCTTCTTTGAAAACTTGCATTCTCCACGAGCAATCAATGCGATCCATTTCACCTGGGGAATTGTCACACTGTAGTCATCACACCCATGTTGTTTGCCTGAAACTGTTTTTACGTGGACGACGACACCACTCGCTGCCCCAACCTTCAACCTTGCAGACTTCAGCGTGTATCCAAATCGACCTTCAATCCTAAAAGATACTGTCTCGTTGGATGTTTTCTGTGTGTACGTTATATCTAAAAAGGCGTTATAGTAAAAAACGGACGTCGCCGACAAAGAAAGTTTCGGTGATAGCAACAGAACCATTATGATTATCTTGAAGATGAGATGTGTCTTTGGTAGCCATATTTGATGGCAGGCGGTTGTTCCAGGAATGAATTCAAAGGCTGATCCCCTCCTTCTGCTGTCAAACATTGTGATATAGAGTGGGTGTCCTTTAAACCATTGAACAACGAAGCTCGTTTCTCAACCGCCAACCGCAAAAGTGTTCCAACTGCGAGGAATGCGTGACCTCCCTCGTTATCGCTTTGCAGTGTTTGGGTGTGACGTCATGAGACTGACATTGTTCGACAGCGCCATCTATAAACACAGGTCATTGAGTTGGCAAGTCAATTTTACAACAAAGAGGAAGGATAAATAACACGTTGACTGAAAATTAAAAAGTACTCTTTTTGAAGTTACAAGGGACATATTCTCATATCGCACCGATTGAACAAGATTACCGCAGGGCCGCCTCCGTGGTCTAGTGGATAGAGGTATGCTGGGAGCGGAAGATCGTGGGTTCGATCCCCGGCTACGTCATACCAAAAGACGTTAAAAGATGGTACTTGTCACCCTGCCCCGCGCTTGGCATTAAGGGGATAGAATAAGGACTGGTCGGCTCGGAGTCAGTATACTGTGTCTGAGTCCGGTGTTCATGTTAAACTGCGGACTGGTATCTCATTGAGCTAGCACTATAAAATCGTCATAAGTCCGGACAAGTACAAGGAGCCCCACTCATGTGCATGCACGTTGCTATATAAGTGCAATAATCTTTAACGCGACGTTTAACCCCACTTCACCTCACCCCACAACATAGAAGCTGTGAGGAGTACACATTGTGTTGTGTCCGAAGTCTACAGGGTGTTATGAGATAAATTGAGAAAAGTAATGGAGATAATTTCCCCCCTTGTCGTACGCAAGCATAACTCAGAAAAGGAGCTGATACGTTACCATTAACCATAACACGTGATTTTATATTTGAGTACACGCTGTCGTCCAAGTAGCGTACGCCATTCAAATTGATATTAAGATGAGTTGTGGTCTCACATGAGTTGTGATGCCACCCCATACCATTACACTTCCACCTCTAAACTGATGACGTTGATCGCAACGCTAACGTCGACAAAACTTACTCCTGGATGCACGTCGACGCTTGCACGACCGTCAATGCTGTCTAGATAAAATTGGGTTCATCTGTTAACAGTATACTGTCCCAGTCTTGTCGCCTGAGCATCAGATGCTGTGCACACCAAGCTAGACGTGCTGGAAGGTGACGCTGAAGCAAACTTCCATGTATGGCAGTACGTCGGTGCCGGACTTCGTGCTCCCTAAGCCGTCGGCCTCAACCCAGGGGTTGTCCGAACTGTTAATATGGAAGTTTGCTATCGATTCCGTAGATACACCTACCGAAATAAGGCATGTAATATCCATATATGTACACATATGTGTATCATATTCACTTGGAAGCTTATTGTTGCACAGTTCAAACAGCTGTTCTACTCTCTCTCTTTTTGTTATGTACTTTCCTTTCTGACAAGGCAGTGTATCGGCATGGACGCCCGTCTGTTTTGCATTCTCCATGTTAAGGTCTGTCCCCAAAGTACGCCGTGATATAACTGGAATACTGTTAAAAGCGGCGTAAAACTCAACTCACTCACTCACTCACTCACTCACTGTCCCCGAGGTACGGTTAAACTGTAAGCTAATTATCTAAGTAAGCTAATTATTAAAAGGAAATATGATGAACTATTAATTACATGTTGATATTTAAGCTTTCTGACGTAAACCACCACTTACATTCTCAAGTATGCATATATATAATGTCATTGTCAAATAGAATTAAAGAAATGTGATAACAAATATTTCAAAAATAAGAATATCTTCTCAACAATCAAATTTACCAGACAATAATTTTACTATCTTTCCTTACTTCAACATTCTCTTATCAAGTGAAGGATTGTTGTTTGCATGACGAAAGTTTTAAACTGTAATGCAATCGAAGGAAACAATAGGAGCATAATTACATTGTACTCGAGTCGAGTACCATCTTACTATGGTATGCAGAGATACGACTCGTGTTACAGTTTACTGGCAAAGGCTGGACTTAATCATGGGTCATGTTTGTACGAGTATCATATTCCACATTAATATCATATGTCATTGAGTGAGTGAGTGTTGTATGAAGCCTTATCTAACAATACTCCAGCTGAATCACACATACTACTTTTGGGATCGTCTTACACGGAAGACCTTTTTAGTTTTTATTGGAAGATGTACTACTCGAAAGAAGTTAAAGAACACCCAAGTTTTTATATTACTATAGTTAATTTGTCATGGCATGACCCGCTGGGGTGATATACAAGTCAAGCCCTCAGTTCCATTGGTGGTCACCCGGTTCAAGGCCCCCGGAAGGGAACAGTTTCTTTATATCAGCAAGGGAGAGCGTCAGATTGCTCTCGCCAGCAATCTTGAAAAATGCATGACATGTCCAGTCGTCTAAGACGCCGTAATTCGCCACGCAGAGTTACGTCTGTTTGGTATACCAGAAACCTATGATCGGGGGTTTGAATCCCGGTTCTCAGGATCAAGGAATAAGGTGAAATCACCAAGTTTAGTAACACATGTCCCATAAATCAAGGAATAAGTTTTCCCCTTGAGTTTGGAGTGTTTGACAGTCGTGTCTAAAATTTAAAAAAACACCAAATTTTTTACATAATTGAACTTTGTTGTTTTCTGATATTACAAAAAAAACCAAGCAAATCCCCGAGTTTCAGAATCCACATGGTATTGATTCCATTTGTCTCAAATACTTTCTTTACATATAAAGATAGTTTCCCCTTGACTGTATTAAGGGTTATGGTTTGAGACAGGGATTTGGTGTTACAAATCTCTTTGTACGAAGTTTTCGGTGCTTTGGAATAAAATACAAAAGAGGAATGAGCATGTCTTCAGGTTTTAGAGTCAAAACAGAAGTTGATAATACTGAATAGTGGTTTTGGGCAGATAACTTCCTCGCTTAACATACACTGGCCTCACATGTGTAATTATTTGACGTATCACTTATACGAAGATTCTTCAATCTCAAACTATTAATGAAGAGATGCTTAGATATCATGGTATTTTGGGCCTTGTCAGTGGGAACAATTACATTACTTTCATGTAGAACATTCCCGTGAAGATCCGGGGTAGAATTGGTCTTCAGCAACCTTTGCTTTCCGTAAAAGGCGTCTATGATGGTCGTAAGAGGCGACGAACGGGATCGGGTGGTCAGGCTCACTGACTTGGTTGATGCATGTCATCGTATCCCAATGGCGTGGATCGATGCTCATGATATCAATCACTGGATTGTCTGGTCCACACTCGATTATTTACAGACCGCCGTCATATAGCTGGAATATTGCTGAGTGCTGCGTTAAACAACAAACAATCAAATCAACAATCATGTAGAACAGGAGATGAATTTGAAATACTAACAGCAACAAAACCATTTCCATAATCATGAGAAATATCTGCTGAAATCATAGTTCATAGATATGTCCAACTGTATTATAGCAGGTGTTTATGAATCACTATCAATTTGTGAAGATACCGTGTTTGCGCGAAGAGGTGAGGCTACAGTGGCATCCACCACAAACATGTGCAAAAGCAAGTCAAATGAATCAACACGGTAACGCATGGCAGAGGTCAAAACAGTGACTTGCATCCTTTGGTTCGCTGATGCGTCAAATCTAGTAATTTATTCACAATGGGACTAGCGAGAAAGATTGTAATTCAGTACACAAACATATCTCTATCAAGACAAACGGTCCCAACTAGAGTATAATTATACATAAGGGTCGTTCGTAACATGCGTGGCACCCACGTTTCTTAAAAGCGCCTCCATCCTCAACATACCTGTGTCCTCCTGTACACATGATTCGTTAATCCGGAAATATGTTACTGGTTCCGACCCGCCACCATAGATTCACTTCTCAACGACAAATGTGTTAATGTTGTAAAGCCTTTATTGTATCAATATAGCACCAACATGTTTACACGTGATTTTGCCAGGTTTATGGCTGAAAATCGATGTAGCTGGTCGTTGAGTCAGATTATGGTGTCTATCTCCCTCGCCTGGCCTGAAATAAGAGTAAGCCAACACTTCACACAAGTGAACACGTTAATGTGAGCCACCATTCGTCACCACTCGCCCCTTTCCGTAACCTGCAAGAAGACTCATCCCCCTATCGATGAATGTTATGTGCGAAAATACGACACACCAATCAGAATGCGCGTATGATTTCAAGTTCTTCGCCAAAGAATCCGTCAGATATAATTTTTGATTTTACATATGTCTTGCATCTAAAAATATACCCAAGACACAGTTAAATGTGTTCAGTCATACTGTATAATTCCTCACGTCCCGATGTGCTTTAAATTGCATCTGAAATATATAAAGTATATGGGGAAAGATATGTGAACCATTACGCAACGAGTTGACAATTGTTTTAGGTATGCCCGTTTGCGCTAAGACGGAACCCGGTCGCAAAAATGGCCATGAGAGGGACACGAGTCGCTATACGGCTTGTCCCGGAATAACACGAGTTGGTCACGAATGGTGAGCCACATCGGCAAGGTGATGTAGAAAAAGAAGACCAAATTGTTCTGAATTTCTACACTTCCTCCTCAACGGCGGTATAATGTACAGAAACAAAACGTGATCATAAATGAACGATGAATGAAAATAATTAAAATTCTCCAAGTGTTTTGTACTTTCGAGTATGGCGAATTTTAAAATAAAATAAAAGTCTGAGTTAATTGACCAAAATTACCTGATCTATTTGTAATAAACATATTTTTATGAAATAATGTAATCACGAAGAATGCGTGGAGTGTAAAAACAAAAATGAACTGTTTAGTATGGTCAGATGTATAGTGTAAACCATCGCAATTTGAGATATTGATTTGGTGTAAAATCGGGTTTTTCAGACGCATGAACATTCCGTAAGAAATGTCCTTAATGTCTGAAAATTGTGCAACTCTTCGGGGTCACTTTCAACATTTCGCCGCATTTTACAATATGAAGTTTTAATAATTTGTTTTTGAAATAATGGCTTCTTAGTTGACATAAATTTACATTTGTCAAAGTTGAGACAGTGAACAAATATAACACATTACAGTGATAATCATTTAATTTGTTTGAGTGGAAAATCACATTTTATAATAATAATGATTAATTCTCCTGTTTGATTATGCATGCATACTTTGTAGGCTGATTCTCATTGTACAAACAAGACATCACATCAGAACTCACCACGCAGATCTCGCACACCCCACACACGCTACAGATGTTGGAATTCTTCAGAAGCTGGGACTGGTAGAACGTTGTCACCTGATTGGCTGAAAAAAATGAATGTTATTGGTAAATAATTATTTTGCTGTATGTTGTTGGTAAATGCGCCACTAGACTTATTACACAAGCATTCACACAGTAATTCACTTTGGAAAATATATATCTGTGATGCAAACCAACATCGAGTGAGTGAGGTAATGAATGTTGTTTATCGCCGCAGCCAGCTATATCAAGGCGGCATGTAAGAGTCGAATCTGGACCAGGCAAACCAGAGAATGAAAAGATGAGCAACGATTCACGCCATTTGGTTTCAATTCCGCGTCATCATCCAAGCTACAGAGATTGAGGTGATGGTGAAATGGGGTTTAACATAGCGTTCCAGATATTTATGCTGGTTTTATAGCGCTAAGCCCACAGATATACCAAGCGCAGTTTAACATCGCGTTCCAGATATTTATGCTGGTTTTATAGCACTAAGCCCACAGAGATACCAAGCGCAGTTTAACATGGATATTCTACTCAGTCACATTATAATCACATATACTGCTTGTTTCAACCCCTTAATGCCTGAGCTTCCTCATCACCGCTGCCACAGATTCAAATATCACCTGTGATGTCTATTCATCTGATAACAACGTCGGTTTATCACAACAGACCTAGACTGATAAGGAAATCAGGTGACTACCATGCTGTGGGTCCCAAGCATCATCAACGCATGGGGTGGTCGGGCAGTTCTGATGTATTCATGTAAACATATAATTAGTGTTAACACTTACATGGCTCATAGTAGTCGTAGACTCTGACAGGGACGGGCTGTGACTTGGCCACAAGTCCTGTTCTCTGGAGGGTGACGGACAGACACACTGGGGTGGTCCCGATCTGTGACATTGGCAGAGTCGAGTTAGTAACACAAACAGTAGAATCTTGTCATAATGGTTAAATCTGCCCCTCTAAGTTACTTGCACAATATGATCGTAGGGCTGAGATTCTTGTTACTCCTACACTTTACATTAGCTGTGACGCTATGGGTCTGGGAGTATCACAGGCGTGGTCCCGATCTGTGACATTGGCAGAGTCGCGTTAGTAACACAAACAGTAGAATCTTGTCATAATGGTTAAATCTGCCCCTCTAAGTTACTTGCACAATATGATCGTAGGGCTGAGATTCTTGTTACTCCTACACTTTACATTAGCTGTGACGCTATGGGTCTGGGAGTATCACAGGCGTGGTCCCGATCTGTGACATTGGCAGAGTCGCGTTAGTAACACAAACAGTAGAATCTTGTCATAATGGTTAAATCTGCCCCTCTAAGTTACTTGCACAATATGATCGTAGGGCTGAGATTCTTGTTACTCCTACACTTTACATTAGCTGTAACGCTATGGGTCTGGGAGTATCACAGGCGTGGTCCCGATCTGTGACATTGGCAGAGTCGCGTTAGTAACACAAACAGTAGAATCTTGTCATAATGGTTAAATCTGCCCCTCTAAGTTACTTGCACAATATGATCGTAGGGCTGAGATTCTTGTTACTCCTACACTTTACATTAGCTGTGACGCTATGGGTCTGGGAGTATCACAGGCGTGGTCCCGATCTGTGACATTGGCAGAGTCGCGTTAGTAACACAAACAGTAGAATCTTGTCATCATGGTTAAATCTGCCCCTCTAAGTTACTGGCACAATATGATCGTAGGGCTGAGATTCTTGTTACTCCCATCACTTTACATTAGCTGTGGCGCTATGGGTCTGGGAGCATCACAGGCGTGGTCCCGATCTATGACATTGATAAAGTACAAAGTATTGCAGTCTCACAAAGGGTGTTCCACATACAGTAAACTACGGTTATAACGAACACGCTTATAACGAACTGACGGATATTACGAACTAACTTTTTAGTCCCGACTATTTGCTGTAGTTATGCTGTATATATGCTTATAACAAATTACGGTTATAACAAACTAAAATTAGTAGTCCCTTTGAGCTCGTTATAACCGTAGTTTTCTGTACTTAACAGAATCATGTTATGACGTGTAAATTATAGGTTTTTAGCGAAACATTCTTGTAACGTCATCAAACCCCAACATAATGTATAGTGTTGTGTGATGGGATGATCGCAATGGCCGGTAAATGTGAATTCTATGACTATGTTCACTCATTGTTTTTTAACACAATCGCCTTTGACGTCTGTCAACATGGGAAGCGATGTTCAAGCTGTGCTTACTGGGCCCTGTAGAGGTCTTCATGACCCTTGAAGATCCGGGGTAGACTAGGTCTTCAGCAACCCATGCTTATCGTAAGCGGAGACTATGCTTGTCGTAAGAGGCCACAAACGGGATCGGGTGGTTAGGCTCGCTGACTTGGTTGATGCATGTCATCGTATCCTAATTGCGTGGATCGATGCTCATGATTGTCTGGTCCAGACTCGATTATTTACAGACCGCCGTCATATAGCTGGAATATTGCTGAGTGCGGCGTTAAACAACAAATAAAACAAACAAAATCTCATTGTATCTCAATAGCGGGGATCGATGTTCCTATCAATCACTGGATTGCCTGGTCCAGTCAGATAGCTGAAATATTGCTGATTGGGGTGTTAAACAACAGACAAACAGAAATCTTCATCTTGGCGCCCATTGAGTCCACCACGGCGGCAAATGCCTCGTCGTTACAGGTACAAAACCAATTACCCTGCAGGTGTGATGTGCCTTTTTTTGAAAGATAAACGCCAGTGGGTGCCAGGTCGTGGGCTTAAGGGACACAGCGTAGGGAGCAAGTCAAAGCCAAAATCGGCACCTGAAGCCACTGCTATCTGTGACGTGTGCATGTTCACATTGTCCTGAAGCAGTAGCTTCACTCAACTGACGTCGTTCTGTGGCATGGTATTGACCATAATGAGGTATTAAATCATGATTATGCCCTATAACTGATCCAAACGGAAGTCATGAATGTGTCTACTGACGCCACTCGATGGTACTTCTTTAGTGGGGGTGAGATCAATTTTTTCTACTGTTTGCTCTGGACTCCTGGGGATGGTGATGGTGATGGTGATGGTGATGTTGATGGTGATGGTGATCTATCTAGGTCCCATCTTGGCTTAAAATGCGCATAAAAGATCATCAGGATTCTGCTGGTAACCGATGGAAAGGTCCCTGGAGGTCCTGAAGGCGATGTGGTAACTGAGTGAGTTGGGTTAAACTTTATTCTTCACTTTGAACAGTATCATCAGGGCATGTCAGTTTAATGTAAGAGGAAAAGATGAAAAGGATGCGAGTCATAGACATGTACCATGTTGTGAAACCCATGAGAACTGTTGTGGAGTTTACCATACAGGAACCATAATCAGGTCGAATCTAGAATGCGAACCCACGATCAGAAGATCTTCGAACGTCGAGTTAGTGAGTGAGTGAGTTGGGTATTCCAGTTATATCACGGCGTGTCAGCTTAATGTGGGAGGAAAGCCCGAAGTGATGCAGGTCTCAGATGGTTACCATTTCGGTGAAAACCACGAGCACGGGTATGGTGCTGACAAACCTAGAAACATAATCGGGGCGAACCGGGATTCGTACCCACAATCATAGATTTCTGGCATGTCTTAGGGACGTAACTCTGCACAGCGAATTGCGGCGCCTTAGACGACTGGCCCATCCGTGCCCGTATTCGAAGGCGAATAGCAGTGCTTAAGCCGACTGGGCGATCCGTGACCATTACGCATTTTTTTATCTAATATATTGGAAGATGTTTTGTACAATATGCAGAACATGTGGTGCAGTAGAGGAATGGCTCACCTCGTCAAAATACAGAACCACCTTCTTGTTGGGAGTCTCGACTCTCTTGAGGGTCTTCAGTCTGGTGAGTGTTTCAAGATCCGCCTCGAAGCCGGAGGGAACTCCGAGTTCCAGGATGGCCATGCCGCTGGTGCCCGTCGACAACCATCTGAGACAAATGGGATTTTGAATACCAAACAGAATCCTGATTGCAAAATTCCGATGCAAAAAAAATAAGTTAAATGTTTAAGTAGGGAGGCATTCCTCATGATGAAAGCTTCTGTGAATACTATGTGAAGAAAAACAAGAATATGTACACCATGTGAAGATATGTAAACATTATTCTCACTTAAGGAAACAATATTGACTGCGATGCTTTAATGACTTTCCCTCTGTTGAAAACCTGAAAAGCTCATGAAATCTACTGACAGATAAATACAGCGGATTCTTTCAAAATCGAATTTCAATGAAATTCTGCCCCCTCAGTTCCTTAAAAGTTAACATGAATACCCCACTCAGACACAGCATACTGACTCCGAGCCGACCAGTCCTTGTTTTAGTCCCTTAATGCCGAGCGCCTGACAGGGTAACAACAACTTCCATCTTTTAACGTCTTTGGGTATGACGCGGCCGGGGATCGAACCCCGGACCTTCCGCTCTCCGGGCGGACGCTCTACCATTAGACCACGGAGGCGGTTCTATACCCTGGAAACCGCAACAGCCTCACAACAACAAAATCATTTAGCAAGTTTCGTCATGACGCAGGTTTTCTGAGCGTTTGACGCGATTTGGTTACAAAATACACCAAAGAAATATCAGGTACGTTTATCCTGATGCAACATGATCGACCCTAATTTCACTAAAGTATAGTTGTTGTTTTTCTCTATCTGTAGTAGTCTGTTGATAGTCCGACAACTTCGCTTCATAACTGTCCAAGAAGTGGTCGCGTCATTCCATTTACAAGAAATGTATACCATATTTGGAAGTGACATTACGTATTACTATAATTTATGAATAAAATGTGCCTCGTTGTCGCTATTGACCTTTCTGGCCTCGACGTGTATTAACCTCAGTGGTTGACTTGTACTGCTGTATGCAAACAATGCTGCTGATCCGTGACGCTACCAAACCATTAGCTTTTACTTAAAATATTCACATTATACATTCTAGCGAAATTTGAACATTTTCGGTGTTGATATTTCAAATACTCAATGTCAGCCAAAATGGCAAATTAACGTCCTATTCCAACCAAGGAGTTTCTACCATTGAAGGAACAAAGTGTAACTCCAGTGGCACCAGTGCTCGCTCGTCTGAGGATCATCTAGACAGTAATGACAAAACTTGAGCCAACATTCCGTACCTTGTATCCCGTGAAGATTCCGGGGTAGAATAGGTCTTCAGCAACACATGCTTGCCGTAAAAGGTGACTATGCTTGTCGTAAGAGGCGACTAACGGGATCGGGTGGTCAGGCTCGCTGACTTGGCTGATGCATGTCATCGATCCCAATTGCGTGGGTCGATGCTCATGATATTAATCACTGGATTGTCTGGTCCAGACTCGATTATGTACAGACCGCCGTCACATAACTGGAATATTGCTGAGTGCGGCGTTAAACAACAAACCAAACCAAACCAAAACCGTACCTTGTTGCTAAGACATATACATGTGGTACCGATTTGACAGTTCGAAATGTGCCATGACTTTTGCATGAGAGCACAAAAGCGGTCCTTCCTGGTTATTTAGTTTATTAGTTCGACGTTTTATTTAAACTCTCATGGGAATACCTGTCGTGCATGACTTGGTCCCCGTTTGCGAACACCTTATCACGCATGCGACAAAGATAAGTACCCGCAAAAACGGCACCCATTGTTTAACATTAATCCATGTATGTCACGTCGTATCAGCTTGATGTGGGAGGAAAACACAAAGCAGGCCTTAGCCATTTTCAACATTGGTTCCACCCACGTGCACGGGTATGCTGCTTTCAAACCACGAAAGACAAACAGGGCGAACCATGATTTGATATATCAATAACTTATCCATGTTCCATGTCGTCATTCACGTGTATTATGGTTTGACGGTATGAAGTGTGATGGCTGCCCCCACCCTCACCTGGTGCAGGTCTGGACGGTGATGGCGTTGATGTCCTCCTTCAGCAGCGAGACGGTAACATCAAATGTTGGCTCCTCCACCTCATCCTCAACGTTGAAGAACACGGCGACCTGAACGGCATATAAGGGTTACTAGGTGTATCATAACTCATATTAAAGAAAACATAGCTTGCAACAATAACATGGTCCTGTTTAATTCATTGTTATGTTTTAGCATAATTTCCAGCAATATCATGGCGGGGAATTCGGCTGTACACATAGTGGGGAATCGAACCTGGGCCCTCGGCGTGTCGAGCGAACACTTTAACCAGCAAGCTACTCTACCTCCCTCATTGTTTTTGTCTAAACTGAACACATAACACAGAAAACTAAAAGTTGCTTAGTTGATTTTTCAAGACCTTGATGAAAAACGAAGAATAAGGCAGTTTTGATGGAGCAAATCGTTGTACTACTCATGATTACAAATGCTGCTTACAAACTGCTTACAAACTGCTTACAAACTGCGACTATGTTCTGGTAACATCCCAGCTACCCTGATGTTTACTCAGTATTAATACTTACCAGGGAGAGGGCACGGGTGGCCCAGTCGTCTAAGGCGCCGCGATTCCCTGTGCAGAGTTGCTTCCCTTGGGCACGCCAGAAACCTATGATTGTGGGTTCGAATCCCGGTTCGCCCCGATTATGTTTCTAGGTTTGTCAGCACCATACCCGTGCTCGTGGGTTTCACCGAAGTGGTTAACGTCTAAGACCTGCCTTACTTCGGGCTTTCCTCCCACATTAAGCTGACACGCCGTGATATAACTGGAATACTGTTAAAAGCGGCGTTAACCCCAACTCACTCACTCACTAACTTACCAGGGAACCATATCATTACATGGTGACTACATCGGGATACCGGGTCATAAACCTATGCTTGTCTTAAGAAGAGACTTAATGGGTAGGCTCGAAGGTAGCATGTCATCGTCCCTAAGGCGTGGATCGCTGCTCGCAGTATTAATCACTGGTTTGTCTCGTCCAGACTCGACTAGTTACATGCCGCCGTCTTATTGCTGGAGTATTGATGCGTTCAGCGTTAAACAACAAACAAACAAAATAAACTTTGCATGTTAACGTTTTAATCAACAATACACATACCTCAACGAGAGCGATGCCATTTCCTGTGGCCTCAACATTGACACCTTCGGGAATGGATGGTAGCTGGAAAAAATATAAAAACGGAAATATGTGAAGAACTTAAAATACTGAAAACTGTCTGAAAGAAAAATGCAAAAGGTTTATATGTATGCATACTTGGGCCCTCTTACACAAAGCGATCACAGCGCTACGACTATAGTGGCGCTAAGATCGCTTTGGGGAACGGGAAGCTGGGCAATAGCAACAAGATGGGAGTGATGCGTGCATAACTGGAGAAAATATGAAACCGGAAATATGTGAAGAACTGAAAACTGTCTGAAAGGAAATTGCAAAATGTTTGTGTGTATGATATATACCTGGCCCCGTTCCACAAAGCGACCATCGTAAGTCTATGTTTAAGTATGGGAGTTACGATCATCGATCGTAACGCTAAGACCGCTTTGTGGTCCTGGCGCTGGACAATGGCGGCAAGATGGGAGTGACTGTGTTAGGTGTGTAAGAATGTATGTATATAGTCTTTATTCATTAGGTATTGTAGGCCACAGGCCCATTATACATTACAGAGTTTACAGTGAGAGAGAAACATTATAACACAAAAATAAATTTTAGGTGATTTACACAAGACGTGTTTCATTGCTTTGTAAATGAATACGGATAGATTTTGAATGAGTAATACATTATTTGATGCCATTAAAATATTAAACGTATGTATGGAGGGGTACAGGTAAAACGTGTTGGGTACATATTTTCGTCTTAAATGTATATATCGATCACATATTTTAATAAAATGAAATTCATCTTCAATTTGATTGTGATTGCAAGTCAGACACAACCTTTCAGATTTTAACTCTTTTTTTTATACCTCCCAGTCTTAATTCGGACTTGGTGGGAACAGCATCTAAATTGCGCAAGGGCATGTCTATATTTAACAAGTGATAATTCTTTTAAATATGTTTCTAAGTCGAAATTTGTTTTGAATCAACTGTAAAGATTTGATTTTGAGCTTGATGAAATAGCTGCGTGCCAATTTTGTTCATAAGATAATTTTAGACGGAGTATTAATAACGACAGAAAGCTTGAGATATTACTTATAAATTGTTGTTCCCATATGTAACTTAAACCAGTAGAGAATAGGATGTGTTTTACTTTTGATGCCTTGTTAGTTTTACCATTACTACAGTCTGACAATAATAAGTTATAACATTTCTTTACCAAACGTGATTCAGGCATATTAATTATTTTCCACCAATACTTAACAACACGTTTAAATGCAGATATGTACATTGGGTATCTTCCGCATTCTCCTCTAGCAACATGGTTTGCGGTTGACTGTTTAACACATAAATATCTCTTACGGGCAAACATTTGTACAACTTCTATTTCTGCGTAATTATGAACACCCCAAACTTCAGAGCCATACAATAGAATTGGGCTGATTTGGGAATCAAAGATTTTAAAAAATAGATCATGAGGTAATGGATTTAACATATATAATGATTTAAGAATTCCACACAGAACCTGTTTCTGCTTGAGTTGATGCACTATTAACATGAGCAGACCACGGTAGTTATCTAGAGAATAATAATCCCAAGTGTTTGTAGCTTGAAACACATTCAAGCTGGTGCTCGTTAAAATACAACTTTTCGACTCTTGATAAATTTCCACCATTTTTAAAAACAATGATTTTAGTTTTAGCTAAGTTTACAGACAAGTGGTATTTATCGCAAAAACAACATAAAACATTAATTCGTTTTTGTAGCCCATAGACAGTATCTGAAAATAGGACGATATCATCTGCAAATGTATGTACCGTAGCAGTGAATAAGCCAGGAATTGTTCCCATTTCGAAATATTTATATATATATACAATGAACACGTTAAGCATCACAACATCTATATCTTTATGTATCTCGAACGTCGGTGTATCTCTTGTCGGAAATATCTACATATGGCTTTTATCGCATTTTGATAAATGTCTATGATAGCTGGCGGAACGATGGTACATGAATATGTTTCTCAGTGTGACCGCAACCACTAACACGTAATATCACGCACAAAAGGCTGGGAAGCAATTGAAAGGTAAGTCAAATAACGTTTGCCATGGAAGCGTTATAAAATATCTTTAGATAACCTGATATGCCATTTTTTCAATAAATGGTGAGCGGCGTTCTTCTAGGTTCATACACAAACCTGAAGAACTGTGTATGTCATACGTGGATAAATGATGAAGATGCAGAGGATGTGTGTGCGAGGTGATATGTATTGCAGTGCGTGTACGGTACATGTTTAACTGTCGCTGAATGTACGGATGCGCATATAACTGTCTCTGCACGTACGGTGCGCGTAACTCCCGCTGCATGTACGGGTGCTTGTTTATGTCCGCTTCGTGTACGACACGTGTTAAATCGCCGCTGTGTGCACGGATGCGCATATAACTGACGCTGCATCTACGGTACATGTTTAACCGTCGCTGTATGTAAGGTGCGTGTTTACTTCCCCTGCGTGTACGGTGCGTGTTGACCACCCCTGCGTGTACGGTGCGCGTTTACTTCCTCTGCGTGTACGGTGCGTGTTTACTTCCCCTGCGTGTACGGTGCGCGTTTAACTTCGCTGCGTGTACGGTGCATGTTAACTGCCGCTGTATGTACGTTGCGTATTTAACTCCGCTGCGTGCAGGGGGCGTGTTTAATTCCCCTGCGTGTACGGTGCGTGTTGACCACCCCTGCGTGTACGGTGCGCGTTTACTTCCTCTGCGTGTACGGTGCGTGTTTACTTCCCCTGCGTGTACGTTGCGCATTTAACTCCGCTGCGTGTATGGGTGCGTATTGGAACGCCGGTACTCACATCGACACTCTGGAGCACGAGCGCGTTGTTCTGGTTGACGGAGAATTGGTGTCTGAAGCTGCCACTGCTCACTGTCACCTGGATGTCGAAGTTGTTGGAGTACGCCATCTTGGCGAACTCAGACAGAGCCTGCAAGGCCATAACCGTATCCTGGAAAAATATCAATGTTCCACAGTTGTAAAACAGTTTGTTGTGGATGCAGACCAATTCCCAAATGTGATGAACATACTCTATTAAATGTATTAAAACGTTCATGTAAATGTATTTTTAAAAAACTAATCTCTCCACAGATAATCACCATATGGCCAAGTAGCGACATTGATAAATATAAAACGTTTTCTCCCTAGAATGTGCTTCATGAACCGAGCACAAATAGAAAAACAAAGGTTGGTCCTGAAGAAGCAACCCAGTTACGTATCAACCCAGTTACGTATCTTACGTAGTTACGTAGTTACGTGATTTATGTGAATGAGTCTTGTTATGTGGCAGCAGCTTTTAGTGGATAGTCGTAATGTTGATTGTAAGTGGCACAGATTGAATGAAGCGAAGCGCTCATACAATATCTCGTCGCCCACCTGCTTGGAAGTGTTAATTAGAGTTACCTCCCTTGGTGTGTATCGATGAACACCGGACATCATTGCTCATTCGCGAAGTTTCGAGATGTGATAGTTTCAAGAAGGCTGGCATTACATATAAAAGAGCGAGACCAGGGCGATTCGGGGCCTATGTACGTGTCCAGTGCGGACAGGGTAGCTATCTGAAAACACTGACTTTCTGCCAGCCAGGGGGCGGTCGGGTAGCCTAGTGGTTAAAGCGTTCGCTCGTCACGCCGAAGACCCGGGTTCGATTCCCGACATGGGTACAATGTGTGAAGCCTATTTCTGGTGTCCCCCGCCGTGATATTGCTGGAATATTGCTAAAAGCGGCGTAAAACCATACTCACTCACTCACTCACTCTGCCAGCCAGACTATACCTGAGTGGACGCGAATCCACCGTGAGGGTTACGCTGAGATGCCAACCACTTCATGATGCTCAGACCGCCATTGAAGTCATCCTTTTCCACGAATGTTAGCAGAGCGTATGACGTCATCTCGATGTCGATGGCATTTTTGGGCGATGGTGGTCTCCAATAACGGTGGGACTCAGTAGACGTTTTTTCGGGACGGTGCCAATATTTGAGACCATCTACAAGAATTCGTAAGTGATCTTTCAGTAATATCACAAAATACCAGCCTAATGTGGAGGCAAGCACAAAGTATAGCAGGTCGAGATTTTACAACCTTGTATACACCCACAAGGTGTTACTGTCATTCCATGTGACGTATAACTGCTTAAAACATTGCTGTGGTTATATCGTGGGGTGATAGTGCGTCAGTGTGGCAGAAAATACCAAATACAGTACACTACGGTTATAACGAACTCAAAGGGACCACTTATTTTAGTTCGTTATAACCGTAGTTCGTTATGAACATATAAACAGCATATATACAACAAATGGCCGGGACTAAAAAATGAGTTCGTTATATCAGTCAGTTCGTTATAAGCGTGTTCGTTATAACCGTAGTTTACAGTAGAAGTTTACACAGTATCATTATCTTGACACATCTGGGATTCGAAACAACCAGGAGCGGATACAGGTATCCAAGGGAAGCAACCCTGCATAGCGAAATGTTGCCTGGAAATTTAAGGGAAGCAGTGAACGTTATTAAAATGTTGCAAAAAATGGTGACCTTTACCCTTAACAATAGCATGAGAGTTCAATGTATCAAACAAAGAGTCGGCCTTGTTGCTGCCGGCCAGTTGCAGGGCATAGGTCATGATGGCCAGAGCGTAGTCATCTGCTGGAGTCTCATTCTCCAGGAAACGAACTGCCTTCGTGGTTGCCTTACGAATCCGCTGCTGGACAGCCTGTTTTATAAAGAAAATCCATAAAAAGTGCATGTGTAAGACAAGATGTTTGTTTACAGTACAGTTTATTCGTAATGGGTAGATATATTGAGGATCGTCACAGTATGATAGAACTGGTTCCCAATAACATATGCTTGTCAATGGAGTAGACTGAAATAGATCGGTCTCCAATGGTGCATTGGTGCCCCAAAGGCCTAGATCGTTGATTCTGTCTTCAGTGTCTGGTTTGCCTAATCCAGGTTATTTACAGGCCTTCAAGATAAAAGTTGATTACTGCTGACCTCAGCGTTAAACAAAATTCATTCATTCATTCATTCATTCATTCATTCATCCATCCATTCATCCATTCATTCATCCATTCATTCATCCATCAATTCATCCATTCATTCATCCATCCATTTATCCATCCATTCATCCATCAATTCATCCATTCATTCATCCATCCATTCATCCATCATTCATCTATCCATTCATCCATCCATTCATCCATTCATTCATCCATTAAGTCATCCATTCATCCATCCATTCATCCATCAATTCATCCATTCATTCATCCATCCATTCATCTATCCATTCATCCATTCATTCATCCATTCATTCAACCATGAAGTCATCCATTCATTCATCCATTCAATCATTTAATCATTCATTCATTCAAGCAAACACAAAAGTATGATTGTATTATATTCACAAATGTCTTGAAATGACATACCCTAGGAAGGTCGTTGTTCTCCAGCAAGGCGATGAGGACGTAGGCCGTCAGTGATACGCCTTTCCCCGCTCCTCCCTGGATAAGATGATGAGATAATTCAACTGGTGTTGTGCTAGGTTGTTAATCACTGCAATGTATACTCTCCAAAAAAGTAGGGGATCGTGAAATATAAATGTTCGGTAATCATCGGTCGTGAGAAGAAAGATTAGGTTAGAAAGACTGACGAGATTGAACGATTTTGGAACCAAAACAAAACACACCCGAATCACGGCATCTGGACCATATACTTCCTCCGTGTACGTAGGTAGGGGGCATTCTTGGTTTTAACACTTCAGGGGAAGGTCGTCAAATCGCGCTGAGCCATTGTTCTTATGTTGATTTTCATTATCCACTGTAACAGGTACGCTCTCTACTCTTACTTTAATGCTGTATTAGCGATCAGACTTGGAATGCGTTATCTCCAACGTGATAAACGCCTAAGGGCTTATGACTTGCTTCAACCTGATAGAACTCGGCGAGAGGTAGCCAGTATGTATGTGCAATGTGTCCAATGATTAATCAGAAACAAGGCGTTAAGAAATCGAGAACAAACAGCCAATCAAGTCACTGTTCACTTGCGCCAGCTCGGCGACCACGTGTTGAACCACCGTTAACACGTCGACACAATCTAGCCAGACGACAAGGGTGTTAAAAGCATAGAAACTGGGGAAATCTCCGAATAATGTTTAATGTTTTCAGATGAGTTCAGATTCACTCTGAACTTTCGGGATAGACGTAGACGTAAGATAACATTACAGATGTGGGCTGGGCCTGTCATAATACGAGGCGATCCCCATGACTGCCAGAACGTCATTGCATATTGTCTATGGAGGGATCGCTGGACAGTACGGGCGAGACAAAATGCGGGTGCCAACAGTCCGCCAAATACTGGTCCACGTTTTGTCTTTTAACACGATAACGCTCATGCCCAACTGACTCCCCCAAGCAGCAAAACACCAGCAACACAACGGCCAGCCATCAGTCTTGACCTTCCCTCAACAGAACACGTCTGGGATATTATCGGGAGACGTGTGCGCCGGCGTCAAAGACACCCGCTACGTTAGCCGAATTGGGCCAGGTACTGAGTGGACAAGACTCCCTCAAATTGTCATTGGGAGAATGATTTGAACCATGCCACGCAGTGTGTTTGACTTGTCAACTCTATTCAACGCGTGGCGTAGTTGTGAGAAAGTTGACCCAGCATTCCCTATTCGTTTAGCTGTTATGAAGTCAGTCGACTATATTGATCATTGGTCGCCATGAATTTTGAGCATGGTCAATTAGTTTTAATGAATTGTATATTGCGATCACGTACGGTAATCGTTAAGTTTAGCAATGTATGTACTAGATGATAAAATGAAGTATGTTACTGAAGGCAACAATGAAGCAAAGTCTGTCACCAGGCAAATGAGAGAGGAGTGATATCCCTTATCTTAATATACACGTTACATGAGCCTAACATCAGTGGTCATTTGTTGATCCGGAAAAGAATTCACAACGCTTTAACACATAAATATGGAATAAATCAGATCTGTTTTGGTGGTGTAGTTTCGATTCAGCTCACACACTCCAAAATCTTATTTAAGTTGTATAAGGGGTTTAAAGAATGACACTCTCTCTGCACTCACAGTGAGCGCTTTGTGGATGACTGTTCCAGGTTCAGGGAAGGAGCCATCTGCCTTCTGTCTCGCAATCATCCAGTCGATGGCTCTGGTCAGTACTTCATCGTCGATGAAGGTGTAGGGCTTAGCTTGGTGGAACGTCTTTACGACAAACGCTGTCAGCCTGGAGGTAGAGTCATGGGTTTAGTTGCAAATTGGCTTAAAAGCATCACTTACCCATTACTGATCCCCCAAAGAGTTCATTGCTCACGTTCTTGTCTTGTTCTTCAACTACGCCATTTGCCATTCACCATTGACAATGTTCTCACCAAATCAACTTGCGGAACTTACCACATGCTGCCAGATGGATCACGTTCACCAAAAGCACTGAAGGAGCCATCCTTGTGCTGGTAGGTCAGCTCTCTCTGGTATCCTGGAGGAGATTGGTAGACTGAGTTTGAAATGGGCTTGCCAGTCGTTGTGGGTCTATTTTCGGCAGCTCAACCCAATGTTAATGCATATGTTGCATGCGGGAATATAGCAACTCAAGTGCATTATGGTTGGCGGTAGCAGGGTGATTTACGATAAAGGAGGCAACAAAGGATAAACAGTATTGTGACGCTTCACTCAGTTATCAAAAGGTTTACGAACTTTGTTTCAGGTGTACGGCAGGGCAAACATTAATCCTTGGACACTCATTTCTGTATGGGACTTTGAGTTTGTAATATTCTATCACTAAGATAAGGGGTGATAGGTAAGGCAGTCAAGTGTTTGACACCAACCCTGTATCTCACCCAACAATGCCTATACTCTCAGTTCGAGAGGTACCACGACATACCAGATTCCATGTACTTGACTGCCTTGTCTTTTATGTCTCCTGTCAGCTGATTGGTTGCTGTCAGATAGTTGGTGACGAAGACATCCGGGGCCAACCCCAGCATAGTCTGCTCGCCACATCCGGTAGGCATGCGCAGAAGACTGTCTAGACCATTCACTGTTGGCCCCATGAGGTCGCCTAGGTGACAATATGATATTGTTTTAAGCACAATAGTAAACGTCATTACTGTGTGGGGTACTATTTGTTAAATTGATTTTCAATGTCTTCTCTCTTTTTTTCTTTAAGAAAACATTATTTGTTTTTGAACGAAAGTAGTTTTTCTCTTGACTTTATCATAAGCATGTGCTTATGGATCACTATCAAATAGTGATTATACCAAGTGTTCTCGAAAAGGTGGGGGTATCCTGCCCAGCCAGTCATAGTCTATCATGGCCGTAACAAACACATGCACCGACAATGACGTGTCAAATTTGGAAATGTCCGCCACATGTCTGCCATAAAACTTTTTGAACGCTTTATGGAGGCCTTGAATGCCCTGATCAGCGGCATTACCCCCTTTGAGTGAGTGAGTGAGTGAGTATGGGTTTACGCCGCTTTTAGCCAGCAATATCACTGCGGGGGACACGAGAAATGGGCTTCACACATTGTACCCATGTCGGGAATCGAACCCTCGGTCTTCGGCGTGATGAGCGAACGCTTTAACCACTAGGCTACCAGGCCCCCTTTGAAATGTTCGTGGAAGGTTCTTGGTGGATTGCTCCTCAAAAGTTGTGAAATGTTGACACGAAAGGCTAGAGCTGCGGGAATAATGTTCGACATAAAGGAAACGTTGACTATTCGAAAGTTGAAGACATCTCCATTGTCATAAAGTCTTGCAGATATTATTGTCACTCTGATTTTGTTTGCACAGATATCAATATGAAGCAGATGAGGCGGTCTCACGGAACCTTTTATTTCCAGCTGAGGTGGGTAAATCAGTGGAAGGAAATTGGCTATGTGACCATTATTGAATGAAATCAGATATTTGAAAAACCTTAAGCTTAAGAATCACAAAAACCAGCTTGAGATTTATATTTGTATTAAACATGGTGGGACTAGAACGCATGATGATAATTATCATGCACACCGAAAGGACTTAAAATGAATAGGAGATGGCGGCCCGTCTTAAGCATCGTTGCAACTAACCCACTGCGGTGATCCTAGCACTCTGTGATCCTGGTACGACGTTTTGAGGCAGCGTGATGGGGACAGACTTGGAGAAACTGGTGGCCTCCTTCAGGTCAATCAGGACAGGGACATTGTACTCTTTCGGGGTTCCCTCTGGCTGAAGAGAGATTATGAATACATGCTGGAACATTGTACTCTTTCGCGGTTTCTTCAGGCGGAAGAGAAATTATGAATACATGCTGGAACATTGTACTCTTTCGCGGTTTCTTCAGGCGGAAGAGAAATTATGAATACATGCTGGAACATTGTACTCTTTCGCGGTTTCTTCAGGCGGAAGAGAAATTATGAATACATGCTGGAACATTGTACTTTTTTGCGGTGTTTCAGACGGAAGAGAAATTATGAATACATGCTGGAACATTGTACTCTTTCGCGGTTTCTTCAGGCGGAAGAGAAATTATGAATACATGCTGGAACATTGTACTTTTTTGCGGTTTCTTCAGACGGAAGAGAAATTATGAATACATGCTGGAACATTGTACTCTTTCGCGGTTTCTTCAGGCGGAAGTCATTATATATGCATGTTGGAACATTGTATTGTTTTTGTGTTCCTGCAGGCTGGAGAGTGATTGTGAATATGTGTTGGAACATTGTATTATTTAGGATCTCCTTCAGGCTGAAGAGAGATGATTATTATTGTAAACATACATGCTCGTTTCACCCAAACGTGACCGGTTTGTGCAGGGTGTCACCGGTAGAGTAGGATACACTCACCTTTTCAAAAACACCCGGTGTCAGCACTGTTTGATAGTGATTCATGAAGGAATGCTTAGGAAATAGTCGGAATCTTACAACTGACTTTGCTTTTAGATGACAGTTAATATGATTATAGAAATGCTGCTGTCGCTTTTAATAATTATTATGCACCTGGACTGTTTCGAGCTGGTGTCAGGTGCAAAGGACTTCACCTGTGAGAACATACCTAACCGTAGCACGAACACCTGATGCCATCATTGTTAGTTGATTCGTGAATTTACAACAGATTAAATTTTGTTTATGCGATAGTAATGAAGATGAATATATCAACATTGTATATTTTCTTAACAAATATTAATATTACTTAAATACCGTACAGTGTCCATCAAGTAACTTTTGAAATCAGATACTGTCAACAGTAAACAACTGACCAAAAAGAGTGTGAGTGAATGAGTTGTGTTTAACGCTGCTTATAGCAGTATTCCAGTCAGGCGTGTCAGCTCAATGTGGGAGGAAAGCCCCAAGTGATGCAGGTCTTAGACGTTTACCACTTCGGTGAAACCCCACAACGAGCACGGGTATGGTGTTGACAAACCTAGAATCATAATCGGGGCGAACTGTGATTCGAACCCACAATCATAGATTTCTGGCGTGCCCAAGGGACGTAACTCTGCACAGCGAATTGCGGCGCCTTAGATGACTGGGCCCCCCGTGCCCCCGTGACGAATAAGAAGTAAGCTATTCAGGGGATAGTTGTGGGCGCCTGGTATGCAATGGAACTGTACCGTCCTATATGTAGGTGACATTAGCCCATTAATATCATATTGCATTCTTACCACGAGGCAAGTTTTTTTTTTGAATCAAGCAAGCACAAGACAGAGACAACCATTGGCCTTACCTCGACCAGGAGCTGTCTCTTGACGGCGTCAGCAGCGAGGGAGGATCGGGCGGAGACGGTCAGGTCGATCTTACCCAGGGTGGCGGGGACGATGGGGAAGTAGACCGAGGTGGCGCCACCTGCTTTCACCTGGGTTAGTAAAGTTATGACTGAAATATTGCTTTTCTTGAACGTCATCAGAAGGCATCGTCATTGATCATATGAATAAACTCGACGGGAGTCAGTGCACTGGAAATTGTTAAATCTTTTTTTTACGATATTGTAACATTAAAATAGTATACCAATCAGCATGGTTTGCAACAAACTGTACTTGTCACATGCAACCTGTATGTGTCACTCAGTAAACAGATATATCACACCACCAGTCTCACTCTCACTACTTTGATCGAAACTGCTTACGTGAATTCTCTGACTCTGATCTTCCGATTCTGTTCGTTCACGACCGTTGCCACTGACAACGACATTCCTGTATTCACCAGATTTAGGCAGGGTCACAACAGCCTAAAACAGACTTAGCGTATATTGAATTTGAAGACGGCACCTCAGTGGATTCATAGAAGCATTAGAGTTTAATTAAAATACTGGCCTCGTATGGATTTTCGTCTTCATCGAAAAGAGATATCATATACATGAAGTAATCGAAGCGGATTTGCTCTTTGGGACAGAACTGGTCATGTGAAGCAATCGAGGAGGTTGAAGGTAAAGCATTAGCTCTTAACGCCGAAGGCCTTGTTTCGATCCCCACTTGGATCCCCATATGTGTAGCTCTCACAAGAGAGAACTGTATCGTCCTGATGAGCGACAGGGATATCATTACAAACATCAGCGGCTTTGAGCAAGTATTCGTATCCATTTACATTAATCGAGAGCCCTAACACTGGAAGCAGCAACTAAACATATCCTATCACCTACTCATGTCGACGTTCTGGGTGAGATAGTTGACGAGGATGACCTGGAGAGCCCTAACACTGGAAGCAGCAACTAAACATGTCCTCTCTATTACTCACGATGACGTCCTGGGTGAGTTAGTTGAAGACGATGGCCTGGAGAGCCCTAACACTGGAAGCAGCAACTAAACATTTCCTATCACCTACTCACGTCGACGTCCTGGGTGAGATAGTTGAAGACGATGGCCTGGAGGGCCCTAACACTGGACGCAGCAACTAAAACTAAACATGTCCTCTCTATTACTCACGTCGACGTCCTGGGTGAGGTAGTTGAAGACGATGGCCTGGAGAGCCAGTTGTTCTCCTCGCGTCACGGAGTAGGGCAGGTTGAGGCTCACGAAGAAGGGGCGGAACACTCGGATCTGAACACGGGACATGTGTTAGCATGTGAACATGTCATAAAGTTAATACATTCGATAAAGGCCAGAACACTAGCGTCACTAGAAAACATCATCACGTCTTTGGTGCGTGAGTGAACAAGAAATTCCAGATAAACCGTATTCCTATCTAAAAACACAATTCCAAACCCAAGAAATAGTCTTTATTATATCATATCATATAATATGTGTATATACCGCACCTATCCAGATATTTGTATCTGCCGAAATGCGTTATTTTAACGCAGCCTTCACGTATTTCAGTTAATCACAGAGTGCGAGCTTGATGGGGAAAGAAAGTCAACGAGCACAAGTATTGCTCAGACACATACGGTAGATTAGAACAGTGCTTCTTAGTTCGTGAAAAAACATTTTGACACCATCCTTTCTCATTCTAATCAGTCAAATAGCCATGATACATATTAACTCTTGTGTAATATTGTATCATTACTCGTAATGGGATCAAGCTGTTGAATTAACCAGTCGTCTTCTAAAACCCCGGACAAGAAGGCCATTGGAAAAAAACATATCTAGATCGTTGAAGTTCAATACAGACCGTCAGCCCATTATTGCTTGAAACGTTCATAAATTACCTGAATTTGTGAGATGTTAAATAAGTTTTCACATCCTGGTGACAAGTGCATAAGCATCGGCTTACAAGTTTTTCTTTATAGCGTTCAGAACTTGGTCACACACGTAAGTCTTTCATGAAGCTTTTCGCACTGTTACTTACCTTAATCTTACCTGGTGGGCAGCTTGACAATGTAATATTTATTGTCGCACGTGGCCTTTTCACGAATGTGACTATTTCATGATCACAGTAATGATAAATATGTTACACGTGTGCAATCCCGCACACCAGCCAGTGACACATGGTAACTCATTGTCCAGGATTATGTTACTGCTAGGTATGTTACAAGTGTACAATCCCGCACACCAGCCAGTGACACATGGTAACTCATTGTCCAGGATTACATTACTGCTAGGTATGTTACAAGTGTACAATCCCGCACACCAGCCAGTGACACGTGGTAACTCATTGTCCAGGATTATGTTACTGCTAGGTATGTTACAAGTGTACAATCCCGCACACCAGCCAGTGACACATGGTAACTCATTGTCCAGGATTACATTACTGCTAGGTATGTTACAAGTGTACAATCCCACACACCAGCCAGTGGCACATGGTAACTCATTGTCCAGGATTATGTTACTGCTTGGTATGTTACAAGTGTACAATCCCGCACACCAGCCAGTGACACATGGTAACTCATTGTCCAGGATTATGTTACTGCTAGGTATGTTACAAGTGTACAATCCCGCACACCAGCCAGTGACACATGGTAACTCATTGTCCAGGATTACATTACTGCTAGGTATGTTACAAGTGTACAATCTCGCACACCAGCCAGTGCCACATGGTTACTCATTGTCCAGGATTACGTTACTGCTAGGTATGTTACAAGTGTACAATCTCGCACACCAGCCAGTGACACATGGTAACTCATTGTCCAGGATTATGTTACTACTTGGTATGTTACAAGTGTACAATCCCGCACACCAGCCAGTGACACATGGTAACTCATTGTCCAGGATTATGTTACTACTTGGTATGTTACAAGTGTACAATCCCGCACACCAGCCAGTGACACATGGTAACTCATTGTCCAGGATTACATTACTGCTAGGTATGTTACAAGTGTACAATCCCGCACACCAGCCGGTGACACATGGTAACTCAATGTCCAGGATTACATGGCTGCTAGGTATGTTACAAGTGTACAATCCCGCACACCAGCCAGTGACACATGGTAACTCATTGTTCAGGATTACATTACTGCTAGGTATGTTACAAGTGTACAATCCCGCACACCAGCCAGTGACACATGGTAACTCATTGTCCAGGATTATGTTACTGCTAGGTATGTTACAAGTGTACAATCCCGCACACCAGCCAGTGACACATGGTAACTCATTGTCCAGGATTACATTACTGCTAGGTATGTTACAAGTGTACAATCCCGCACACCAGCCGGTGACACATGGTAACTCAATGTCCAGGATTACATGGCTGCTAGGTATGTTACAAGTGTACAATCCCGCACACCAGCCAGTGACACATGGTAACTCATTGTTCAGGATTACATTACTGCTAGGTATGTTACAAGTGTACAATCCCGCACACCAGCCAGTGACACATGGTAACTCATTGTCCAGGATTATGTTACTGCTAGGTATGTTACAAGTGTACAATCCCACACACCAGCCGGTGACACATGGTAACTCATTGTCCAGGATTATGTTACTGCTAGGTATGTTACAAGTGTACAATCCCGCACACCAGCCAGTGACACATGGTAACTCATTGTCCAGGATTACGTTACTGCTAGGTATGTTACAAGTGTACAATCCCGCACACCAGCCAGTGACACATGGTAACTCATTGTCCAGGATTACGTTACTGCTAGGTATGTTACAAGTGTACAATCCCGCACACCAGCCAGTGACACATGGTAACTCATTGTCCAGGATTACGTTACTGCTAGGTATGTTACAAGTGTACAATCCCGCACACCAGCCAGTGGCACATGGTAACTCATTGTCCAGGATTATGTTACTGCTAGGTATGTTACAAGTGTACAATACCGCACACCAGCCAGTGGCACATGGTAACTCATTGTCCAGGATTATGTTACTGCTAGGTATGTTACAAGTGTACAATCCCGCACACCAGCCAATGGCACATGGCAACTCATTGTCCAGGATTATGTTACTGCTAGGTATGTTACAAGTGTACAATACCGCACACCAGCCAGTGACACATGGTAACTCATTGTCCAGGATTACATTACTGCTAGGTATGTTACAAGTGTACAATCCCGCACACCAGCCAGTGACACATGGTAACTCATTGTCCAGGATTATGTTACTGCTAGGTATGTTACAAGTGTACAATCCCACACACCAGCCGGTGACACATGGTAACTCATTGTCCAGGATTATGTTACTGCTAGGTATGTTACAAGTGTACAATCCCGCACACCAGCCAGTGACACATGGTAACTCATTGTCCAGGATTACGTTACTGCTAGGTATGTTACAAGTGTACAATCCCGCACACCAGCCAGTGACACATGGTAACTCATTGTCCAGGATTACGTTACTGCTAGGTATGTTACAAGTGTACAATCCCGCACACCAGCCAGTGACACATGGTAACTCATTGTCCAGGATTACGTTACTGCTAGGTATGTTACAAGTGTACAATCCCGCACACCAGCCAGTGACACATGGTAACTCATTGTCCAGGATTATGTTACTGCTAGGTATGTTACAAGTGTACAATCCCGCACACCAGCCAGTGGCACATGGTAACTCATTGTCCAGGATTATGTTACTGCTAGGTATGTTACAAGTGTACAATACCGCACACCAGCCAGTGGCACATGGTAACTCATTGTCCAGGATTATGTTACTGCTAGGTATGTTACAAGTGTACAATCCCGCACACCAGCCAATGGCACATGGCAACTCATTGTCCAGGATTATGTTACTGCTAGGTATGTTACAAGTGTACAATACCGCACACCAGCCAGTGACACATGGTAACTCATTGTCCAGGATTATGTTACTGCTAGGTATGTTACAAGTGTACAATCCCACACACCAGCCGGTGACACATGGAACTCATTGTCCAGGATTATGTTACTGCTAGGTATGTTACAAGTGTACAATCCCGCACACCAGCCAGTGACACATGGTAACTCATTGTCCAGGATTACGTTACTGCTAGGTATGTTACAAGTGTACAATCCCGCACACCAGCCAGTGACACATGGTAACTCATTGTCCAGGATTACGTTACTGCTAGGTATGTTACAAGTGTACAATCCCGCACACCAGCCAGTGACACATGGTAACTCATTGTCCAGGATTACGTTACTGCTAGGTATGTTACAAGTGTACAATCCCGCACACCAGCCAGTGACACATGGTAACTCATTGTCCAGGATTACGTTACTGCTAGGTACATTTGAAGTTCAAGGTTTAACAGAGATATACCTTGGCTGAGGTTGGTGCAATTCCAAGGCCGCTCTGACTGTTGACGGCGAAGGCGCTGGCCACCCAAGACGTGATGGTGTCTGGCACTGTTGTTGAGATGACGGCTTTGCCATCGGCACTGTGGTATTAAATAGTGATGAACACAACCAATAGAGGCGATATCAGCTTATGCCAATACTCAACCAAACAAATACTTGCAGCATTATTAGCATAGTTACTTGGTGAAAATATGTCTCATCTACATAGGTGGAACACTTTTAATCTAATGTGGACTTGTGGACCATTATCAAATGGTATACTAGTATTACGGAATGAAACGGTTTTTTTGCTGATTGCAAAGTGGTGGGATGGTGAGGTGAAATGGGGTTTAACGTCGCGTCCGTGATTATTGCACTTATTTAGCGACGTGCATGCACGTGTGTGTTGGTGTGGCTGCTTGTACTAGTCCGGCTGATGCCGATTTATAGTGCTAGCCTACTGAGATACCATGCCGCAGTTTAACATGAATACACCACTCAGACACAGTCTACTGACTACGAGCCGACCAGTCCTTGTTTTAGCCCCTTAACGCCGAGCGCCAGACAGGAAAACAACAAGTGCCATCTCTTAACGTCTTTTGGTATGACGCGGCCGGGGATCAAACCCCGGAACCTCCGCTCTCCTGGCGGACGCTCTACCACTAGACCTCGGAGGCGGTTGATTGCAATTAAAATAGAAAGCGGATGAGTTTGTGTGTCGTCTTTTGCAATATCCCAGCCTTATTCGTGATGGGGACTGGCTCTCATGCTGGTCCTTGAAGTGAACAGCTGACGCTGTAACCATCAGGTGCCGCCACTCTGAGACATAAAGTGTTGGTTCCTTGTTTTTATTTCTAAATACCCGTTGTCTTTGCAATCAATGTAGACAAACAGAACGCATACATACGATTCCACTTCCCATATCTACCTCACTGTCTGGTTTTGCCATAGCCATGTTTCCGGAAATTCTGTCCTGATTCGTTCCACCTCTTTGAGCCCACCAAATGAAGCATATCCTCCGGCATATCCACCAGAATTAGATCTTCCTCTTCCTCCGAATCCAGCTACTGGACCTGCGCCGCCTGCGCCACCACCTCTAGCAGCTTCGAATTGAAATTCACAATACCGACAGCCATCTGGTTCATAAAGGGCAAGAGAGGGAAGAAAATAAATCAAAAACCAAAACAGGACGAAACGTGGGCATATAAAGATCACATTGCTATAGTCCAGCGTTCTTCTGATGTATGAGGGGCGGTCGGGTAGCCTAGTGGTTAAAGCGTTCGCTCGTCACGCTGAAGACCCGGGTTCGATTCCCAACATGGGTACAATGTGTGAAGCCCATTTCTGGTGTCCCCCGCCTGGATGTTGCTGGAATATTGCTAAAAGCGGCGTAAAACCATACTCACTCACTCTGATGTATGATGTATACAAACTAAGCGCCAGTACCGTTCATTTGTTGGTGATAATATCGCTAACAAGATATTTTCAATTGAAAATCAAACATATGATAAAATCAACTGAGAAGTATAGTTATGTATGTGTATGCTCCTCGGCTTCTGTATGTATGCATATATGGTGGTATGTTAGTATGTTGCTATGCATATATTTTGGTATGTATTTATGCTGTTATGTGTGCTGGTATGTATGTATTTGGTATGCATGTAGGTTGGTATATATGTGGGTATATTTGTTGGTACGCATATATGGTGGTATGTAAGTATGTTGCTATGCCTGTATTTTGGTATGTATGTATGCTGTTATGTATGTATGTAAGTATGTTTGTATGCATGTATGTTGGTATGTATGTATGTTGGAATATATGTATGTATGTATGTATGTATGTTGGTATACAAAGTATTTAAGTGTGTTGGTATGTATATTGGTATGCATGTATGTTGGTACGCACGTATGTTGGTATGACTGTTTGTTGGTATGTACATGTGCCAAAGGTACTTTTTTGTATACTGAAAAGTACCCCAACCCAAATCAGAGGGCATAGAATGAACTCTAGCTTGACTAATGTATGGCACTGGAGAGTGGATGAGTCTTTTCTGCAATATGCAGAAACTGTTCCTTCGCAGACTGTTACGTAGTGTGCACAAAACCGGCGCCCCAACGCCAACCTGACGCGTCATCTCTTTCCAAGCTGAGGTACATATGTCCATTCCAGTTTGGTCAGGGAATACTTCGGAATATATCTGTAGTTCTCTAAACGACAACGACCTCGTCAGCATGACTTACAGTTTCTGGGGCGTTGGTACACAAGCGCGTCAGTCATCACGACAACTCCGGAGTTCTGGAAAGAACACGTGTACATATTTTAGGGTCAGTGCCATTGAGGAAAAAATTATTTCAAGTACCTGCAGTAGCATAGCAAAGAGAAACAACCACTGTTCGCGTTACAATCCGCGTTAATCCATAACTTTGTCGTTGCAAAGGAAATCATCCGCTTTGACGAAGTACGACACTAACGAACCATGGTACGGAGTAATGTCCCTTTGTGTATACATTCTCCAACAGTAAACTCCAGGACTGCGTGCCATAGGATTAGCGGCGTCCGGAGTTACATATTAATTCTGTAAAACATGTGATGTTGTATTCGTTCTAGAACATTCTGTCCAACTGTTGTGGAGCGACAGAATATCAACGGTTTGTCGCCTACAGTTTCAAGTCTAATATCATCTGGATATGAAATCAAACACACCATCAAAACAGGTTCTTGTAAGACATTGAGAAATAGCAAAGAATGTTTAGAATTTCTAGAGAGAACCTTTTCCATTTATTCCAATGAATGAAGCTGTAAAACCTCGTTAATCCGGACTAAACGGTCCCATTGAAGAGAATACACAGTAATGACCAATGTATACTTTCATAGACGTTACCGAAGGAAACGTCCTCGTCATCGAGGTTCTCATACCATATACGACATAATTCATAACTAATCGCTATTTCAGACGTATTTTTACGAGGACGTTTGAAATCTTTATATCATATCAAAATCTATCGACAACAGGGGAAAGCAAAATAACCAGTAAAATAACAGAGTGGTACATTAAAAACAGGTTGAAGAATCCTAAAGATGCTGCTATCAAACAACGGTACCACATACAAATGGGGTTACAGATCGCCAGCAACCAGCCTCAGTACCAGTGGTACCTGCAAGGTTCACATAGTTTCTTTAAAATGAGATTTTCGCCGAAGTTTAGCCGAAAATTAAATATACAAATTTGTCGAGATGAAAACAGTTGCGGACATATTTGGTGTTGTGATGATGACAATCCGACAACGAGGAAACTATGGCTACATGCCTTGAAGATCTCCCTGGCATCAGATCCTCCGTAGTAAGTTGGGTATCCCCATCCACCCCAAGGTGGACTCGACCTCTTGCGCCGGCGACGGCCGCGGCGGACAATCTGCCCTCCTCCTCGCCCTCCTCCTCGCCCCAAAAATGGAATTTCAACTATTCCTTCGTCATAAAAGTTGATGGAGTTATAGGACTTGAGTTCGCTGATAACCTTCAAGCAGCAAATGTATTCTCATCATAATTCAGGTCATACTGCATAAGATCTAGTTGAGAGTACACTTCATACACACCTGTTACGTTTAAACGATCCATTGTGCCACGAATGGACAAATGGTGGTCAGTTATCCATGCCTAAATCATATTGATGTACGCTTAGCATTGATGGAAGTATGTATAATTTTGACATTCTATTCTATACACTCGAACCCTATTTACGGACATGTTATCGTCATCCTGGGCCACAGGGGCACGTAAGAAAACGGTGTCAAACTAACAATTAAATATGTTCAAATATTGGTATAATCCTTAAATCCTTAAACGTGTGAGTCGACATCCGTTATACCTTGTCGGACCTTCACCTACCTGAGATTGTGTGATGTCATTTCCGGACTTGAGGAGGAGGACGCTCTGATCTACGGCCAGGAGGTTGACATGGGACTGGGGGTCAGCGGTGACCTGTACATTGACACTGTCACCAGGCTGAGCAGTTGTCTTGTCCATGGAGATAGACACCTAGCGGACAATATAGATCAATTGATTTGCACTGTTATAATGAGTGAGTGAGTGAGTATGGTTTTACGCCGTTTTTCAGCATTATTCCAGCAATATCCCCGGGTCTTCGGCGTGACGAGCAAACGCTTTAACCACTAGACTACCCGACCGCCCCCTGTATTAATGCGACAATTCTTTCCTGTTAGGATGTCACATTTCACAGCGTTCAAATGATCCCCAGACATTCAAGTAGATCCCCAATGAGGCGAGTAGTCGAACACCTTATCACAGACACACGTAGTGAGAGAGTGAGTGTGTTGGGTTTAACGCGCTTTTAACAGTATTCCAGTTATGTCGTATCAGCTTAATGTGGGAGGAAAGACCGGAAAGGTTTCTGGCGTGACCAGGGGACGCAACTCTGCAGAGCGAATCGCGGCGCCTTAGAGTGAGTGAGTGAGTATGGTTTTACGCCGCTTTTAGCAATATTCCAGCAATGTCACGGCGGGGGACACCGGAAATGGGCTTCACACATTGTACCCATGTCGGGAATCGAACCCGGGTCTTTGGCGTGACGAGCGAACGTTTTAACCACTAGGCTACCCGACCGCCCCGCGGCGCCTTAGACGACTGGGCCACCCGTGCCCCCCAGAAACACGTAGAAGACAGTAAATGAGTTCAGTGTCAGCTTCATGGGATGCCTCTAAGTCATCAAAACGTTACTAGCTGCAAACACTCGCCGTAACACTGCAAACTTAAGGTCCAAAAAATATATGATACCCGAGTCAAATACATCACCATCGAATAACCATTTCTTGTTTGTTTCATTTTAACCACTATCAAACATTGGTGTATACTTTCTTTTGCCCTATGTGTAACTTTTGTTAAAGTGGTTCGCTTCATTCGACTTCAGTAGCAAGTTGACTCTACCTTGTTCTTGAATGCACCTTCCACATCAAAGCTAACGCTGTCTGTGACGATTTCCCCATCTTCTCTGACGTAATACACAATTATCCGGGCATTTGGCGCCATCTTTGGTGTCACCGGGATGGCAAATTTGAAATCTGCCTGCTGGTTTGCGTGGATAGTGCCAGTAGCCACAATGGAACCACGAGACATTATCTGGAAAGAAAGGGAACTTGCAAATTTCCGTCCCGTTGAGAATTGGTAAATGTTACATGTACTTCCACAATAGAAATGGAATAACTGATTGTCATGAAAACATGAATCATTTTCGAAGGTAACTCTTTTAGCAGATATACATATATGCATTTCCCATTGATGGAGTATCAAATGCCTGCTGAAAAAAATCAAATAAAAATATAGGTTCCATCGAACTAATAATCATTTGGTTCATAATTAATTTTTATTGAAAAACACCCGAAAAACTAAAATTTGCATCTACAACTGTGTGAAAAGCGCATACCTGGTACACTAATTCGTTGACCGGTTCTGTGACTTTGACATCGAAATCCACATCGTTTCCAGCCTGCAATAAACAACCAAACATATTTACAGTGGAGTTCATAAAGGAATATCTAACTTTTATCTGTATATCTGACGAGATTGGGTACATTTGACAAAACAATCATTTTGGACGCAAATACATAAAAGCGACAAAACCCATTCCATACGATTCCGACTATATCATAAGCATGTGTTGATGAATCACTATAGAAATGTTATGACAACATGTATTCGCTGAAAGGTGAGCGTATCCTGCCCCACCGGTGGCACCAGTCAAAACACATGCAAAGGCAAGTAAATAAAACCTCTCCTTAGTTTTGGAATTCAGTCATGTACACGCAGGGAGAACTGAAAAGGAATCCTGATACGAATGTTGTAGTTGTACGAGCCTCTACTCGAGTCTGGGTCAGGAAGAACAGTTACGGAAAGCATGAACAGCGATGCACGAAATCTGGTGACAGAGTTTGACAACCCTTCCCAGCAAGAGGCTTTAGGGACCTGTTCTGACAAGGTTGACGTTGTATTGGAAGTAAGATACTTACTGAAAGTTGTTGTGATTTCAGGATCAATTGGATGTAGTTGTCGCTTGGAGAGTAACTCTTGTCGATGGATTTGTAAGCCCTTACAGGGCCATGATATGCCTAAAGCAGAACAAAATGTTTAAATCAAGCTATCAAGCGGTCATTCCAAGCTCTGCTTAATGCCAGAACAAGGTTGACATAATTGTGTTATTTTACGTCACGCTGGTGTGTTTCCATAGGTTCTTGTAATTCGAGAAATTCTTTGAGAAAGTGATCATTTTAACATATGTAATAATTTGGGATTACACTTTCTAAGTAAAGTACATATTCCAGTACCATCTGGGACTCGAACCCACAATTGGGTACCAGAATTTGTTTTTTCACTTTCGTCAGGAAGTGTAATGCAAAATATAACATATATCACATTGTATTGTAATCATAGTTATAACACTGGTGTCGTTAAGCGAATATAGATGATATATAAATATCCACTTTGTTGTATTTATTTAACATGTAACTTCAGGTCTTCCCGCCTTTTGGTATCGCTGATCTTATTGTTTTTTGGCACAAACGGATAAACTTTATAAGACAGAATTTGCTGAATTCTGAAATGAATTGGTTTCTCAGACATCTCAAAATCTGAATGCAACGTAAGCACGTCTATCAAAATGATAGCCAGGTTGTACATGTATGTTACAACAACGACGACCATTTCATGGATTATAAGATTGATCTTAGGTGACTAAGCACCCGAAAAAAAGTCTTAAACATAAGAACCCCCCCATTTGGTAATATTTTCGTTGTGAGTGAGTGAGATGGGTTTTACGCCGTTCTTTTAGCAATATTCAAGCCATATCGTGACGAGAAAAGACCACAAGCCTATCCCACCGCCTCGATTTGTTAAAAGTAGTTGTTTGGGAAATATCCGATATTGATGACACGGTTAATGTGTTATAAACGTATCTTCAGAGGGGCGGTCGGGTAGCCTAGTGGTTAAAGCGTTCGCTCGTCACGCTGAAGACCCGGGTTCGATTCCCGACATGGGTACAATGTGTGAAGCCCATTTCTGGTGTCCCCCGCCGTGATATTGCTTGAATATTGCTAAAAGCGGCGTAAAATCAAACTCACTCACTCACTCACTCCTAGCACCAGAACTTAACCTTCTTGTCAATCTAGTGAATGCGTTAAACATAAGGTAACTGATGTATTCGTACCTCGAGTTTGACGCGGGTCGCATTGGCGGGGATGTTGACTTCTACAGGGACAAGTCCTGTGTCAGGAACCGAGAGGATTTTGTCTGGGAGTGAGAAGGAGGTCGTCCTGGGAAAATAGTACATCGGGGTTGTCTTCTCTTCGATCTCAGCAGTCACCCTAGTGGAAACTCGAACCTTCTGATTGCTGGCTTGAACTGGACGCCCGTCTTGTTGCTGGACTTGCAGCTGTGGAAAAGCACTACAGGAATTAAACATACCCATGATATTTCGTTTGAAACACGAAGCAAACAAATATTTGTCCAACACTGTGTGGATCACCTATCATGTATCATCATAAGAAATATTTCAGAAACATTAAGTCGGTTGAATTTGTACGACCACGAGTTAAGTGCGACTGATACCCTGCAAACATACTTCTGAGAATCCTTTCCCTCACGTGTGAACTATTCTGTCCCCTCTTCCCTAAGAGAAACTAGGATTTGGCATAAACATATATCCAATAGAACCGGACTCTTTCCAAAACATTGGCCTTCTGGAAGATTTCAGTTGCTGGGGCGTCTATAACATGACCTGCTCATGATTTATTATCCTTAAATATGTTTATCCAGTGGGAACGGTACCGTTTGGTCTTTGGATTTCAAGTTTTTATATTAAGCATCTTAGACTGAATGAGAGAGTGTGATTTTATGCCACTTTAAGCAAAATTTCAGCAATATCACGACGGGGTACACCAGAAATGGGCTTCACACATTGTACCCATTTGGTGAATCGAACCTTCAGCATGACGAGCGAAGGCTTTAACCACTAGGCTACCCCACCGCCCAAAACATTTTAGAAGTCAACTTCTTTATTTACATACTCAACGTTTCAAGGCTACTTCGTGTCCCTTCATCTGGTGAAAAATGAACTTCATGAAAAGCGGAAGTAGTAGCCCTTAAGCTTCTTTATGTTATGTGAATAAAGAAGTTATACTTCTTGTTATGGGATTTCATTCTACAATAGAATTAATAAAAATAAAAGCGACAATAGCAATAGCAATAGCAATATCTGCATAAAACAGTCGACTGTACGATTCCGACTATGTCATGAGCATGTGTTTATCACAACAAATCAAATGGTAATGATAGCAGGTGTTCGCGAAAAGGTGACGTATCCTGCCCCACCGGTGGCACCCGTCACAAACACATGCAAAGGCAAGTCAATTTTTCACCTGATAAAGCACGGGAACATATGGTAAAGTCAAAATATGGAATTGCATCGGATATAATTTTTGTCTCTGATGTGTCAAATTTGGAAATTTCCTCCACATATCTACCATAAAACGTGAAAGCTTTACTGATTCCTTGAGTGTTGTAACCTTGATCCAACAACTTCGGAGCAAGAATCGTATGAAATCTGGGTAGAAAGAGCATGCTCGATTGTATCTCAAGGTGTGAAATGTAAACACCAAAGGTTGGGGCTGCTGGAATATTGCACGACATGAACGTCAACGACAGAGAACAATCAATCTCGATTATGTTCCGAAACAGATTCTACTTGGCGTGAAGGCAGTGTTGAAAACTATATGAACGGAACACTGAAAATGAGTAATGACACCAGGTGTTTGCGAAATGGGTAAGCAAGTCCTGCACAACCAGAAGAACCGCCCATAACACAGTTTGCATAAAAAGTAAGTGTTGCCGCAGCAAGAAACCTGCTGTGAGTGTAAACAATTAGGTGAAACTTGTGATCCCAAAGTAAATAGAACCGTCATTAATTATCCCGACTTCCTCATTCATTAATTCACATCATATACCTGATGGTGTTTGATTATGCTGATCTGTTTTAGTCGGTTCTACGACAAGCATAGTTTACTTGGGACATCCTGGTAATAAAAGCAATGGAGGGAGGTCCTAATACATCCCGGTGAAATACTTACGAAGGCGATGTATTTGAGTCCAGGTTTAAATGTGTTTGGATCAGAAGGTGCGAAGGAAAGCTTGACGGCATCCTGATGGATCAGGATCTTGCTGGAGCCGTTCAGGGTGATCCCAGTCAGGTCCTCCGTCACATTAGCGACCACCTGGATCCTCTGCCCAGCCAGACCGAAAGAGCGAACCCTCTTCATCGCCGCCAGTGGGATGGTAACCTTGCTCTCACCATCAATCTGAAGAAAGGAGTGAGATAGAAAGTATGTTTTGCTTTTGGCAATATTCCAGCAATGTCACGGCGTGGGACACCAGAAATGGGCCTCGCTCATGGTGCCCATGTCGGGAATCGAACCCGGGTCTTCGGCGTGACGAGCGATCGTTAATTAGGAGGAAGGATAAAGCTAACACAGACAATGACGACAACACGGCAACAAATAAAATATCATCTCATAATAATGGCGATACTGTATAACAGTGTTATAATAGTTCTGAACACACAATGTCATTTAGAAAGTGGTCAAATGTAACAAATAATATATTGGGGATAACACTTTCCGAGTAAAGTACAGATTCTTGTACCCAACCCAACACAAAAGAGTACAAGAATCTGTACTTTAATCAGAAAGGGTTATCCCAAATTTAACATTTGTTACAGTTATAGATCATTTGCAAATCTGGAAAGGATCACACCAGGGAGAAAAAATATTGGTATTCTGTAGTTCATTCTGTTGTAGCCACTGCACCTTCTATAACTTCTGTTCTGCGTAGCTACCATTTCAATCACAAATAGGTGTTCAGTACCTCCACGTTAGCTATAGCTGACAGGAAAGCATGGAACGATGCCAAAGGACTGGAAGACCTAAAGTAACTGATGACCTTAACACGCCGCCATGTACACCATGACTACCAGATAGACACTCACAATAGCATGGTACTGTAAGCATCGTTTGGAGATTAAGCATCGCCTAGAATGAGAGGTGACCTTTACACCTACAGCTTTCCATTACGTTTGTCCACCTGACATTGCTGCTATTATTGCTACTGGAGGTAATAGGTTCTACTACACCAAATCAGAACCAGTTTGGACATTGCGGTTTTTCATAGGGAGCCTTCAGTACAGATCGAGAGATATCTGCAGGCTGTGATTGGAGGATATTCTGTAAAATTTTTATGTCTTTCAAATGTACATCCATCCAGTTAGTAAAACTGACCATGTTTTTCTATATTTAGTAATGTCTTTTTCAACATGATGACTTATGCTGAATGTGACCACAGCTGTAGGAGACATTTGGTGCGAAACTGGGGGTGTTGTGTTTAGCTTCCGGTACTCGGAAAAGGAGCTGACTAAGCTAGTCATTTTTTATTTTTTATTGCTGCTCTAAGGCCAAACTGTGCACACACGTACAGGTAATAGCTGTTGATTGCTTAGTTATTAAAAAAAAATAATATAACGTTACTATAGAAGTCTATTGGGAAAACATTTGGTTGTGTGTAACCTAATATGCTTGTTTTGCTGTTATGGCACAGCGTCTCTGAATGTATACTCACGTGCCGTTGCTCGTGGTGCGTGTATCACGAATCAAGAATCAAGAATATTTATTGTACAGAACACCCTCGTAGGACAGGGTACAAACTATCTACATTTGGAAATAAATATAACTATAAACATCAGAGGTAGATCTACATCATGTACATTATAAATAGAGATATTACTGTACATATTATTTTTATTCATAATATAAACATATATATATATATATCATGAAGTGGCTGGCAGCTTACACTTTAAAAATGTAGATACTATATTTACAAGACACAATACTTGTGGTAAAGATTGAAGGTCATATGTAGATGTTGCCTATAAGATAGGTTCTTTTGATAAACATGTCAGAGATAATTTGTGAAACATATTTTGCTTTTTCAGCGCAGGATACTTGCAAAGATTTTTATATCATTTTGGCAGTTTAATAAATCTAGTGTTCGAAGAAGTAACTGTCTTTCGTAACGATAGTTTGGACAGTACTAGGGCTGGGACGGGTAACTCGGGTACTCGGGTAGGACCCGGGTACCCACAGTACTACCCGGACCCGTGGTTAGTCACGAGACATATTGTTTAATGACAAAAACTCATTGGAGCTCAGTGGTTACACTACAAGTCGCTAATGTTCCCATTTCTTTCTGATGATGCACACATTCCTTTTGACTTGTATATGTTTGAGTAAGGAAAAAGCTTCAGTCAACTTCAGTGTACGCATGATCTTATCGTTTCATAAGAGACCATATACCTATTATATGGTCTCTGGTTTCATACAGTTTTTGCAAGGGCTACAGTTAAACTATTCCCAGTTAGACATTGTGTTCCCAACGCCTGAGACCTACAGTGGGTACCCGGGTAGGGTCCGGTAATAGGGGGTTGGGTACCCGGGTAGTAAATTTGGACTCGTCCCAGCCCTAGACACTACAAAAGGAAGTATTATTCGTCTTCTATCTTGTTACATATTTTACATATTCGCTGTATCAGTGATCTGAATGCAGTTACTTACAGCCACTGTCTTCTTTACCATCGGCCAGGGAGGATAGTAGTACGGTATTTTGGCCACAATGTTGACTGTCCCCTTCACCGGCTTACCGTAGGTGTACCTGGAAATACCGACACAGTGACACTGGATATGTATATCACATGAACAGAACGCGGATATAATAAGAATAATCTGACTGAGCAATGACCTAACATATTTTGCTGGGACTGGCGCCCACCTTGGACATTGAAGCCGATATAGTAGTAACGTTGTCTCCTGAATGGCATTATACACCTGTATATCTAACTGTTCATCAGCGTATAAAACAAGCATAGTTCATAGTTAGTCTAACCCCGTTGGGATTTCGTGTTAGAGCATCCTATGCAGGTCCAAATAGGAAACCAAATGGATCGAGTGCTCAGTTTCGGTGGCCTGGTCGATTGCGTGTCTTCGCTCCCCGACGGCGTGTATCGTTGCTCACAATACCGATCACTTGATTGTCTGGTCCAGGCTCGATAGGTCGCTTTCATATAGCTTGCGTCAAACAACAAGCACACACACACACACACACACACGCACACACACGCACACGCACGCACACACACACACACACACACACACACACACACACACACACACGCACAAACACGCACACGCACACACACACACACATAGTTATTATATGGTAATGGGATAAATATGGGATAATGTGGTAGTTTGTAATCATGGAGAATCAAGTGATTGAATTATACAGCACTACCAAGACTACTTTTCTAAATGGACGAACGAACGAACGAACGAACGAACGAATTGACTTACTTGGCCTTAACTGTCGCAGTGATATCGTTGTCAGATGCAAGGCCATATGGTGGAAGTTCTACTGTTACCTCAAACTTGGGCAAAACTGAAAATGTTAGATCATCAAGCCTGTACAGTGACCGCCCTAATGTTGCAACTTTGGAAAAATACGAACACCTAAGAATTTTATAATGATACAAAGTGAATAATAATAAAAGCGACGAAACCGACTATTTAATGAGCATATGAATCACTATAAAAAAGTCGTGATACCAGGTGTTCGCGAAAAGGTGAACGCATCCTGCCAAGCGGTGGCACCCGTCACAAACACACGCAAAGGCAAGTAAATTGTTCACCTGAGCAAACATGAGAACACATTGTACAAGTCAAAATAGAGAATTGCATAATAGGACATCATTTTTGTTTAAGGAACGATTAAAGTTAAGTGCGATGCGTACAAAGCCAGAACTCACCATATTCAGCGATGGTGAACACTTTTTCCTTGGATATTTTCTGTGAGAAATATAGGTACATGTAAGTAATATACAACTGATAGTGCTACACAACATCGTAATATAGCATATGTACTACTCATAAGAAGCTAAGAATAACGATATTTTCATATGATCGTAATTAATGGGACATCGCTGGTGGATATTGCAACACACAACCTTGCAATTATCAGTGTTCCTTATCGTTTTTAGTAGTAATAATAATAATAATAATAATAATAATAATAATAATAATAATAAGTCCATTTATTCAGCGCCAGATTCCATTCACCAAGTTAATGCTCATGGCGCTACATAGTTTTAGCACATGGTCCTGATGAAAGGGGAGTAGAGTTGATAGTGTTGTCTGAAAAGGTGTGTTTTCAGATGAGCCTTAAAGGATGAAAGCGATGGCGACAGTACATGTAGTAGGGCGTGTATATTCATATATCATTTAATGGAACATATACTAGGGATTAGAACGTTTTACTTTTATTCTTCTTATTGTAACAGAATATAAGAACAACGATGTTTCATACTTGATTCTATGAGTGAGTTAGACAGTTAAGTAACTATGAAGTTTGTAATTATAATTTTGAAGATGAACGCCACGTCTTCAGAATATACTACCGCGATTCACTCACACACTCCTAACTACAACTTACACCTGCTGTGACCTTGATCTTCCAGTCACCGAGTACAGGTTGGCTGGAGGTGGGGAGGTAGTTGGTGATGACGCCGCTAGCGTCCTTCAGTCTCATCCACTGCTTGATTTTGTTAGAATTGGGATCCTGAAAACATTGAAAAACATGGAGTATTCACACTGGACGACGATGCAAATTACATCTCTGTGTGATATCATCAGAAACTGGAAATATGTTATCCATTTATGTAAAATTATTTCAATGGTATTGTGTATTGGCACCTTGCCAATAATTAATGAAATGAAGTCGTAAAGCCGTAAAGTGTTACTCACGAAGATGTCGACGTTCATGGCGCCGGTGTACAGCTTCGTGTCGGGGAACATGGCAAAAGCCCGGAAATTGACTGAAATTAACCCCAAAAATCAATTGAGATGCAACACAGACTCGCATTGAAAGATAAATGCGCATGTACACACTTGAGTGATCGCGCGGATACTATTACCCGTTAAACATACTGTAGAGTGCGAGATGCGAGACAGTTCGGTTCATGAATGGGACTCGGCCGCAGGAGAACAAAACCATGCGGTGGCACTGCATCCCCGTGGGGATTCCGGGTAAGAATGGGACCCAAGTACCCAATGCTTAGCCTACTATGATGAGAGTGAGTGAGTGAGTATGGTTTTACGCCGCTTTTAGCAATATTCCAGCAATATCACGGCGGGGGACACCACAAATGGGCTTCACACGTTGTACCCATGTCGGGAATCGAACCCGGGTCTTCGGCGTGACGAGCGAACGCTTTAACCACTAGGCTACCCGACCGCCCCACTATGATGAGAACGAGGTGAACAAACTGTGACCTATATGTGACCGATGCTAGACCAATGTGTGACCAATATGACCGATGTGTGACCAATCGCATCCCCAACCCCAAAGACACAGACGTGCATGCACACGGACACACACAGACACATACACACAGACACAGACACGTAGACACACACAGGCACACATACCCACACAGACATACACGAGAAAAGAAACATTGAAAAGTGATGACAAGTTTATACAAATCTCATAGAACAGATAATAATTAAAAAGTGAATTATTTCAGTTGAATACCATTAACATGTATCGAAACAATGAAAGCATCACCTGTTTGTCCAGGCTTGTACATCGCCTTGTCGGTCTGGATGAAGATGGACATGCCTTTGCCGCTGTACCGCAGGGTTGTCTCGTTCTTGAAGGCCAGTCCACCATTGCCCGACACTTCCAGCTTGTAGCTACCGCTTTTCAGATTTTTCGGTACCTAGTCATAACATGCATGGTTGAAAAAGTGAGATACTTATTTAACGCATGTAGACACAGTAGACATTAAGTATAAGCAAAATGAGTTAACCAAAGAAACATGAAATGATTTTCGATTGATTTCAATTTCCAAAGCGATGAATGAGTGAGTGGGTTGGGTTTAACGCCGCTTTTAACAGTATTCCAGTTATATCGCGGCGTGTCAGTTTAATGTGGGTGGAAAGCCCGACGCGATGCATGCGCAGGTCTCAGACGTTTACAACTTCGGTGAAACCCACGAGCACGGGTATGGTGCTGACAAACCTAGAAACATAATCGGGGCGAACCGGGATTCGAACCCACAATCATAGGTTTCTTGCGTGCCAAAGGGACGCAACTCTGCACAGCGAATCGCGGCGCCTTGGACGACTGGGCCACCCGTGCCCCCAAAGCGATGAATGAAGAATCATAAAGACGGATCAATGGATACTGTGTAGATATATATATGAATGTATGGATCAGATGATAAAATTTTTTCACAAAATATTGAATTACCTTAAGTGTTATACTTTGGGGCTGATCTGAAATAAAAGATAGAAATCATTTGAGACAGATATGTACAACCATGCTGTGACGGGAAGAACAAACGTCATCACGAAACCCAAATTATCTACTTCAAATAACAATGTCATTCCAGAATTTTACTCATTCATCAGCTGCATATACCTTGTCTCACAACACCTCTTGCAGAAGCCACGGTTTGTCTCCCTTTAACGATCGTGGCTTTGACAGTGACGTCCGAAGTGGCATTGAGGATGTTAACGCTGACCTCAAAGTCCATGCCCGGCCGAACGGTTGTTGGGGACAGTACAACATAGGAACTGGAAGGGATAGAGGACGTTAAGTTGGTCCGTTTGTGTATCTAGCATCAAGCAGGAAATTGGTACATATTTTCCTGCATCTAATAATGTTCGTTATATGATATGCTAAGCAAGAATATTATTATGTTGATTATTGAAAATGATCGCAAATGCATAAAACACCGATGGAGAAGAATGAGAACCGGCTGAAAGGAGAAAGTATGAAATTTGGTATGTCAACCCATTGCTTGTCCTGATAAGTGTGACCGCCTCCATGGTCTAGTGGAAGAGCGTCCGCCTGGAGAGCGGAAGGTCCGGGGTTCGATCCCGGAACGCGTCATACCGAAAGACGTTAAAAGATGGTACTTGTTGTACTGGACTGGTCGGCTCGGAGTCAGTATACTGTGTCTGAGTGGGGTATTCATGTTAAACTGCGGCATGGTATCTCAGTGAGCTAGCACTATAAATCGGCATCAGTCCGGACTAGTACAAGCAGCCACACAAACACACACACTTACATGCACGTCGCTATATAAGTGCAATAATCTTGAACGCGGCGTTAAACCCCATTTCACCTCACCTGATAAGTGTGACATGATATTTCTACATGGCTGCACAATGCCAGACTGAATGAACAGAGAAGCTCACCCCAGTATATTTGATATTGATATCGATCAAATACACCAACAAGAGTCGAATAAAGTAGCCAGACTCCAAAGGGTTTCCAGTGTTGAATTATTTGTAATCAAAAGACATGAGGGTGAGAGTATATATATATAATCTAATATCATTCTCAATCAGTAGGTGACAAATAAACAATAAATGTTATTCATAAAAGGAATCACGTCTTCAAAATGCCTTCTTTTGTAGAGAGTTGGTTTATGATTTTGTAGCGGCCATAAAATTTCCGAGTACAGTGATGGGATTCGAACCACGGACCTTCTGTCCACATGACCAAAGAGGTTAACCCCGTCAGCAAGCTGACAAGGTAAGGACGTCATCTGTGGGATGACTCCACGCCCTGCTACATTCTCCTCCGTCAACAGAAGGCACGTCCCGGGCCGCATAGTAGGACACAGAGGCTTATTTTGCTTGTATTTAATATGAAAGTGCTCAGCCCCACGTTAGGCGCCAATGTAGCGGCCATAAAATTTCCGAGTCCTGTGATGGGATTCGAACCACGGACCTTCTGTCCACATGACCAAAGAAGTTAACCCCGTCAGCAAGCTGACACGGTAAGGATGTCATCTGTGGGATGACTCCACGCCCTGCTACATTTTCATAAATAGTGCCAGTCTGTGTAGCGACGTCTCATTATTGCATCACAGACAAATATGACGATGTTGCTTCTATGCTATGACGTCACAGGCATGGAACGATTTCACCTTGCACTCAACCACATCCCAAATAACCAAAGGGTTCGGTATTGTTACTTTCTTGTCGCAGCAATGTTGGAATGAAATGTGTCAATGTATCTTTATGTAAGAGGTCTAAAGAAGAATCATTTTTGATAGATTTGAATATTTAAACATAAGCAAACGCGCGTGTCAATCAACTCATGGGTGACCAGGGAAGTAATAGCACCTAGAGATATCGACATCTGTCACAGCAGTGGAAGCCAGCATTGGATAATAAGGCTCATTATCAGCCATCACCAAGGCAAAGTCGGTAAACTTGAACAAAACCTTTCAGGAATACCTTAAAGAATAACATATCTACGTCATTGCTTCGTGGTAGTGGCAGTACCAGGATCAGGATCTGTTTATGCACATCACGACAACAGAGTAAACTTTTTCAAGACGAGGCGAGAAAGCTAATTTTTTTTAGATTTAATGAGCGTGAGTAACCACCTTGTTAAAATGTCAGATAATGTGTACACGGGAATCCTACCTGTCTATACGCGAACGCGACCCGTCTCAGTCGCTTCCTGGTCTTTGCCCTGGTCGAATATGCTGCACCCTTAGCTAACTCATCATGGTACAATATTTCTTTCGGTAGAAGTATGTTTAAGTAAACTTCACCCTTTTCTTAATTATCTACAGGTACATTGGACTTTGCAGCATGTGGCTGAGTTGATTTTAGTAAATCTGTGAGCATTCTGTAGAAGTTTACAAGAAAGGTTAACAGCTACATGTATGCATCAACAACCTTTGACGTGGAAATGTCAATCGACATCTCTCGAATTCCAAACACACTAATCTTCATTGTATTCATGGACATGCGGTGCTTGCAAAATCTATGCGTAGCTTGTAAAGAAACATCTGTTAGCGATATCTACATTGGGTTAGTGTGTTGTCTCACTCCGAACTCGGCATTATTCCAGTTATATAACGAGCGCCTGTAATTGATCGAGTAAGACAAACCAGTGATTTGGAGAGACGGGAAGGCGCAGCCAACCTTTTTATGCAAGCCTACTATAGTTGGACTTCAACTACATTGAAAATGACTATCATTTCCTTCTTCTTTGTACTTCATATCCAACATTACGTTGATCCATATTTTCACACTAATCCATCATATGAAAAATTTGTAAATCTTATGTCTTCTAAATGTAATTACACTATAACACAACTTGCTTAATATATCTACAACGCTTTTAGATTACGCGAGTCATTCACAATTCACTCATGTATTATTTATGTTATTAGTGTATTATATTCCTTTCATGTATACACTTTATTGATATCATGTATGTTCTAGGGGCCTATGGCCTGAAACTTGGAGGAAATACACTCTCTCTATATATAATACATTTGGAATTTATATTCTGGACGTGTAGAAAGTGTAATGATAGGTAACAGATAAAAAAAATTGTTTTTAACCGAATTAACATATGACGACTAAAAGCATTTTGCTTCTCAAATTATTTTCGTTCAAAACTCACTTGGATGTTAACATGTGATCCCGTAATGCAACAATTTAAAAGAAAATGCTTTTACACTTGCTATGTCCATGAGGATTGCGCGTTAGAATGGGTGCGGAGTTAAACAACAAACAAATATAGCAAACAAATATGTAGTGGCGTACAAACCTAGCTCACCAATACACTCTCTTACCCACTAGACGATAAAACAATTAAGAGTGAGTGAGTGAGTTGTGTTTAACAGTATTCCAGTTATATCACGGCGTGTCAGCTTAATGTGGGAGGAAAGTCCGAAAAAAACACAAAGGAACATGAAGCAACATAAATTTTGAATTGGATTTTCTCGATTATCACTTTTTGTATGCCATCAATATTCAGAATAACGAACTTTAAGTAAATTTGTAAATTTACAACCTTTGTACATTTGTAAATCGTATGTTTTCAACATGTAAGCGTACAATTAATGAACTGTCTAAACGTATATCACGCTATGATATTTAAAATGTCGCTCCACATGTAATGTTTATTTAGTTATATGTAAATATTCATTGACATGCCAAATATTATGACTCTGTATGTCTATGCGCATGTGGCCTTAGAACTTATCAATAAAACTCATTATTACTAGAAGATAATGCTGTGTACTTACTCTTTTGCGAACGCCGCCCCCAGGAGAGCTGCCAGGAAGATCTTTAGCATCGTGGCGAACTGAAGAATTAAACAAAATATCTGCTGAAAATCTGTCTTTAAAGGCATTTCGAAGTGATACACATGAGGAAGAAAATTAATGGATGTCAACTTCTAAATTACGAAGAACACAACGTCTATCTGCGCCAGTTATCTCGCTTCCCTTGTTAAGTTTCACCTTTTGTTATCTTATTACTTTTGTTTTTCTCACGTGTGCACCCTCTCTGACTCATATCATTCATTCAGGACTAAGGAATAAGTATATACTCCGAAACGTTTTGTTCCTGATAATAAAGAAGTTGACATCCACAAATTCTCTTCCTTAAAATGTAAGGTTCCCGATATGCGCAAACTAACTTTTGATGATTTTAGGAATTTGTAAACAAAATCTGTTTGCCAGTTTGGAAGCATATAGCAATTTATCATTACTAAGTAATTACTCAACTGGTAATTAAGTTATTAAATAGTTCAATTTAGTTTTTCTAATAAATGAAATAAGTTTCTTTTAAGAGGCGCCATGCGCTGTTGTTAGTGTAACATTATCACTTTTGACATCAATATGAAATATGTCTGTTTATCATCACAACGTTTCGAGTTATGATGCTTGAGACTGTCTGCCGCACAAATTACATTGTTGCAAGGTGTATTTTATTTAAGAAATATTTAGACTCACAGTTTTAGTTAAAAAACTATCTGGTTTTGCAGCTGTAGCTGAATGTATAATTATCTAGTCTCCATACAAAAAGAGTCAGTTGTACAAAACATGTTTCTACAGAATATTCATGTAGAAACCGTGTATTTACAATATGACCAGTCATGATTAGTATTTTTTCACTGCTCGAATTTTAACATTGTGAGTCTCAACATGCCATATGGTATAACAGCTGTAAACACAATGAGCGTAGGGTATTGCTTATGAAATATCAATATCACTTCATAACTCTCTTATTTATCTACTGCTTCCGTGGTCTAAAGGTAGAGCCCGGAGAGCGGAAGGTCCGGGGTTCGATCCCCGACCGCGTCATACAAAAACGTTAAAAGATGGTACTTGTTGTTACCCTGTAAGGGGCTTAAACAAGTACTGGTCCGCTCGGAGTCAGTATACTGTGTCTGAGTGGGGTATTCATGTTAAACTGCGGCATGGTATCTCAGTGAGCTAGCACTATAAATCGGCATCAGTCCGGACTAGTACAAGCAGCCACACAAACACACACACTTGCGTGCACGTCGCTATATGCAACAATCTTTGACGCGGCGTTAAAACCCATTTCACCTCACCTCACTTCTTATTTTTCTGCAGAATGATTTTAAAGAACACTTCAATCAACAATCAATCAACAAATTAACTGAAGCAATATAATATTTATCCCAGTAACGTATGAATGTTAAATAGTAAACATGATGACCATCGACAATGCAGATATACAATAGCTGCGCTTAGGTCAGGCCAGTGACGTAAAGGTCACTTGACATTTCATGAATAGTTGAAGAAAGTGAACAAGGCTCGAGCTTCAAGAAAATTTCAAGAAATATAAAATCACAGCAATACACAAATATGAACCTTCTCACCTCAACATGTCAGGCTCTCATCTCATCTCCGACAAAATGAGCGTGTCTTATATAGCATCCCTTCAGTTAAACCAGTTGACATTGCAATATCGCAAGTGTCTTTAATATATTCCATTCAGGTAGGCGTGCACCAGGATGACATTTGAACAACACGGATCTGCGGTCGCTGAAAATACCTCCGAGTTTACACTTTATGTTGAACAACTTCGCTACACGTTGGCTGCATATTTTGAGGTTCATGTTTTTTTTCATCTAAGCGAAGTCAGTGTAATGTTTTGAAGTCGAGAAAGAACAAGTTTTCTTCGAGTTATTTGGTTAGGCAGCAATAATCTCAATTACAAATTGAAGGGGACGAATGGTCCATGAACCGCAATTGGCTGTGCAGAGTTGCGTCCCTTTGTCTACCAGGATCCAGTAATCGTGGATATGAATTACAGACTTGCATCTTCCTCCTACACTGAACTGCCAAGCTGTGATATGACTGGATGTTCTTCAAAATTTGTTTGTTTACTTGTTGTTTAACGCCGAACGGCAATATTTCAGCTATATTACATCAACATGTAAATAATCGAGATAACAAAGTGGTCGATATTTCGAGCATCGATCCATGCCGTCGGGGTACGATGACACGCAATCAACCAAGTCACCACACCTGACTACTCGATGCATTTAGACGCTTCTCGCGACCAGCAAAGGTTACTGGGGACCTATTCTTACTCCTTTGAGCTACATTTTCCTTTGAAAAATATAACTTCTAATCCCTACATAATATTAAGCGCCCCTTCCATTAAGGATTCTGGAGAATCATTCAACAGTGTTTAAAAGGCTTAGATAAGGAAACAGGCACATCTAAATAACTCAGTGTACTACTGTATAACCACAAACGTTCTACATTGACACATACATGTACAAACATTCACGACTTACAAGACTGAAGTCATACAGTGGAATGTTCATGTTGCTGCAGTGGTGTCCACTAGGTATGAGATCAGAATTATTAAGACCTGACAGAGATGGGTGTTGGGTGGTTCCAAGGTTTAACCTGTCTGATTGAGTGTAATCGTATCACGAATGAGCGTATGCTGTTTTGTGCCGCAACTCTCACTATCTCATATATATCACGGCGTCGTGCAAACAATCCAGCCTTGGCAACAGAAACCGTAGGTTGGCCGCAAGAGCAATGAGCCATGATGTCGGGAAAGATAAGACAACCTATGTGACAACCATATCCTCCGCTTTTGGCCCCTGGGATAATTGGGACATATTGTTCCCAACAAACCCGCACTGGATGGAGAAAACGCGTATCATGAAAGCTTGGATCGTTGCTCATGTTGACAATCAGTAATTGATTGTCTGGTCCAGTCCTGTCGCGTTGTTAGATAATCATTAGACCTTTCTCCTAAAAGCAGTAGTGATGATACCATGGAGTTCTCTAATAGGTGAACGTGTCACGTTCCACCGGTGGCACCCATTATTGAGCGATAATTGGCCATCGATATACCCGAAGCTTAAGTTAAATTCCTGTGTTTTTATTTGGCCAAATTCCGATTTATATACATTATGAAGCATATCAACAAGGAGTGAAGAACAATTGTTTCTCATGGGAATGCCTTCTCCTTGCCTAAATGTCGTATAGAGAAGATATCAGATGTAGTTACACTGGAGTGAAGCCTGTTATCTACACAAAAGGGTAGTAAACATGCTGACCAGCGAACTCAGTTTTCTAAACAAAAGGGTGAAGCCAGTATAACAGAAGGATTATGACTGATAGGGGTCTTTGATGAGTTGATTGTAGTGAAGGCCAAACTAACTCTATATCTGAGAGATGCACAGCTGCTCGAACATATATAACAGAACAGCCAAAAATAAAAAAATAAATTATATAAATATACGAAAAAATAAATCATACAAAAACAGAAATTCTAAGAATACCAAACTCGCAATAGATATGTGTACCCTACTTACACACATGAGTCCCAAAGAGGGACAGGTCAGCCGAAATTGCCAGGGCAGTAGGCGACCTCTTGAACACTTAAAGCAACAACACTCTGTACATAACTTGCTTGATAACGGTGTTAGAACCTACACCGAAACGTCCCTCCTAATCGTAATAAAGAAGTTGTTCATCCATATATCTTATCCTTAGTAATCCAACTTCTAAATGCCTCTCAGAGAAGTTATTTCATGTAGGGCAGACAGACTTTGGTTGACTTTGGTTGGAGCAGAATGATATGGTGTTTGTACCGAGAAAAGGAATATGCTGTTTGTACGTCATGTTGGCAGTCAGTTGGCTTGTTATGACATCGCTGTATACAAACAATCGAATCCAATAATGCCATCTGGACATTCAATAAGATTGACGGCTTTTAAGACTATTTAATATGGTATATTAACACTTTCATGCAAAGTGATTTTGTTGGTAGAAATATTTATGTTGGTACCAATGTATGCTGTCTGTATCGTTTTTCATTGACATGCCAGTGTTTAAAAGGTTTTGTGCAGTATGTTTTAGCTGTAAAGTTACGTTTGAAGTCAGGATCAAGTCTTGTAATTGTGTTTTGCTACGAAATAATGTACTGAGATGCGATCTCCATCTTTGCTGAAGATGTTTGATGATGTTAGGTAATGAATCTTCATGACAACACGAAATATGACGATTCAACTCATGATAAGATTAAGGTGTTCATACATTCATTTAAAATTGACCAACAAGTGTATGGTTTTAATTAATTTAGGAAATATCTTCCCAAATATATATATGTTTCAAAATCAAGATATCATACTCCCATACCAACACCATTGCATCCAATTTTTTTTCAAAACAAAAAGTCATGCAAAGTGCATTCGATGGCACATCCAGCAAATGTGTTTGCAAATACATCCACATTTTTTGGAAGGATTCACAAGCTCCGTGAGAATTTCTATGACTTCGAAATACCACTTTTGTCACAAAACTAATTTCTTACAAGTCTTGCTAAATGAAGTGGACATGGTAACCATTGTTGGTGCATTCAGACCCGTTTCACGTCATCGTACTCCAGCCGCGTAGAACGTTAAGTTGCTCATAATATCGATCACTGGATGGTCTGGTCCTGATTATTTTCAGGTTCCATCTCAGCCTGAATTTTGCTGAGGACGGATACAAGAAAACAACTAAGTCATCCACCAATACACAGTTCCAGTTGTAAAAAACTATTCAGCGAACTACTCATAAAGTAGCATGTTTTTACAGATTTATAATGATACGGTTTTTCCACACCGCCATTTTTTGTGTTTAGTTGCATCCCTCAGGTATGTTAGGAACCTATGCTCGGGGGTTCGAATCTTAGACTTGCAGTGGTTATAGTATTTGGTTTGTCAGTACCAAGCTAGCACCCGTGGATTTCCCCAAGCTGGTCAACGTCAGCGTTACAACAGGCTTTCCTTATAGCGAGTTAACTAAAATACTGTTCAAGTACACACCCGGTGTAAACACGAACATTCTTTTTGAGGTTTTGACGAGTCATTTGATTAATTATCATTAGCATTCATTCATCCATGTTGATTATTATGTGCATGTACAGTGTCATGTTGACACATCTATATCCACCTACCAATTGCAACAATTGTGTTGGGAGAAGACAAACAGGCTGTAATCCCTTGAATTAATTGACAATAATACCTTCAAACAACCTATTCATGAATGTCTGTAGTGTGCCTGCCGTGATGGAGATATTCGTTATCTACGGAAGTGAGATATACAGAAAAACGACCACGGGATAGTCACCACCTCATTTAAATCAGATGTTAGTTCTTGCTACTGCTTCACAAAGGTCTAAGGACATCCCCTTACGGGGTCACGTCAGAACGATCTTTCACCCGACCAATCAGAGCGCCACCTACCAGATCAGGAAAGTGACAGTCGAAATATGTTTTCTAATCATGCAACCTCGAAAAGGCTCACACGGGTTATTCCGAACGACAGGTACGGGCTGTACGACGGCTGAAATTGTCGTACATCTCTCGCTTCAATGGGATAAACATTTGAACGAAAGAGACTTTGCATAGCCCATGGGAAGTACAGTAAACTACGGTTATAACGAAGTCAAAGGAACCACTAATTTTAGTTCAATATAACCGCAGTTCGTTATAAGCGTGTTCGTTATAATCGTAGTTTACTGTACTGCAATATAGTCTCGGCCATCTATTAGACATTCGATGATTTTTTTGTGCATAATTCATATAATTTTAACCGCTTTTGTTCCTTTTACGCCACATGCTATTTGTTTCGGCGAATAATCGAGATGAGTTATTCTCTGCCGATGACGTTGTGATAAATTCAATACAACAAAGAGTATGTTTATAATGGACATTTTATTACATAAACCTGCAACATGAAATGTGTAGAACACATTCTTCCTTCTTGATGTTTCCGAATGTGACGTGATCTCTGTGTGGTGGTTCTCTCAGTGTGTTCATCTCCCGGCCTTGGCCTAGAAATACAGACGTCAAAGTTGTCAAATAATTTCTGCAGTGAAATCTTGCACACATCACACAAATAATGCACACATAGTCTGCCGTTCAACCATACGTACATCACGCAGCTGATATACACGTAGTCTGCCGTGCAACCATACACACATCACACAGCTGATGCACACATTGTCTGCCGTGCAACCATACACACATCACACAGCTGAAACACACATTGTCTGCAGGAAAATCATACTGACAGACATAATTAGAGGAACATGTACTAATGGAAGGCTTTGTGTGCTCTACCACGGTATATATTACATCGTAACTCCCCTGAAACTGACTTGAGTTCATCGACAAGGTAGTGTATCATCAAGACGAGACAACACCCAAACCCAGTTGTCTGTTTACCTGGTTTTGTTCACATATCTTCGATTATATTATACAGATACAGTAAACTACGGTTATAACGAACTCAAAGGGACCACTAATTTTATTTCCTAATAACCGTAGTTTGTTAAAAGCATATATACAGCAATTGGCCTGGACTAAGAAATAGGTTCGTTATATCGGTCAGTTCGTTATAAACGCAGTTTACTGTACAGTACAATGGAAGTGCATTTAAGTAATGGATAACGATATAACATATCATCATCGTTAGACCATAGGACTATAAATGTAGCAAGATCAAAATATCAATTCTTGTATTTAATCTCCAAGGTGATATTCAGTTATCCGGGGTCGCGGTGTAGTTTTTTACATCAAAGGTTTTCGATGTGTTATACCTAACATCACATCTCAGAACTCACCACGCAGTTTTTACACTCCACACACACGCTACAGATGTTGGCATTCTTCAGAAGCTTGGACTGGTAGAATGCTGTCACCTGATTGGCTGAAAAAGGAAATGAACGCATTCTATTGGCAGATAGCAGTGTGCTTTGTAAGTGCAACATAATCCTAAAGGTTTTGATGTTCAAAGAGGCAATATCCAGAATGAGTGAGCAGACACACGCATTATTCTGTTTTGTTTTGTTTTTGTTTGTTTGTTTGTTGTTTAACGCCGCACTCAGCAATATTCCAGCTATATTACGGCGGTCTGTAAATAATCGAGTCTGGATCAGACAATCCAGTAATTGACCTCATGAACATCGATCCACGCAATTGGGACCGATGACATGCATCAACCACGTCAGCGAGCCTGACCAACTGAACCCGTTAGACATCTGTCTACTACTCACTGTGGGTGGTTGTAACGCCTCTTTGAACAGTATTTGATTTAAATCACAGCATGTTAACTAAATGTGCACGAAAAGTCAAAATTGACGTTTACAGCTATTATGAAACCCATGATCACGAATATGCTGCTGACGGACCTTAATCATATTCAGGGCGAGTTACGTGATTCGACCACATGTTCAGCGGTCCCGGTGCGACTTAGGGATATAACGTTAAGATCTTATTGCGGCGCCTCAGACACACATCGATGATGATAGAATTTGACACTTACTTGGCTCATAGTAGTCGTAGACTCTGACAGGGACGGGCTGTGACTTGGCTACAAGACCTGTTCTCTGGAGGGTGACGGACAGACACACTGGGGTGGTCCCGATCTGTGACATTAGCAGAGTCGAGTTAGTAACACAAACAGTAGAATCTTGTCATAAAGTTTTGTTCCAGTAAGGCCAATGTGCACAATACCATTGTAGCCCTGAATATTTTTAAATTATTTTAAGCTGGATTGTAATTATTAAGGGTGAGGTGGGTCGAACTGAGGCTTAACATCGCGTTCAAGATTGTTGCACGTGTGCGTGTGTGCGTGTGTGTCTGATTGTACTAGTCAGAAAAAATACCGATTTTAGAGTGCCAGCCCACTGATATACCACGCCGCAGTTGACAAGAATACTCCACTCAGACACAGTATACTAATGCCGAGGGCCAGGTGGGGTAACAACAAGTACCATCTTTTAACGCCTTTTTGTACGACTGGGTCGGGGATCAAACCACGACCTTCCGCTCTCCGGGCAGGCGCTCTGTCTACTGGACCACGGAGGCAGTTATAACTATTAAGGAAGTTCACTGACATGCCGACCGATCTTTATTTGGTTGGTTGGTTGGTTTGTTGTTAAACGCCGCACTCAACAATAAATATTCCAGCTATATGACGGCGGTCTGTAAATAATCGAGTCTGGACCAGACAATCCAGTGATTGATATCATGAGCATCGCTCCACGCAATCTTTATTTGGAGAGACTAAAGCATAGATTTTACGAAATACGTTCATTTTGGGCAAGATTTGAATTATACAAATATTGTAATCTTTGATGTGATACATATCAAAGAGCCGGTATATAAACATATGAAAATAAATTTACAGTGTTTATGAATACATTTAATTAAATAAAATGAATCCAGTACCATGGATTAAGTCAACGAGAAGGGATGGTGACGGATAATATCTCACCTCATCAAAATACAGAACCACCTTCTTGTTGGGAGTCTCGACCCTCTTGAGGGTCTTCAGTTTGGTGAGTGTTTCAAGGTCGGCATCAAAGCCGGAGGGAACACCGAGTTCCTGAATTGCCATGCCACTTGCGCCGGTCGACAACCATCTGAGGAGGCAACGTGGTACTGATATGTAATAGTCCTTTATTACCGTTATGTATTTTTTATGCATTATTAAACGAATGGAGTAAACCATTTATAAATCATTATCATACTTATCATATTTATATGAATCGAAATTAAACTTGTTCATTTCGACCATTGAATGTTCGGAACTTAAAATTATACCAAATACATAGCCTTCGCAAACACATGTCAAAAAGATTGATGTTAATGGGTTGCGGGAAACATGGTTCCAATATTTGAAGATGAGCAAGTCGTTAACCCAAGCTGATCTTCTTGGGAGTTGGATTTAAAGACACAACAAACATACGTTCATCTTTGGAACCCGACTTGCTCCTGATTAGATTTTTCTCCAGAAGGAGGAATATCATCCTCTTTAACTCATTATAGCCAACCTTCTGTATTTCATTATGTCCGATGACCAAACCTTGCAGTTGTATTGAAGCGAAAAGGAGAGTTGAAGCATTTGAAACAGATGATTAATTAAAACAATTATATACTATTTCAATGTTTTCCATCAGTATGCAATTGCACATTGCAAAGGTGTGTAGGTGAGGTGAAATGTGTTTTTACTTCACGTCGAGTTTATGTAAACAGCGACGTGCATGCACGTGTGTGTGTGTGTGTGTGTGTGTGTGTGTGTGTGTGTGTGTGTGTGTGTGTGTGTGTGTGTGTGTTTGCGTGCGTGTGTGAGTGTATGACAAGTAGATCTATGTTGGTGTGGCAACTCGAAGTGGGATAAAGCGTCTGATGTAAGCCGTCAAGAAAACACTATGACGTCGTGATAGATCATTGCCGATAGATCTCCACTGGATGATCCTCCACTGGACTAACACATGTCACTGTGCAATAAAGGTTTGTAAAACAGACTGATACAAACAGGGTGTATCTCATTATCAACGGTCGTCCATGTTATTGTTGGCGCTACTGATCATGGCAGTTGTTGGCAATGTTCTGTCTTTCAGCTTCTGAAAATGCGTTACTCCCAATTAGTTGACGGAAGACATCGACATGTTGTCGAAGGTGAGGAGAGGTGTAATTTGGGTTTAACGTCGCGTCCAAGATTAATGCACTTATATGGCGACGTACGTGTGTGTGGCTGTTTGTACTAGTCCGGACTGATGCCGATATATAGTGCTAGCTCACTGAGATACCATGCCGCAGTTTAACATGAATACCCCACTCAAACACAATATACTGACTCCGAGCCGACCAGTCCCTGATTTAGCCCCTTAATGCCGAGCGCCAGACAGTGTAACAGCAAGTACCATCTTTTGGTATGACGCGGTTGGGGATCGAACAGGATCTTCCGCTCTCTGGGCGGACGCTCTACCACTAGACCACGGAGGCGGTCCTGATGTAAAAGGGTACATATGTGTTATGTCTGACGGTAGTAAGTGTGATGGCTGCCCCCACCCTCACCTGGTGCAGGTCTGGACGGTGATGGAGTTGATGTCCTCACTCAGAAGTTTGACAGTCACATCAAACGTTGGCTCCTCCACCTCAGCTTCAACGTTGAAGAACACGGCGACCTGAACGGCATTTTAAGAAATGTACTTTCACCACATCTTAATACACTATCAGCGTTAACTTAACACTCAACTTATATATGTACACGTAACTCAACATTTATATCAAATGCCATCATGTAAAAAAGAAAAGTTTTATCAGTATAGAGTAAACTGTCTCAAACAGAAATGAACATGATCTCATTTCGAAATGGCATGTATGTATATAACCATGATGACGATGTTCGCAGTTAAGTAACACAGGTGCTTCGTCGTACCTGCACACAAATAATCATAGTTAATGCGCGTTTTTGCGATGGGTCTGAAGTGGAAAAGGTTCGCTCGCCACGCCGAAGACCCGGTTTCGTTTTCTTACATGGGTACAACTCGTAAAAGCCATTACAGGTGTTCCCCCGCCGTGGTATTGCTGGAATATTGCTAGAGCGGCGTAAAACTCTACTCACTCAATGTTGCATGCTACTAGTATGCGTATGATGCCACCGACCTCAACAAGAGCGATGCCGGACCCTGTAGCCTGTACATTGACGCTGCTCGGGATGGATGGAAGCTGCAGGTAAAAACGGGTACGAAATCGTGAATATGTAATATATAAAGTATAACATACAATGAAAAGCAGTTAGTCCAGGGATGCTTTAGGGAGCATTAATACTTAACAATAGGTACTGCCCATGATTTGGTAAGTTCAATTTGAAGATCCGGGCCAGTTAACTTGGAAGGGATATGGATTAACGAATTTAAAATTTATGAACATTAAAAATATTTTAGGAAACTCAAGAGTGGCCGAACTAGTCAAGAACTGAGCATTTCATACCTGGATAAATGGGCGAATGTTAATGCACATTTTTTAATGTGTGCGAGTTCAGTATTGACATGGTAGAGCGTGTGAGTGTGCAGATGAAAGAAGAGTATTGGAGTGTACTCACCTCGACACTCTGGAGCACGAGCGCGTTGTTCTGGTTGACGGAGAATTGGTGTCTGAAGCTGCCACTGCTCACTGTCACCTGGATGTTGAAGTTGTTGGAGTATGCCATCTTGGCGAACTCAGACAGAGCCTGCAAGGCCAACACCGTGTCCTGAAAGAATATGACAGAGCCCCATACCAGTGTGAAGAAGAAGACTCAAGAAGAGTTTATTGCACTCAACACGATCAACAGTCACATCCATTTTAATACACGCACGCACGCACAACGACCTCACCAATGATGCTTTGGCTTATAGACAATTTCTCTAATAGGTATACTGTTATATCTAATGCGTTTGAGATATTCTAAAATGAAATCAACGACGCGGGCCTACCGCGCGTTCTGTACTTTAAGACAAGAGTTCAAGAGAAGGCGAAGTGGGTCTTGATTGTAATAAGAACCAGTTATTTTTCCTAACAATGTAGATATAACACTAACTTGGGTGGAGGAAAATCCGCCGTGGGGATTACGCTGTGACGCCAACCACTTCATGATGTTAAGGCCGCCGCTGAAATCGTTTTTCTCGCCGAATATCAGCAGAGCGTATGCCGTCATCTCGATGTCGATGGCCTTCTTGGTTGATGGTGGCCTCCAGTACTTGGTGGTGGACTGTGTTGTCTTGACCTCAGGACGGTGCCAGTACTTGAATCCATCTGGAAACGTAGTTAACCAACACATTAACTTCAAAAAGAAAATGTAAGGCATGAGCATGTCCGTGACCAACGATGAACTGTTTACGAGATACGTGTATACCTTTTCGATTACGGTAAGAAACTTAGTTTGTAAGATTTGCTAATGTGCAAAAATTAGACAACCCCTTCCTTAAAACCTAAATAAGCCTTATGATACATTTCAGTTCAAAGCATTGAAATGAATCGCATTTTCATTCATGTAATACATCTCCTTTCAAAATGTCTTTTTACTCCTTCTTTTAAATTCTGCAGATCCGTTTGGCCCAAAACGGTCTTATTGTACCGTGGCCTTGGTGGACATAGTTGAATATGAGTTTAAGTTATACAGAAGTTGAAAGAGCATCGATGCTACCTTTTACAATAGCATGAGAGTTTAGTGTGGCAAAGGAAGTGTCGGTCTTGGTGCTGCCGGCAAGCTGCAGGGCATAGGTGATGATGGCCAGAGAGTAGTCATCTGCTGGAGTCTCATTCTCAAGGAACTGAAGAGCCTTAGTCGTGGCTGTGCGTATCCGCTGTTGGACATTCTGTGCAAATTACAAGAAGATGTAGGCAGCCTGAATTCAAGAGACGCCACAAAGGAAGTATTATTGTGCAATAATGAGTGCATGAAATAAAATAACATGCTCAACTGAACATGTAGAGCCAGGGTTTGTGTCTATTTATTAGTGATGAAGACATGTCCCAATGTTCCTGTAACTATTATCTCCACATATAATATAGCTACACGATAAGTCGTAAAGAACAATCAAGAACGGAGCGTGGTTTATTTCACGATTAAGCAGTGTTCTATCCTGACGCTATTCCTGGAAATTCGAATATACAGTCGCAATTTGATGGTTACTCGTTTATTTCTTAAATAAAGATTCACTTACCCCAACGAGGTCGTTGTTCTCGAGAAGGGCGATAAGAACATATGCCGTCAATGAAGCACCTTTGTTAGAACCTCCCTTGAGAAGAAATCACGGACATATAATAATTAATGTCATTATTAACGTAAAACATGTTTCAAGGTATTCATATAAATGACCACAACAAACACATAAAAACGGAAAGGGGATTATTTACAGTTATATTCATAATATTGCAGGTGCATGACACGCAGCATAAAGGACAATGCCAAAAGACAGTCGCTGAGAAGTTGCAGGTCATCACGTGTGTTACTAAAGAAGTTGACTGTGTGTAATTACAAACCATATTAAAAAAAATAATATTATTGGTATTGGACCATTCAATGGGATTTGTACAATAACAGTACAAACCTATACATATATCAATGAAACACAATAAGATGTAATACATGTTGTCAAACGAAGGGTGATCAGTCTGGACTCACGGTCATGTCCTTGTGGATGACCCGGCCTGGTTCAGGGAAAGAACCATCAGCCTTCTGTCTCGCTACCATCCAGTCGATAGCTCGTGTGAGGACATCGTCGTCGATGAAGGTGTATGGTTTAGCCTGATGGAACGTCTTTATAACGAACGCTGTCAACCTGGGAGCAAAAATACCGAACATAATCTAACGCGCAAACTCCTGCGAGATATTATTATGGTACTTAACTGAAGAATATAAAATAATATCTATTTCATCTAATGGAGTATGTGCGTTTGAAATGTACACATCGTATTTAAAATGTGTGTCTAAGAAATTCATGTGTCTTAACAGAACGTACCACATGCTGCCAGATGGGTCACGGTCACCAAACGCACTGAAGGAGCCATCCTTGTGCTGGTAGGTCAGCTCTCTCTGGTATCCTGGAGGAGATTGGTGACATGTAAGTTCAAAGTAAACGTTGACATGCTGTTGCGAGAAGGGTTTGGTTTTGGTTTGGTTTGTTGTTTAACGCCGCACTCAGCAATATTCCAGCTATATGACGGCGGTCTGTAAATAATCGAGTCTGGACCAGACAATCCAGTGATTAATATCATGAGCCTCGATCCATGCAATTGGGATCGATGACATGCATCAACCAAGTCAGCGAGCCTGACCACCCGATCCCGTTAGTCGCCTTTTACGACAAGCATAGTCCCCTTTTACGGCAAGCATGGGCTGCTGAAGACCTATTCTACCCCGGAATCTTCACGGGTCTGTGAGAAGGGAGTTTATGGTATTGAATGTTTATCATTTCATTCCCTCGCCCATTATTGCTATCCATTATTCCGAAGATTTTGGAGAAGCAGAAACATCAACCAGTGAATCTAGATCCCGATCCACAAGGTTTGGTCGCACTATGGCTGTCCTTATTCTACACATGTATGACTATCACAGCGCTGAGTGGATCGGGGAACTTTCTGTTGGGAAGGGTATGGAATTCATGAGTTTAAATTGGTTCGGGAGGCACCACCGACATACCAGATTCCATGTACTTGATTGCCTTGTCTTCTATGTCTCCTGTAAGCTGTTTGGTTGCTGTCAGATAGTTGGTTACAAACACATCCGGGGCCAACCCCAGCATCGTCTGCTCGCCACATCCGGTAGGCATACGCAGAAGATTGTCTAGTCCACTTATAGTTGGGCCCAACAGGTCACCTAGTCGAACATGACAGGGTTACAGAGACGTTTGTCGGATAAAACAGTTGCCGCATTAAATTCTAGGCATACCTGTACAGTTTGTATATATTGCCATAAAGACGGTTCAAATCATTCCATTTTATTTTCTTAAATTAACTAGCATACCCACGTGGGAACTGAATAGATACATTATAGATATATCGCATCTCTGAAATGACATTTTTTTTTTAAGATTACCCACTGAAGAAGACAGAATCAAATTGGCAAGCTACCACTAATCTTAGAAATTGAGTTATTCAATCGAGATTTTGTAACGCCATGATGCTTGATATACTGTGAACATCTGGATATGCAAATGTGTTGTTTTATTTTATCACTGACCAATGGCGGTGATTCTAGCGGTCTGTGATCCACAGACAACGTTCTGTGGTAGAGTGATGGGGACATTCTTGGAGAAGCTGGTGGCCTGCTTCAAGTCAATCAGGACAGGGACATTGTACTCTTTGGGGGTTCCTTCGGGCTGAAGAAAGATGACATGATGAATAGACATTGGAACACTGTACTCTGCAGGAACTACTTCAGAGAGACAACGTGGTGAATACGTATGTTATTAGCCCTAGGTATGAATGCATGCTATTTTATCAAAACGCGATTTTTGTTCTGTAGAAAGGTTTCCTAATCTATGACACCTCAGTTGGTGAATTTTCTTCGCTTTACGCGTTTATTGTTGATAGTGTCCTATAACGGAATGTCTGACACATTACTAGGCATTATTGATATAACTCAGAACACATAACACTAATGAAAGTTCGTCGCTTGAAGCAATCACATTCCATCTGACTATTTCACGCTTGATAAGTTTCATTTCAATTGTATTATCTTGAAATGTGTCTAAAAGCAAAACGTTTTTACAGTATAATAACGGCAAATGTAGCCTAACTTCGCACCGACTGTGTTTTATGAGTCTTACATAGTGAGATGATTGTGCCTTATTGGTCTAACATAGTGAGATGATTGTGTTTTATCGTCGAACACAGTGAGATGATTGTGTTTCAGGGGTCTAACATAGTGAGATGATTGTGCCTTGTTGGTCTAACATAGTGAAATGATTGTGCCTTGTTGGTCTAACAGAGTGAAATGATTGTGTTTTATGGGTCAAACATTGTGAGATGTTTCATCGGTCTAACATAGTGAAATGATTGTGCCTTATTAGTCTAACATGGTGAAATGATTATGTTTTAGGGGTCTAACATAGTGAAATGATTGTGCCTTGTTGGTCCAACATAGTGAAATGATTGTGTTTTATGGGTCAAACATTGTGAGATGTTTTAGGGGTCCAACATAGTGAGATGAATGTGTTTTATGGGAATGACATTAAAATGGATAAAGAAGTACCTCGACCAGGAGCTGTCTCTTGACGGCGTCAGCAGCGAGTGTGGATCGAGCAGAGACGGTCAGGTCGATCTTACCCAGTGTGGCGGGGACGATGGGGAAGTATACCGAGGTGGCGCCACCTGCCTTCACCTGCCAGATTATACACACACGTTTAGTAAAAAAACACTGACAAAGTCAAGATCATATTGCGAAGTCCAAGATCAGATTGAAGTAGAAACAGTGGTAATTGAAGTGCCATTAAAAAAGACAAATATTTACTGGCGACGCAACAAAATGATATCACGGTTATCAGTGAAGCAGGGTACTCACATGAACAGTCTGCGTTTGGTCCTTAGATTCTGTTTGTTCCCGGCCGTTAGCATCAATAACGACATTCAGGTAGTCCTTGGATTGAGGGATGGATACAACAGCCTGTAAGGAGGTCAAGGTATTTTAGTGTCAGTGAGGAGGTTAAACTCCACAGTTCTCTATTTCTACAGCTCGTATCGCGGCATATCAACTTAATTTGGAAGAAAGTCGGATGCCCTCGGGTCTTAGACGTTTGTTACCTTCGTTAACACAGGGGCAAGGGGGAGGAGAAATAAAGGATTTTAATCAGGCCGAGTCTGGGATTCGAACCAACGATCTAGGATCCGAGCAGAGTATTGTGGGGCTTTATACAACTGGTCCCTGGGAATGCGTACCTGTAGCCGTTTCAGAACCACATAATACAATTTATACACCTCCTAACATTGCCATCTTTTTTATCGCAAACGTCAACGCGGAAGAACGACCCATGTGTCAACCCATCAACCAAGCAGGATTTGGTTGTAAAGAACTTTAAGTAAGTACGTTTCAGAGGTAGTAACAGGGTGACGTAACATTGTTAATGACATTTAATGTATAATATTGAAGACTAATCAACACTGTTTGAATGGAAAAGACAAAAAATACTGATCGCAGATCGATATGCTCAGTATGTATTCAAAATGTTTCATGACTTTAATAAGAAACTACATGTCCTCTTTATTACTCACGTCTACGTCATGGGTGAGATAGTTGAAGACGATAACATGGAGAGCCCTAACACTGGACGCAGCAACTAAACATGTCCTATTTCCTACTCACGTCGACGTCCTGGGTGAGATAGGTGAAGACGATAACCTAGAGGGCCCTAACACTGGACGCAGCAACTAAACATGTCCTATTTCCTACTCACGTCCACGTCCTGGGTGAGATAGGTGAAGACGATGGCCTGGAGAGCCCTAACACTGGACGCAGCAACTAAACATGTCCTATTTCCTACTCACGTCCACGTCCTGGGTGAGATAGGTGAAGACGATGGCCTGGAGAGCCCTAACACTGGACGCAGCAACTAAACATGTCCTATTTCCTACTCACGTCGACGTCCTGTGTGAGATAGGTGAAGACGATGGCCTGGAGAGCCCTAACACTGGACGCAGCAACTAAAACTAAACATGTCCTCTCTATTACTCACGTCGACGTCCTGGGTGAGGTAGTTGAAGACGATGGCCTTGATAGCCCTAACACTGGACGCAGCAACTAAAACTAAACATGTCCTCTCTACTACTCACGTCGACGTCCTGGGTGAGGTAGTTGAAGACGATGGCCTGGAGAGCCAGCTGTTCCCCTCGCGTCACGGAGTAGGGCAGGTTGAGGCTCACGAAGAAGGGGCGGAACACTCGGATCTGAACACAGACATCATGTGTAGGCATGTGAAGAGTTATATGCTTATTAAACTGTTCTCTTCACCCGGGGGATCTCGTATATATAGCTAGCTTTCTTTATTTTCACCAATCCCTCTTCCACGATAATAATGTAATATGCCTTCGGAGTTGCCTCTCTTTAGCATTCAATGGTCATGCTGAAGACATGGGTCGATACCACCTGGTACAATTTCAGATGAAGTGGTATTGACAGAAAGCGGCTTAACGCTGCGAGAATCGTATTGGAGGTATGTTGTTTGTCTCTAGATCTGGCCCATTAGATTACGAGTTAACCGCAGTAGTATCGTGTCGATACAGTGCTTTATTGAATAAGAAGAATTTATGCTATGTCAGTTTCAACAACATCTGTTAATTGTTCATACACTGGATACATATAGGCAGAACAGTGGTTGGTGGAGTGTCATGTCTGAGCAGAATCGTTAAATCTGATGGTTTTCTACCCAGTGTTAATTAATGCCACTCAACAACCACTGTCCACAAAATGACTCCTTTTCAAACGTCGTTCGGCCGTACGATATTTCACCGTGGAGATTCAAATAACGAAAGATACGGTTACATATATCTACATCAAATATATAATATTTGTTTTGCAGTCCACATATACGAACAAAACGACTTAAAGTTCAGCTCTGGGACAATAATCCACAGATCGGATCTTCCTCAGAGATCCTTTGAATAACTGATTAATACCACACCTTAGCTGAGGTTGGTGCAATTCCAAGGCCACTCTGAGTGTTGACGGCGAAGGCGCTGGCCACCCAAGACGTGATGGTGTCTGGCACTGTTGTTGAGATCACGGCTTTGCCATCGGTACTGTAGTATTCAAATGATGTAACAACTAATTATATTGGCAGCTGATTACACGAACTGAATATCATTGACCTACACATTAAAATATAACGTCCATCATTATTAACATACAAATTAATGCAGGTTATATGACATGTAACTTCAACTCAAGAGAACAATCAGTATCATCTCGATTATCCGCCGAAACAGTGGAAGGCAAAATACTGATAAATAAACGTATTTACTAGACTTAAAATGTAGTAGAAAATATAACTATCTATCAACGATATGTGCGTACGCTTACAAAAATATATTCATGGTATCATATAAAGAACAGTTTAAATCAAACACTAAAAGCATTGCGCTAAGCAGCAGAGATAAGGTTATAAGCAGGTTAACACTGGAACATGCACAAAACATGAACAAAACATGCACAAAACATGAACAAAACATACACAAAACAACACGCCTTGGTAAGAAGGTTTACGGTATGCAGATTGGAAAAGTGAAAGGTTCCGTAAAAAAACTTCAAAGGAGCAACTTCCAAAAATACTGTAGTAATTCCTGTCACATAAAATACATGGCATTTACCCATGGGATCCCCCATCTTAAAGAACCAGCTGCCAATGGACATTTACTCAAAGGACCATAAGCAATTCCAGTGCAGCATTTTGGTATGCAATTCTGTAGCCCTCTGTTGAAATACTTGTGATCCAATCAAAAAAAATCCAAATGAGTCTTCTCAGTATAATTATGATCCAATTAAAAACATCTAACTGAATCTTGTTAGTAATTGTTTGGTGAGCCGAAACATTTCAATGCACCAGGCGTTCCGATTGCCATAGCCAACATCATATGGTATCATGAATATTCTAGTGGTAGTATCGTGTGATGAAGACACTGTCTTTGGTGTTCTAGTTTTTGTTTTGAAGAGGCAGAAGATGCAGTAGTGACAGTTTATATCCCTGCCGTCGATTATATGCGCTAAGCCTACGGCCAACATACTAGTAATGCAGTACCCTGAGCTAGTATTAGCCCAAAGCCACGTCTCGGGAAAAACGTTTCTAACTCTTTCAACCACCTGCAGGTTTGGTTTAGTATTGGTAACTGTTCCTGTTGCAACATGGGCAGTGACCACATTTGGAAAGATATGTGGAATACCACCCATCAGGAAGCCACCATGGAATCTGGGATGATCTAAATGAAACAAAGTTGCTTTGTAGTTAATAAACTCTAACATGCAGCTGTTGCCTCGTCTCTAAGAAGGACACTACTATGGCATAATCTTTCAATATTGGTTATGATGTCTATCACATCAGCTGCCATTTCCTGTATGTCCAGGTTTATAACAATGGAGAAAAAGAATGGTATTAAGACGAATTCAAGATATTGGTTTACATAATGGCATAATACTAGCTAAGTCTCCCATCCTATATTTTATATTATCCGTCAATAGCCAAGTTAGTCACCAGTATGAACGATCACAGAGATGCATTGTCTAAGTTACACAGTATTGTTTGACAAATACTCATTCCAAGTAATTCATGATTAAAATACATACATTGGTAATTATCTATAACATACTCCCTCATACCCCATTTAAGAACTTCGTACGCATTGAAGCACCTGTTCGTCAACATATACAAATGTCTAGATTAGAATTTCTAAGTCTAGTGTTGGTTGGATATTCATTAATCGATAGAGCCGGTAAGATGTGTCCCTAGTTTAAGTCGGTGACAGAAGATGAAATATACCTTCACACCGACAACCCACGGCTTGGTAAACGGTGGACAATGCTTAGATGGTATGCAAATGGTCAGTTTCACAGAGTGAAACAGAAAGTGGAGATGGAATTTCACTTTAACCATTTACGACACTGGCTGTGCTATATTGGTTATGTTATGTTATGTTATGTTGCCGGAAATTCCGTCCTGATAGGTTCCATTTCTGCGTGAACCCCATGTCCGAAATTGCTGAATATAATCCAAGCCAGCTCCACTATAGCCACCATAGAAACATACGACAAGCATAGTCGCCTTTTACTGCAAGAATGGGTTGATGAAGACCTGTTCTACCCGGATCTGCACAGGTCGGTTAATATTCCATCATATACAAACGTACCACCGATGACAACCGAATAATAAGAGAGGCATCAGTCACGTTGTGTCATGCATGTTCGTATGTGAGATAACAGAACACACTAACCTCAGGGTAACGAGATCGCCCACTTCTACGTAGAAAATAGTAATTCTGACACCTGTGCCAACCACCACCAATGTTGAATAACTGCTATATCTAAACATGCTCACACCAAACTACCATGCATATCTAAACCAATACATTCACGGCAGTAACATTGACGTGCCCTGTGGTGATGTCATGCAGAGCACGGGAGAGTACATATACCAAATGTTACAACTGATCTGGTCAGTGTGGCGAGTGTACCTAGTCGATGTGTTCAACCACAGCCATGACTCTGGGAACCACTGACGGAGGTGATCAACCTCCACCAGTACTTCGCTGTTCACGCTGGTAGATCTGGTTGCCATCGGGAGAACCGTAGAATACTTGTATCGGGGCCTCGCTGCATGCAAGGATGTATCATTTCGACATGTAATCATGTTATAAGAATGATCAAAAGTGGTAGGAACTGAAAACTAAAAAAGAACCTTCCCAAAAGAAGTTTCTACAACCATTATATAGTAGGTATGTCATGAAATGTGTAGGTAATGGTAACGTGCGTCCTCATGTAAACTAAAGGTAGGCTACCATCCTAGGAGATGGATGCCTAACAGAAAGATTTGAAGTGTAAACCAGGACCACAGGGGTTGGGGGAGATTCTGAATTACCAAACAGTAGTACTGGTCCACATCCAGGTCTCTGGAAAGTCCGTTCTTATTCTCTCAACTTCTGCTAATTTTGATGTTGGTCTGCTGATTGAAGAGGCCTTGGCCATTCTAGTTGACGGACGAGTTGACGCACCAGTTGTCATTCCCATGGCAGTTATAACTGGCCATGGTGTTGTTGACATAGTGAAAGGGCGTCTCACTGGAATATGACAAAATGTGGATATACGTTGCTTGAAGTGGAAGGAATGGTCAAGTACATACGCTTGAAGTTAGGAAAAGAACGATTATGTAGCAACATAACAGAACATCATTCCGGTGTTGGCATAATGCCAACGTCTTCGTATTCACATATGAGAGACAGACCATTCACGGTAATAAGCCATATTTTGGGCTGATAAGTCTGAAAGAGAAACTAGTGTTTTACGTGTCTAAGGGGCATACTAGGAAGCCTCCACGTTGAATAAGACAATTTATAGTATGGCCTTTTGGTGATTAACTAAAATATTCATTTAGATTTGCCACTGCTTTATCGCCAGACACACCAAAGTGACATGAATTGTTTGGTTGATAAGCTTGTGTCAGAACAGAGGAACGTTGCAAAGCATTTATTTCTTTGTGTGATTAAAATTATACAAATGTATTTTCTATTTATGACAATAATGACTTTGGATGATTAGGCATGATATTCTATTACTGACAAATTCCATTACTGATTACTATAATTGTACTAATCTAACAATAATAGCCATTAGACAAAAATGAAAAAGAGAGTTATTGACTGAGTGATTATTCAAAATTTACGACTTTGTGTTAGAAGTGTTATGTAGTTTCTACTGTCAACGTTTGCGATTTATGTTTAGCGGTGTGTTTGGCGCTGGGATACAGCAGTCCCACCTACTTGTGACACTAAAACGTCAATAGTTGAAGCTTCCTTTACATCTCAAACTCTATTTAACTCCAAATAAGACCAAAGGCCTCATGTGTGCTCACATCTTTGGAAAAAAACTCTCTTTACCAGTTCGGATTCAGCTTAGCGATTATATCTCGAACATAGGAAAGATAGAGACAGGACAGATCAGCAGAAGTTGCGACGAATGTCGCTATTCTTTTGACAAATACCGAGTAGAAGAGTTGGTCCAGAGCCATGTTTCCGGAGAGTCTCCGCCTCCTGTTCCTGTACCAGTTCCCATCCCATTAACCATACCTGTCCCCACCCCTCCAGCCATGGCCATGGGGTAGTAAACAGGCACTGCAGCATCAGACAGGGTTCATCATACAATTGACCAGATAACATATGTCACTATGTGTCTAATAACATTTGTTAGCTTGATTTGTGGTAAGGTTGTTGTCTGTCAATATCATGACTATCTAGTTTTTGTAGTTGTTGTGCTTAACTGACTTTTTATGAAATGAATTCGAGTGACTTGAAGTCATTGGAGCTGGCGTTTGGTTTGTGAAGGCGTGTGTGTGTTGGTCTTGTGGGTGTCTGATTTAGGAATTGGAGTAAACATTGGCATACTTGCTTGACGTTGATATTATCTATTGGCACAAAAACCCAACGTATAATATCAATCCCCAATAAGGTATCCAAAACGAACAATTCTGGCTAATACAAACAAAGATATAAAGAGTTTTCGACTGAATGCTTCACTAGGGTAGTGATCATGTGAGTATTCGTGATTTACGACTTTTGTCTAATGTTGCCTGGAAGTTCTTGTGTTTTTCTGTATATATTCGCGATTTAAGTTTAGTGGCGACTTGAGGTACTGGTAAGGAAAGTACAAACATCGAAAATCGTTGCTTTCCTATAATCCTCAACCCAACTTGTTTACTTAACTTCTCTAACACTATCGGTATATCAAACCTTTGTTTAGTCCTAAGAATGTATCCTTATTCCTGACGAAATGGTTTTCCAATTAAAACTTATTTTCTGGTATGCGCATATCAGGCTAATATTGGCACATACATATTTCAATCACGCTGGCTTCGTCTCATAAATTATTAAATGTACTGCTTTAACCTTATTCGAAATAATACTCTTTCTATAATTAAAAAAATGTCCAGAATTTAAAATGTATCATGGCTGTTGGTATTGCAAGAGGCAAGATAACGGTTTTCAAAGCTAACTCTGAAGTGGTCTAACCTATGTTTGGGGGGAATGAGTTCATGAATTGTGTTAAATGCTGCTTACAACAGTACACTGCAAACACAAAAACTTCTTTTTTTCCGTATATTGGCATTGGACGGAAAAACGACGTTATTTGGACGCTTTCTAACCATCGTTTTTCCGTCGAGAATCTGACGCTGAAAAACTCGACGTTTTTCCGTACACTTTTTCGTATCAATTTTAATGAATTTATAGTCGTTTTTCCGTCCAATGTCCATATACGGGAAAAAACGACGTTTTCGTGTTTGCAGTGGTATGCCGGTAATTTCGTGGCGTGCATCAGAATAATGGTCGGCAATAACACATGGACAACATGATTGATGAACACAACATATAAATTGGTGTTTGGGGAGGTATGCTATTTTCGACGGTTAGGGTTTCTACGATCGGGGTGGCCTAATGATTAAGGCCTTCGTTCGTCACGCCAAAGATCTGGGTTCGATTCCCTTGCTTGCTGTGTAAGTTCCACCCTGACAACTCGTGATAAACCAGATAAGAGTACTTAATGTGACGTCCAAGCCTACTCACTCGTTTCCAGGAAGAATGCAGGTTTATGCGAATCATATATTCATATTCTAGTCAAAGTAATATTACATGACCAGTGTTCTCAGACAGTTCTGTGTAATACCTATTTTCCGAAGGGCCTGACATGTACTCTTTGGACGCAAGAACCTTCCCTTGCACGGAAGGTTGTGAATTATATGGAGAATAAAGAAAGGAGTATTTAGGAAAGACAAGCAGAATTGGCGAGGCATGTATCTACTCTGTTCACATATACCCAGTAGAAGAGTTGGTCCAAAACCAAGTTTCCGGAAAGTCACTGCGTATTTACTCCACTTCCTGGAGTGGTGCGTGGTATGTATCGACCCCGCCTCCTGTTCCTGTGCCAAATCCCATCCCATTAATCATTCCAGGCATATGCATAAGCCCTGGAGCAGACAGGTTTCATCGCACTATTTACCATTCTGTTAAATTCAACTGATGTATATAGAAATGAATGACAATTTCCGTGTGACTTGAAGTAATATGGACTGGGGCGTGAAGGTGGTTGTTGGATTAAAACTTAGGCATAATACATTATTGTACAACAGTCTATAAAGGACGTGAACGTTGTCACTTTCAGTCGATCGAATGACTTAAATCACAATAACTTTTTATTCATATATGCTACCATATTTAAGTGTATATAATGGATCTAAAACGACAGTTTACATGACGCATACATTAATTCATTGTGTGTAAAATTATCAGTGTGCAGGCATAAGGTTTTGTTAGGAAATGTATAATCAGTGTTATAAAGTTAACATACATACATGTTTTCATAATATTCCTCACATACGTTTATTTGTTGATCGATTCAACTAGTGCATCCCGTATGCACTATTTAAAACATTTTAAGCAGTGCGGTTGAGACTTATGTAAATTACCCATATGCATGTATTACCTATGTATTGTATATTCATATTCTGTCACTGTATAGTCTGTAAAATAGAAGGGGCATATAGCCTACACCATTTGAAGACAAAATTATCATTATTATTATGATTATTGTTGTTGTGACTATTATCTTCTTAACTTGCAACTAGCGAGACAGTGAAAGAAGGGCAGGGTGTATAGCACATGCAACACATAGCTACCAGGTTATACCTTGTGGTAAGGTTTGTCCAAAGCCAGGTCTCTGGGAAGTCACTTCGTATTCTTTCTACCTCTTTCAGATTTTGTGTTGGCAGCACAACCTGATGGTGCGCCATACCGGGCATACCTCCGAACATCGATTCAAATATAGGGGGAGCTACAACGAGTGAGTGAGTGAGTGGGTGGGTGGGGATTAACACCGCTTTGAACAGTATTCCAGCTATATAACGGCGTCTCAGCATGAAGTTATGCAGGTCTTAGAAGTGAAACCCACGAACACGGGTATGGTTCTGACCAAGAAACATAAATCGGGGCGAACCGGGAGTCGACCCACGACCATAGGTTTCTTACGTTCCCAAGGGACGCAACAATGGACAGCGAATTGCGGCACCTCAGACGATGCTATAGATGATGACATCTAACCAAATGTCTACATATTACTGGTGTCTGTAATATTTGTGTTTATCCTTTAACGTCCTGTCAATTTAATTTGTCGTACATAGTATGGTATTTTTAATAATATCCTTCGGAGAGCAATATCTGAATTATCACATGTATCTACACATTTAAATATTTTTAGGTTAATATATTAAAACGAATTAAAATGTGTATTATTGTTTGTAAAGTGTAAACAATTTGCCTATGAAAGTCATTAAACCATGACACTGATTCACATCAAAAGTAAAATATTCACTCCCTCTTCTAGCTATAGGCAAGTGTATCCACTCTCTTGTGCTGGGTACCTTTTCGGTTTATAAAAAGGCAGCGTGGAGTGTGCCTTTAATTAAGACTGCCTAACGGGATATAATGTTTACACTGTGTTCGGTTAAGAGAACTGTGGATTCCGATGTGTGTATTTCTTCTGTGAATGTATTTCGTTTAATGCTCTAACACATCCTTTGACATAACATTATGGTCATACATATATGACTTTGATCCAATATAAGGGTTATAAGGTGAATCTCGTGAGTCAGGGGGCGTGGTACACAGGTGGAAAATGCACAAGAAGCAGCTATAACTACTGTGTGTCTTTATCTAGTTACCCAGCATGGAAGTCAGTACGAACTTTCTCAACTTCTTTCAAAGTTTCAGGAGCCTGTATTCCCTTAAGGACATGTATTGATTCCAATACGGCCTTATCTATTGTGTATACTTCAACAGAAAGCCAAAACAGTTAATGGGAGTAAAAGGTTTATGTTAGCACGCCATGATGTCCTGCCTAAATTACCAAAAGGGTCCTTATTCAAATTATCAAAAAAAAATTAATGGAGATCATATAACTTGTTGGGATAACTGTATTGCAAGGCATGCTCAATAACAAATGTTAAGAAACGGCTACATAATCTTATAGACTGAAAAAGTCTGTGTTTTTGTTGTTGTTTAACGCCGTATTCAGCAATATTCCAGCTATATGACGGCGGCCTGTTAATATTCGAGTTTGGACCAGACAATCCAGTGATTGAAATCATGAGCATCGATCTCCGCAAATGGGATACGTTGACATGCATCAACCAAGTCAGCGAGCCTGACATCCGATCCCGTTAGTCGGACCTTACGACAAGCATGGGTTGCTGAAGATCAATTCTAACACGGATCTTCACCGGTAGCCAATTCGGTCGCCTCTTAAGACAGGCAATGGGGTCCTGGTGACACATTCTTCCCCGGGACCCCACGGGGAGATAGAGTAAGTGTAGTAGTGAACCAAATCATTTCGACAATGTTTCAGACATAAGACCAAAAGGTTTATACTCAGGCGACGTCTCTTGACGTTTCTTCAAATAACATATTTAATTTCGAACCAAATATGTCTAACAAAATAAACGTTGAACTGTGTCAACAGACCATGTCCTGGTAAGGTAAAGATCATAGCCTTGGCGATCACTCATTCAGTTTTACTGTTAGGATACAATGCTTCTAATCTTCCCTGATCAAAGCAGTTAACTTATGGTCAAGTCGTTTTATCCTAGCAGGCGTGAGGGCAAAACGCTAAGGTAAGACTAAGAGTCTTGTCAGTTCACCAAAATAATGTGGCCATGTTTTCGGGAACAAAGATTAACACAAGGGCCACACGATCATTCCCTGGTTTTAGAGTCTGTTTCAGGAATGCACACAGTTATGACAGGCGCGTATTACGAAGGCGTTGTGTCTATATCGGCAATCACGGTCGCGGTATTGTTTAAAATTGCGGAGGATGTCATTGGGTAGAACACAACAGCCAGGGCAAATGAAGCACAGCAGCACATCTCCAGGGGAGACAGGGATATAATGGTTTATTGCCATTAGGGGCTTTGTGATACTTAGTGAGGGGCATCGTGGTGAGATCTCGTCCGTTTCTAATAATGTTCATTGCCTATAATTGGGGTGCCTCGGAGACACATTTGTTTTCAGTCACTGCATAGAACTAATTCGCTGGAAGGAGGAAACAAACGGTGTCGCTGGTTTTCTGGACATCCAGTGTGTGTGTGTGTGTGTGTGTGTGTGTGTGTGTGTGTGTGCGTGCATGCGTGCGTGCGTGCGTGCGTGCGTGCGTGCGTGCGTGCGTGCGTGCGTGCATGTGTGTGTGTGTGTCTTTTGTTAATGTTTTATTCGGAATCGAAACTGCTACATTTCTGTTATTGACAGATAAGTGATGTGGTGATTCCGTCGATTAGATGATTATTTCTATTCGTCTATTTATGCATTGGAAAAGTCATTGATTGCATTCCAAATTAACTTTATTTGGCATTTAGATGAATAACGGTTTGGTATTGAATGTTGTTTTATATATGTTTGTAATATGACTATATGTTTTTGTATATAAAAAATGTAACTTACAGGAGGGCTTGACGTATTTGTACACAAGAGCATCAGTCATCACAGCCACCCCGGAATTCTGGAATAAAATATGTATATTTCTAGTCATGGCAATATTGTTTTGTAGCTTCGATATGTAGAGAACGCACAGTATACACTGAGCCTTTTATTCATTGTAATATTTAACTGCCTCAATAACTGGACAATGTGTGAGACAAGAAAATGTATAGAGTAAATGCATCAATATAACAATTCACTTTTTCTACCAGTACAGATAAAAACAATGAAGAAAAACCAATGGAAAACGTATCCATTGAAGTCAACTACGCTAGAACTCAGGCAATGTTTACAGCCAATGTTCTCAAATGTGTTTATCAAACGTAGTCAACCTCGGATTAATAGGTTTATACTTAAAATAATATATATATTTTTATGAGAGGAACGAATAAAAGGAAAACAACATTTCCTTCCGATTTGTGTTCGTGTGTAAAGCGACAGCTAACAGCCCGTGATGTTGCCTAACGGTTACATACCTGGAAGATCTGGTTGGCGTCACTTCCGCCATAGTAGGTGGGTAGGACCATCCGGCGAGCAACAGCACCCAGAGGAATGGGGCCTCCAAATCCTCCTCCACTTACACTCTTGATAGTGTCGTATGAGTTCAGTTCACTGATAACCTGTGATCAAACGGATAATAAAAATAGTGCAAGATGAAATGTGTTAGTGGTTAGACTGTAGAATTTGCTTTTTTGTAGAATTTTCTTTTTTGTTCCGGATAACACTTGGCCACACAGTGAACAACCTGGGAATGTGTGAATCAACACAAAACCTAATATCACTTTGACCTACCTTGTATTGCGCGAGTCATGTCGCCACCAGAGACACGTGGCTATACCTTGTCCTGAAGAAATTGTGCACGTCATGTTGGCCATAACACCTGTGACCTACCCCAGACTGTGTGTGTCATGTCGGCATCAGACATTGTAGGACCTTGACCTATCCCAGACCGTGTCATGTCGGCATCAGACATTGTAGGACCTAGACCTATCTCAGACAGTGTCGTGTCGGCACCAGACCTTGTAGGACCTTGACCTACCTCAGACTGTGTGATGTCATTTCCGGACTTGAGGAGGAGGACGCTCTGGTCTACGGCCAGGAGGTTGACCAGGGACTGGGGGTCAGCGGTGACCTGTACATTGACACTGTCACCAGGCTGGGCAGTTGTCTTGTCCATAGAGATAGACACCTGGAGTCAAAAATACAACTGAGTGACGCTGAGTGGCCATAGTCAGGCTGAAAGTAATAGTAATGACAACAACAGCTCTTTACACTGAAAGGGACCGATCATTTGATATTGGGGGAAGGGGGCTTGGATTTTATGCCCCACACCGTAGATGAAATTGTCTGCCACAAAAGTGCCATTGTTGCAAGGTGTTTTTCCTAAAACCATATTGAGGCTCATAGCTTTAATTAAATACTATTTGGTTTTGCAGAAGTATGGTCAGTCTCTAAGTAGCCTTATCTTGATTAACTCATAATATTCAACTTAATATCGGACTATAGCAATGCTTACCTTGTTCTCAAACGCGCCATCCACATCGAAGCTGACGCTGTCGGTGACAATTTCTCCATCTTTCCTGACGTAATACACAATGATCCGGGCATTAGGCGCCATCTTGGATGTGACCGGGATGGAAAATGATGCGAGGTTTGCTTTGTTGATGTAGCCAGTGTCCACGATGGAACCACGAGACATTACCTGCAATGAATATCAGGTAAAGTTAGCATCTTGACAAGAGGAGCAGGCACGTATGACCAACAGGAACGCTTCAATCTCACTTTCTGTTTTAATATGAGATACTAAAGTATGTGTTTGTGTTGTACACAACATACCTGGTAGACCAGTTCGCTGATGGATTCGGTGACCTTGACGTCGAAATTCACATTGCTTCCGGCCTGTAAAACACAAACAAATTCTAACATAAGGATTCATTCAAATACCAATTGATGTCTGCTTTTGTTTGCGACGCAGTCTGCAACGTTCCTACATTCTTACATTTTAGGGAATTCCCAGAGGTTTCCCCAGAATGTGGAAGTAGTCTGCCTAAAGACGGTACCGTAAAAACGTACGACCGTCAAGAGCCACCGTCAGTTTCGTTGCCATGTGAAAGGGAAAGCCAAACAACCGTGTAAACTTCATACTAAATTATTATCCCCTATACCTCTTATAACTTCATTCATATTTGGACCCTTATCCGGGGTAGAACAGGTTGCTTGCCGTAAAAGGTGACTATGCTCGCTGATTTGGTTGATGCATGTCATCGTTTCCTAATTGCGTGGGTCGATGTTCATAATATCAATCACTGGATTATTTACAGACCGCCGTCATATATATATATATATAGCTGATTATGGCGTTAAGCAACAAACAAACAAAGCATTCACAGTTGGAGACAGAGACCTGAGATACTTACTGAAAGTTGTTGCGATTTCAGGAGCAGCTGGATGTAGTTGTCACTCGGTGAGTAGCTCTTCTCGATGTACTTGCTGGTGGAAACCTTGCCATACTTCACCTACAACCAAGACCATAGATGTGTCTTTTATGGGACGAATTCTTGCAGAACTATTACAAATTATATCGAAACGAAAAGTATGATTGAATACGCGGTTTTTGTATTTTTCATTTTCAATCAGTTTTGGGTGGACAACTAATATGAAGCTTAATATCATTAAAATATTTTCAACTCCGATTTGATACCCCTCTGCCTTAAGATCTGACATAGGGGAACACGTCAGGAGATCTTTCAAATAAACTTTCATTCTTGGTACTAACGAAGCATTCGGATCAGTACATGTGCTTTTTGTATCTCGAAAATGAGCGTAAAAGGGCAGTTCCAAATTGACAAAAAGAAGGGTTTGTTTTGTTCTGAGGGTTTTCATTTGTTCCGAGCTTTTGGAAAATAGAGACGATGGGTGGTAAAGCAACTTACCAAGCAGAAACTACGACTGACAACATGTAGTCAAACGGTGACAAGATACGAATTAGAGCAGCCGTATCGATTTAGAAAGCTGAGTGATGAGATCCTTTGTTTGAATTGGGCGGTCAATAAAGATGTATTTAATGTGATTTTCTGCTTTCTACGTTGGTTTAGCATATCTTGGGTGGCACGGGTGGCCCAGTCGTCTCAGGCGCAGCGATTCGCTGTGCAGAGTTGCGTCACTTTGGCACGCCAGAAACCTATGATTGTGGGTTCGAATCCCGGTTCACCCCGATTATGTATCTAGGTTTGTCAGCACCATACCCGTGCTCGTTGGTTTCACCGAAGTGGTGAACGTCTGAGACCTGCGTCACTTCGGGCTTTCCTCCCACATTAAGCTGACACGCCGTGATGTAACTGGAATACTGTTAAAAGCGGCGTTAGACCCAACTCACTCACTACTGTAACCTGACAACTAGCTACTGCATCGCCTCTAGGTCTGGTTAACTACATACTGGCTGTACTTACTGTAAGACTGACGCTGCTAGCATTGGCGGGGATGTGGACTTCAATGGGCACAAGCCCTGTGTCTGGGACTGAGAAAGTTTGGTCCGGGATGGTGTAGGAAGTCGTTCTTGGGTAGTAGAAGGCGGGAGTGGTCGTCTGTTTGATCTGACTTGTCACTCTTGTGCTCACGGTCACACGCTGGGTGCTTGTCTGGACTGGGCGACCGTCTTGTTGCTGGACTTGCAACTGCGGAAACACAACAATGATGACCAATGTAATTAGGAACCAGTGTCAGCAACCCAGCAACAATATACGTCATAAGTGAAGAAGTGACATCGGTTTCATTTAGAAGGGACTTCTTCCAAATCAACAGCAGCTGCCATAAAATCAGTTAATTTAAGAAAAGATCCTTTTGTTAATCATTTAGTTTTTTAGGTGACAATTTAACAGTAGTTTTGTTCTGTGAAGCGGACTGTTTCAACTCACATAGGCGATGTATTTGAGACCCGGCTTGAACGTCTTGGGGTCCGACGGGGCGAAGGACAGTTTGGTTGCGTACGTGTAGATCTTGACAGTGCTGGATACATTCAGTATTATACCAGTCAAGCCCTCCGTCACATTGGCGGTCACCTCGATCTTTTGGTCATTCAGGCCATAAGGGAACGCCTTCTCCATGTCAGCAAGGGATAGCGTCACCTTGCTCTCGCCATCAATCTGGAAATATATACAGCGATAACAAGGAAAGAAGCAAAGTGCCAAGGATTCAACCCAAAACACGATTTGCTACTGCTGCAGCTTCTACTTATGTCCCAACTACACCTACAAGACCTCTGTCATTTACTGTTCCAACTACATCAACGACTTATAAAACATTGAAGACTACTACGACCAATACACATGTACCACTAATACGACCAATACGCTTGTACTACTAAATGGACCAATACACATGTACCACTCCTAAGACAATGCGCATGTATTACGACAACGACCAATACGCATGTACTACTACTACTACGACCAATGCGCATGCCCCACTACTATGACCAATATGTGCATGTACTGCTACCATCACCAAAAGTCATGTACTACTACTACTACTACTACTACTTCTACGACGACGACGACGAATACGCATCTACTACTACTACTACTACTACTACTACTACTACTACTACTACTACAACGACGACGAGGACGACGACGAATACGCATCTACAACTACTACTACTACTACTACTACTACTACAACGACGACGACGACGACCAATACGCATCTACTACTACTACGGGTAATACGCATGTACTACTACTACGACAATACGCATCTACTACTACTACTACTACTACAACGACGACGAGGACGACGACGAATACGCATCTACTACTACTACGACGACGTCGAATACGCATCTACTACTACTACTACTACTACAACGACGACGACGACGACCAATACGCATCTACTACTACTACGGGTAATACCCATGTACTACTACTACGACAATACGTATCTACTACTACGACCAATTAGCTTGAACTACTACTGGATTTCCTTCTTCGACGTGTACTGGGGGGAGAACGATAACTACTACGAATACGACTACTCCGTCAACAACGACCACTGCTAATTCTACCACAGCAATGACTACTTTCAAGGCTACGGCTTCATCTACGTGGACTACGTCTACAACTACGACGACTACCTCCATTACTGATGCCGTTGCTAAGTAACATGTACATAAGTAACTCACAGCCATTGTCTTCGTGATCATGGGCTCCGCTCCGTGGTAGTTCCAGGGCCGGTAGTATCGCTCCAACTTGGCCTCCAAGTTGATCGTTCCCTTTACCGGCTTGCCATAGGTGTACCTGGATAAGAAGCCATCAGTGATGAGATAACGAAACACTGGTCAACCTGTTTTACATGGGGTAATTTTGACGGAAAACAGGCAGGGAAACATTCTCCCGAAAGTAACCCCATTTTGTGTTCCGGGGCAGAACATGTGCCTAGTTTGTGTTTAACGCCACACTCATCAATATTCCAGCTGAATGACGGTGGCCAGTAAATAATCGAATCTGGGCCAGACACTCCAGGATTGATATCATGAGCAGCGACCTACACGGTTGGTTGGTTTGGTTGGTGTTTTACGCCGCACTCGCAATATTCAGGCTATATGACGGCGGTCTGTAAATAATCGAGTCTGGACCAGACAATCCAGTGACTGATATCATGAGCATCGATCCACGCAATTGGGATCGATGACATGGTTTAACCACGTCAGCGAGCCTGACCACCCGAGCGAACCACACGGTCGGGATATGTTGATTCGCCTTCAACCAAGTTACCGAGCCTGACCATCTGATCCGATTACTTTTTAAGATCAGCATAGGTTGCTAGTGATAGATTTTGACTCGGAATCCTCCGTTTCTCAATTTATTCGCCTCTTACGACTAGAAATGGGGTGATGGGCACTTATTCTATTTCGGAGATAAAAACAATTTCGTGTTAGCCGATGTCGCGGACCTTGAAGTCGTTATGTGATGAGAACATCGCTGAATACAAAAACAGCTAAACCTCAACTCTTACAAAGAGCACCTGACGTCAGTTGCATGTTAAATAGGTTCACTTGGAATACTTGTAATCCTCAAACACAACAAAGGAAGGACACTCTTGACTTACTTGGCTTTGACTGTGGCAGTGATGTGGTCGTCAGACACAAGTCCATAGCTTGGTAGCTCTACTGTTACCTCGAATTTGGGCAAAACTGAAAGAACGAAAACCGTTCAGTGATTATCATGACTTGTACAATGACAGATTCATCATCACTGAGTTGTAGTCAGCTATGTTCCAGCTTCATCAGGGGCTTGAAAATGATCGTATCTGGACAGGGCAAAAAGTTACCGAAAGCATGAATTACGATCCACACAATCGTGGAACACAATTCGTCTAGACACTGTTCCTGATGAACGACTCTCAATTTTAGTCAGATTATGATTAATTCCAAACATGCCCTTCTAACTGATTAGTCAATTGGGTGGCTTCGTAGTTCTGAAGCGTCCGTACGTAATGCTCGCCGTCCGCGTTTAATTAACTTCTTGAGTTTACCGTGAAACAGCTGAATATTGTTAGGTGAGGTGATGTGAAATGGGGTTGAACGTCGCGTCCAAGATTATTGCACTTATATAGCGACGTGCATGTACGTATGTGTGTGTGTGTGCGTGACTGCTTGTATTAGCCCGGACTGATGCCGATTTATAGTGCTAGCTCACTGAGATACCATGCCGCAGTTTAACATGAATACCCCACTCAGACACAGTATACTGACTCCGAGCCGACCAGTCCTTGTTTTAGCCCCTTAATGCTGAGCGCCAGACAGGGTAACAACAAGTACCATCTTTTAACGTCTTTTGGTGTGCCGCGGTCGGGGATCGAACCCCGGACCTTCCGCACTCCCGACGGACGCTCTACCACTAGACCACGGAGGCGGTCTCTGAATATTGCCAACACGTTGTAAACCCAAACTCGTAACCTCACTCACTAATTCAGTCGGAGAAATGTTCTTGTCAAAATCTTACCATATTCAGCGATGGTGAACACCTTCTCTTCTGTCACAGTCTGCAAGACATACAGATTCAGAATTATCACCAAGTTACAGATTTTTCAATATAGATGTAATAAATACATTATCAAGGACATATGGACGATGAATGCATGTAGGAACGTTCAGTTCTTTCGGGGTGACGTAAAATAGGGTTTAACGTCACGTCCAAGATTATTGCACTTAAGATTATAGCGACGTGCATGCACGTTGTGTGTGTGTGTGTGTGTGTGTGTGTGTGTGTGGCTGCTTGTACTAGTCCGGACTGATGTCGATTTATAGTGCTAGCCCACTGAGATACCATGCCACAGACTAACATGAATACCCTACTCAGACACAGAAAATTGACTTCGAGCCGACCAGTCATTGTTTTAGTGCCAGGCAGGGTAACAACAAGTACCATATTTTAAACTCTTTTTGGAATGGCGCGGCCGGGGATCGAACCCCGGACCTTCCGCACTCCGGTTGGACGCTCTACCACTAGACCACGGAGGCGGCCTCAGTTCTTAGTCAGAGATAATGGGGTAAAATACTTACACCGGCTGTGACCTTGATCTTCCAGTCACCGAGTACAGGTTGGCTTGGGGTGGGGAGGTAGTTTGTGATGACGCCGCTAGCGTCCTTCAGTGCCACCCACTGCTTGATTTTGTTAGAGTTGGAATCCTGAAAAACATTGAAAAACATGGTGTATTTATACATGACGACGATGCAGAGACTCTGGGATATTATCACACATTAAAAAATATTGTCTACATAATTATTTGTATTATTATTTCGAACTTTTTCAAATGTATGTCCAACATAGAATTGTGTATTGACACATTGTCAAGTATCAACAATTAATAAATTGCTGTTTGCTTAATATTAAATGCAATACAGTAAAGTACGGTTATAACGAACTCTAAGGGACTACTAATTTTAGTTCGTTATAACCGTAGTTCGTTATAAGCACATACAGCATAACTTCAGCAAATAGTCGGGACCAAAAAAGTAAGTTCTTTATATCCGTCAGTTCGTTAAAAGCGTGTTCGTTATAACCGTAGTTTACTGTGAGTTGTAAAGCCGTAAGGTGTTACTCACGACGATGTCGATGTTCATGGCGCCGGTGTACAGTTTCATGTCGGGGAACATGGCAAAAGCCCGGAAATGGACTGAAATTAACGAATGAAATAATTTTAGATCCACATCGCAAAGTAATTTGGCGTCATACATGAAGAGGAAATCACCAACCAGAACCACTGTTTTTTTCTACTGGCAACCGTTGTTGTTGTAAAGGCGTTTCTTGGGAGCAGTGCAAGTCGTGGCACCACGCTAAGTGCGAGGGGCAGTCAGATGGGGAGTTGGATATATACATTGCCACCTTCGACAGAAGTCTGACGCTTCATGATCAGCAGTCATAGGTCTTATTCATCAGAAAACATTTGGACCCTCCGGACTGATGAATAGCAATGGCTCCTACCAATTCCAACTGAATCAAATGGAACTAGAAGACCCTGTGTTCCACAACTGTTCCTGATTTCGATTCTTACCATTTTAACAGGTCATGTCAGAACGACGTTTCGCGAACTTTGATCGATGAATTAAATGACCATTTAACAAGATATCGACATCACGGGTTTGAAACTGGCGTCTTCCATACTACGCTACAAAAATTTCAAGGAGAAAATTCTGGATTTACAATTTGAAGACTGGCTGAAAGAACAGGTCATTCCACATTCTGGAAGTACTTCACTCAAGCTATGCAAGTCTCTTTTGTTTCAAATGTTTATCCCACTGAAGCAAGAGAGAGACGATGATATGGAGGGAATTAGTCGTACATCCCTTTACTTGTTCGGAACACTCCGTGTTCACCTTTCCGAAGTTGCATGATTAGAAAAAGCATTACGATCACTTTCCCAATCTGAACAGCGGCGCTTTGATTGGTCGGATGAAAGTTCCGTCTGGCGTGACCGGTAATGGGATGTTTTGTTTGTTTGTTGTTTAACGCCGTACTCAGCAATATTCCAGCTATATGACGGCGGTCTGTATATGATCGAGTCTGGACCAGACACTCCTATGAGTGCGTAAGGGGATGTCTTCAGATCATTGTTTCGGGGTAGCGAAAACCGAGATGCGATTTTAAAGAGATTGTTAAGGTACTGCACTGCCTTATTTTACTCCCGGACATCTGATTAAACCCCGCGGACCCTCTGGGGTCATCGCGTGCGCATTAGTGACCAACTCATGTTATTCCGGGACAAGCCGAATAGCGGGTTACGAAAAGGGGCGAGCGGTGACGAATGTCGCGGACGCTCTGGGGCGCTCCCGGACGCTCTCGGACGCTCCCGGACGCTCCCGGGCGCTCACGGACTTTTACACAGAAGGACCCGTAAACTGTTTCGTCGACTGACCTGTTTTACCAGGCTTGTACATGGCCTTGTCCGTCTGGATGAAGATGGACATGCTCTTGTGGTTGTAGGTCAGCGTTGTCTCCTTACTGAAGGTCAAACCACCACTTCCTGTCACCTTCAGCTTGTAGCTTCCGCTGTTGAGATCTTTGGGAACCTGATCATGTAAGGAATCAAATGTGATCCCAATTCAAACAGTGTTTCTACAGTGAATATCTATATCCACATCAAGTAATGTCTCACCAAACCAAACAATGAAAGTGATAGAGGTAGACACGAGCAAATGAACCAGAAAAAACAGTGTTATTTAACGCCACAACCAGCAATATTTAAGATATACCATGATGGCCTCAACACAGTCTTTTCTTGTTTAACGCCGCACTAAATATTCCGCACAAATATTCCAGCCCCACGATGGCGGTCTGTACATAATCGAATCTGGACCAGACAATCCAATAACTGACATTGGGAGCAATAATTGCATCGAGCAATTGGGTTACGATAAGATGCATCAACCAAGTCAGCGAGCCTGACCACCAGATCCCGTTAGTCACCTCTTACGACAAGCCTGATCGCTTTTTACGGCAAGCATGGGTTGCTGGAGACCTATTCCAACCCGGATCCTATTCAAACATCAATGACTGAGTGGGTGTGCATGGTTGTACGCCGCTTTTAGCAATATTCCAGCAATATCACTGCGGGGGACACCAGAAAAAGGCTTCACACATTGTACGCATGTCGGGAATCGAACCCGGGTCTTCGGCGTGACGAGCGAACGCTCTAACCACTAGGCTACCCGACCGCCCCTGATCCACATCAAAAAGTGGTCCAACTAACCAGCAGAGATCCACGCCGTCAGGGTACGATGACACTCACTCACCTAATTCTCATATTGTTGTGAGGTGAAATGGTGTTTAACGTCGCGTCCAAGATTATTGCACTTATATAGCGACGTGCATGTACGTGTGTGTGTTTGTGTGGCTGCTTGTACTAGTCCGGACTGATGCCGATTTATAGTGCTAGCTCACTGAGATACCATGCCGCAGATTAACATGAATACCCCACTCAGACACAGTATACTGACTCCGAGCCGACCAGTCCTTGTTTTAGCCCCTTAATGCCGAGCGCCAGACAGGATTACAACAAGTACCATCATTTAACGTCTTTTGGTATGCCGCGGCCGGGGATTGAACCCCGGACCTTCCGCTCTCCGGGCGGACGCTCTACCACTAGACCACGGAGGCGGTCTCTCATATTGTAGTTATAACTACCCAATCCTCAGATCTACTTTATCCAGGAGCCTACACATAATATAGACTTTAGGTAGACAGATTTATTGATGATGAATAACTCGATCCGTGTATTAATATTAAACAATAGAATAAATAAAATGGTTCTAATTACCTTGATGGTTATACTTTTGGGCTGACCTGTAAATGAAATAAAACACTGATTTTCAAAAGCAATGTATATAGCTACATAGGTTATAGGATACTCGGATACTGTTGGTTTGTTAACAAATAGCGATAATAATGCTCATTCTGAATGGTTACCTACCTTGCACTAGAACTCCGCTTGCAGAAGCGATGGATTGCGTCCCCTTAACGAGCGCGGCCTTGACATTGACGTTAGCGGTGGCTTTGAGGATGTTGGCACTGACCTCAAAATCCATGCCCGGTCTGACGGATGTCGGGGAGAGCACGACATAGGAACTGGAACCAAAATGGCATGTCTATATTTGATCTATACTTGGTCGACATATGCAGGAACTACATCATATTGAAAATGTTCTCCTATGTCGAGGCGTGAGTTTAAGGTCGCATTTATTGAGTGAGGGAGTTGGGTTTAACGTCGCTTTTAACGATATCAGTAAGGAAGTTGGGTTTACGCAACTTTGGACAGTATGTCAGTAAATTCACGTTGTGTCAGCTTCGTGTGAAGGAGTGAGTGAGTGAGTATTGTTCAACGCCGCTTTTAGCAATATTCCAGCAATATCACGACGGGGGACACCAGAAATGGGCTTCACACATTGTACCCATGTAAGGAATCGAACCCGGGTCTTCGGCGTGACGAGCGAACGCTTTAAACACTAGGCTACCCGACCGCCCCTCGTGTGAAGGAAAGCCCCAGTGATGCAGCTCTTACACGTCTACCACTTATAGCCATGACGAATCTGGGATTCGAACCCATGCTTCTGACACACGCAATTCTGTACAGCATGCCATGGACGCCTGGGCCACCCGTGCCTCCGACACGTATATTAATGATATAATAATAACGACGTAATGATACAGGACTGTCCAACATTGAATATGAAAAGGATATGCGCTTCATCATACGGCTGCTACACGCGTGGTCACAATACGAAAGGGTGCACGGGTGGCAGAGTTGCGCCCCTTCGGAACGCCAGAAACCTATGATCGTGGTAAACGTCTAAAGTCTGCATCATTTCGGGCTTTCCTCCCACATTATGCCGACATGCTGTGATATAACTGGAATACTGTTCAAAGCGGCGTTAAACCCAACTCACTCAATCATTCAAAGCGGCGTTACACCAAACGCACTCCAATGTATCGTAAGTGTGCACGGTAAACCTGACCTGGAGGACCGGCTATCAATGTTTCTGTAACTCTAAAATCTGAAACGTCAATCAAGATTGTCGTGCGGTACACGCAAAACCAAAGAGATTTACAGAGTTGACATGGCCTTACTTATATTAACTCGTCATCAAGTCGAGAGACGTATCTTTCCATTAATCTTGAAGGTTTTCATCTGACACGCCGGGATACAACTGGAAAACTGTTCAAAGAGGCGTTAAACCAAACTCACTCACAATACAAAATGTAGGGCACGTTGCTGCGACCCCTGATGCTGATACATTTGCATGAGACTCGTGAAGATCCGGGTTAGAATAGATCTTCAGCAACCCATGCTTGTCGTAAGAGTCGACTAACGGGATCGGGTGGTTAGGCTCGCTGACTTGGTTGATGCATGTTATCGTATCCCAATTGCGTGGATCGATGCTCATGGTGCCAATCACTGGACTGTCTGGTCCAGGTATGACCGCCGTCATATAGTTGGAATATTGCATAGTCCCCTTTTAAGTAAGTATGGGTTGCTGAAGATCTATTCTACCCCGGAATCTTCACAGGTCAAAATATCTGTGTCAATAAATATGCCTGTATAAGCTGCATTGGCAGATTTACGGCTTCACTGCATTATTTTGAAAATTTAGCTCCACCTTACATTTGTCGATGTGGCAACACAAGGCGATACCGTGCGTTTCCTAACTGCAATGTTATTAAGCATTGCACCATGTCCGTATGTGAAGTGAGTGGCTACGTTTAAGCGCCACTTTTGACAGCATTCCAGCACGACGGAGTACACCAAAAATGAATTTTACCCATTTTTCCCATGTTGGTCATCGAATCAAGGCCTATGGCGCGAGTCGCGAACGCTTTTAACACCAGGCAAGGCTACCACCCTTGTCTATCAATTGACTGAGTGAGTGTGATTTTACGCCGCATTGGGCAATATTCCAGCAATATCACGGTGGGGAAATGGACACATTCTACCCATGTGGGGAATCGGACCCAGGTCCGGCGTGACGAGCGAACGCTTTAACTTACTAGGCTAGTCAGCCACTCCTGTGTCTATCACAGTAACAGACACACATACCCTACACCACTGTTTCCTACTTGTCGTGCGCCCGTGAAGATCCGGGGTAAAATAGGTCTTCAGCAACCCATGCTTGCCGTAAAAGACGACTATGCTTGTTGAATCATCACGGCGAAAAAGCGCTGCGGTGGTAGCGATAATGGCAGACTTAATACGCATGGAATTTGTGTAAAACAACATTTACTCGCTGAATACACCAACCTTTCCGATTCGTTACAGGGTGATTAAATTTTTACACTGATGGACATGTAACCAGGGTAACATTTATCAGGTGATTAATTTAATTCCTAGTCTCGTGGTTAAAGCGATCGATCGTCATATTGGAAGCCGGGCTTAGTTCGTCACAAGGGTACAATGTCATTTGTTTGTTTGTTTGTTGTTTAACGCCGCACTCAGCAAAATTTCAGCTATATGACCGCGGTCTGTAAATAATCGAGTCACCACACTATCCAGTGATTGACATCATGAGCATCGATCCACGCGGGATATGGCGATATGCATCAACCAAGGCAGCGAGCCTGACCATCCCATCCCGTTAGTCGCCTCTTACGACAAGCATAGTCGCCTCTTACGGCAAGCATGGGTCGCTGAAGACCTATTCTACCGGATCTTCACGGGTTTGGGTACAATGTGGTGTATAAGTCCACCGTGATATTGCTGGAATATTGCTAAGTATGGCGTACATCCATTCTCATCTACTCACCTCGACTTAAACAACTTTCAAACAAGTTATGTTGCCAGATCATTTAAGCCGAAATTGAAACATCAATTTAGTGTAAAATTCGCGAACTTTTGTTGCAAAAATATGCTATGGCTTCGGGATCAGTGTTCTGATAGAGCTCAGAAAAGTCAACGCTTGTGTCCTGCGCGGTGGTTTCGTTTTATGTTTTATGGTTTTTTTGGGTAAAATGACCAGCAGTTGTAATGAGGAACAGGTGAATCTTTGTTAAAATTATTTTTTTGAAATTCGACACCCGGTGCCTGGTTCCAAGTCGCATTACCACTGCCACCGCTTTAGGGAATAAGGCACCAAGATACACGAGATCATATCTTGGTACAGTGGAAATATGTTAACTCGAAGACTCGGTGACAATCGAACAGAATTTTCTACATGTCGATTTCGAGACAAGCGAAGTGCCAATATTGGAAAATAGTTCTGTTGCGACTCTGATGGCACCACTAGTCACTTCGGTTAAACGATATTTCGATACAGTGGAGTTCAATTTAACGAGGTTTTATTGTTATATTTGTGTATTGATAAACTAAAGCCTATTTGTGAAATAAAATGTATACTTACTCTTTGGCGAACGTCGCCCCCAGGAGGACAACTAGGACGAAGAACTTCAGCATCGTGGCTACCTGGAAAACAAGAAGAGAAGTGAACTTTGGTTTGAACACTGAAATGTACCTCACATTCATTTACGTTGTTTGAAAGATTACCGTGTGCCGACTGACATTTGATAACAATGCCCCGGATATCTGAACACCATCAGGAAATTACGACAATACTGCAAACGATTGTTTTTTTTATTAAATTGAAAGACATTGTGTAACTTGATTTTATATCTCGATATTATCAATGTCCTTACTGACAGAAGTCACCACCTAATCTCGTTAAGCCGGTGATTAAATACAAATAGTTCCCTTCAACCTGGTATGTTATGTCCGAGAAATGCAATAAATGAAATTGTGAATTTGTTGACAGCTCTATTTCACGAGTCAATTGTACTTTTATAATACTAAGGCATTGAGTTGACAACTATCCATGCACAGCTATATATATGAAAACGCCAAATCAATGAAATATTTAATGTCCGAGAAACGGAAATAAAAGAGCTGTCAAAATCTCGATGGCTCAATTTTGAGAGTGGATTTCAATTCTGTAATGGCAAACGTTTTCATTAAATAAGCATTAATATAGAGCGAAATTAGAACGCCTCGCCGCCGAACTTTTCTCAGCAATCGATTTTCAGTTAAATATAGATATACATTATACTTATATGAGAATAAAAACTCAGAACGTCTTGAAAGTTTTTCTCAATCACCAAATCGTGATCATAAACATGCGGGTCCAGGAATTTCTTTTTGAAACAATCGTCTACTAAAGTGCGTATACAGTACACGGTACTTTCAAGGATATCAGATGAAAAGGCAAGGTCGTGAAGAAAGTGTATGGGGATCCCACACGACCGTTGTACCCAAAGTTTCTCACCTTAACAAAGTCAGCCCCTCAGCTCATCTGGGCCAAAAGCGGGTGGTCTTATATAGCGTCCCCACGGGGAGACAAAGCAGGTGACCGACCATATCTCAAGTGTTTTTAAATATGTTCCTTTTAGCTGACAGGGTACACACACCACGAGATTACACGTGTGACATTCAACTCTACCCGCCGAGTTGATTCCCTCCACCCGGGCTGATCACATTCAGCTCTACCCGCCGAGTTGATTCCTTCCACCGGGGCTGATCACATTCAGCTCTACCCGCCGAGTTGATTCCCCCAACCAGGGCTGATCACATTCAGCTCTACCCGCCGAGTTGATTCCCTCCACCAGGGCTGATCACATTCAACTCTACCCGCCGAGTTGACTCCCTCTACCCGGGCTGATCACATTCAGCTCTACCCGCCGAGTTGATTCCTTCCACCGGGGCTGATCACATTCAGCTCTACCCGCCGAGTTGATTCCCCCAACCAGGGCTGATCACATTCAGCTCTACCCGCCGAGTTGATTCCCTCCACCAGGGCTGATCACATTCAACTCTACCCGCCGAGTTGATTCCCCCAACCAGGGCTGATCACATTCAGCTCTACCCGCCGAGTTGATTCCCTCCAACAGGGCTGATCACATTGAACTCTACCCGCCGAGTTGACTCCCTCTACGCGGGCTGATCACATTCAGCTCTACCCGCCGAGTTGATTCCCCCCACCAGGGCTGATCACATTCAGCTCTACCCGCCGAGTTGATTCCCCCAACCAGGGCTGATCACATTCAGCTCTACCCGCCGAGTTGATTCCCTCCACCAGGGCTGATCACATTCAACTCTACCCGCCGAGTTGACTCCCTCTACCCGGGCTGATCACATTCAGCTCTACCCGCCGAGTTGATTCCTTCCACCGGGGCTGATCACATTCAGCTCTACCCGCCGAGTTGATTCCCCCAACCAGGGCTGATCACATTCAGCTCTACCCGCCGAGTTGATTCCCTCCACCAGGGCTGATCACATTCAACTCTACCCGCCGAGTTGATTCCCCCAACCAGGGCTGATCACATTCAGCTCTACCCGCCGAGTTGATTCCCTCCAACAGGGCTGATCACATTGAACTCTACCCGCCGAGTTGACTCCCTCTACGCGGGCTGATCACATTCAGCTCTACCCGCCGAGTTGATTCCCCCCACCAGGGCTGATCACATTCAGCTCTATATATGGTTTAACGCAATTTATTCCAGCAATATCACGGCGGGGGACACCCATGAAGGGAATCGAACGTCTTCGGCGTGACGAGCGAACACTTTAGCCACCAGGCAACCAACCGCCCTAGTTAGTATTAGTATTTGTGTGGGGTGGAGCGGCGTTTGAAGCGCGTACAAAGTAAGACCTTCATGCGTTATAGTCTGTGACATTCGTAAATGCAGCGTTTATCAATTTCCATTTATTGAGATACACTTGTACCCCCGGAGATGCATGGATTTAAATACAATATTGGTATGGCATCGATATTCAAATTGCATTCATCCGGTTTATTTTTTGCACCTGCATTATATATGAAAACGGGTTTATACTGTACAAAACTGATATATTAGGGTCGTTACAACCAAAATATCTGCAATCGAAGCAAATTTATTGTACTGAGATGCGATCTCCAACTTTGCTGAAGATGTTTGATGATGTTAGTTAATGAATCTTCATGATAACACGAAATATGACGATTCAACTCATGATAAGGTGTTCATACATTTGAAATTGGCCAACAAGGGTATGGATTTAATTAATTAAGGAAATATCTTCCAAAATAAATATATGTTTCAAAATCAAGATATCATACTCCTATACCAACACCATTGCATCCAAAAATTTCGAAACAAAAAGTCATGCAAAATGCATTCGATGGTACATCCAGCAAATGTGTTTGCAAATACACCCACATTCCTATGCACCTGCTGAACATATCATCACTGGTTATCGCTAGTTTTTGGAAGGATTCACAAGCTCCATGAGAATTTCTATGACTTCAAATTACCACTTTTGTCACAAAACTCATTTCTTACAGTTCTTGCTGAATGAAGTGGACATGGTAACCATTGTTGGTGCATTCAGACCCGTTGCACGTCATCGTACTCCAGCCGCGTGGCCCCGATTATGTTTCAAGGTTTGTCAGCACCACACCCGTGCTCGTGGGTTTCACCGAAGTGGTAAACATCTGAGACCTGCATCACTTCGGGCTTTCCTCCCACATTAAGCTGACACGCCGTGATATAACTGGAATACTGTTAAAAGCGGCGTTAAACCCAACTCACCCACCCATCCAGCCGCGTGGGACGTTGCTCGTAATATTGATCACTTGATGGTCTGGTCCTGATTATTTTCAGGTTCCGTCTCAGCTTGAATATTGCTGAGGACGGATGCAAGGAAACAACTAAGTCATCCATCAATACACAGTTCCAGTTGTAAAGAACTATTCAGAGAACTATTCAGAAAGTAGCATGTTTTTACAGATTTATAATGATACGGTTTTTCCCTTTTTGTGTGTTCAGTTGCATCCCTGAGGTATGTTCGGAACCTATGCTAGGGGGTTCGAATCGCACTGGTTATAGTCTTTGGTTTGTCAGCAGCTTGCCAGTGCCCGTGGATTTCACCAAGCTGGTCAACGTCTAAGACCTGCGTTACATCAGGCTTTCCTTACGCTGCGAGTTAACTAAAATACTGTTCAAGTAAACCAGTTGTAAACACGAACATTCTTTTGGAGGTTTTGATGAGTCATTTGATTAATTATCTTTAGCATTCATTCATCCATGTTGATTATTATGTGCATGTACAGTGTCATGTTGACACATCTATATCCACCTACCAATTGCAACAATTGTGTTGGGAGAAGACAAACAGGCTGTAATCCCTTGAATTCATTGACAATAATACCTTCAAACAACCTATTCATGAATATCTGTAGTGTGCCTGCCTGCCGATATTCGTTATCTACGGAAGTGAGATATACAGAGAAACGACCACGGGATAGTCACCACCTCATTTAAATCAGATGTTAGTTCTTGCTACTGCTTCACAGAGGTCTAAGGACATCCCCTTACGGGGTCACGTCAGAACGATCTTTCACCCGACCAATCAGAGCGCCACCTACCAGATCAGGAAAGTGACAGTCGAAATATGTTTTCTAATCATGCAACCTCGAAAAAGTTAACACGGGTTATTCCGAACGACAGATACGGCTGTACGACGGCTGAAATTGTCGTACATCTCTCGCTTCAATGGGATAAACATTTGAACGAAAGAGACTTTGCATAGCCCATGGGAAGTACAGTAAACTACGGTTAAAACGAAGTCAAAGGGACCACTAATTTTAGTTCGATATAACCGCAGTACGTTATAAGCATATATACAGCACAAATACAGCAATTGACCGGGACCATACATAAAGTTCGTTATATCCTTCAGCTCGTTATAAGCGTGTTCGTTATAAACGTAGTTTACTGTACTGCCACATAGTCTCGGCCATCTATTAGACATTCCAGAATATTCTTTTGTTCAGTTTTCAAATTTTGAATCAAGAACTTCGTCAAAATATTTCAAAGCGACGTAGTCTGGAATGGAAGTCGCCAGTTTGTCACTAGTGCCGTATAGGTCAAGAAAACTGCTTTCTGATTGGCTAATGTCGACTTCTTGTTAGTTATTTCATTGGTCGGTCAAAGTTCGCGAAAGGTTGTTCTGACGTGACCTGTAATGGGATGTGATCAGACCTTTGTTTTGCGATGGCGAGGACTAAGATCTGATTTTATAAAGATTGGAGAGTCATATGTATGTCATGTTTATACCGTTTTTAATTTTAACAAAATCAGTAAATGCGCTATCGTGTCACTGGGTTTTCTGGTCTATCACTGGTACTGGTCGTATCACTGGCCCCACAGAGTATTGCTCTGCGGGTGTCAGGCAACAAACAAGCACTTACTTTTTATGCACATTCTGTGAGTGTTGGTGCTACCGGTAGGGTGGGACACGCCTACCCATTTCGCGAACACTCTGGCATCATCACTGATTTTTTTGTGCACAATTCATTTAATTTTAATCGCTATTTTTCCTTATACGCCACATGCTATTTGTTTCGGCGAAAAATCGAGATGTGATATTCTCTGCCGATGACGTTGTGATAAATTCAATACAAACAAAGAGTATGTTTATAATGGACATTTTATTACATAAACGCGCAACATGAAATATGTAGAACACATTCTTCCTTCTTGATGTCTCCGAATGTGACGTGATCTTCTCTGTGTGGTGATTCTCTCAGTGAGTGTGTTCATCTCCCGGCCTTGGCCTAGAAATACAGACGTCAAAGTTGTCAAATAATTTCTGCAGTGAAATCTTGCACACATCACACAAATAATGCACACATAGTCTGCCGTTCAACCATACACACATCACGCAGCTGATACACACGTAGTCTGCCTTGCAACCATACACACATCACACAGTTGATGCACACATTGTCTGCCGTGCAACCATACACACATCACACAGCTGATGCACACATTGTCTGCCGTGCAACCATACACACACCACACAGTTAATGCACACATTGTCTGCCGTGCAACCATACACACATCACACAGCTGATGCACACATTGTCTGCAGGAAAATCATACTGACAGACATAATTAAGGGAACATGTACTAATGGAAGCCTGTGTGTGCTCTACCACGGTATATATTACATCGTAACTCCCCTGAAACTGACTTGAGTTCATCGACAAGGTAGTGCGTCATCAAGACGAGACAACACCCAAACCCAGTTGTCTGTTTACCTGGTTTTGTTCACATATCTTCGATTATATTATACAGATACAGTAAACTACGGTTTTAACGAACTCAAAGGGACCACTAATTTTATTTCCTAATAACCGTAGTTCGTTAAAAGTATGTATACAGCAATTGGCCTGGACAAAGAAATAGGTTCGTTATATCGGTCATTTCGTTATAAACGCAGTTTACTGTACAGTACAATGTGAAGTGCATCTAAGTAATGGATAACGATATAACATATCATCATCGTTAGACCATAGGACTATAAATGTAGCAAGATCAAAATATCAATTCTTGTATTTAATCTCCCAGGTGATATTCAGTTATCCGGGGTCGCGGTGTAGTTTTTTACATCAAAGGTTTTCGATGTGTTATACATAACATCACATCAGAACTCACCACGCAGTTTTCACACTCCACACACACGCTACAGATGTTGGAATTCTTCAGAAGCTTGGACTGGTAGAACGCTGTCACTTGATTGGCTGAAAAAGGAAATGAACGCATTCTATTGGCAGATAGCAGTGTGCTTTGTAAGTGCAACATAATAATCCTAAAGGTTTTAATGTTCAGAGGCAATATCCTGAATGAGTGAGCAGACACACGCATTATTCTGTTTTGGTTTTGTTTGTTTGTTGTTAAACGCCGCACTATTCCAGCTATATAACGGCGGTCTGCAAATAATCGAGTCTGGATCAGACAGTTCAGTGACTGACCTCATGAGCATCGATCCACGCAATTGGGATCGATGACATGCATGAATCACGTCAGCGAACCGGACCAACCGATCCCGTTAGACATCTGTCTACTACTCACTGTGGGTGGTTGTAACGCCTCTTTGAACAGTATTTGATTAAAATCACAGCATGTTAACTAAATGTGCGCGAAAAGTCAAAATTGGCGTTTACAGCTATTATGAAACCCATGATCACAAATGTGCTGCTGACGGACCTTGAATCATATAGAGGGCGAGTTACGTGATTCGACCACATGTTCAGCGGTCCCGGTACGACTAAGGGACGTAACTCCAACATCTCATTGCGGCGCCTTGGACACACATCGATAATGATAGAATTTGACACTTACTTGGCTCATAGTAGTCGTAGACTCTGACAGGAACGGGCTGTGACTTGGCTACAAGACCTGTTCTCTGGAGGGTGACGGACAGACACACTGGGGTGGTCCCGATCTGTGACATTAGCAGAGTCGAGTTAGTAACACAAACAGTAGAATCTTGTCATAAAGTTTTGTTCCAATAAGGCCAATGTGCACAATACCATTGTAGCGCTGAATATTTTAAAATTATTTTAAGCTGGACTGTAATTATTGAGGGTGAGGTGGGTCGAACTGAGGCTTAACATCGCGTTCAAGATTGTTGCACGTGTGCGTATGTGCGTGTGTGTGTGTGTGTGTCTGATTGTACTAGTCAGGAAAAATACCGATTTTATAGTGCCAGCCCACTGATATACCACGCCGCAGTTGACAAGAATACTCCACTCAGACACAGTATACTAATGCCGAGGGCCAGGTGGGGTAACAACAAGTACCATCTTTTAAGGCCTTTTTGTACGACTGGGTCGGGGATCGAAACCACGACCTTCCGCTCTCCGGGCAGGCGCTCTGTCTACTGGACCACGGAGGCAGTTATAACTAATAAGGAAGTTCACTGACATGCCGACCGATATTTATTTGGTTGGTTGGCTGGTTTGTTGTTAAACGCCGCACTCAGAAATAAATATTCCAGCCATATGACGGCGGTCTGTAAATAATCGAGTCTGGACCAGACAATCCAGTGATTGATATCATGAGCATCGCTCCACGCAATCTTTATTTGGAGAGACTAAAGCATAGGTTTTACGAAATACGTTCATTTTGGGCAAGATTTGAATTATACAAATAATGTAATCTTTGATGTGAAACATATTAAAGAGCCGGTATATAAACATATGAAAATAAATTTACAGTGTTTATGAATACATTTAATTAAATAAAATGAATCCAGTACCATGGATTAAGTCAACGAGAAGGGATGGTGACGGATAATATCTCACCTCATCAAAATACAGAACCACCTTTTTGTTGGGAGTCTCGACCCTCTTGAGGGTCTTCAGTTTGGTGAGTGTTTCAAGGTCGGCATCAAAGCCGGAGGGAACTCCGAGTTCCTGAATTGCCATGCCACTTGCGCCGGTCGACAACCATCTGAGGAGGCAACGTGGTACTGATGTGTAATAGTCCTTTATTACCGTTATGTATTTTTTATGCATTATTAAACGAATGGAGTAAACCATTTATAAATCATTCTCATACTTATCATATTTATATGAATCGAAATTAAACTTGTTCATTTCGACCATTGAATGTTCGGAACCTAAAATTATACCAAATACATAGCCTTCGCAAACACATGTCAAAAAGATTGATGTGAATGGGTTGCGGGAAACATGGTTCCAATATTTGAAGATGAGCAAGTCGTTAACCCAAGCTGATCTTCTTGGGAGTTGGATTTAAAGACACAACAAACATACGTTCATCTTTGGTACCCGACTTGCTCCTGATTAGATTTTTCTCCAGAAGGAGGAATATCATCCTTTTTAACTCATTATAGCCAACCTTCTGTATTTCATTATGTCCGATGACCAAACCTTGCAGTTGTATTGAAGCGAAAAGGAGAGTTGTAGCATTTGAAACAGATGATGAATTAAAACAATTATATACTATTTCAATGTTTTCCATCAGTATGCAATTGCACATTGTAAAGGTGTGTAGGTGAGGTGAAATGTGTTTTTACTTCACGTCGAGTTTATGTAAACAGCGATGTGCATGCACGTGTGTGTGTGTGTGTGCGTGCGTGCGTGCGAGTGTGTGTGTGTGCGTGCGTGTGTGCGTGCGTGCGTGCGTGCGTGTGTGTGTGTGTGTGTGTGTGTGTGTGTGTGTGATTGTGCGTGTGTGTGCGTGTGTGAGTGTATGACAAGTAGATCTATGTTGGTGTGGCAACTCGAAGTGGGATAAAGCGTATGATGTAAGTCGTCAAGAAAACACTATGACGTCGTGATAGATCAATGCCAATAGATCTCCACTGGATGATCCTCCACTGGACTAACACATGTCACTGTGCAATAAAGGTTTGTAAAACAGACTGATACAAACAGGGTGTATCTCATTATCAACGGTCGTCCATGTTATTGTTGCCGCTACTGATCATGGCAATTGTTGGCAATGTTCAGCTTCTGAAAATGCTTTACTCCTAATCAGTTGCCGAAAGACTTCAACGTGATGTCTAAGGGTACATATGTGTTATGTCTGACGGTAGTAAGTGTGATGGCTGCCCCCACCCTCACCTGGTGCAGGTCTGGACGGTGATGGAGTTGATGTCCTCACTCAGAAGCGTGACGGTCACATCAAACGTTGGCTCCTCCACCTCAGCCTCAACGTTGAAAAACACGGCGACCTGAACGGCATTTAAAGAAATATACTTTCACCACATCTTAATACACTATCAGCGTTAACTTAACACCCAACTTATATATGTACAGGTAACTCAACATTTATATCAAATGCCATCATAAAAAAGAATAGTGTTATCAGTATAGAGTAAACTGTCTCAAACACAAATTGAACATGATCTCATTTCGAAATAGCATGTTTGCATATAACCATGATGACAATGTTTGCAGTTTAGTAACACAGGTGCGTCGTCGTACCTGCACACTAATAATCATAGTTAATGCGCCTTTTTGCGATGGGTCTGAAGTGGAAAAGGTTCGCTCGCCACACCGAAGACCCGGGTTCCTTTTCTGACATGGAAGGGCGGTCGGGTAGCCTAGTGGTTAAAGCGTTCGCTCGTCACGCTGAAAACCCGGGTTCGATTCCTGACACTGGTACAATGTGTGAAGCCCATTTCTGGTGTCCCCCGCCGTGATATTGCTGGAATATTGCTAAAAGCGGCGTAAAACCATACTCACTCACTCACTCTGACATGGGTACAACTCGTAAATCCCATTTTCAAGTGTTCCCCCGCCGTGGTATTGCTGGAATATTGCTAGAGCGGCGTAAAACTCTACTCACTCAATGTTGCATGCTACTAGTATGCGTATGATGCCACCGACCTCAACAAGAGCGATGCCGGACCCTGTAGCCTGTACATTGACGCTGCTCGGGATGGATGGAAGCTGCAGGTAAAAACGGGTACGAAATCGTACATATGTAATATATAAAGTATAACATACAATGAAAAGCAGTTAGTCCAGGGATGCTGTAGGGAGCATTAGTACTTAACAATAGGTACTGCCCATGATTTGGTAAGTTCAATTTGTAGATCCGGGCCAGTTAACTTGGAAGGGATATGGATTAACGAGATTAAATTATATGAACATTAAAAATATTTTAGGAAACTCAAGAGTGGATATGGATTAACGAGATAAAACTTTATGTACATTAAAAATATTTTAGGAAACTCAAGGGTGGATATGGATTAACGAGATTAAACTTTATGTACATTAAAAATATTTTAGGAAACTCAAGAGTGGCCGAACTAGTCAAGAACTGAACATTTCATACCCGGATAAATGGGCGAATATTTATGCACATTTTTGAATATGTGCGAGTTCAGTATTGACATGGTAGAGCGTGTGATCAGTGTGCAGCTGAAAGAAGGGTATTGGTGAGTACTCACCTCGACACTCTGGAGCACGAGCGCGTTGTTCTGGTTGACGGAGAATTGGTGTCTGAAGCTGCCACTGCTCACTGTCACCTGGATGTCGAAGTTGTTGGAGTACGCCATCTTGGCGAACTCAGACAGAGCCTGCAAGGCCAACACCGTGTCCTGGAAGAATATGACAGAGCCCCATACCAGTGTGAAGAAGAAGACTCAAGAAGAGTTTATTGCACTCAACACGATCAACAGTCACATCCATTTTAATACACGCACGCACGCACAAGGACCTCACCAATGATGCTTTGGCTTATAGACAATTTCTCTAACAGGTATACTGTTATATCTAATGCGTTTGAGATATTCTAAAATGAAATCAACGACGCGGGCCTACCGCGCTTTGTGTACTTTAAGACAAGAGTTCAAGAGAAGGCGAAGTGGGTCTTGATTGTAATAAGAACCTGTGTTTTTTCCTAACAATGTAGATATAACACTAACTTGGGTGGAGGAAAATCCGCCGTGGGGATTACGCTGTGACGCCAACCACTTCATGATGTTAAGACCGCCGCTGAAATCGTTTTTCTCGCCGAAGATCAGCAGAGCGTATGCCGTCATCTCGATGTCGATGGCCTTCTTGGTTGATGGTGGTCTCCAGTATTTGGTGGTGGACTGTGTTGTCTTGACCTCAGGACGGTGCCAGTACTTGAATCCATCTGGAAACGTAGTTAACCAACACATTAACTTCAAAAAGAAAATGTAAGGCATGAGCATGTCCGTGACCAACGATGAACTGTTTACGAGATACGTGTATACCTTTTCGATTACGGTAAGAAAATCAGTTTGTATCAAAGATTTGCTAATGTGCAAAAATTAGACAACCGCATCCTTCAAACCTAAATAAGCCTTATGATCTCCTTTCAAAATGTCCTTTTACTCATTCTTTTAAATTCTGCAGATCCGTTTGGCCCAAAACGGTCTCATTGTACCGTGGCCTTGGTGGACATAGTTGAATATGAGTTTAAGTTATACAGAAGTTGAAAGAACATCGATGCTACCTTTAACAATAGCATGAGAGTTTAGTGTAGCAAAGGAAGTGTCGGTCTTGGTGCTGCCGGCAAGCTGTAGGGCATAGGTGATGATGGCCAGTGAGTAGTCATCTGCTGGAGTCTCATTCTCAAGGAACTGAAGAGCCTTGGTCGTGGCTGTGCGTATCCGCTGTTGGACATTCTGTGCAAATTACAAGAAGATGTAGACAGCCTGAATTCAAGAGACGCCACAAAGGAAGTATTATTGTGCAATAATGAGTGCATGAAATAAAATAACATGCTCAACTGAACATGTAGAGCCAGGGGTTGTGTCTATTTATTAGTGATGAAGACATGTCCCAATGTTCCTGTAGCCAGAGGTCATAGGTATACAACTATTATCTCCATATATGATATAGCTACGCGATAAGTCGTAAAGAACAATCAAGAACGGAGCGTGGTTTATTTCACGATTAAGCAGTGTTCTATCCTGACGCTATTCCTGGAAATTCGAATATACAGTCGCAATTTGATGGTTACTCGTTTATTTCTTAAATAAAGATTCACTTACCCCAACGAGGTCGTTGTTCTCGAGAAGGGCGATAAGAACATATGCCGTCAATGAAGCACCTTTGTTAGAACCTCCCTTGAGAAGAAATCACGGGCATATAATAATTAATGTCATTATTAACGTAAAACATGTTTCAAGGTATTCATATAAATGACCACAACAAACACATAAAAACGGAAAGGGGATTATTTACAGTTATATTCATAATATTGCAGGTGCATGACACGCAGCATAAAGGACAATGCCAAAAGACAGTCGCTGAGAAGTTGCAGGTCATCACGTGTGTTACTAAAGAAGTTGACTGTGTGTGATTACAAACCATATTTAAAAAAATAATATTATTGGTATTGGACCATTCAATGGGATTTGTACAATAACAGTACAAACCTAAACATATATCAATGAAACACAATAAGATGTAATACATGTTGACAAACGAAGGGTGATCAGTCTGGACTCACGGTCATGTCCTTGTGGATGACCCGGCCTGGTTCAGGGAAAGAACCATCAGCCTTCTGTCTCGCCACCATCCAGTCGATAGCTCGTGTGAGGACATCGTCGTCGATGAAGGTGTATGGTTTAGCCTGATGGAACGTCTTTATAACGAACGCTGTCAACCTGGGAGCACAAATACCGAACATAATCTAACGTGCAAACTCATGCGAGATATTATTATGGTAGAATATAAAATAATATCTATTTCATCTAATGGTGTATGTGCGTTTGAAATGTACACATTGTATTAAAAATGTGTGTCTAAGAAATTCATGTGTCTTAACAGAACGTACCACATGCTGCCAGATGGGTCACGGTCACCAAACGCACTGAAGGAGCCATCCTTGTGCTGGTAGGTCAGCTCTCTCTGGTATCCTGGAGGAGATTGGTGACATGTAAGTTCAAAGTAAACGTTGACATGCTGTTGTGAGAAGGGTTTGGTTTTGGTTTGGTTTGTTGTTTAACGCCGCACTCAGCAATATTCCAGCTATATGACGGCGGTCTGTAAATAATCGATTCTGGACCAGACAATCCAGTGATTAATATCATGAGCATCGATCCATGCAATTGGGATCGATGACATGCATCAACCAAGTCAGCGAGCCTGACCACCCGATCCCGTTAGTCGCCTTTTACGACAAGCATAGTCACCTTTTACGGCAAGCATGGGTTGCTGAAGGCCTATTCTACCCCGGAATCTTCACGGGTCTGTGAGAAGGGAGTTTATGGTATTGAATGTTTATCATTTCATCCCATCGCCCATTATTGCTGTCCATTATTCCGAAGATTTGAGGAAGAGGAAACATCAACCAGTGAATCTAGATCCCGATGCACAAGGTTTGGTCGCACTATGGCTGTCCTTATTCTACACGTGTATGACTATCACAGCGCTGAGTGGATCGGGGAACTTTCTGTTGGGAAGGGTATGGAATTCATGAGTTTAAATAGGTTCGGGCGGCACCACCGACATACCAGATTCCATGTACTTGATTGCCTTGTCTTCTATGTCTCCTGTCAGCTGTTTGGTTGCTGTCAGATAGTTGGTTACAAACACATCCGGTGCCAACCCCAGCATCGTCTGCTCACCACATCCGGTAGGCATGCGCAGAAGACTGTCTAGACCACTTACAGTTGGGCCCATCAGGTCACCTAATCGAACATGACAGGGTTATAGAGACGTTTGTCGGATAAAACAGAACAGTTGCCGCATTAAATTCTGGACATAACTGTAAGTTTGTATATATTGCCATAAAGACGGTTCAATTCATTCCATTTTATTTTCTTAAATTAACTAGCATACCAACGTGGGAACTGAATAGATACATTATAGATGTCGCATCTCTGAAATGACAATTATTTTTTATGATTACCCACTGAAGAAGACAGAATCAAATTGGCAAGCTACCACTAATCTTAGAAATTGAGTAATTCAATCGTGATTTTGTAACGCCATGATGCTTGATATACTGTGAACACCTGGATATGCAACGGTATTGTTTTATTTTATCACTGACCAATGGCGGTGATTCTAGCGGTCTGTGATCCAGAGACGACGTTCTGTGGCAGAGTGATGGGGACATTCTTGGAGAAACTGGTGGCCTGCTTCAGGTCAATCAGGACAGGAACATTGTACTCTTTGGGGGTTCCTTCGGGCTGAAGAAAGATGACATGATGAATACATGTTGGAACACACTGTACCCTGCAGGAGCTACATTAGAGAGATAACGTGGTGAATACGTATGTTATGATAGCCCTAGATATGAATGCATGCTGTTTTATCAAAACGCGATTTTTGTTCTGTAGAAAGGTTTCCTAACCTATGACACCTCAGTTGGTCATAAATGAATGTTCTTCGCTTTACACGTTTATTGTGGATAGTGTCCTATAACGGAATGTCTGACACATTACTAGGCATTATTGATATTAGACATAACACATAACACTAATGAAAGTTCGTCGTTTGAAGTAATCACATTCCATCTGACTTTTTCACACTTGATAAGTTTCATTTCAATTGTATTATCTTGAAATGTGTCTAAAAGCAAAACGTTTTTACAGTATAATAACCGCAAATGTAGCCTAACTTAGCATCGACTGTGCTTTATCGGTCTAACATAGTGAGATGACTGTGCCTTCTTGGTCTAACATAGTGAGATGATTGTGTTTTGTGGGTCTAAAACAGTGAGATGATTGTGCCTTGTTTGTCTAACATATTGTGATGATTGTGTTTTATTGGTCCAACATAGTGAAATGATTGTGCCTTATTGGTCGAACACAGTGAGAGGATTGTGTTTTATTGGTCTAACATAGTGAATGATTGTGTTTTAGGGGTCTAACATAGTGAGATGATTATGTTTTAGGGGTCTAACATAGTGAGATGATTGTGCCTTGTTGGTCTAAAATAGTGAAATGATTGTGCCTTATTGGTCCAACATAGTGAAATGATTGTGCCTTATTGGTCTTACATAGTGAGATGATTGTGCCTTATTGGTCATACACAGTAAATGATTGTGTTTTGTGGGTCTAACATAGTGAAATGATTGTGTTTTATGGGTTTAACATAGTGAGATTATTATGTTTTAGGGGTCTAACATAGTGAGATGATTGTGCCTTGTTGGTCTAACATAGTGAAATGATTGTGCCATATTGGTCTAACATAGTGAGACGATTGTGCCTCATTGGTCAAACATAGTGAGATGATTGTGCCTTATTGGTCTAACATAGTGAAATGATTGTGCCTCATTGGTCAAACATAGTGAGATAATTGCGTTTTACGGGTCAAACATCGTGAGATGTTTTAGGGTCTAACATAGTGAGATGATTGTGTTTTATGGGGATGACATAAAAATGGATAATGAAGTACCTCGACCAGAAGCTGTCTCTTGACGGCGTCAGCAGCGAGGGTGGATCGAGCGGAGACGGTCAGGTCGATCTTACCCAGTGTGGCGGGGACAATGGGGAAATATACAGAGGTGGCGCCACCTGCCTTCACCTGGAATATCGGAGATTATACACACACGTTTAGTAAAAAAAACACCGACAAAGTCAAGATCATATTGCGAAGTCCAAGATCAGATTGCAGTAGAAACAGTGGTAATTGAAGTGCCATTAAAAAAGACAAATATTTACTGGCGACGCAACAAAAACATATCACGATTATCAGTGAAGCAGGGTACTCACATAAACAGTCTGCGTTTGGTCCTTGGATTCTGTTTGTTCCCGACCGTTAGCATCAATAACAACATTCAGGTAGTCCTTGGATTGAGGGATGGACACAACAGCCTGTAAGGAGGTCAAGGTATTTTAGTGTCAGTGAGGAGGTTAAACTCCACAGTTCTCTATTTCTACAGCTCATATCGCGGCATATCAACTTAATTGGGAAGAAGGTCGGATGCCCGACAGGTCTTAGGCGTTTGTTACTTTCGTTAACACACGGACAAGGATGAGGAGAAATTAAGGATCGTAATAAGGCCGAGTCTGGGATTCGAACCCACGGTCTAGGATCCTGGCAGAGTATTGTGGCGCTTTAGACAACAGGTCCCTGGGAATGCGTACCTGTAGCCGTTTCAGAACCACATAATACAATTTATACACCTCCTAACATTTCCATTATTTTTATCAGAAACGCCAATGCGGAAGAACAACCCATGTGTTTATCAACCCAACAGGATTTGGTTGTAAAGAAATTTATGCAAGTACGTTTCAGAGGTAGTCACAGGGTGACGTAACATTGTTAATGACATTGAATGTATAATAATAAAGACTAATCAACACTGTTTTAAAGGAAAAGACAAAGAATACTGATCGCATATCGATATGCTCAGTATGTATTCAAAATGTTTTCATTTCATATTGAATTTATACATTTCTCTCGAATGTCTCCGGTCCGAATTAATTTAACAAGAATCTACATGGCCACCATGAATGGCGAGAGATGCCAATCATTGATAACATACAAACAAAGAATCTTTTTATTAGGTGAAATTGGGTTAAACGTCGCATCCAAGATTATTGCACTTATATAGCGACGTGCATGTACGTGTGTGTGTTTGAATGGCTGCTTGTACTAGTCCGGACTGATGCCGATTTATAGTGCAAGCTCACTGAGATACCATGCCGCAGTTGAACATGAATACCCCACTCAGACACAGTATACTAACTCCGAGCCGACCCGTCCTTGTTTTAGTCCCTTAATGCCGAGCGCCAGACAGGGTAACAACAAGTACAATCTTTTAACGTCTTTTGGTATGACGCGCCCGGGGATCAAACCCCGGACCTTCCGCTCTCCGGGCGGACGCTCTACCACAAGACCACGGAGGCGGTCTTTTAATGGAAAAGACAAAGATTACTGATCGCAGATCGATATGCTCAGTATGTATTCAAAATGTTTAATTTCATATTGAATTTATACATCGACGTCCTGGGTGAGATAGTTGAAGACGATGGCCTTGACTGGCCTAACACTGGACGCAGCAACTAAAACTAAACATGTCCTCTCTATTACTCACGTCGACGTCCTGGGTGAGGTAGTTGAAGACGATGGCCTGGAGAGCCAGTTGTTCTCCTCGCGTCACGGAGTAGGGCAGGTTGAGGCTCACGAAGAAGGGGCGAAACACTCGGATCTGAACACAGACAACACGTGTGGGCATGTGAAGAGTTTATATGCTTATTAAACGGTTCTCTCCATCCAGGGGATCTTGACAGATTATATCGTATATATAGCAAGCTTTATTTATTTACATCAATCGTTTTTCCATGATAATAATGGAATCTGCCTTCGGAGAAGCCTTTCTTTAGCATTCGCTTGTCATGCTGAAGACACAGGTCGATACCCCCGGGCACAAACTCAGATGTAGTGGTATTGACAGAAAGCGGCTTAACGCTGCGATAATCGTATTGGAGGTATGTTGTTTGCCTCTAGATCTGGGCCCCGTTCCACAAAGCCATCTTACCACTAAGGTGATCGTAAGTCCCATACTCTAACATAGGTTTACGATCATCATAGCGCTAAGATCGCTTTGAGGAACGGGGCCCTGGCCCATTAAATTACGAGTTAACCGCAGTAGCATCGTGTCGATACAGTGCTTTATTGAATAAGGTGAATTTACACTAAGTCAGTTTCAACAACATCTGTTATTTGTTCATAAACTGGATACATATAGGCAGTACAGTGGTTGGTGGAGTTTCATGTCTGAGCAGAATCGTTAGATCTGATGGTTCTCTACCCAGTGTTAATTAACGCCACTCAACAATCACTGTCCACAAAATGACCCCTTTTCGTTCGGCCGTACTCTGTTCGATATTTTCCCCGTGGAGATTCAAAGTAACGAAAGATACGGTTTCATATATCTACATTAAATATATAATATTTGTTTTGCAGTCCAAATATACGAACAAAACGACTTAAAGTTCAGCTCTGGGACAATAATCCACAGATCTGATCTTCCTCAGAGATCCTTTGAATAACTGATTAATACCATACCTTAGCTGAGGTTGGTGCAATTCCAAGGCCACTCTGAGCGTTGACGGCGAAGGCGCTGGCCACCCAAGACGTGATGGTGTCTGGCACTATTGTTGAGATGACGGCTTTGCCATCGGTACTGTAGTATTCAAATGATGTAACAACTGATTATATGGGCAGCTGATTACACGAACTGAATATTATTGACCTACACATTAAAATATAACGTCCATCATTATTAACATACAAATTAATGCAGATTATATGACATATAACTTCAACTCAAGAGGACAATCAGTCTCCTCTAGATTATCCGCCGAAACAGATTCCACTAGGTGTGGAAGGCAAAATAGTGATAAATAAACGTATTTACTGGACTTAAAACGTAGTAGAAAATATAACTAACTACAACGATATATGTGCGTACGCTTACAAAAATATATTCATGGTATCATATAAAGAACAGTTTAAATCAAACACTAAAAGCATTGCGCTAAGCAGCAGAGATAAGGTTATAAGCAGGTTAACACTGGAACATGCACAAAACATGAACAAAACATGCACAAAACAACACGCCTTGGTAAGAAGGTTTACGGTACGCAGAGTGGAAAAGTGAAAGGTTCCGTAAAAAAAGTTCAAAGACGCAACTTCCAAAATACTGTGGTAATGCCTGTCACATAAAATACATGGCATTTGCAGTGGGATCCCCCATCTTAAAGAACCAGCTGCCAATGGACATTCACTCAAAGGACCATAAGCATTTCAACGCCGAGTATGCAATTCCAGTGCAGCATTTTGGTATGCAATTCTGTAGCCCTCTGTTGAAATACTTGTGATCCAATAAAAAAAAAATCCAAATGAGTCCTCTCAGTATAATTATGATCCAATTAAAAACCATCTAACTGAATCTTGTTAGTAATTGTTTGGTGAGCCGAAACATTTCAATGCACCAGGCTTTCAGATTGCCATAGCCAACATCATATCATCATCTAGTGGTAGTATTATATGATGACGACACTGTCTTGGGTGTTCTAGTTTTTGTTTGGAAGAGGCAGAAGATGCATTAGTGACAGTGTATATCCCTGCCGTCGATTATGCGCGCTAAGCCTATGGCCAACATACTAGTAAGGCAGTACCCTGAGCTAGTATTACTCCAAAGCCACGTCTCGGGAAAAACGTTTCTAACTCTTTCAACCTCCTGCAGGTTTGGTTTAGTATTGGTAACTGTTCCTGTTGCAACATGGGCAGTGACCACATTTGGAAAGATATGTGGAATACCACCCATCAGGAAGCCACCATGGAATCTGGGATGATCTAAATAAAACAAAGTTGCTTTGTAGTTAATAAACTCTAACATGCAGCTGTTGCCTAATCTCCAAGAGGGACACTACTATGGCATAATCTTTCAATATTGGTTATGATGTCTATCACATCAGTTACCATTTCCTGTATTTCCTCGTTTATAACAATGGACAAAAAGAATGGTACTAAGACGAATTCAAGATATTGGTTTACATAATGGCATAATACTAGCTAAGTTTCCCATCTTATATTTTGTATTATCCGTCAATAGCTAAGTTACTCACCATTATGAACGATCACAGAGAATCATTTTCTAAGTTGCACAGTATTGTTTGACAAATACACATTCCGAGTAATTCATGTCCTTGAACAAAATACATGCATTGGTAATTATCTATAACATACTCCCTCATACCCCATTTAAGAACTTCGTACGCATTGAAGCACCTGTTCGTCAACATATACAAATGTCTAGATTAGAATTTCTAGGTCTAGTGCTGGTTGGATATTCATTAATCGATGGAGCCGGTAAGATGGTACCCTAGTTTTAGTCGGTGACAGAAGATGAAATATACCTTCACACTGACAATCTGACGGCTTGGTAAACGCTGGACCATGCTTAGATGGTATGCAAATGGTCAGTTTCACAGAGTGAAACAGAGAGTGGAGATGGGATTTCACTTTAACAATTTACGACACCGGCTGTGCTATAGCCATATTGCTGGAAATTCTGTCCTGAAAGGTTCCATTTCTGTGAGAAACCCCATGTCCGAAATTACTGAATATATTCCAAGCCAGCTCCTCCATAGCCACTATCAACAGAATTAGTGTCTGGAGAGCATGAAGGAAACATGGAATGGATGTGCATCAGCAACTGAAACATGGCAAGGACACAGTGGTATATGTAATTACCAAGAGGGGTGTGCAGGAGCATATCCTTGTGTTGCGCTTCAGATGTCTATCAGTAAGATGAGCCACGATTTCTTGTGCAAACTCATATATCATCTTGGGTGATTCCTTTCGGCATAAGATAAATGTGACAGACAAGACATCAGTGAGAAGTGCATTGATCAGCAATAATGTGAGCGATGGACCAGACATGTTTCAGGAAATGTGCTTCGGGTGTGTTGAACATCCTTCAACGCCATAGACCCGTCCACTGCATCTTCCAGCGTGATTCGTTTGGGCACGATCTAAATACGATAGCTAGGCAAAAGAATGTTGCAGGCATGGGCTCAAGGCAGAAACGATATCAATGACAAAACACATTGATCAGATGGCTGATGATTCGAGCGAGGTACCTGACAGTCTGATTCTGCCAGAGCCAAGTTTCAGGAAATACATTTCTGATGTGTTCTACTTCCTTCAACGCCTCATTGCCGCCCACTGCATGAGGTACCGCAACTCCTGATCCCAATCCAGATCCTGTTAGGGAAGCTAAAGGCAATGGTTGTCGCATGGGGGCGAACTCACACATGATACAGGGATCTAAAAATGAATAAATCTCGGATTTTGACAACGGTGCAACAATGTTTAGCAGGGTAACACATTTAAAGTTGTACTGAACATAATCTGTACATATCTCTAGTTGACAAAGGACAAAATTACAAAACGTGTATGCGTAATCGAGATTATACAGGTCCAGTGATTTATGTTTGTTCGTTCGTTTGTTTGTTGTTTAATGCCGCAATATTCCAGCTATATTCCAGCTATATGACGGCGGACTGTAAATAATCGAGTCCAGACAATCCAGTGGTTGACATCATGAGCATCGATCCACGCAATTAGGAAGCGATGACATGCATCAACCAAGTCAGCGAGCCTGACCACCCGATCCTCTGAATTGCCTCATACGACAAGCATAGTCGCCTTTTACTTCAAGAAAGGGTTGCTGAAGACCTGTTCTACCCGTATCTGCACAGGTCGGTTTATATTCCATCATATACAAACGTACCACCGATGACAACCGAATAATAAGAGAGGCACCAGTCACGTTGTGTCATGCATGTTCGTATGTGAGATAACAGAACACACTAACCTCAGGGTAACAAGATCGAACAAATCTATATCGAAAATAGTAATTCCGATAGTTAGACACCTGAGCCCAACACCACAAATGTTGAATAACTGCTATATCTAAACATGCTCACACCAAACTACCATGCATATCTAAACCAATACATTCACGGCAGTAACATTGACGTGCCCTGTGGTGATGTCATGCAGAGCACGGGAGAGTACATATCCCAAATGTTACAACTGATCTGGTCAGTGTGGCGAGTGTACCTAGTCGATGTGTTCAACCACAGCCATGACTCTGGGAACCACTGACGGAGGTGATCCACCTCCACCAGTACTTCGCTGTTCACGCTGGTAGATCTGGTTGCCATCGGGAGAACCGTATTAGAGTACCTGTATCGGTGCCACGCTGCATGCAAGGATGTATCATTTCGACATGTAATCATGTTATAAGAATGATCAAAAGTGGTAGGAACTGAAAACTAAAAAAGAACCTTCCCAAAAGAAGTTTCTACAACCATTATATGGTAGGTATGTCATGAAATGTGTAGGTAATGGTAACGGGCGACCTCATGAAAACTAAAGGTAGGCTACCATCCTAGGAGATGGGAGCCAAACAGAAAGATTTGAAGTGTAAACCAGGACCACAGGGGTTGGGGGAGATTCTGAATTACCAAACAGTAGTACTGGTCCACATCCAGGTCTCTGGAAAGTCCGTTCTTATTCTCTCAACTTCTGCTAATTTTGATGTTGGTCTGCTGATTGAAGAGGTCTTGACCATTTCAGGTGACGCACGAGCTAACATTGCCATGGGTGCAAATGCTCTCATTCTCTTTCTGAAAGGGCGTCTCACTGGAGTATGACAAAATGTGGATATACGTTGCTTGAAGTGGAAGGAATGGTCAAGTACATACGCTTGAAGTTAGGAAAAGAATGATTATGTTGCAACACAACAGAACATCATTCCGGTCGTGGCATAATGCCAACGTCTTCATGTTCACATATGAGAGACAGACCATTCACGGTAATAAGCCATATTTTGGGCTGATAAGTCTGAAAGAGAAACTAGTGTTTTACGTGTCTAAGGTGCATTCTATTACTGACAAATGCCATTAAGGATTACTACAATTGTATTTACCATTAGACAAAAAGAAAAAGAATTATTGACTGAGTGATTATTCAAAATTTACGACTTTGTGTTAGAAGTGTTATGTAGTTTCTACTGTCAACGTTTGTGATTTATGTTTAGATGTGTGTTTGGCGCTGGGCTACAGCAGTCCCACCTACTTGTGACACTAAAACGTCAATAGTTGAAGCTTCCTTTACATCTCAAACTCTATTTAACTCCAAATAAGACCAAAGGCCTCATGTGTGCTCACATCTTTGGACAAAAACTCTCCAGCTTAGCGATTATATCTCGAGCATAGGAAAGATCAGCAGAAGTTGCGAGGAATGTAACTATTCTGTTGACAAATACCCAGTAGAAGAGTTGGTCCAAAGCCATGTTTCCGGAAAGTCACTGCGTATTTTCTCCACTTCCTTGAGTGGTGCGTGGTGTGTATCGACCGCGCCTCCTGTACCACTTACCATACCATTAACCACCCCAGGCACCACCCCTCCAGCCATGGCCATCATTGGTAGGTAAAGAGGCACTGCAGCATCAGACAGGGTTCATCATATAGTTTACCAGATAGCAAATGCCACTATGTATCTAAGAACATTTTTTTGGTTCAAGTTAAAGTCGTTGCTTGTCAATAGTTTGTATATCTGATTGTTGCATCTTCTGTTCTACTCGACTGACGTATAATGAAATGAATTGTAAATTTCAAGGGACTTGAAGACATTTGGGCTTGGATGTGTGGATGGTTGTTGGATTTGGGGATGATGGCTCTGATGTAGGGCCACAAAAGTAGCTAACAAAGTGCAAAATCGCAGTAGCTGAAGCTTTCCTAAACTCTCAAATCTTATTTACCTCTGGTTAACTTAATTACTCTTCCCCTTTTGGGATATCAGGCGTTTGTTTAAGTCTTAACAATATATATTTAAATTCCTGACCAAGTGGTTTTCCAAATTAACATATTATAATATAAATATAGTATCAAAATAATAGTGGGCAATAATGCCTACCAATAATGGTTGATGAACACAAATATAATATATTGGTGTTTGGTAAATCATTCTTGCCAATCACCGTTTGGCGGTGGGGTGGTCTAATGATTGTGGCTTTCGTTCGTCACGTCGATAACCCAGGTAAGACCTCCCTGGCTCATTTTGTAAAGTTCCTTCATGATACACGTGAGAAATGCACTGTATGTAATGCAGGTTTACGCGAATTACAAGTCAATATATTCAATACATAATATTACAATGTACATCACCTTTCTTGTCAGACAGCTCTTTTAATTCATATTTTCCGAATGGCCAAGAATTCTCCCTAAAAACAATAATTTACTAGCAGAGTCTAGTTTATCAATTCCATTCGAAAAATGAAAGAAACTTTGGGACAGACAAGCAGAATTGGCGAGAAATAAAAGGTGAGGTGGGGTGAAATTGAGTTTAACGTCGCGTCCAATATTATTGCACATATATAGCGACGTGCATGTACGTGTGTGTGTGTGTATGGCTGCTTGTACTAGTCCGGACTGATGCCGATTTATAGTGCTAGTTAACTGAGATACTGTGCCGCAGTTTAACATGAATACCCAACTCAGACACAGTATACTGACACCGAGCCGACCAGTCCTTGCTTTGGCCCGTTAATGCCGAGCGCCAGACAGGATAACAACAAGTACCATCTTTTAACGTCTTTTGGTATGACGCGGCCAGGAATTGAACTCCGGACCTTCCGCTCTACCACTAGACCACGGAAGCAGTCGGCGAGAAATATAATCACTCTGTTGATAAATGCACAGTGGAATAGCTGGTCCAGAGCCTTGTGGGATGATGCATTTGGACATGATCTAAATGTGTTGCAAGACAGACAAGATATCAATTACAAGAACACTGATCAGGAATAACGCGCTGACATGTTTCAGGAAATGTGCTTCGGATCTGTTGTACTTTCTTGGACGCCACAGGATTGGCCACTGCATCTTCTAGGGTGATTCGTTTGGACGCGAGGTAAACACGATAGCCAGGCAAAGAATGCTGCAGACATTGGTGCAGGGCAGATGAGAAGCACATTGATCAGATGAGAACAAAGTACCTGGTAGTCTGATTCTGCCAGAGCCAAGTTTCAGGAAATGCACTTCTGATGTGTTCTACCTCCTTCAACGCCCCAGTACCACCCAATACCTGAGGTATGGCAACTCCTGATCCTAAGACAGATCCTGTTTGGGGCGGCATTGGACCATGTGCCAGCATGTCACAAAAAATGCAGGGATCTAAAAACGAATGAATGTCAGATTTTGACAACGATGTTGCAATGTTGAGGAGTGAAACATATTTATATTGCTGAACATTCAAACATATATTACCTCAGTTGGATACACATATCCTTCCTGATTCATAATCCATCACACATTCAAACATGCCACCGATGGCAATTGAACGTAGTATTCCCCTGGCACATGGCAGAGAGGCAGCCGTCATGTTGTCAACAGAACCTGATTCTTATGGGAGATAACACAACACACAACCCTCATTCTGATATATTTACATCTATACCAATCACAATCAATGTTGAATAATTGCTAATACAAGGCATGCTTAGACCAAACTGCCATGAATATCTAAACCAATAAAATAACGACAGTAATACATCAACACGCTCTGTGCTGATGTCATGCAGAGCACGAGAGAGTACATATCCCAAATGTTACAACTGATCTGGTCAGTGTGGCGAGTGTAGCTAGTCGATGTGTCCAACCACACCAGGACTCTGGGAACCACTGACGGAGGTGCTCCACCTCCACCAGTACTTCGCTGTTCACACTGGTTGATCCGGTTGCCATCTCATTCTGTGGAAGCCTAAAGGCATTATCAAAACTCCAGAGTCAGTTTGAACGGCGTCTCGCTGAATGTAAGGATGGATGTTAGTATCCTTTGGACATGTAATCATGTTACAAGAACGAAAAGATTAGTAGGAACTGGAATCTGAAAAGAACCATCCCAAGAGAACAGAAGTTAGTTTCTACAACCAATATAAAGTCGGTATGTCAAGAAGTCGGTAGGTTATGTTGACGTGCCTCCTCATATAGGTTAATATCCGAGAAGGGTTAATGTGTTAGCTCTGTTCCAAACCTTGGACCACAAGTAGAATGGGTTAGGTCCGTAATAAGACATTTTGAATTACCCAATAGTGGTATTGGTCCACATCCAGGTCTCTGGAAAGTTAACTCTTGTTCTCTCAACTTCTGCTAATTTTGGTGCTGATCTGCTGATTGTAGAGCTCTTGGCCATTATAACAGGTGATAACTCAGCAGACATGGCCATAGGTGCAAAGTGTCTTCTCGCCATAAACATAGGGCGCATCACTGGAACTTTACAACATGTAGAAATACGTTACTTGAAGTGGAAGGAATGGTGAAGTATACTACTCAAAAGAAGTTTTAAGATTCTTCATATTACTATACATGTAGTTAATCTGTCATACGTCATACATCATACGTCAACCAAGTCAGCAAGCCAGACCACTTGAGTATCTGACAATACAACAAGAAATATAGCATCCAAACATCCTTTCATCATTCCTGTGTTGTCATGATGCCAGAAAATTAGAGCATTACATATAAAGACTTCTTCATTTTCACATGTGAGAAAATGTCAATTTACAGTATATTTGGGGCTGATTAGCCTAAAAACGAAAACAAGGTTTAACGTGGTTTATGTTTCGCTTTTAGGGATAAAGTTTATTATTCATTTAAATATATTCATTTAGATGAAGCCATAGCTTCATCAGCAGACACAACAAGGTTACATGACTCGGTTAGTTTGTGTCAAACACTCAGCACCATTGCAGAGCATTTATAGATGTCTTTGTGTGATTAAAAATGATACAAGTGTATGTATATTAATGATAATATTGATTTGGGATTTTGTTAGCGTTGATATTCCAGTACTGACATGTTGTCAGCAATTTTACGACACTGACAATCCTGACCAGTATAATAAAGGATATACAGAGTTGTTGACCGACAGCTTCACGCTTGTTTTGTTTGTTTTATTTGTTGTTTAACGCCGCACTCAGCAATATTCAAGCTATATGACGGCAGTCTGTAAATTATCGAGTCTGGACCAGACAATCACGAGCATCGATCCACGCAATTAGGATACGATGACATGCATCAACCAAGTCAGCGACCCTGACCACCCGATCCCGTTAGTCGCATTCTACGACAAACATAGTCGGCTTTGACGGCAAGCATGGGTTGCTGAAGACCTGTTCTATCCCGGATCTTCACGGGTCTTTTCACACATGTAGTGTTCATATGGTTATTCATAATTTAGGACTTTGTTTAATGCCAGGCTTCTTAGAAATGTTTGTCTATTGTTGCAATATGTATTCGTGATTTATGTTAAGTGGCGACTTTGGCGTATAGCTACAGCAGTCCCACACTGTAGCAAAGTGCAAAATCGTCAATAGTTGACAACTCTTTTTAACAAGAACAAAATGAGCTCACATCTTTGGACACAGACTTTCCCTTGACACTTCTTTGCCAGCTTAGAATCAATCAGCTTATCAATTATATGACGAAGAAAGGACAGATATAGATGGGACAGACAAGCAGAATTGGCGAGCAATGTAATTCCTTTGACAAATACCCAGTAGAAGAGTTGGTCCAAAGCCATGTTTCCGGGAAGTCACTGCGTATTTTCTCCACTTCCTTGAGTGGTGCGTGGTGTGTATCGACCCCGCCTCCTGTTCCTGTTCCTGTACCAGTTCCCATCCCATTAACCATACCTGCCCCCACCCCTCCAGCCATGGCCATGGGGTAGTAAAGAGGCACTGCAGCATCAGACAGGGTTCATCATACAATTGACCAGATAACATATGTCACTATGTGTATAATAACATTTGTTAGCTTGATTTGCGGTAAGGTTGTTGTCTGTCAATATCATGACTATCTAGTTGTTTTTTCTGTTCTGCTTAACTGACTTTTTATTAAATGAATTCGTGTGACTTGAAGTCATTGGAGCTAGTGTATGGTTTGTGAAGGCGTGTGTGTGTGTGTTGGTCCTGGGGGTGTCGGATTTAGTAATTGGAGTAAACATTGGCATACTTGCTTGTCGTTGATATTATCTATTGGCACAAAAACCCAACGTATAATATCAAACCCCAATAAGGTATCCAAAACGAACAATTCTGGCCAATACAAACAAAGATACAAAGATTTTTCGACTGAATGCTTCACTATGGTAGTGATCATGTGAGTATTCGTACTTTGTCTAATGTTGCCTAGAAGTTCTTGTGTTTTACTGTATATATTCGCGATTTAAGTTTGGTGGTGACTTGAGGTACTGGTAAGGAAAGCACAAAAATCGAAAATCGTTGCTTTCCTATAATCTTCAACCCAACCTGTTTACTTAATTTCTCTAACACTATCGGTATATCAAACGTTTGTTTAGGCCTAAGAATGTATCTTTATTCCTGGCGAAATGGTTTTCCAATTAAAACATATTTTCTGGTATGCGCATATTAGGCTAATATTGGCACATACATATTTCAATCACGCTGGCTTCGTCTCGTAAATTATTAAATATACTGATTTACTCTTATTCGAAATAATACCCTTTATAAAATTAAAAAATGTCAAGAATTTGAAATGTATCATGGTTGTTGATATTGCAAGAGGCAAGATAACGGTTTCCAAAGCTAACTCTAAAGTGGTCTAACCTATGTTTGGGGGGAAAGAGTTAATGAATTGTGTTAGATGCTGCTTTCAACAGTACACTGCAAACACGAAAACGTCGTTTTTTCCGTATATGGGCATTGGACGGAAAAACGACGTTATTTGGACGCTTTCTAACCATCGTTTTTCCATCGAGAATCTGACGCTTGAAAAACTCGACGTTTTTCCGTACACTTTCTAGACGCTCACCCATTAATCAATTTTAATGAATTTTTAGTCGTTTTTCCGTCCAATGTCCATATACGGAAAAAACGACTTTTTCGTGTTTGCAGTGGTATACCGGTTATTTGGTGGCGTGCTTCAGAATAACGGTCGGCAATAACACATGGACAACATGACTGATGAACACAACATATAAATTGGTGTTTGGGGAGGTATGCTATTTTCGACGGTTTCAATGATCGTGATGGCCTAATGATTAAGGCCTTCGTTCGTCACGCCAAAGATCTGTTTTCGATTCACTTGCTTGATGTGTAAGTCCCACCCCGACAAACTCTTGATAAACCAGATAAGAGTACTTAACGTGACGTCCAATACTACTCAGTCGTTTCCAGGACGAATGCCGGTTATAGTCATATTATAGTCAAAGTAATATTACATGACCAGTATTCTCAGACAGTTCTGTTTAATTCCTATTTTCCAAAGGGCCTGACATGTACTCTTTGCACGCAGGAACTTTCCCTTGCACGGAAGTTAATGAATTATATCGAGAAGAAAGAAAATATTATTTGGGAAAGACAAGCCGAATTGACGGGGAATGTAACTTGTCGGTTGACAAATACCCAGTAGAAGAGTTCGTCCAAAGCCATGTTTCTGGAAAGTAACTGCGTATTTTCTCCACTTCCTGGAGTAGTGCGTGGTATGTATCGACCCCGCCTCCTGTTCCTGCATCAAATCCCATCCCATTAATCATTCAAGGCATATGCATAAGCCCTGGAGCAGACAGGTTTCATCGCACTATTTACCATTCCGTTTAATTCAACTGATGTGTATAGAAATGAATGACAATTTCCGTGTGACTTGAAATTGGACTGGGGCGTGAAGGTGGTTGTTGGATTAAAACTTTGGCATAATATATTATTGTACACCAGTCTATAAAGGACGTGAACGTTGTCACTTTCAGTCGATCGGATGACTTAAATCACAATAAAAAAAATTCATATATGCTGCCATATTTAAGTGTATATAATGGATCTAAAATGACAGTTTACATGACGCATACATTCACTGTGTGTAAAATGATCAGTATGCAAGCATAACGTTTTGTTAAGAAATGTATAATCAATGTTATACAATGTAGTTGAGACCAACTGGGCATTAAAAGTTAAACACATTCTTTTTGTACTGGTTTTATATACAGTAATTGTCAAACTGCAATCTATAAGCAATCGATGTCTGAATTAATACTTCGTTTCAAATCGTGGCACACAATCCTATGGCAAAATTGGCACGCAATCGTACGATTAAGTTCAATTTTTTTTTTCAGTTGTTAATTTTGCATTAGAATAATAAAAAAGACTACGTAACCAGGGCCAAGTAGGTGAGGTGGCATGGGGTTTAACGTCACATCCACGATTGTTGCACTTATATAGCGACGTGCATGCGCGTGTGTGTGACTGCTTGTACTAGTCCGGACAAATTTATAGTGCAAGCCTACTGAGATACCATGCGCAGTTATGAACACCCCATCCACACACAGTTTACCGACTCCGAGCCGACCAGTCCTTGTTTATCCCTTAATGCCGATAACCAGACAGGGTAACAACAAGTACCACCTTTTAACGTATTTTGGTATGATACGGCCGGGGATCGAACAACGGACCGTCCGCTCTCCCACTAGACCATTGAGGCGGTCCCCTTCGATAAATATCATGTCGCTTTGTTCATATGATATGTACGTATATACCCCATACATGTTTTCATAATCTTCCTCACATACGTTTATTTGTTGATAAATTCAACTTGTGTATCCCGTATGCACTATTTAAAACATTTTAACAATGCGGTTGAGACTTATTTAAATTACCTATATGCATGTATTACCTATATATTGTATATTCATATTCTGTCACTGTATACTCTGTAAAATAGAAGGGGCATATAGCCTACACCATTTGAAGACAAAATTATCATTATTATTATCTCCTTAACTTGCAACTAGCGAGACAGTGAAAGAAGGGCAGGGGGTATAGCACATGCAACACATAGCTACCAGGCAATACCTCGTGGTAAGGTTTGTCCATAGCCAGGTCTCTGGGAAGTCACTTCGTATTCTTTCTACCTCTTTCATATTTTGTGTTGGCAGCCCCACCTGGTGGTGCGCCATACCGGGCATACCTCCGAACATCGATTCAAATATAGGGGGAGCTACAACGATTGAGTGAGTGAGTGAGTGAGTGTGTGGGTGGGTGGGTGAGTGCGTGCGTGAGTGAGTGAGTGAATGGGTGGGTGAGTGAGTGAGTGAGTGAGTGAGTGGGTGGGTGAGTGCGTGCGTGAGTGAGTGGGTGAGTGAGTGAGTGGGTGCGTGCGTGCGTGCGTGCGTGCGTGAGTGAGTGAGTGAGTGAGTGAGTGAGTGAGTGAGTGCGTGAGTGAGTATTAACACCGCTTTGAACAGTATTCCAGCTATATAACGGCGTCTCAGCATGAAATTATGCAGGCCTTAGACGTTTCCCACACTTGTGAAACCCACGAACACGGGTATGATCCTGACCCAGAAACAAAAATCGGGGCGAACCGGGAGTCGACCCACGACAATAGGTTTCTGGCGTTCCCAAAGGACGCAACACTGCACAGCGAATTGCGGCACCTCAGACGATGCTATAGATGATGACGTTTAACCCAATGGCTACATATTACTGGTGTCTAAAATATTTGTGTTTATCCTTTAACGTCTTGTCAATCTAATTTGTCGTATATAGTATGCTATTTTTAATAATATCCTTCGGAGAGCAATATCTGAATTATCACATGTATCTACACATTTAAATATTTTTAGGTTAATATATTAAAAAGAATTAAAATGTGTGTTATTATTTGTAAAGTGTAAACAATTTGTCTATGAAAGTCATTAAACCATGACACTGATACATATCAAAAGTAAAATATTCACTCCCTCTTCTAGCTATAGGCAAGTGTATCCACTTTCTTGTGCTTAGTACCTTTTCAGTTTATTAAAAGGCAGGGTGCCTTTAATTAAGTCTGCCTAACGGGACATAATGTTTACACTGTGTTCGGTTAAGAGAACTGTGGATCCGATGTGTGTATTTCTTCTGTGGGGAGAAGATGTAGGACGAGTTCACACGCGATACCAATCTAAGTACATATCAAATATTGAGATCATGAGAAGAAATTCTCAATGTGAACACGGATACAATGTTTTTGCGCAACTCGTCTTGTGTATTTATTTATTTATTTATTTAAAAAAAAAAATTTTTTATATTTTATTTATAGTCTGAATTTATTTTGTTTAATGCTCTAACACATCCTTTGACATAACATTATGGTCATATATATATGACTTTGATCCAATATGAGGTTATAAGGTGAATCTCGTGAGTCAGGGGGCGTGGTACACAGGTGGAAAATGCACAAGAAGCAGCTATAACTACTGTGTGTCTTTATCTAGTTACCCAGCAGTTGTGTTCATTCACAACCATGTCTCTAGGAAGTCAGTACGAACTTTCTCAACCTCTTTCAAAGTTTCAGGAGCCTGTATTCCCTTAAGGACATGTACTGATTCCAATACGGCCTTATCTATTGTGTATACTTCAATAGAAAGCCAAAATAGTTAATGGGAGTAAAAGGTTTATGTTAGCACGCCATGATGTCATGCCTAAATTACCAAAAGGGTCTTTATACAAAATATCCAAAAAACATCAATGTAGATCTTATAACTTGTTGTGATGCTGTATTTTAAGGCATGCTCAATAATGAATGTTAAGAATGCTACATAATCTTTTAGATTGAAGTCTGTTTGGTTTTTGTTTAACGCCGCATTCAGCAATATTCCAGCTATATGACGGCTGTCTGTTAATAATCGAGTTTGGACCATACAATCCAGTGATTGAAATCATGAGCATCGATCTCCGCAAATGGGATACGTTGACATGCATCAACCAAGTTAGCGAGGCTGACATCCGATCCCGTTAGTCGGACCTTACGACAAGCATGGGTTGCTGAAGATCAATTCTAACCCGGATCTTCTCTGGTAGCCAATTCGGTCGCCTCTTAAGACAGGCAATGGGGTCCTGGTGACACATTCCTCTCCAGGACCCCATGGGGAGATGGAGTAAGTGTAGGGGTGATACAAATTATGTCGACAATGTTTCAGATATTAGACCGAAAGGTTTATACTCAGGCGACGTCTCATGACGTTTCCCCAATTAACATGTTTAATTTAGAACCAAATATGTCCAACAAAATAAACGTTGAACTGTGTCAACAGACCATGTCCTGGTAAGGTAAAGATCATAGCCATGGCGATCACTCATTCAGTTTCACTGTTAGGATGCAATGCTTCTAATCTTCCCTGATCAAAGCAGTAAAGTTATGGTCAAGTCGTTTTATCCTAGCAGGCGTGAGGGCAAAACGCTAAGGTAAGACTAAGAGTCTGTCAGTTCACCAAAATAATGCATGTGGCCATGTTTTCGGGAACAAAGATTAATACAAGGGCCACACGATCATTCCCTGGTTTTAGAGTCTGTTTCAGGAAAGCACACAGTTATGACAGGCGCGTATTACGAAGGCGTTGTGTCTATATCGGCAATCACGGTCGCGGTATTGTTTAAAATTGCGGAGGATGTCATTGGGTAGAACACAACAGCCAGAGCAAATGAAGCGCAGCAGCACAACTCCAGGGGAGACAGGGATATAATGGGGTATATATTCCTTCTGTAACTACCCGCTGGTCTTGTTGGTCCACAGCCAAGTTTCAGGGAAATCAGACCGAATTTTCTCAACTTCCTTCAGAGCAGCTGTTTGATGAGCCACTCCTCCAGGGAGCGGGCCAGCCATTCCCTTCTCGAAATACCGCACCGGATCTGACGTCACCCATAACCAATTATTAATGGGAACATGCCCGGCGTAAATAGATTATATGGTTTATTGCAATTAGGGGTTTTGTGATACTTAGTGAGGGGCATCGTGGTGAGATCTCGTCTATAATTGGGGTGCCTCGGAGACACATTTGTTCAGCTACTGCATAGAACATATTCGCTGGAAGGAGGAACAAAACGGTGTTGCTGGTTTTCTGGACATCCAGCTTGTGTGTATGTGTGTGTGTGTGTGTGTGTGTGTGTCTTTTGTTAATGTTTTATTCGGAATCGAAACGACGACATTTCTGTTATTGATGGATAAGTGATGTGGTGATTCCGTCGATTAGATGATAATTAACTTTATTTGGCATTAAGATGAATAACGGTTTTGTATTGAATGTTGTTTTATATATGTTTGTTATTTTTATATATGTTTGTTATATGACATGTTTTTATATATAATTTTTTTAACTTACAGTAGGGCTTGACGTATTTGTACACAAGAGCATCAGTCATCACAGCCACCCCTGAGTTCTGGAATAAAATATGTATATTTCTAGTCATGGTAATATTGTTTTGTAGCTTCGAAACACGTAGAGAACGCACAGTATAGACTGAGCCTTTTAGTCATTGTAATATTTAACTGCCTCAATAACCGGAAAATGTGTGAGACAAGAAAATCCCGACTTCTATGTACAGCTACGTATAGAGTAAATGCATCAATATAACAATTCACTTTTTCTACCAGTACAGATAAACACAATTAAGAAATACCAATGGAAAACGTATCCATTGAAGTCAACTACGCTAGAACTCAGGCAATGTTTAAAGTCAATGTTCTCAAATGTGTTTATCAAACGCAGTCAACCTCGGAGTAATACTGATTATACTTAAAATAATATATATATTTTTGACGAGAGGAACGAAGAAAAGGAAAACAACATTCCCTTCCGATTTGTGTTCGCGTGAAAAGCGACAGCTAACAGCCTGTGGTGTTGCCTAACGGTTACATACCTGGAAGATCTGGTTGGCGTCACTTCCGCCATAGTAGGTGGGGAATCCCCACCAGCCTCCCCAGGGTAGGACCATCCTCTTCCGGCGAGCAACAGCACCCAGAGGAATGGGGCCTCCAAATCCTCCTCCACCTACACTCTTGATAGTGTCGTATGACTTCAGTTCACTGATAACCTGTGATCAAACGGATCATAAAAATAGTGCTTCAAGATGAAATGTGTCAGTGGTTAGACTGTAGAATTTGCTTTTTTGTGCCGGGTAACACTTGGCCACACAGCGAACAACCTGGGAATGTGTGAATCAACTCAAAGCCTAATATCACCTTGACCTACCTTGTACTGTGAGAGTCATGTCGCCACTAGAAAAACGTGGCTATGCCTTGTCCTTCTGATATTGTCTACGTCATGTTAGCAATAACCCCTGTGTTCCCTTGACCTACCCCAGACTGTGTGTGTCATGTCGGCATCAGACATTGTAGGACCTTGACCTATCCCAGACCGTGTCATGTCGGCATCAGACATTGTAGGACCTAGACCTATCTCAGACAGTGTCGTGTCGTCACCAGACTTTATAGGACCTTGACCTACCTCAGACTGCGTGATGTCATTTCCGGACTTGAGGAGGAGGACGCTCTGGTCTACGGCCAGGAGGTTGACCAGGGACTGGGGGTCAGCGGTGACCTGTACATTGACACTGTCACCAGGCTGGGCAGTTGTCTTGTCCATAGAGATAGACACCTGGAGTCAAAAATACAACTGAGTGACGCTGAGTGGCCATAGTCAGGCTGAAAGTAATAGTAATGACATCTACAGCTCTTTTACACTGTAAGGGACCGATCATTTGATATTGGGGGAGGTGGGGGCTTGGATTTTATCGAAAAAAGCAAATATGCTTCAGTCCATGGATTAAATTGTCTGCCACAAAAGTGCCATTGTTGCAAGGTGTTTTTCCTAAAACCATATTCAGGCTCATAATTTTAATTAAAAAATATTTGGTTTTGCAGAAGTATGATCAGTCCCAAAGTAGCCTTATCCCGATAAACTCATAATATTCAACTTAATATCGGACTATTGCAGTGCTTACCTTGTTCTCAAACGCGCCATCCACATCGAAGCTGACGCTGTCGGTGACAATCTCTCCATCTTTCCTGACGTAATACACAATGATCCGGGCATTAGGCGCCATCTTGGATGTAACCGGGATGGAAAATGATGCGAGGTTTGCTTTGTCGATGTAGCCAGTGGCCACGATGGAACCACGAGACATTACCTGGAATGAATATCAGGTAAAGTTAGCATCTGGACAAGAGGAGCAGGCACGTATGACCAACATGAACGCTTCAATCTCACTTTCTGTTTTAATCTGAGATACTAAAGTATCTATTTGTGTTGTACACAACCTACCTGGTAGAACAGCTCACTGATGGATTCGGTGACCTTGACGTCGAAATTCACATTGCTTCCGGCCTGTAAAACACAAACAAATTCTGTCATTACGATTCATTCAAATATCATTTGACGTCTACTTTTGTTTTCGACGCAATCTGCCACGTTCCTACATTGCGCCCCCCGACACCTCTATAAAAGTACATACGTCTGTGAACTCACATAAAATATAAACGCCGACCAAATTAGTGGTGAGACTAACATGAATGGATCCCATGATTGCCGTAAAAGGTGACTATGCTTGTCGTAAGAGGCGATTAACGGGATCGGGTGGTCAGGTTCGCTGCATGTATGTCATCGTATTCTAATTGCGTGGATCGTTGTTCGAAATATCAATCACTGGATTGTCAGGTCCAGACTGGATTATTTACAGTCCGCCGTCATATATATATTGCTGATCATGGCGTTAAGCAACAAACAAACAAAACATTCACAGAGACCTGAGATACTTACTGAAAGTTGTTGCGATTTCAGGAGCAGCTGGATGTAGTTGTCACTCGGTGAGTAGCTCTTCTCGATGGACTTGCTGGAGGAAACCTTGCCATACTTTACCTACAACCAAGACCATAGATATGTCTTTGTCGGACGAATTCTTGAAGGAGAACTATTACAAATTATATCGAAAGGAAAAGTGTGATTGAATACGCGGTTTTTGTATTTTTCATTTAGAATCATTTTCTGATGGACAACCAATATGAATCTTAATATCATTAAAATATTTTCTACTCCGATTTGATACCCCTCTGCCTTAAGATCTGACATAGGGGGTCACGTCGGGAGATCTTTCAAATAAACTTTCATTCTAGGTACTAACGAAGCATTCGGATCAGTATATGTGCTTTTTGTATCTCGAAAATGAGCGTAAAAGGGCAGTTCCAAATTGACAAAAAGAAGGTTGTTTTTGTTCTGAGGGTTTTCATTTGTTCCGAGCTTTTGGAAAATAGAGACAATGGGTGGTAAATCAACTTACCAAGCAGAAACTGCGACTGACAACATGTAGTCAAACGGTGACAAGATACGAATTAGAGCAGCCGTATCGATTTAGAAAGCTGAGTGATGAGATCCTTTGTTTGAATTGGGCGGTCAATAAAGGTGTATTTAATGTGATTTTCTGCTTTCTACGGCTTGGCATATCTTGATGGAAAGAATCGGGGCAAATATATGATTATAATGGCATTGAACTTGTCTGTAGCTGCATGTTACTGTAACCTGGGTGGCACAGGTGGCCCAGTCGTCTAAGGCGCCGCGATTCGCTGTGCAGAGTTGCGTTCCTTGGGCACGCCAGAAACCTATGATTGTGGGTTCGAATCCCAGTTCGCCCCGATTATGTTTCTAGGTTTGTCAGCACCATAGCCGTGCTCGTGGGTTTCACCGAAGTGGTAAACGTCTGAGACCTGCATCACTTCGGGCTTTCCTCCCAAATTAAGCTGACACGCCGCGATATAACTGGAATACTGTTAAACCCAACTCACTCTCTCACTCTCACTCACTACCGTAACCTGACAACACGCTACTGCATCGCCTCTAGGTCTGGTTAACTACATACTGGTTGTACTTACTGTAAGACTGACGCTGCTAGCATTGGCGGGGATGTGGACTTCAATGGGCACAAGCCCTGTGTCTGGGACTGAGAAAGTTTGGTCCGGGATGGTGTAGGAAGTCGTTCTGGGGTAGTAGAAGGCGGGAGTGGTCGTCTGTTTGATCTGACTGGTCACTCTTGTGCTCACGGTCACCCGCTGGGTGCTTGTCTGGACTGGGCGACCGTCTTGTTGCTGGACTTGCAGCTGCGGAAACACAACGATGATGACCAATGAATGTAATTATGACTCAGTGTCAGCAACCCTTTCAGAACATAATATACGTCATAAGTGAAGAAGTGACATTTGGAAAGGGACATCTTACAAATCAACAGCAGCTTCCATAAAATCAGTTAATTTAAGAAAAGATCATTGTGTTAATCATTTAGTTTTTTTACGTGACAATTTAACAGTATAACTTCTTTAAGTGGCATTTAGAAGTTGGTGTGATGAAGTAAGACAAGTTCTATGGATGAACAACTTCTTTATTACAATTAGTTGGACGTTTCGGTGTTTCGGTGTTGTTTAGCACTATCCATCACTTGCTTGATAAAGGTGTTAGGATCTACACCGAAACGTCGCACTAATTGTAATAAAGAAGTTGTTCATCCATAGAACTAGTCTTACTTAATTTAACAGTAGTTTTGTTCTGTGAAGCGGACTGTTTCAACTCACATAGGCGATGTATTTGAGACCCGGCTTGAAAGTCTTGGGGTCCGACGGGGCGAAGGACAGTTTGGTTGCGTACTGGTAGATCTTGACCGTGCTGGATCCATTCAGTGTTATACCAGTCAAGCCCTCCGTCACATTGGCGGTCACCTCGATCTTTTGGTTATTCAGGCCATTAGGGAACACCTTCTTCATGTCAGCAAGGGATAGCGTCACCTTGCTCTCGCCATCAATCTGGAAAAATGCATCACATGTCGATATAGTAGCGATAAAAAGGGAAGGAAGCAAATAGCCAAGGATTCAACCCGAAACACTATTTGCTACAGCTGCAGCTACTACATATGTCCCTACTACACCTACAATACCTCTGTCATTTACTGTTCCAACTACATCAACGACTTAAAACACGTTGAAGACTTCTACGACCAATACGCATGTACTACTACTACGACCAATACGCATGGACTACGACATGGACCAATACGCATGTATTACTACATGGACCAATACGCATGTACTATTACTAAGACCAATACGTATATACCAATCCTTAGACAATACGCATGCATTACTACAACGACCAATACGCATGTACCATTTCTAAAACCAATACGCATGTACTACTTCTACTACGACCAAAACCCTGTACCACTACAACGACCAATACGCATGCGCCATTCATGCGACCAACACGCATGTACTACTATTACGAGCAACACACATGTGCTACTATTACGAGCAACACACATGTGCTACTATTACGAGCAACACACATGTGCTACTACTACGACCAATACGCATATGCTATTACTGCGACCAACACACATGTACTACTATTACGAGCAACACACATGTGCTACTATTACGAGCAACACACATGTGCTACTATTACAAGCAACACACATGTGCTACTACTACAACGCCCAACACGCATGTACTTCTTATACGATCAATACGCATATACTAGTACTACGACCAATATATGCATGTACTGCTACTACGACCACAGATCATGTACTACTACTACTACTACTACTACTACTACTACCACTACTACGGACAATACGCATGTACTACTACTACGACAATACGCATCTACTAGTACGACCAATACACTTAAACTACTTCTGAATTTACTTCTTCGACGTGTACTGGGAGGAGAATGAATACTACTACGAATACGAATACTCCGGCAACAACGACCACTTCTAATTCTACTACAGCAACAACTACTATGAAGGCTACGACTTCATCTACGTGGACTACGTCTACAACTACGACGACTACCTCTATAACTGAGGCCGTTGCTACTACTGCTACTACTGCTACTGCAACTGTTCATATTATTGTTGCTATCACTACTAATTGCCACTACCATGTACATAAGTCGACCCGTGAAGATCTGGGGTACAATAGGTCTTCAGCAACCTATGCTTTCCCTAAAAGGCGACTATGCTTGTCGTAAGAAGCAACTAACGGGTTCGGGTAGTCAGGCTCGCTGACTTGGCTGATTCATGTCATCGTATCCCAATTGCTTGGATCGATGCTCATGATATCAGTCACTTGATTGTCTGGTCCAGACTCGATTACTTACAGACCGCCGTCATATAGATATATTGCTGAGTGTGGCGTTAAACAACAAACGAACAAACATAAGTAACTCACAGCCATTGTCTTCGTGATCATGGGCTCCGCTCCGTGGTAGTTCCAGGGCCGGTAGTATCGCTCCAACTTGGCCTCCAAGTTGATCGTTCCCTTTACCGGCTTGCCATAGGTGTACCTGGATAAGAAGCCATCAGTGATGAGATAACGAAACACTGGTCAACCTGTTTTACAGAGGGTAATTTTGACGGAAAACAGGCAGGGAAACATTCTCCCGAAAGTAACCCCATTTTGTGTTCCGGGGCAGAACATGTGCCTAGTTTGTGTTTAACGCCACACTCATCAATATTATATATCATGAGCTGCGACCTACACGGTTGGTTGGTTTGGTTGGTGTTTTACGCCGCACTCAGCAATATTCCAGCTATATGACGGCGGTCTGTAAATAATCGAGTCTGGACCAGACAATCCAGTGATTGATATCATGAGCATCGATCCACGCAATTGGGATCGATGACATGCTTCAACCAAGTCAGCGAGCCTGACCACCCGAGCGACCCACACCGTCGGGATATGTTAATTCGCCATCAACCAAGTTACCGAGCCTGACCATCTGATCCGATTACTTTTTAAGATCAGCATAGGTTGCTAGTGATAGATTTTGACTCGGAATCCTCCGTTTCTCAATTTATTCGCCTCTTACGACTAGAAATGGGGTGATGGGCACTTATTCTATTTCGGAGATAAAAACAATTTCGTGTTAGCCGATGTCGCGGACCTTGAAGTCGTTATGTGATGAGAACATAGCTGAATACAAAAACAGCTAAACCTCAACTCTTACCAAGATCACCTGACGTCAGTTGCATGTGAAATAAGTTCACTTGGAATACTTGTAACCCTCCAACAGTACAATGGAAAGACACTCTTGACTTACTTGGCTTTGACTGTGGCAGTGATGTGGTCGTCAGACACAAGTCCATAGCTTGGTAGCTCTACTGTTACCTCGAATTTGGGCAAAACTGAAAGAACGAAAACCGTTCAGTGATTATCATGTACAATGACAGATACATTATGAGTGAGTTGTAGTCAGCTATGTTTCAGCTTCATCTTCGAATCCCGGTTCACCCCGATTATGTTTCTAGGTTTGTCAGCACAATACTCGTGCTCGTCGGTTTCACCGAGGTGGTAAACGTCTGAGGCCTGCGTCACTTCGGGCTTTCCTCCCACATTAAGCTGACACGCCATGATGTAACTGGAATACTGTTAAAAGCGGCATTAAACTCAACTCACTCACCCAAGCTTCATCAGGGGCTTGAACATGATCGAATATGGACAGGACAAACAGGTTACTGAAAGCATGAATTACGATCCACACAATCGTGGAACAATGACACAAAACTCGCCAAGACACTGTGCCCGATGAACGACGCTCAACTTTAGTCAGATTGTGATTAATTGCAAACATGCCCTTCTAATCTGATGAGTCAGTCGGGTGTCCTCGTAGTTCTGAAGCGTCCGTACGTAACGCTCGCCATCCGCGTTCAAGTAACCTCTTGAGTTTACCGTGAAACAGCTGAATATTGTTAACACGTTGTAAACCAAAACTCGTAACCTCATTCACTAAATCAGTCGGAGAAATGTTCTTGTATAAATCCTACCATATTCAGCGATGGTGAACACCTTCTCTTCTGTCACAGCCTGCAAGACATACAGATTCACAATTATCACCAAGTTACGGATTTTTCAATATAGATGTAATAAATACATTATTAATGACATATGAACGATGAATGTATGTAGGCACGTTCAGTTCTTTGGAGGTGACGTGACATAGGGTTTGAGGTCACGTCCAAGAACGGTGTGTGTGTGTGTGTGTGTGTCCGGACTGATGTCCATTTTATAGTTCTAGCCCACTGAGATACCATGCCACAGACTAACATGCATACCCCCTTCAGACACAGAAAAATGACTCCGAGCCGACCAGTCATTGTTTTAGTGCCAGGCAGGGTAACAACAAGTACCATCTTTTAAGGTCTTTTTGGTATGGCGCGGCCGGGGATCGAACCCCGGACCTTCCGCACTCCGGGTGGACGCTCTACCACTACACCACGGAGGCGACCTCAGTTCTTAGTCAGAGATAATGGGGTAAACTACTTACACCGGCTGTGACCTTGATCTTCCAGTCACCGAGTACAGGTTGGCTGGAGGTGGGGAGGTAGTTTGTGTTGACGCCGCTAGCGTCCTTCACTGCCACCCACTGCTTGATTTTGTTTGAGTTGGGATCCTGTAAACATTGAAACACATGGTGTATTTACACATGACGACGATGCAGAGACTCTGGGATATTATCACAAATTAAAATATATTGTCTACATAATTATTTGTAAATATTATTTCGATTTTTTTTTAATGTATGTCCAACATAGAATTGTGTATTGGCACATTGTCAACAATTAATGAATTGCTGTTTGCTTAATTTTAAAAGAAATAATTTGTAAAGCCGTAAGATGTTACTCACGAAGATGTCGATGTTCATGTCGCCGGTGTACAGTTTCATGTCGGGGAACATGGCAAAGGCCCGGAAATGGACTGAAATTAACGAATGCAATAATTTTAGATCCACATCGCAAAGTAATTTGGCGTCATATATGAAGAGGAAATTACCAACCAGAACCACTGTTTTCTACTCGCACCATACCCGTAAGGGTCGGTCGGGTAGCCTAGTGGTTAAAGCGTTCGCTCGTCACGCGGAAGACCCGAGTTCGATTCCCGACATGGGTACAATGTGTGAAGCCCATTTCTGGTGTCCCCCGCCGTGATATTGCTGGAATATTGCTAAAAGTGGCGTGAAACCAAACTCACTCATTCACCCATACTCGTGCTTTTTTGTTTCAATGACCTGAAACGCTGTTTATTTCTTGGCCGCGAAACCTCTGAAATACTGTTCACAATGATGGAAACCCCAAACACATTAAACCCCTAAATACCAATTCATTAATGTGCGTATGTCAACTAATGCACTCACTAGCATGATATATAAATATCATTAATCAATTGAGGTCTTACTAAACAGCGTCCGGGGAACAATCAGCAACATTTGCTGGGTGGCAACCGTTGTTGTTGTAAAGGCGTTTCTTGGGAGCAGTGCAAGTCGTGGCACCACCCTAAGTGCGAGGGGCAGTCAGATGGGGAGTTGGATATATACATAGGCACCTTCGACAGAAGGCTGACGCTTCATGATCAGCAGTTATACGTCTTATTCATCACAAAATAGTTGGACCCTCCGGACTGATGAATAGCAATGGCTCCTACCAATTCCAACTGAATCAAATGGAACTAGAAGACCCTGTGTTCCACAACTGTTCCTGATTTCGATTCTTACCATTTTAACAGGTCATGTCAGAACGACGTTTCGCGAACTTTGACCGATCAATTAAATAACCAGTTAACAAGATATCGACAGCACGGGTTTGAAACTGGCGTCTTCCATACTACGCTACAAAAAATACAAGGACAAAATTCTGGATTTACAATTTGAAGACTGGCTGTAAGAACAGGTCATTCCACATTCTGGAAGTACTTCACTCAAGCTATGCAAGTCTCTTTTGTTTCAAATGTTTATCCCACTGAAGCAAGAGACAGACGATGATATGGAGGGAATCAGTCGTACATCCCGTTACTTCATCGGAATACTCCGTGTTCACCTTTCCGAAGTTGCATGATTAGAAAAAGTATTCCGATCACTTTCCAAATCTGTTAAGCGGCGCTTTGATTGGTCGTTCTGGCGTGACCGGTAATGTGATGCTTTGTTTGTTTGTTTGTTTAACGCCGCACTCAGCTATATTCCAGCTATATGACGGCGTTCTGTATATAATCGAGTCCGGACCAGACACTCCTGTGATTGCGTAATGGGATGTCTTCAGATGATTGTTTAGCGGTAGCGAAAACCAAGATGTGATTTTAATGAGCTTGTTAAATTACTCCCGGACGTCTTATTAAACCTCGCGGACGCTCCGGGGCGCTCTCGGACGCTCCCTGACTTTTAAACAGTAGGCCCCGTAAATTATCTCTTTCGTCGACTGACCTGTTTGACCAGGCTTGTACATGGCCTTGTCCGTCTGGATGAAGATGGACATGCTCTTGTGGTTGTAGGTCAGCGTTGTCTCGTTACTGAAGGTCAAACCACCACTTCCTGTCACCTTCAGCTTGTAGCTTCCGCTTTTGAGATCTTTGGGAACCTGATCATGCAAGGAGTCAAATGTGATCCTAATTCAAAAAGTGTTTCTACAGTGAATATAGATATCCACATCAAATAATGCATTACCAAACCAAACAATAATAGTGATAGAGGTAGACACGAGCAAATGAACCAGATGAGACAGTGTTATTTAACGTCACAACCAGCAACATGATGGCCTGTACAAAATCTTTGCTTTTTTCTTGTTTAACGCCACACTCAGCAATATTCCAGCCCCATGACGGCGGTCTGTAAATAATCAAGTCTGGACCAGACAATCCAATAACTGACATTATGAGCATCGAGCAATTGGGATACGATGAGATGCATCAACCAAGTCAGCGAGCCTGACCACCCGATCCCGTTAGTCACCTCTTACGACAAGCATGGTCGCTTTTTACGGCAACCATGGGTTGCTGAAGTCCTATTCAAACCCGGATCCTATTCAAACATCAGTGAGTGAGTGAGTGGGTGGGTGAGCATGGTTTTACGCCGCTTTTAGCAATATTCCAGCAATATCACAGCGGGGGACACCAGAAATGGGCTTCACACATTGTACCCATGTCGGGAATCGAACCCGGGTCTTCAGCGTGACGAGCGAACGCTTTAACCACTAGGCTACCCGACCGCCCCTGATCCACATCAAAAAGTGGTCCAACTAACCAGCAGAGATCCACGCCGTCAGGGTACGATGACACACACTCACCTAATTCTCATATTGTAGCTATAACTACCCGATCCTCGGAACTACTTTATCCAGGAGCCTACACATAATATAGACTTTGGGGAGATTTATTTATCATATAATGGGTAGGTTTCTCGACAGGATAAAGCCAACGGATAAAAACGATATCCGTTGGGGTCATATGCGATTAGAGATGCAAATATCAAAGGTTAAGTAGGACTACTTTCACTTTTTATAAACAAACATGGCGTCGCCCTCGTCATTCGGCGATCGAGTCAGAATTAACCATCGGGAATTTGGATAAACTACAGGGATAATTGCTATCATTATAAAAAAAACAGACTAATATACTGAAAATCAGTGTCTAACTGTGACGTAGCAAAGGCATTTTATAAGTTTTGCAACTTTGGAGATATAAATTACGAAACAATTTTGCGAGGGTACGAGGCCTAGCCAAGCGGGATCAGTAGCCATATCTGTGTTTGTAGACTTCTGCGGCTTGAAACCTTCTCCACAAATTAAATAGTTGGATTTGGCCGAAATATGTTTGAATTGTTACCTTGTTTCGTTTTGTCGCTGTGTGTATATCTGACTACACTTCTTAACGTTATGACAGGACAGACCGACTGTCAACAACGTCTGACCGTGGCCGTGACGTCTCATAGACTAGGGTTAGAGTAGCTTCCCTTTGACAAAGGGCAGTTACTCTAGCGGACAGACCGATGGATTGCCGCGAAAGGCAATTAAAGACAACTGTTGTTTTGCGTATATGCTGCTTCGCCACTGTATAAGAAACAGATTTCAGTTGAAACCATATTGGCTTCACTCACTGTCCGACTGACACATCACTTACCCTGTGACGTAATAAATATTAATGCGCGCATTCCAGGAAAACTCGCAATGTTTGGGTAATGTTTGTGAGAGAGGGAAAGCGATTTTAAAGCACAGAATTAAAGAATGACATTATATGATAAAGAGGTCATCACGCTTGTGTGTTTGGGGGATGGTAAATATCCTGTATTAGGAATAAACACTTTGTATTTAACTCGCCAAGGCTTGCTAAATACAATGTTTATTCCTAATGCAGGATATTGACCATCCCCAAACACACTCGCGTGATAACCTCTATTGGTGATGAATAACTCGATCCGTATATTAATATAAAACAATAGAATAAATAAAATGGTTCTAATTACCTTGATGGTTATACTTTGGGGCTGACCTGTAAATAAAAATCTCTATTGATTTTCAAAAAACAATGTGTATAGCTACATAGGTTATAGGATACTCGGATACTATTGGTTTGTTAACAAATAGCGATAATAATGGTCATTCTGAATGGTTACCTACCTTGCACAAGAACTCCGCTTGCAGAAGCGATGGATTGCGTCCCCTTAACGAGCGCGGCCTTGACATTGACGTTAGCGGTGGCTTTGAGGATGTTGGCACTGACCTCAAAATCCATGCCCGGTCTGACGGATGTCGGGGAGAGCACGACATAGGAACTGGAACCCAAATGCCATTTCTATATTTGATCTATACCTGGTCGACATATGCATGAACTACATCATATTGAGACTATTCTCCTATATCGAGGCGTGAGTTTAACGTCGCAAATATTGAGTGAGGGAGTTGGGTTTAACGTCGCTTTTAACGATATCAGTAAGGAAGTTGGGTTTACGCAACTTTGGACAGTATGTCAGTAAATTCACGTTGTGTGAGCTTCGTGTGAAGGAGTGAGTGGTATTGTTCAACGCCGCTTTTAGCAATATTCCAGCAATATCACGGCGGGGGACACCAGAAATGGACTTCAAACATTGTACCCATGTCGGGAATCGAACCCGGGTCTTCGGCGTGACGAGCGAACGCTTTAAACACTAGGCTACCCGACCGCCCCTCGTGTGAAGGAAAGCCCCAGTGATGCAGGTCTTACACGTTTACCACTTAAAGTACTACCAATCCTTGATACATAGCCATGACGAATCTAGGATTCGAACACACGCTTCTGACACACTTAAGGACGCAATTCTGTAGAGCATGCCGTAGACGCCTGGGCCACCCGTGCCTCCTACACGTATATTAATGATATGATGATAACGACGTAATGACACAGGACTGTCCACCATTGAATATGCAAAATACGGCTGCTAAACACGCGATCACAATACGAAAGGGTGCACGGGTGGCAGAGTTGCGCCCCTTGGGAACGCCAGAAACCTATGATCGTGTCTGCATCATTTCGGGCTTTCCTCCCACAGTATGCCGACACGCTGTGATATAACTGGAATACTGTTCAAAGCGTCGTTAAACCCAACTCACTCACTCACTCAAAGCGGCGTTACACCAAACGCACTCCAGTGTACTGTAAGTGTGCACGGTAAACCTGACCTGGATGACCAGCTATCAATGTTTCTGTAACTCTTAAATCTGAAACGTCAATCAAGATTGTCGTGCGGTACACACAAAACCAAAGAGATTTACACAGTTGACATGGCCTTACTTAACTCATCATCAAGTCGAGAGACATATCTTTCCATTAATCTTGAAGGTTTTCATCTGACACGCCGTGATACAACTGGTAAACTGTTCAAAGAGGCGTTAAACCAAACTCACTCACAATACAAAATGTAGGGCACGTTGCTGCGACCCCTGACACTGATACAAGTATAGGTTGCTGAAAACCTATTCTACCCCAGAATCTTCACAGGTCAAAATATCTGTGTCAATAAATATGCCTGTACAGGCTGCATTGGCAGATTTACGGCTTCACTGCATTATTTTGAAAATTGAGCTCCACCTTACATTTGTCGATGAGGCAACACAAGTCGATACCGTGCGTTTCCCAACTGCAATGTTATTAAGCATTGCACCATGTCCGTATGTGAAGTGAGTGGCTACGTTTAAGCGCCACCTTTGACGGCATTCCAGCACGACGGAGTACACCAAAAATGAATTTTCCCCATTTTTCCCATGTTGGTCATCGAATCAAGGCCTACTGCGCGAGTCGCGAAGGCTTTTAACACCAGGCAAGGCTACCACCCCTGTCTACTGTCTATCAATTGACTGAGTGAGTGTGGTTTTACGCCGCATTGGGCAATATTCCAGCAATATCACTGTGGGGAAATGGACACATTCTACCCATGTGGAGAATCGGACCCAGGTGCGGCGTGACGAGCGAACGCTTTAACTTACCAGGCTAGTCAGCAGCTCCTGTGTCTATCACGGTAACAGAGACACATACCCTACACCACTGTTTCCTACTTGTCGTGCGCCCGTGAAGATCCGGGGTAAAATAGGTCTTCAGCAACCCATGCTTGCCGTAAAAGACGACTATACTTGTCGTAAGAGGCGGCTAACAAGACAGGGTGGTCAGGCCCGCTGACTTGGTTGATGCATATCATCGCATCCCAATTGCGTGGATAGATGCTCATGATGTCGATCACTGGATTGTGTGGTCCAGACTCGATTATTTACACACCACCGAAACATAGTTGGGTATACTGCTGAGTGCGGCGTTACACAGCAAACAAACAAACTTCTTATCGTGGTTTACGGATGTGTTACAGTATTTAGAAGCGTGTTGCTATAGTAGTCGAAACAAAGAGAAAACTAAAATTGCCAAAAATATATTGTCTTTAGCGACCTTTAACAGTAAACAGCCGAGGCGTAGGGTGACAAATGTAATGAAAGACTGTCTAAGTGACTCGTGGCACAAGCGACAGTTATTTACACACATCGACGCAGCAATGTCTAGTACTTCGGGGTAAAGCGAGTTATCTAAATGTTTGTGGACGTACTGAGACCTGTGAGAGGACGAAACAAAGAAATGTCTTCACGTAAAACCTGCCCGCTAAATCTCGCATCAGTACATTATACATGAGGCTAGCTCATTGCGTGTCAAGGTTCAAACGTGAGTGTAGGTTAACCAGTCTGTTGTCATGGTTATCGGCAAGGCCGCGGCCAGTTTGAAACAGTAGCCTTGGTCAATCCGTAAATTTTGTTAAATGTTTGTTGACACCAAAATAAGTCATATATAGTTAAGAATGTCCACTGCGTTTGCATTAAACGAAACAACTCAAATATTTCAAAAAACCAAGCCAGGGTATTCTCAAAGGCCACCGGGGACTGTGTAGCCAATAATATAAATGTCAAAATGTCATGCGTCTATTCTTCTGGAGTATTGCGACACATCACGTGTAAACACATCAAAATGCTTCTACAGTAATCCTCGCAAACTCAAATAGTTTATTTGCTTGTAATATCCGTAAAGGGTGTGATTGGTCCGGGCGCATCCGTGTTGAATCATCACGGCGAATAAGCGCTGCGGTGATAGCGATAATGGCAGACTTAATACACATGGAATTTGTGTAAAACAATATTTACTCGCTGAATACACAAACCTTGCCGATTCGTTACAGGGTGATTAAATGTTTACACTGATGGACATGTAACCAGGGTAACATTTATCAGGTGATTAATTAAATTCCTAGTCTCGTGGTTAAAGCGATCCATCGTCATATTGGAAGCCGGGCTTATTTCGTCACAATGGTACGATGTGATTTGTTTGTTTGTTTGTTGTTTAACGCCGCACTCAGCAAAATTCCAGCTATATGACGGCGGTCTGTAAATAATCGAGTCTGGACCAGACAATCCAGTGATTGGCATCATGAGCATCGATCCACGCCATTGGGATATGATGATATGCACCAACCAAGGCAGCGAGCCTAACCACCCGATCCCGTTGGTCGCCTCTTACGGCAAGCATGGGTTGCTGAAGACCTATTCTACCCCGGATCTTATCGAGTTTGGGTACAATGTGATAAGTCCACTTAAGTATGGCGTTCATCCATTCTCATCTACTCACCTCGACTTAAACAACCTTTAAACAAGTTATGTTTAAGCCGAAATTGAAACATCCATTTAGTGTAAAATTCTCGAACTTTGGTTGCAAAAATATGCTATGGTCTTTGGGATCAGTGTTCTGATAGAGCTCAGAAAAGTCAACGCTTGTGTCCTGCGCGGTGGTTTCGTTTTATGTTTTATGTTTTATGTTTTATTTTTGGTAAAATGACCAGCAGTTGTAATGAGGAACAGGTGAATCTTTGTTAAAAGTATTTTTTTGAAATTCGACACCCGTTGCCTGGGTCCAAGTCGCATTACTATTGCCACCGCTTTATAGCAGAGTTTAAGGAATAAGGCACCAAGATACACGAGATCATATCTAGGTACAGTGGGGCTATGTTAACTCGAAGACTCGGTGACAATCGAACATAATATTCTACATGTCGATTTCGAGACAAGCGAAGTGCCAATATTGGACAATAGTTCTGTTGAGACTCTGATGGAACCACTAGTCACTTCGGTTAAACGATATTTCGATATAGTGGAGTTCAATTTAACGAGGTTTTATTGTTATGTTTGTGTATTGATAAACTAAAGCCTATTTGTGAAATAAAATGTATACTTACTCTTTGGCGAACGTCGCCCCCAGGAGGACAACTAGGACGAAGAACTTCAGCATCGTGGCTACCTGGAAAACAAGAAGAGAAGTGAACTTTGGTTTGAACACAGAAATGTACCTCACATTCATTTACGTTGTTTGAAATATTACCGTGTGCCGACTGACATTTGATAGCAATGCACCGGATCTGTGACCACCAACAGGAAATTACGACAATACTGCAAACGATTGTTTTTTTTATTAAATTGAAAGACATCGTGTAACTTGATTTTACATCTCGATATTATCAATGTCCTTACTGACAGAAGTCATTACCTAATCTCGTTAAGCCGGTGATTAAATACAAATAGTTCCCTTCAACCTGGTGTGTTAAGTCCGAGAAATGCAATAAATGAAATTGTGAATTTGTTGACAGCTCTATTTCACGAGTTAATTGCACTTTTATAATACTAAGGCATTGAGTTGACAACTATCCATGCACAGCTATATATATGAAAACGCCAAATCAATGAAATATTTAATGTCCGAAAACGGAAATAAAAGAGCTGTCAAAATCTCGATGGCTCAATTTTGAGAATGGATTTCAATTCTGTAATGGCAAACGTTTTCATTAAATAAGCATTAATATAGCGCGAAATTAGAACGCCTCGCCGCTGAACTTTTCTCAGTAATCGATTTTCAGTTAAATATAGATTTACATAATACTGATATGAGATTAAAAACTCAGAAGATTCTGAAAGTTTTCTCAATCACCAAATCGTGATCATATACATGCCGGTCCAGGTAATGGAATTTTTTTGTGAAACAATCGTCTGCAAAAGTGCGTATGCAGTACTCGGTACTTTCAGGATATCAAATGAAAAGGCAAGGTCGTGGAGAAAGTGTACGGGGATCCCACACGACCGTTGTACCCAAAGTTCCTCACCTTAACAAAGTCAGCCCCTCAGCTCATCTGGGCCAAAAGCGGGTGGTCTTATATAGCGTCCCCACGGGGAGATAAAGCAGGTGACCGACCATATCTCAAGTGTTTTTAAATATGTTCCTTTTAGCTGACAGGGTACACACACCACGAGATTACACGTGTGACATTCAACTCTACCCGCCGAGTTGATTCCCTCCAACAGGGCTGATCACATTCAACTCTACCCGCCGAGTTGACTCCCTCTACCCGGGCTGATCACATTCAGCTCTACCCGCCGAGTTGATTCCCTCCAACAGGGCTGATCACATTCAACTCTACCCGCCGAGTTGATTCCCTCCAACAGGGCTGATCACATTCAGCTCTACCCGCCGAGTTGATTCCCTCCAACAGGGCTGATCACATTCAGCTCTACCCGCCGAGTTGATTCCCTCCAACAGGGCTGATCACATTCAGCTCTACCCGCCGAGTTGATTCCCTCCAACAGGGCTGATCACATTCAACTCTACCCGCCGAGTTGACTCCCTCTACCCGAGCTGATCACATTGAACTCTACCCGCCGAGTTGATTCCCTCCACCAGGGCTGATCACATTCAACTCTACCCGCCGAGTTGATTCCCTCCAACAGGGCTGATCACATTCAACTCTACCCGCCAAGTTGACTCCCTCTACCAGGGCTGATCACATTGAACTCTACCCGCCGAGTTGATTCCCTCCACCAGGGCTGATCACATTCAACTCTACCCGCCGAGTTGATTCCCTCCAACAGGGCTGATCACATTCAACTCTACCCGCCGAGTTGATTCCCCCAACCAGGGCTGATCACATGCAGCTCTTCCCGCCGAGTTGATTCTCTCCAACAGGGCTGATCACATTCAGCTCTATATATGGTTTAACGCAATTAATTCCAGCAATATCACGGCGGGGGACACCCATGAAGGGAATCGAACGTCTTCGGCGTGACGAGCGAACACTTTAGCCACCAGGCAACCCACCGCCCTAGTTAGTATTAGTATTTGTGTGGGGTGGAGCGGCGTTTAAAGCGCATACAAAGTAAGACCTTCATGCGTTATAGTCTGTGACATTCGTAAATGCAGCGTTTATCAATTTCCATTTATTGAGATACACTTGTACCCCCGGAGATGCATGGATTTAAATACAATATTTGTATGGCATCGATATTCAAATTGCATTCATCCGGTTTATTTTTTGCACCTGCATTATATATGAAAACGGGTTTATACTGTACAAAACTGATATATTAGGGTCGTTACAACCAAAATATCTGCAATCGAAGCAAATTTATTGTACTGAGATGCGATCTCCAACTTTGCTGAAGATGTTTGATGATGTTAGTTAATGAATCTTCATGATAACACGAAATATGACGATTCAACTCATGATAAGGTGTTCATACATTTGAAATTGGCCAACAAGGGTATGGATTTAATTAATTAAGGAAATATCTTCCAAAATAAATATATGTTTCAAAATCAAGATATCATACTCCTATACCAACACCATTGCATCCAAAAATTTCGAAACAAAAAGTCATGCAAAATGCATTCGATGGTACATCCAGCAAATGTGTTTGCAAATACACCCACATTCCTATGCACCTGCTGAACATATCATCACTGGTTATCGCTAGTTTTTGGAAGGATTCACAAGCTCCATGAGAATTTCTATGACTTCAAATTACCACTTTTGTCACAAAACTCATTTCTTACAGTTCTTGCTGAATGAAGTGGACATGGTAACCATTGTTGGTGCATTCAGACCCGTTGCACGTCATCGTACTCCAGCCGCTCGGGACGTTGCTCATAGTATTGATCACTTGATGGTCTGGTCCTGATTATTTTCAGGTTCCGTCTCAGCTTGAATATTGCTGAGGACGGATGCAAGGAAACAACTAAGTCATCCATCAATACACAGTTCCAGTTGTAAAGAACTATTCAGAGACCTATTCAGAAAGTAGCATGTTTTTACAGATTTATAATGATACGGTTTTTCCATTTTTGTGTGTTCAGCTGCATCCCTCATGTATGTTCGGAACCTATGCTAGGGGGTTCGAATCGCACTGGTTATAGTCTTTGGTTTGTCAGCAGCTTGCCAGTGCCCGTGGATTTCAACAAGCTAGTCAACGTCTAAGACCTGCGTTACATCAGGCTTTCCTTACGCTGCGAGTTAACTAAAATACTGTTCAAGTAAACCAGTTGTAAACACGAACATTCTTTTGGAGGTTTTGATGAGTCATTTGATTAATTATCTTTAGCATTCATTCATCCATGTTGATTATTATGTGCATGTACAGTGTCATGTTGACACATCTATATCCACCTACCAATTGCAACAATTGTGTTGGGAGAAGACAAACAGGCTGTAATCCCTTGAATTCATTGACAATCATACCTTCAAACAACCTATTCATGAATATCTGTAGTGTGCCTGCCGTGATGGAGATATTCGTTATCTACGGAAGTGAGATATACAGAGAAACGACCACGGGATAGTCACCACCTCATTTAAATCAGATGTTAGTTCTTGCTACTGCTTCACAAAGGTCTAAGGACATCCCCTTACGGGGTCACGTCAGAACGATCTTTCACCCGACCAATCAGAGCGCCACCTACCAGATCAGGAAAGTGACAGTCGAAATATGTTTTCTAATCATGCAACCTCGAAAAGGTTAACACGGGTTATTCCGAACGACAGGTACGGGCTGTACGACGGCTGAAATTGTCGAACGTCTCTCGCTTCAATGGGATAAACATTTGAACGAAAGAGACTTTGCATAGCCCATGGGAAGTACAGTAAACTACGGTTATAACGAAGTCAAAGGGACCACTAATTTTAGTTCGATATAACCGCAGTTCGTTATAAGCATATATACAGCACAAATACAGCAATTGACCGGGACCATACATAAAGTTCGTTATATCCTTCAGCTCGTTATAAGCGTGTTCGTTATAAACGTAGTTTACTGTACTGCCATATAGTCTCGGCCATCTATTAGACATTCCAGAATTTTCTTTTGTTCAGTTTTCAAATTTTGAATCAAGAACTTCGTCAAAATATATTTCAAAGCGACGTAGTCTGGAATGGAAGTCGCCAGTTTGTCACTAGTGCCGTATAGCTCAAGAAAACTGCTTTCTGATTGGCTAATGTCGACTTCTTGTTAGTTATTTCATTGGTCGGTCAAAGTTCGCGAAAGGTCGTTCTGACGTGACCTGTAATGGGATGTGATCAGACCTTTGTTTTGCGATGGCGAGGACTAAGATCTGATTTTATAAAGATTGGAGAGTCATATGTATGTCATGTGTATACCGTTTTTAATTTGAACAAAATCAGTAAATGCGCTATCGTGTCACTGGGTTTTCTGGTCTATCACTGGTACTGGTCGTATCACTGGCCCCACAGAGTATTGTTCTGCGGGTGTCAGGCAACAAACAAGCACTTACTTTTTATGCACATTCTGTGAGTGTGGGTGCTACCGGTAGGGTGGGACACGCCTACCCATTTCGCGAACACTCTGGCATCATCACTGATTTTTTTGTGCACAATTCATTTAATTTTAACCGCTATTTTTCCTTATACGCCACATGCTATTTGTTTCGGCGAAAAATCGAGATGTGATATTCTCTGCCGATGACGTTGTGATAAATTCAATACAAACAAAGAGTATGTTTATAATGGACATTTTATTACATAAACGCGCAACATGAAATGTGTAGAACACATTCTTCCTTCTTGATGTCTCCGAATGTGACGTGATCTTCTCTGTGTGGTGATTCTCTCAGTGAGTGTGTTCATCTCCCGGCCTTGGCCTAGAAATACAGACGTCAAAGTTGTCAAATAATTTCTGCAGTGAAATCTTGCACACATCACACAAATAATGCACACATAGTCTGCCGTTCAACCATACACACATCACGCAGCTGATACACACGTAGTCTGCCGTGCAACCATACACACATCACACAGTTGATGCACACATTGTCTGCCGTGCAACCATACACACATCACACAGCTGATGCACACATTGTCTGCCGTGCAACCATACACACACCACACAGTTAATGCACACATTGTCTACCGTGCAACCATACACACATCACACAGCTGATGCACACATTGTCTGCAGGAAAATCATACTGACAGACATAATTAAGGGAACATGTACTAATGGAAGCCTGTGTGTGCTCTACCACGGTATATATTACATCGTAACTCCCCTGAAACTGACTTGAGTTCATCGACAAGGTAGTGCGTCATCAAGACGAGACAACACCCAAACCCAGTTGTCTGTTTACCTGGTTTTGTTCACATATCTTCGATTATATTATACAGATACAGTAAACTACGGTTATAACGAACTCAAAGGGACCACTAATTTTATTTCCTAATAACCGTAGTTTGTTAAAAGTATGTATACAGCAATTGGCCTGGACAAAGAAATAGGTTCGTTATATCGGTCATTTCGTTATAAACGCAGTTTACTGTACAGTACAATGTGAAGTGCATTTAAGGAATGGATAACAATATAACATATCATCATCGTTAGACCATAGGACTATAAATGTAGCAAGATCAAAATATCAATTCTTGTATTTAATCTCCCAGGTGATATTCAGTTATCCGGGGTCGCGGTGTAGTTTTTTACATCAAAGGTTTTCGATGTGTTATACCTAACATCACATCAGAACTCACCACGCAGTTTTCACACTCCACACACACGCTACAGATGTTGGCATTCTTCAGAAGCTTGGACTGGTAGAACGCTGTCACCTGATTGGCTGAAAAAGGAAATGAACGCATTCTATTGGCAGATGGCAGTGTGCTTTGTAAGTGCAACATAATCCTAAAGGTTTTAATGTTCAGAGGCAATGTCCTGAATGAGTGAGCAGACACACGCATTATTCTGTTTTGGTTTTGTTTGTTGTTAAACGCCGCACTATTCCAGCTATATAACGGCGGTCTGCAAATAATCGAGTCTGGATCAGACAGTCCAGTGATTGACCTCATGAGCATCGATCCACGCAATTGGGATAGATGACATGCATCAACCACGTCAGCGAACCGGACCAACCGATCCCGTTAGACATCTGTCTACTACTCACTGTGGGTGGTTGTAACGCCTCTTTGAACAGTATTTGATTTAAATCACAGCATGTTAACTAAATGTGCGCGAAAAGTCAAAATTGGCGTTTACAGCTATTATGAAACCCATGATCACAAATGTGCTGCTGACGGACCTTGAATCATATAGAGGGCGAGTTACGTGATTCGACCACATGTTCAGCGGTCCCGGTGCGACTAAGGGACGTAACTCCAACATCTCATTGCGGCGCCTCGGACACACATCGATAATGATAGAATTTGACACTTACTTGGCTCATAGTAGTCGTAGACTCTGACAGGAACGGGCTGTGACTTGGCTACAAGACCTGTTCTCTGGAGGGTGACGGACAGACACACTGGGGTGGTCCCGATCTGTGACATTAGCAGAGTCGAGTTAGTAACACAAACAGTAGAATCTTGTCATAAAGTTTTGTTCCAGTAAGGCCAATGTGCACAATACCATTGTAGCGCTGAATATTTTAAAATTATTTTAAGCTGGATTGTAATTATTAAGGGTGAGGTGGGTCGAACTGAGGCTTAACATCGCGTTCAAGGTTGTTGCACGTGTGCGTATGTGCGTGTGTGTGTGTGTGTGTCTGATTGTACTAGTCAGGAAAAATACCGATTTTATAGTGCCAGCCCACTGATATACCACGCCGCAGTTGACAAGAATACTCCACTCAGACACAGTATACTAATGCCGAGGGCCAGGTGGGGTAACAACAAGTACCATCTTTTAAGGCCTTTTTGTACGACTGGGTCGGGGATCGAAACCACGACCTTCCGCTCTCCGGGCAGGCGCTCTGTCTACTGGACCACGGAGGCAGTTATAACTAATAAGGAAGTTCACTGACATGCCGACCGATATTTATTTGGTTGGTTGGCTGGTTTGTTGTTAAACGCCGCACTCAGAAATAAATATTCCAGCCATATGACGGCGGTCTGTAAATAATCGAGTCTGGACCAGACAATCCAGTGATTGATATCATGAGCATCGCTCCACGCAATCTTTATTTGGAGAGACTAAAGCATAGGTTTTACGAAATACGTTCATTTTGGGCAAGATTTGAATTATACAAATAATGTAATCTTTGATGTGAAACATATTAAAGAGCCGGTATATAAACATATGAAAATAAATTTACAGTGTTTATGAATACATTTAATTAAATAAAATGAATCCAGTACCATGGATTAAGTCAACGAGAAGGGATGGTGACGGATAATATCTCACCTCATCAAAATACAGAACCACCTTTTTGTTGGGAGTCTCGACCCTCTTGAGGGTCTTCAGTTTGGTGAGTGTTTCAAGGTCGGCATCAAAGCCGGAGGGAACTCCGAGTTCCTGAATTGCCATGCCACTTGCGCCGGTCGACAACCATCTGAGGAGGCAACGTGGTACTGATGTGTAATAGTCCTTTATTACCGTTATGTATTTTTTATGCATTATTAAACGAATGGAGTAAACCATTTATAAATCATTCTCATACTTATCATATTTATATGAATCGAAATTAAACTTGTTCATTTCGACCATTGAATGTTCGGAACCTAAAATTATACCAAATACATAGCCTTCGCAAACACATGTCAAAAAGATTGATGTGAATGGGTTGCGGGAAACATGGTTCCAATATTTGAAGATGAGCAAGTCGTTAACCCAAGCTGATCTTCTTGGGAGTTGGATTTAAAGACACAACAAACATACGTTCATCTTTGGTACCCGACTTGCTCCTGATTAGATTTTTCTCCAGAAGGAGGAATATCATCCTTTTTAACTCATTATAGCCAACCTTCTGTATTTCATTATGTCCGATGACCAAACCTTGCAGTTGTATTGAAGCGAAAAGGAGAGTTGTAGCATTTGAAACAGATGATGAATTAAAACAATTATATACTATTTCAATGTTTTCCATCAGTATGCAATTGCACATTGTAAAGGTGTGTAGGTGAGGTGAAATGTGTTTTTACTTCACGTCGAGTTTATGTAAACAGCGATGTGCATGCACGTGTGTGTGTGTGTGTGCGTGCGTGCGTGCGTGCGTGCGAGTGTGTGTGTGTGTGTGTGTGTGAGTGTGAGTGTGTGCGTGCGTGCGTGCGTGCGTGCGTGCGTGCGTGTGTGTGTGTGTGTGTGTGTGATTGTGCGTGTGTGTGCGTGTGTGAGTGTATGACAAGTAGATCTATGTTGGTGTGGCAACTCGAAGTGGGATAAAGCGTATGATGTAAGTCGTCAAGAAAACACTATGACGTCGTGATAGATCAATGCCAATAGATCTCCACTGGATGATCCTCCACTGGACTAACACATGTCACTGTGCAATAAAGGTTTGTAAAACAGACTGATACAAACAGGGTGTATCTCATTATCAACGGTCGTCCATGTTATTGTTGCCGCTACTGATCATGGCAATTGTTGGCAATGTTCAGCTTCTGAAAATGCTTTACTCCTAATCAGTTGCTGAAAGACTTCAACGTGATGTCTAAGGGTACATATGTGTTATGTCTGACGGTAGTAAGTGTGATGGCTGCCCCCACCCTCACCTGGTGCAGGTCTGGACGGTGATGGAGTTGATGTCCTCACTCAGAAGCGTGACGGTCACATCAAACGTTGGCTCCTCCACCTCAGCCTCAACGTTGAAAAACACGGCGACCTGAACGGCATTTAAAGAAATATACTTTCACCACATCTTAATACACTATCAGCGTTAACTTAACACCCAACTTATATATGTACAGGTAACTCAACATTTATATCAAATGCCATCATAAAAAAGAATAGTGTTATCAGTATAGAGTAAACTGTCCCAAACACAAATTGAACATGATCTCATTTCGAAATAGCATGTTTGCATATAACCATGATGACAATGTTTGCAGTTTAGTAACACAGGTGCTTCGTCGTACCTGCACACTAATAATCATAGTTAATGCGCCTTTTTGCGATGGGTCTGAAGTGGAAAAGGTTCGCTCGCCACACCGAAGACCCGGGTTCCTTTTCTGACATGGAAGGGCGGTCGGGTAGCCTAGTGGTTAAAGCGTTCGCTCGTCACGCTGAAAACCCGGGTTCGATTCCTGTCACTGGTACAATGTGTGAAGCCCATTTCTGGTGTCCCCCGCCGTGATATTGCTGGAATATTGCTAAAAGCGGCGTAAAACCATACTCACTCACTCACTCTGACATGGGTACAACTCGTAAATCCCATTTTCAAGTGTTCCCCCGCCGTGGTATTGCTGGAATATTGCTAGAGCGGCGTAAAACTCTACTCACTCAATGTTGCATGCTACTAGTATGCGTATGATGCCACCGACCTCAACAAGAGCGATGCCGGACCCTGTAGCCTGTACATTGACGCTGCTCGGGATGGATGGAAGCTGCAGGTAAAAACGGGTACGAAATCGTGAATATGTAATATATAAAGTATAACATACAATGAAAAGCAGTTAGTCCAGGGATGCTGTAGGGAGCATTAGTACTTAACAATAGGTACTGCCCATGATTTGGTAAGTTCAATTTGTAGATCCGGGCCAGTTAACTTGGAAGGGATATGGATTAACGAGATTAAATTATATGAACATTAAAAATATTTTAGGAAACTCAAGAGTGGATATGGATTAACGAGATTAAACTTTATGTACATTAAAAATATTTGAGGAAACTCAAGGGTGGATATGGATTAACGAGATTAAACTTTATGTACATTAAAAATATTTTAGGAAACTCAAGAGTGGCCGAACTAGTCAAGAACTGAACATTTCATACCCGGATAAATGGGCGAATATTTATGCACATTTTTGAATATGTGCGAGTTCAGTATTGACATGGTAGAGCGTGTGATCAGTGTGCAGCTGAAAGAAGGGTATTGGTGAGTACTCACCTCGACACTCTGGAGCACGAGCGCGTTGTTCTGGTTGACGGAGAATTGGTGTCTGAAGCTGCCACTGCTCACTGTCACCTGGATGTCGAAGTTGTTGGAGTACGCCATCTTGGCGAACTCAGACAGAGCCTGCAAGGCCAACACCGTGTCCTGGAAGAATATGACAGAGCCCCATACCAGTGTGAAGAAGAAGACTCAAGAAGAGTTTATTGCACTCAACACGATCAACAGTCACATCCATTTTAATACACGCACGCACGCACAACGACCTCACCAATGATGCTTTGGCTTATAGACAATTTCTCTAACAGGTATACTGTTATATCTAATGCGTTTGAGATATTCTAAAATGAAATCAACGACGCGGGCCTACCGCGCTTTGTGTACTTTAAGACAAGAGTTCAAGAGAAGGCGAAGTGGGTCTTGATTGTAATAAGAACCTGTGTTTTTTCCTAACAATGTAGATATAACACTAACTTGGGTGGAGGAAAATCCGCCGTGGGGATTACGCTGTGACGCCAACCACTTCATGATGTTAAGACCGCCGCTGAAATCGTTTTTCTCGCCGAAGATCAGCAGAGCGTATGCCGTCATCTCGATGTCGATGGCCTTCTTGGTTGATGGTGGTCTCCAGTATTTGGTGGTGGACTGTGTTGTCTTGACCTCAGGACGGTGCCAGTACTTGAATCCATCTGGAAACGTAGTTAACCAACACATTAACTTCAAAAAGAAAATGTAAGGCATGAGCATGTCCGTGACCAACGATGAACTGTTTACGAGATACGTGTATACCTTTTCGATTACGGTAAGAAAATCAGTTTGTATCAAAGATTTGCTAATGTGCAAAAATTAGACAACCGCATCCTTCAAACCTAAATAAGCCTTATGATCTCCTTTCAAAATGTCCTTTTACTCATTCTTTTAAATTCTGCAGATCCGTTTGGCCCAAAACGGTCTCATTGTACCGTGGCCTTGGTGGACATAGTTGAATATGAGTTTAAGTTATACAGAAGTTGAAAGAACATCGATGCTACCTTTAACAATAGCATGAGAGTTTAGTGTAGCAAAGGAAGTGTCGGTCTTGGTGCTGCCGGCAAGCTGTAGGGCATAGGTGATGATGGCCAGTGAGTAGTCATCTGCTGGAGTCTCATTCTCAAGGAACTGAAGAGCCTTGGTCGTGGCTGTGCGTATCCGCTGTTGGACATTCTGTGCAAATTACAAGAAGATGTAGACAGCCTGAATTCAAGAGACGCCACAAAGGAAGTATTATTGTGCAATAATGAGTGCATGAAATAAAATAACATGCTCAACTGAACATGTAGAGCCAGGGGTTGTGTCTATTTATTAGTGATGAAGACATGTCCCAATGTTCCTGTAGCCAGAGGTCATAGGTATACAACTATTATCTCCATATATGATATAGCTACGCGATAAGTCGTAAAGAACAATCAAGAACGGAGCGTGGTTTATTTCACGATTAAGCAGTGTTCTATCCTGACGCTATTCCTGGAAATTCGAATATACAGTCGCAATTTGATGGTTACTCGTTTATTTCTTAAATAAAGATTCACTTACCCCAACGAGGTCGTTGTTCTCGAGAAGGGCGATAAGAACATATGCCGTCAATGAAGCACCTTTGTTGGAACCTCCCTTGAGAAGAAATCACGGGCATATAATAATTAATGTCATTATTAACGTAAAACATGTTTCAAGGTATTCATATAAATGACCACAACAAACACATAAAAACGGAAAGGGGATTATTTACAGTTATATTCATAATATTGCAGGTGCATGACACGCAGCATAAAGGACAATGCCAAAAGACAGTCGCTGAGAAGTTGCAGGTCATCACGTGTGTTACTAAAGAAGTTGACTGTGTGTAATTACAAACCATATTTAAAAAAATAATATTATTGGTATTGGACCATTCAATGGGATTTGTACAATAACAGTAGAAACCTATACATATATCAATGAAACACAATAAGATGTAATACATGTTGACAAACGAAGGGTGATCAGTCTGGACTCACGGTCATGTCCTTGTGGATGACCCGGCCTGGTTCAGGGAAAGAACCATCAGCCTTCTGTCTGGCTACCATCCAGTCGACAGCTCGTGTGAGGACATCGTCGTCGATGAAGGTGTATGGTTTAGCCTGATGGAACGTCTTTATAACGAACGCTGTCAACCTGGGAGCACAAATACCGAACATAATCTAACGAGCAAAATCATGCGAGATATTATTATGGTAGAATATAAAATAATATCTATTTCATCTAATGGAGTATGTGCGTTTGAAATGTACACATTGTATTAAAAATGTGTGTCTAAGAAATTCATGTGTCTTAACAGAACGTACCACATGCTGCCAGATGGGTCACGGTCACCAAACGCACTGAAGGAGCCATCCTTGTGCTGGTAGGTCAGCTCTCTCTGGTATCCTGGAGGAGATTGGTGACATGTAAGTTCAAAGTAAACGTTGACATGCTGTTGTGAGAAGGGTTTGGTTTTGGTTTGGTTTGTTGTTTAACGCCGTACTCAGCAATATTCCAGATATATGACGGCGGTCTGTAAATAATCGATTCTGGACCAGACAATCCAGTGATTAATATCATGAGCATCGATCCATGCAATTGGGATCGATGACATGCATCAACCAAGTCAGCGAGCCTGACCACCCGATCCCGTTAGTCGCCTTTTACGACAAGCATAGTCACCTTTTACGGCAAGCATGGGTTGCTGAAGGCCTATTCTACCCCGGAATCTTCACGGGTCTGTGAGAAGGGAGTTTATGGTATTGAATGTTTATCATTTCATCCCATCGCCCATTATTGCTGTCCATTATTCCGAAGATTTGAGGAAGAGGAAACATCAACCAGTGAATCTAGATCCCGATGCACAAGGTTTGGTCGCACTATGGCTGTCCTTATTCTACACATGTATGACTATCACAGCGCTGAGTGGATCGGGGAACTTTCTGTTGGGAAGGGTATGGAATTCATGAGTTTAAATAGGTTCGGGCGGCACCACCGACATACCAGATTCCATGTACTTGATTGCCTTGTCTTCTATGTCTCCTGTCAGCTGTTTGGTTGCTGTCAGATAGTTGGTTACAAACACATCCGGTGCCAACCCCAGCATCGTCTGCTCACCACATCCGGTAGGCATGCGCAGAAGACTGTCTAGACCACTTACAGTTGGGCCCATCAGGTCACCTAATCGAACATGACAGGGTTATAGAGACGTTTGTCGGATAAAACAGAACAGTTGCCGCATTAAATTCTGGACATAACTGTAAGTTTGTATATATTGCCATAAAGACGGTTCAATTCATTCCATTTTATTTTCTTAAATTAACTAGCATACCAACGTGGGAACTGAATAGATACATTATAGATGTCGCATCTCTGAAATGACAATTATTTTTTATGATTACCCACTGAAGAAGACAGAATCAAATTGGCAAGCTACCACTAATCTTAGAAATTGAGTAATTCAATCGTGATTTTGTAACGCCATGATGCTTGATATACTGTGAACACCTGGATATGCAACGGTATTGTTTTATTTTATCACTGACCAATGGCGGTGATTCTAGCGGTCTGTGATCCAGAGACGACGTTCTGTGGCAGAGTGATGGGGACATTCTTGGAGAAACTGGTGGCCTGCTTCAGGTCAATCAGGACAGGAACATTGTACTCTTTGGGGGTTCCTTCGGGCTGAAGAAAGATGACATGATGAATACATGTTGGAACACACTGTACCCTGCAGGAGCTACATTAGAGAGATAACGTGGTGAATACGTATGTTATGATAGCCCTAGATATGAATGCATGCTGTTTTATCAAAACGCGATTTTTGTTCTGTAGAAAGGTTTCCTAACCTATGACACCTCAGTTGGTCATAAATGAATGTTCTTCGCTTTACACGTTTATTGTGGATAGTGTCCTATAACGGAATGTCTGACACATTACTAGGCATTATTGATATTAGACATAACACATAACACTAATGAAAGTTCGTCGTTTGAAGTAATCACATTCCATCTGACTTTTTCACACTTGATAAGTTTCATTTCAATTGTATTATCTTGAAATGTGTCTAAAAGCAAAACGTTTTTACAGTATAATAACCGCAAATGTAGCCTAACTTAGCATCGACTGTGCTTTATCGGTCTAACATAGTGAGATGACTGTGCCTTCTTGGTCTAACATAGTGAGATGATTGTGTTTTGTGGGTCTAAAACAGTGAGATGATTGTGCCTTGTTTGTCTAACATATTGTGATGATTGTGTTTTATTGGTCCAACATAGTGAAATGATTGTGCCTTATTGGTCGAACACAGTGAGAGGATTGTGTTTTATTGGTCTAACATAGTGAATGATTGTGTTTTAGGGGTCTAACATAGTGAGATGATTATGTTTTAGGGGTCTAACATAGTGAGATGATTGTGCCTTGTTGGTCTAAAATAGTGAAATGATTGTGCCTTATTGGTCCAACATAGTGAAATGATTGTGCCTTATTGGTCTTACATAGTGAGATGATTGTGCCTTATTGGTCATACACAGTAAATGATTGTGTTTTGTGGGTCTAACATAGTGAAATGATTGTGTTTTATGGGTTTAACATAGTGAGATTATTATGTTTTAGGGGTCTAACATAGTGAGATGATTGTGCCTTGTTGGTCTAACATAGTGAAATGATTGTGCCATATTGGTCTAACATAGTGAGACGATTGTGCCTCATTGGTCAAACATAGTGAGATGATTGTGCCTTATTGGTCTAACATAGTGAAATGATTGTGCCTCATTGGTCAAACATAGTGAGATAATTGCGTTTTACGGGTCAAACATCGTGAGATGTTTTAGGGTCTAACATAGTGAGATGATTGTGTTTTATGGGGATGACATAAAAATGGATAATGAAGTACCTCGACCAGAAGCTGTCTCTTGACGGCGTCAGCAGCGAGGGTGGATCGAGCGGAGACGGTCAGGTCGATCTTACCCAGTGTGGCGGGGACAATGGGGAAATATACAGAGGTGGCGCCACCTGCCTTCACCTGGAATATCGGAGATTATACACACACGTTTAGTAAAAAAAACACCGACAAAGTCAAGATCATATTGCGAAGTCCAAGATCAGATTGCAGTAGAAACAGTGGTAATTGAAGTGCCATTAAAAAAGACAAATATTTACTGGCGACGCAACAAAAACATATCACGATTATCAGTGAAGCAGGGTACTCACATAAACAGTCTGCGTTTGGTCCTTGGATTCTGTTTGTTCCCGACCGTTAGCATCAATAACAACATTCAGGTAGTCCTTGGATTGAGGGATGGACACAACAGCCTGTAAGGAGGTCAAGGTATTTTAGTGTCAGTGAGGAGGTTAAACTCCACAGTTCTCTATTTCTACAGCTCATATCGCGGCATATCAACTTAATTGGGAAGAAGGTCGGATGCCCGACAGGTCTTAGGCGTTTGTTACTTTCGTTAACACACGGACAAGGATGAGGAGAAATTAGGGATCGTAATAAGGCCGAGTCTGGGATTCGAACCCACGGTCTAGGATCCTGGCAGAGTATTGTGGCGCTTTAGACAACAGGTCCCTGGGAATGCGTACCTGTAGCCGTTTCAGAACCACATAATACAATTTATACACCTCCTAACATTGCCATCTTTTTTATCAGAAACGTCAATGCGGAAGAACAACCCATATGTTTATCAACTCAACAGGATTTGGTTGTAAAGAAATTTATGTAAGTACGTTTCAGAGGTAGTAACAGGGTGACGTAACATTGTTAATGACATTGAATGTATAATAATAAAGACTAATCAACACTGTTTTAATGGAAAAGACAAAGAATACTGATCGCAGATCGATATGCTCAGTATGTATTCAAAATGTTTCATTTCATATTGAATTTATACATCGACGTTTTGGGTGAGATGGTTGAAGACGATGGCCTGGACTGGCCTAACACTGGAAGCAGCAACTAATAATGTCCTCTCTATTACTCACGTCGACGTCCTGGGTGAGGTAGTTGAAGACGATGGCCTGGAGAGCCAGCTGTTCCCCTCGCGTCACGGAGTAGGGCAGGTTGAGGCTCACGAAGAAGGGGCGGAACACTCGGATCTGAACATAGACATATTGTGTAGGCATATGAAGAATTTATATGCTTATTAAACGGTTCTCTCCATCCAGGGGATCTTGACAGATTATATCGTATATATAACAAGCTTTCTTTATTTACATCAATCCCTCTTCTACGATAATAATGTAATCTGCCTTCGGAGTTGCCTCTTTTTAGCAGTCAATGGTCATGCTGAAGACACGGGTCGATACCACCGGGTACAATTTCAGATGTAGTGGTATTGACAGAAAGCGGCTTAACGCTGCGAGAATCGTATTGGAGGTATGTTGTTTGCCTCTAGTGAGTGAGTGAGTTTGGTTTTACGCCGCTTTTAGCAAAACAATAATATTCCAGCAATATCACGGCGGGGGACACCAGAAATGGGCTTCATACATTGTACCCATGTCGGGAATCGAACCCGGGTCTTCAGCGTGACGAGCGAACGCTTTAACCACTAGGCTACCCGACCGCCCTGTTTGCCCCTAGATCTGGACCATTAAATTACGAGTTAACCGCAGTAGCATCGTGTCGATACAGTGCTTTATTGAATAAGGAGAATTTACACTAAGTCATTTTCAACAACATCTGTTAATTGTTTATACACTGGATACATATAGGCAGTACAGTGGTTGGTGGAGTTTCATGTCTGAGCAGAATCGTTAAATCTGATGGTTCTCTACCCAGTGTTAATTAACGCCACTCAACAACCACTGTCCACAAAATGACCCCTTTTCGTTCGGCCGTACTCTGTTCGATATTTTCCCCGTGGAGATTCAAAGTCACGAAAGATACGGTTTCATATATCTACATTAAATATATAATATTTGTTTTGCAGTCCAAATATACGAACAAAACGACTTAAAGTTCAGCTCTGGGACAATAATCCACAGATCTGATCTTCCTCAGAGATCCTTTGAATAACTGATTAATACCATACCTTAGCTGAGGTTGGTGCAATTCCAAGGCCACTCTGAGCGTTGACGGCGAAGGCGCTGGCCACCCAAGACGTGATGGTGTCTGGCACTATTGTTGAGATGACGGCTTTGCCATCGGTACTGTAGTATTCAAATGATGTAACAACTGATTATATGGGCAGCTGATTACACGAACTGAATATTATTGACCTACACATTAAAATATAACGTCCATCATTATTAACATACAAATTAATGCAGATTATATGACATATAACTTCAACTAAAGAGGACAATCAGTCTCCTCTAGATTATCCGCCGAAACAGATTCCACTAGGAGTGGAAGGCAAAATAGTGATAAATAAACGTATTTACTGGACGTAGTAGAAAATATAACTAACTATCAACGATATATGTGCGTACGCTTACAAAAATATATTCATGGTATCATATAAAGAACAGTTTAAATCAAACACTAAAAGCATTGCGCTAAGCAGCAGAGATAAGGTTATAAGCAGGTTAACACTGGAACATGCACAAAACATGAACAAAACATGCACAAAACAACACGCCTTGGTAAGAAGGTTTACGGTACGCAGAGTGGAAAAGTGAAAGGTTCCGTAAAAAAAGTTCAAAGAAGCAACTTCCAAAATATTGTGGTAATGCCAGTCACATAATGTACATGGCATTTACAGTGGGATCCCCCATCTTAAAGAACCAGCTGCCAATGGACATTCACTCAAAGGACCATAAGCATTTCAACGCCGAGTATTCAATTCCAGTGCAGCATTTTGGTATGCAATTCTGTAGCCCTCTGTTGAAATACTTGTGATCCAATAAAAAAAATGAGTCCTCTCAGTATAATTATGATCCAATTAAAAACCATCCAACTGAATCTTGTTAGTAATTGTTTGGTGAGCCGAAACATTTCAATGCACCAGGCTTTCAGATTGCCATAGCCAACATCATATCACCATCTAGTGGTAGTATTATATGATGAGGACACTGTCTTGGGTGTTCTAGTTTTTGTTTTGAAGAGGCAGAAGATGCATTAGTGACAGTGTATATCCCTGCCGTCGATTATGCGCGCTAAGCCTACGGCCAACATACTAGTAAGGCAGTACCCTGAGCTAGTATTACTCCAAAGCCACGTCTCGGGAAAAACGTTTCTAACTCTTTCAACCTCCTGCAGGTTTGGTTTAGTATTGATAACTGTTCCTGTTGCAACATGGGCAGTGACCACATTTGGAAAGATATGTGGAATACCACCCATCAGGAAGCCACCACGGAATCTGGGATGATCTAAATAAAACAAAGTTGCTTTGTAGTTAATAAACTCTAACATGCAGCTGTTGCCTAATCTCCAAGAGGGACACTACTATGGCATTATCTTTTCAATATTGGTTATGATGTCTATCACATCAGTTACCATTTCCTGTATTTCCTCGTTTATAACAATGGACAAAAAGAATGGTACTAAGACGAATTCAAGATATTGGTTTACATAATGGCATAATACTAGCTAAGTTTCCCATCTTATATTTTGTATTATCCGTCAATAGCCAAGTTACTCACCATTATGAACGATCACAGAGAATCATTTTCTAAGTTGCACAGTATTGTTTGACAAATACACATTCCGAGTAATTCATGTCCTTGAACAAAATACATGCATTGGTAATTATCTATAACATACTCCCTCATACCCCATTTAAGAACTTCGTACGCATTGAAGCACCTGTTCGTCAACATATACAAATGTCTAGATTAGAATTTCTAGGTCTAGTGCTGGTTGGATATTCATTAATCGATAGAGCCGGTAAGATGGTACCCTAGTTTTAGTCGGTGACAGAAGATGAAATATACCTTCACACTGACAATCTGACGGCTTGGTAAACGCTGGACCATGCTTAGATGGTATGCAAATGGTCAGTTTCACAGAGTGAAACAGAGAGTGGAGATGGGATTTCACTTTAACAATTTACGACACCGGCTGTGCTATAGCCATATTGCTGGAAATTCTGTCCTGAAAGGTTCCATTTCTGTGAGAAACCCCATGTCCGAAATTACTGAATATATTCCAAGCCAGCTCCTCCATAGCCACTATCAACAGAATTAGTGTCTGGAGAGCATGAAGGAAACATGGAATGGATGTGCATCAGCAACTGAAACATGGCAAGGACACAGTGGTATATGTAATTACCAAGAGGGGTGTGCAGGAGCATATCCTTGTGTTGCCCTTCAGATGTCTATCAGTAAGATGAGCCACGATTTCTTGTGCAAACTCATATATCATCTTGGGTGATTCCTTTCGGCATGAGATAAATGTGACAGACAAGACATCAGTGAGAAGTGCATTGATCAGCAATAATGTGAGCGATGGACCAGACATGTTTCAGGAAATGTGCTTCGGGTGTGTTGAACATCCTTCAACGCCATAGACCCGTCCACTGCATCTTCCAGCGTGATTCGTTTGGGCACGATCTAAATACGATAGCTAGGCAAAAGAATGTTGCAGGCATGGGCTCAAGGCAGAAACGATATCAATGACAAAACACATTGGCTGATGATTCGAGCGAGGTACCTGACAGTCTGATTCTGCCAGAGCCAAGTTTCAGGAAATACATTTCTGATGTGTTCTACTTCCTTCAACGCCACATTGCCGCCCACTGCATGAGGTACCGCAACTCCTGATCCCAATCCAGATCCTGTTAGGGAAGCTAAAGGCAATGGTTGTCGCATGGGGGCGAACTCACACATGATACAGGGATCTAAAAATGAATAAATCTCGGATTTTGACAACGGTGCAACAATGTTTAGCAGGGTAACACATTTAAAGTTGTACTGAACATAATCTGTACATATCTCTAGTTGACAAAGGACAAAATTACAAAACGTGTATGCTTAATCGAGATTATACAGGTCCAGTGATTTATGTTTGTTCATTCGTTTGTTTGTTGTTTAATGCCGCAATACTCCAGCTATATGACAGCTATATGACGGCGGACTGTAAATAATCGAGTCCAGACAATCCAGTGGTTGACATCATGAGCATCGATCCACGCAATTAGGAAGCGATGACATGCATCAACCAAGTCAGCGAGCCTGACCACCCGATCCTCTGAATTGCCTCATACGACAAGCATAGTCGCCTTTTACTTCAAGAAAGGGTTGCTGAAGACCTGTTCTACCCGTATCTGCACAGGTCGGTTTATATTCCATCATATACAAACGTACCACCGATGACAACCGAATAATAAGAGAGGCATCAGTCACGTTGTGTCATGCATGTTCGTATGTGAGATAACAGAACACACTAACCTCAGGGTAACAAGATCGAACAAATCTATATCGAAAATAGTAATTCCGATAGTTAGACACCTGAGCCCAACACCACAAATGTTGAATAACTGCTATATCTAAACATGCTCACACCAAACTACCATGCATATCTAAACCAATACATTCACGGCAGTAACATTGACGTGCCCTGTGGTGATGTCATGCAGAGCACGGGAGAGTACATATCCCAAATGTTACAACTGATCTGGTCAGTGTGGCGAGTGTACCTAGTCGATGTGTTCAACCACAGCCATGACTCTGGGAACCACTGACGGAGGTGATCCACCTCCACCAGTACTTCGCTGTTCACGCTGGTAGATCTGGTTGCCATCGGGAGAACCGTAGTAGAGTACCTGTATCGGTGCCACGCTGCATGCAAGGATGTATCATTTCGACATGTAATCATGTTATAAGAATGATCAAAAGTGGTAGGAACTGAAAACTAAAAAAGAACCTTCCCAAAAGAAGTTTCTACAACCATTATATGGTAGGTATGTCATGAAATGTGTAGGTAATGGTAACGGGCGACCTCATGAAAACTAAAGGTAGGCTACCATCCTAGGAGATGGGTGCCAAACAGAAAGATTTGAAGTGTAAACCAGGACCACAGGGGTTGGGGGAGATTCTGAATTACCAAACAGTAGTACTGGTCCACATCCAGGTCTCTGGAAAGTCCGTTCTTATTCTCTCAACTTCTGCTAATTTTGATGTTGGTCTGCTGATTGAAGAGGTCTTGACCATTTCAGGTGACGCACGAGCTAACATTGCCATGGGTGCAAATGCTCTCATTCTCTTTCTGAAAGGGCGTCTCACTGGAGTATGACAAAATGTGGATATACGTTGCTTGAAGTGGAAGGAATGGTCAAGTACATACGCTTGAAGCTAGGAAAAGAATGATTATGTTGCAACACAACAGAACATCATTCCGGTGTTGGCATAATGCCAACGTCTTCATGTTCACATATGAGAGACAGACCATTCACGGTAATAAGCCATATTTTGGGCTGATAAGTCTGAAAGAGAAACTAGTGTTTTACGTGTCTAAGGTGCATACTATTACTGACAAATGCCATTAAGGATTACTACAATTGTATTAATCTAACAATAATCACCATTAGACAAAAAGAAAAAGAGTTATTGACTGAGTGATTATTCAAAATTTACGACTTTGTGTTAGAAGTGTTATGTAGTTTCTACTGTCAACGTTTGTGATTTATGTTTAGATGTGTGTTTGGCGCTGGGCTACAGCAGTCCCACCTACTTGTGACACTAAAACGTCAATAGTTGAAGCTTCCTTTACATCTCAAACTCTATTTAACTCCAAATAAGACCAAAGGCCTCATGTGTGCTCACATCTTTGGACAAAAACTCTCCTTTGACACGTCTTTCCCAGTTCGGATTCAGCTTAACAATTATATCTCGAACATAGGAAAGATACAGACAGGACAGATCAGCAGAAGTTGCGAGGAATGTAACTATTCTGTTGACAAATACCCAGTAGAAGAGTTGGTCCAAAGCCATGTTTCCGGAAAGTCACTGCGTATTTTCTCCACTTCCTTGAGTGGTGCGTGGTGTGTATCGACCGCGCCTCCTGTACCACTTACCATACCATTAACCACCCCAGGCACCACCCCTCCAGCCATGGCCATCATTGGTAGGTAAAGAGGCACTGCAGCATCAGACAGGGTTCATCATATAGTTTACCAGATAGCAAATGCCACTATGTATCTAAGAACATTTTTTTGGTTCAAGTTAAAGTCGTTGCTTGTCAATAGTTTGTATATCTGATTGTTGCATCTTCTGTTCTACTCGACTGACGTATAATGAAATGAATTGTAAATTTCAAGGGACTTGAAGACATTTGGGCTTGGATGTGTGGATGGTTGTTGGATTTGGGGATGATGGCTCTGATGTAGGGCCACAAAAGTAGCTAACAAAGTGCAAAATCGCAGTAGCTGAAGCTTTCCTAAACTCTCAAATCGTATTTACCTCTGGTTAACTTAATTACTCTTCCCCTTTTGGGATATCAGGCGTTTGTTTAAGTCTTAACAATATATATTTAAATTCCTGACCAAGTGGTTTTCCAAATTAACATATTATAATATAAATATAGTATCTAAATAATAGTGGGCAATAATGCCTACCAATAATGGTTGATGAACACAAATATAATATATTGGTGTTTGGTAAATCTTTCTTGCCAATCACTGTTTGGCGGTGGGGTGGTCTAATGATTGTGGCTTTCGTTCGTCACGTCGATGACCCAGGTAAGACCTCCCTGGCTCATTTTGTAAAGTTCCTTCATGATACACGTGAGAAATGCACTGTATGTAATGCAGGTTTACGCGAATTACAAGTCAATATATTCAATACATAATATTACAATGTACATCACCATATTTTCCGAATGGCCAAGAATTCTCCCTAAAAACAATAATTTACTAGCAGAGTCTAGTTTATCAATTCCATTCGAAAAATGAAAGAAACTTTGGGACAGACAAGCAGAATTGGCGAGAAATAAAAGGTGAGGTGGGGTGAAATTGAGTTTAACGTCGCGTCCAATATTATTGCACATATATAGCGACGTGCATGTACGTGTGTGTGTGTGTGTGTATGGCTGCTTGTACTAGTCCGGACTGATGCCGATTTATAGTGCTAGTTAACTGAGATACCGTGCCGCAGTTTAACATGAATACCCAACTCAGACACAGTATACTGACACCGAGCCGACCAGTCCTTGCTTTAGCCCCTTAATGCCGAGCGCCAGACAGGATAACAACAAGTACCATCTTTTAACGTCTTTTGGTATGACGCGGCCAGGAATTGAACTCCGGACCTTCCGCTCTAACACTAGACCACGGAAGCAGATCTAAATGTGTTGCAAGACAGACAAGATATCAATTACAAGAACACTGATCAGGAATAACGCGCTGACATGTTTCAGGAAATGTGCTTCGGATCTGTTGTACTTTCTTGGACGCCACAGGATTGGCCACTGCATCTTCTAGGGTGATTCGTTTGGACGCGAGGTAAACACGATAGCCAGGCAAAGAATGCTGCAGACATTGGTGCAGGGCAGATGAGAAGCACATTGATCAGATGAGAACAAAGTACCTGGTAGTCTGATTCTGCCAGAGCCAAGTTTCAGGAAATGCACTTCTGATGTGTTCTACCTCCTTCAACGCCCCAGTACCACCCAATACCTGAGGTATGGCAACTCCTGATCCTAAGACAGATCCTGTTTGGGGCGGCATTGGACCATGTGCCAGCATGTCACAAAAAATGCAGGGATCTAAAAACGAATGAATGTCAGATTTTGACAACGATGTTGCAATGTTGAGGACTGAAACATATTTATATTGCTGAACATTCAAACATATATTACCTCAGTTGGATACACATATCCTTCCTGATTCATAATCCATCACACATTCAAACATGCCACCGATGGCAATTGAACGTAGTATTCCCCTGGCACATGGCAGAGAGGCAGCCGTCATGTTGTCAACAGAACCTGATTCTTATGGGAGATAACACAACACAAAAACCCTCATTCTGATATATTTACATCTATACCAATCACAATCAATGTTGAATAATTGCTAATACAAGGCATGCTTAGACCAAACTGCCATGAATATCTAAACCAATAAACTAACGACAGTAATACATCAACACGCTCTGTGCTGATGTCATGCAGAGCACGAGAGAGTACATATCCCAAATGTTACAACTGATCTGGTCAGTGTGGCGAGTGTAGCTAGTCGATGTGTCCAACCACACCAGGACTCTGGGAACCACTGACGGAGGTGCTCCACCTCCACCAGTACTTCGCTGTTCACACTGGTTGATCCGGTTGCCATCTCATTCTGTGGAAGCCTAAAGGCATTATCAAAACTCCAGAGTCAGTTTGAACGGCGTCTCGCTGAATATAAGGATGGGTGTTAGTATCCTTTGGACATGTAATCATGTTACAAGAACGAAAAGATTAGTAGGAACTGGAATCTGAAAAGAACCATCCCAAGAGAACAGAAGTTAGTTTCTACAACCAATATAAAGTCGGTATGTCAAGAAGTCGGTAGGTTATGTTGACGTGCCTCCTCATATAGGTTAATATCCGAGAAGGGTTAATGTGTTAGCTCTGTTCCAAACCTTGGACCACAAGGAGAATGGGTTAGGTCCGTAATAAGACATTTTGAATTACCCAATAGTGGTATTGGTCCACATCCAGGTCTCTGGAAAGTTAACTCTTGTTCTCTCAACTTCTGCTAATTTTGGTGCTGATCTGCTGATTGCAGAGCTCTTGGCCATTATAACAGGTGATAACTCAGCAGACATGGCCATAGGTGCAAATTGTCTTCTCGCCATAAACATAGGGCGCATCACTGGAACTTTACAACATGTAGAAATACGTTACTTGAAGTGGAAGGAATGGTGAAGTATACTACTCAAAAGAAGTTTTAGGATTCTTCATATTACTATACATGTAGTTAATCTGTCATACGTCATACATCATACGTCAAATCTGACAATACAACAAGAAATATAGCATCCAAACATCCTTTCATCATTCCTGTGTTGTCATGATGCCAGAAAATTAGAGCATTACATATAAAGACTTCTTCATTTTCACATGTGAGAAAATGTCAATTTACAGTATATTTGGGGCTGATTAGCCTAAAAACGAAAACAAGGTTTAACGTGGTTTATGTTTCGCTTTTAGGGATAAAGTTTATTATTCATTTAAATATATTCATTTAGATGAAGCCATAGCTTCATCAGCAGACACAACAAGGTTACATGACTCGGTTAGTTTGTGTCAAACACTCAGCACCATTGCAGAGCATTTATAGATGTCTTTGTGTGATTAAAAATGATACAAGTGTATGTATATTAATGATAATATTGATTTGGGATTTTGTTAGCGTTGATATTCCAGTACTGACATGTTGTCAGCAATTTTACGACACTGACAATCCTGACCAGTATAATAAAGGATATACAGAGTTGTTGACCGACAGCTTCACGCTTGTTTTGTTTGTTTTATTTGTTGTTTAACGCCGCACTCAGCAATATTCAAGCTACATGACGGCAGTCTGTAAATTATCGAGTCTGGACCAGACAATCACGAGCATCGATCCACGCAATTAGGATACGATGACATGCATCAACCAAGTCAGCGACCCTGACCACCCGATCCCGTTAGTCGCATTCTACGACAAACATAGTCGCCTTTGACGGCAAGCATGGGTTGCTGAAGACCTGTTCTATCCCGGATCTTCACGGGTCTTTTCACACATGTAGTGTTCATATGGTTATTCATAATTTAGGACTTTGTTTAATGCCAGGCTTCTTAGAAATGTTTGTCTATTGTTGCAATATGTATTCGTGATTTATGTTAAGTGGCGACTTTGGCGTATAGCTACAGCAGTCCCACACTGTAGCAAAGTGCAAAATCGTCAATAGTTGCCAACTCTTTTTAACAAGAACAAAATGAGCTCACATCTTTGGACACAGACTTTCCCTTGACACTTCTTTGCCAGCTTAGAATCAATCAGATTATCAATTATATGACTAAGAAAGGACAGATATAGATGGGACAGACAAGCAGAATTGGCGAGCAATGTAATTCCTTTGACAAATACCCAGTAGAAGAGTTGGTCCAAAGCCATGTTTCCGGGAAGTCACTGCGTATTTTCTCCACTTCCTTGAGTGGTGCGTGGTGTGTATCGACCCCGCCTCCTGTTCCTGTTCCTGTACCAGTTCCCATCCCATTAACCATACCTATCCCCACCCCTCCAGCCATGGCCATGGGGTAGTAAACAGGCACTGCAGCATCAGACAGGGTTCATCATACAATTGACCAGATAACATATGTCACTATGTGTCTAATAACATTTGTTAGCTTGATTTGCGGTAAGGTTGTTGTCTGTCAATATCATGACCATCTAGTTGTTTTTTCTGTTCTGCTTAACTGACTTTTTATTAAATGAATTCGTGTGACTTGAAGTCATTGGAGCTAGTGTATGGTTTGTGAAGGCGTGTGTGTGTTTGTTGGGCTTGTGGGTGTCGGATTTAGTAATTGGAGTAAACATTGGCATACTTGCTTGTCGTTGATATTATCTATTGGCACAAAAACCCAACATATAATATCAATCCCCAATAAGGTATCCAAAACGAACAATTCTGGCCAATACAAACAAAGATACAAAGATTTTTCGACTGAATGCTTCACTATGGTAGTGATCATGTGAGTATTCGTAATTTACGACTTTTGTCTAATGTTGCCTAGAAGTTCTTGTGTTTTACTGTATATATTCGCGATTTAAGTTTGGTGGTGACTTGAGGTACTGGTAAGGAAAGTACAAAAATCGAAAATCGTTGCTTTCCTATAATCTTCAACCCAACCTGTTTACTTAATTTCTCTGACACTATCGGTATATCAAACGTTTGTTAAGGCCTAAGAATGTATCTTTATTCCTGGCGAAATGGTTTTCCAATTAAAACTTATTTTCTGGTATGCGCATATTAGGCTAATATTGGCACATACATATTTCAATCATGCTGGCTTCGTCTCGTAAATTATTAAATATACTGATTTACTCTTATTCGAAATAATACCCTTTCTATAATTAAAAAAAAATGTCAAGAATTTGAAATGTATCATGGTTGTTGATATTGCAAGAGGCAAGATAACGGTTTCCAAAGCTAACTCTAAAGTGGTCTAACCTATGTTTGGGGGGAAAGAGTTAATGAATTGTGTTAGATGCTGCTTTCAACAGTACACTGCAAACACGAAAACGTCGTTTTTTCCGTATATGGGCATTGGACGGAAAAAACGACGTTATTTGGACGCTTTCTAACCATCGTTTTTCCATCGAGAATCTGACGCTTGAAAAACTCGACGTTTTTCCGTACACTTTCTAGACGCTCACCCATTAATCAATTTTAATGAATTTTTAGTCGTTTTTCCGTCCAATGTCCATATACGGAAAAAACGACTTTTTCGTGTTTGCAGTGGTATACCGGTTATTTGGTGGCGTGCTTCAGAATAACGGTCGGCAATAACACATGGACAACATGATTGATGAACACAACATATAAATTGGTGTTTGGGGAGGTATGCTATTTTCGACGGTTTCAATGATCGTGATGGCCTAATGATTAAGGCCTTCGTTCGTCACGCCAAAGATCTGTTTTCGATTCACTTGCTTGATGTGTAAGTCCCACCCCGACAAACTCTTGATAAACCAGATAAGAGTACTTAACGTGACGTCCAATACTACTCAGTCGTTTCCAGGACGAATGCCGGTTATAGTCATATTATAGTCAAAGTAATATTACATGACCAGTATTCTCAGACAGTTCTGTTTAATTCCTATTTTCCAAAGGGCCTGACATGTACTCTTTGCACGCAGGAACTTTCCCTTGCACGGAAGTTATATCGAGAAGAAAGAAAATATTATTTGGGAAAGACAAGCCGAATTGACGGGGAATGTAACTTGTCGGTTGACAAATACCCAGTAGAAGAGTTCGTCCAAAGCCATGTTTCTGGAAAGTCACTGCGTATTTTCTCCACTTCCTGGAGTGGTGCGTGGTATGTATCGACCCCGCCTCCTGTTCCTGCATCAAATCCCATCCCATTAATCATTCCAGGCATATGCATAAGCCCTGGAGCAGACAGGTTTCATCGCACTATTTACCATTCTGTTTAATTCAACTGATGTGTATAGAAATGAATGACAATTTCCGTGTGACTTGAAATTGGACTGGGGCGTGAAGGTGGTTGTTGGATTAAAACTTAGGCATAATATATTATTGTACACCAGTCTATAAAGGACGTGAACGTTGTCACTTTCAGTCGATCGGATGACTTAAATCACAATAAAAAAAATTCATATATGCTGCCACATTTAAGTGTATATAATGGATCTAAAATGACAGTTTACATGACGCATACATTCACTGTGTGTAAAATGATCAGTATGCAAGCATAACGTTTTGTTAAGAAATGTATAATCAATGTTATACAATGTAGTTGAGACCAACTGGGCATTAAAAGTTAAACACATTCTTTTTGTACTGGTTTTATATACAGTAATTGTCAAACTGCAATCTATAAGCAATCGATGTCTGAAATAATACTTCGTTTCAAATCGTGGCACACAATCCTATGGCAAAATTGGCACGCAATCGTACGATTAAGTTCAATTTTCTTTTTCAATTGTTAATTTTGCATTAGAATGATAAAAAAGACTACGTAACCAGGGCCAAGTAGGTGAGGTGGCATGGGGTTTAACGTCACATCCACGATTGTTGCACTTATATAGCGACGTGCATGCGCGTGTGTGTGACTGCTTGTACTAGTCCGGACAAATTTATAGTGCAAGCCTACTGAGATACCATGCGCAGTTATGAACACCCCATCCAGACACAGTTTACCGACTCCGAGCCGACCAGTCCTTGTTTATCCCTTAATGCCGATCACCAAGCAGGGTAACAACAAGTACCACCTTTTAACGTATTTTGGTATGATACGGCCGGGGATCGAACACCGGACCGTCCGCTCTCCCACTAGACCATTGAGGCGGTCCCCTTCGATAAATATCATGTCGCTTTGTTCATATGATATGTACGTATATACCCCATACATGTTTTCATAATCTTCCTCACATACGTTTATTTGTTGATAAATTCAACTTGTGTATCCCGTATGCACTATTTAAAACATTTTAACAATGCGGTTGAGACTTATTTAAATTACCTATATGCATGTATTACCTATATATTGTATATTCATATTCTGTCACTGTATACTCTGTAAAATAGAAGGGGCATATAGCCTACACCATTTGAAGACAAAATTATCATTATTATTATGATTATTGTTGTTGTTGTTGTGACTATTATCTCCTTAACTTGCAACTAGCGAGACAGTGAAAGAAGGGCAGGGGGTATAGCACATGCAACACATAGCTACCAGGTAATACCTCGTGGTAAGGTTTGTCCAAAGCCAGGTCTCTGGGAAGTCACTTCGTATTCTTTCTACCTCTTTCATATTTTGTGTTGGCAGCCCCACCTGGTGGTGCGCCATACCGGGCATACCTCCGAGCATCGATTCAAATATAGGGGGAGCTACAACGATTGAGTGAGTGAGTGAGTGAGTGAGTGTGTGGGTGGGTTGGTGAGTGCGTGAGTGAGTGAGTGAGTGCGTGCGTGCGTGCGTGAGTGAGTGAGTGAGTGAGTGAGTGAGTGCGTGCGTGCGTGCGTGAGTGAGTGAGTGAGTGAGTGAGTGAGTGAGTGAGTGAGTGAGTGAGGATTAACACCGCTTTGAACAGTATTCCAGCTATATAACGGCGTCTCAGCATGAAATTATGCAGGCCTTAGACGTTTACCACACTTGTGAAACCCACGAACACGGGTATGGTCCTGACCCAGAAACAAAAATCGGGGCGAACCGGGAGTCGACCCACGACAATAGGTTTCTGGCGTTCCCAAAGGACGCAACACTGCTCAGCGAATTGCGGCACCTCAGACGATGCTATAGATGATGACGTTTAACCCAATGGCTACATATTACTGGTGTCTAAAATATTTGTGTTTATCCTTTAACGTCTTGTCAATCTAATTTGTTGTATATAGTATGCTATTTTTAATAATATCCTTCGGAGAGCAATATCTGAATTATCACATGTATCTACACATTTAACTATTTTTAGGTTAATATATTAAAAAGAATTAAAATGTGTGTTATTATTTGTAAAGTGTAAACAATTTGTCTATGAAAGTCATTACACCATGACACTGATACATATCAAAAGTAAAATATTCACTACCTCTTCTAGCTATAGGCAAGTGTATCCACTTTCTTGTGCTTAGTACCTTTTCAGTTTATTAAAAGGCAGCGTGCCTTTAATTAAGTCTGCCTAACGGGACATAATGTTTACACTGTGTTCGGTTAAGAGAACTGTGGATTCCGATGTGTGTATTTCTTCTGTGGGGAGAAGATGTAGGACGAGTTCACACGCGATACCAATCTAAGTACATATCAAATATTGAGATCATGTGAAGAAATTCTCAATGTGAACACGGATACAATGTTTATGCACAATTCGTCTTGTGTATTTATTTATTTATTTATTTATTTTTTTATTTATTTATTTATAGTCTGAATTTATTTTGTTTAATGCTCTAACACATCCTTTGACATAACATTATGGTCATATATATATGACTTTATGATCCAATATGAGGTTATAAGTTGAATCTCGTGAGTCAGGGGGCGTGGTACACAGGTGGAAAATGCACAAGAAGCAGCTATAACTACTGTGTGTCTTTATTTAGTTACCCGGCAGTTGTGTTCATCCACAACCATGTCTCTGGGAAGTCAGTACGAACTTTCTCAACCTCTTTCAAAGTTTCAGGAGCCTGTATTCCCTTAAGGACATGTACTGATTCCAATACGGCCTTATCTATTGTGTATACTTCAATAGAAAGCCAAAATAGTTAATGGGAGTAAAAGGTTTATGTTAGCACGCCATGATGTCATGCCTAAATTACCAAAAGGGTATTTATACAAAATATCCAAAAAACATCAATGTAGATCTTATAACTTGTTGTGATGCTGTATTTTAAGGCATGCTCAATAATGAATGTTAAGAATGCTACATAATCTTTTAGACTGAAGTCTGTTTGTTTTTTGTTTAACGCCGCATTCAGCAATATTCCAGCTATATGACGGCGGTCTGTTAATAATCGAGTTTGGACCATACAATCCAGTGATTGAAATTATGAGCATCGATCTCCGCAAATGGGATACGTTGACATGCATCAACCAAGTTAGCGAGCCTGACATCCGATCCCGTTAGTCGGACCTTACGACAAGCATGGGTTGCTGAAGATCAATTCTAACCCGGATCTTCTCTGGTAGCCAATTCGGTCGCCTCTTAAGACAGGCAATGGGGTCCTGGTGACACATTCCTCTCCGGGACCCCACGGGGAGATGGAGTAAGTGTAGGGGTGATACAAATCATGTGGACAATGTTTCAGACATAAGACCACATAAAGGTTTATACTCAGGCGACGTCTCTTGACGTTTCCCCAATTAACATATTTAATTTAGAACCAAATATGTCCAATAAAATAAACGTTGAACTGTGTCAACAGACCATGTCCTGGTAAGGTAAAGATCATAGCTATGGCGATCACTCATTCAGTTTCACTGTTAGGATGCAATGCTTCTAATCTTCCCTGATTAAAGCAGTTAACTTATGGTCAAGTCGTTTTATCCTAGCAGGCGTGAGGGCAAACGCTAAGGTAAGACTAAGAGTCTGTCAGTTCACTAAAATAATGCGTGTGGCCATGTTTTCGGGAACAAAGATTAACACAAGGGCCACAAGATCATTCCCTGATTTTAGAGTCTGTTTCAGGAATGCACACAGTTATGACAGGCGCGTATTACGAAGGCGTTGTGTCTATATCGGCAATCACGGTCGCGGTATTGTTTAAAATTGCGGAGGATGTCATTGGGTAGAACACAACAGCCAGAGCAAATGAAGCGCAGCAGCACAACTCCAGGGGAGACAGGGATATAATGGGGTATATATTCCTTCTGTAACTACCCGCTGGTCTTGTTGGTCCACAGCCAAGTTTCAGGGAAATCAGACCGAATTTTCTCAACTTCCTTCAGAGCAGCTGTTTGATGAGCCACTCCTCCGGGGAGCGGGCCAGCCATTCCCTTCTCGTAATACCGCACCGGATCTGACGTCATCCATAACCAATTATTACTGGGAACAAATGCCCGGCGTAAATAGATTATATGGTTTATTGCAATTAGGGGTTTTGTGATACTTAGTGAGGGGCATCGTGGTGAGATCTCGTCTATAATTGGGGTGCCTCGGAGACACATTTGTTCAGTTACTGCATAGAACATATTCGCTGGAAGGAGGAACCAAACGGTGTTGCTGGTTTTCTGGACATCCAGCTTGTGTGTGTGTGTGTGTGTGTGTGTGTGTGTGTGTGTGTGTGTCTTTTGTTAATGTTTTATTCGGAATCGAAACTACGACATTTCTGTTATTGATGGATAAGTGATGTGGTGATTCCGTCGATTAGATGATAATTAACTTTATTTGGCATTAAGATGAATAACGGTTTTGTATTGAATGTTGATTTATATATGTTTGTTATATGACATGTTTTTATATATAATTTTTTTAACTTACAGTAGGGCTTGACGTATTTGTACACAAGAGCATCAGTCATCACAGCCACCCCGGAGTTCTGGAATAAAATATGTATATTTCTAGTCATGGTAATATTATTTTGTAGCTTCGAAACACGTAGAGAACGCACAGTATAGACTGAGCCTTTTAGTCATTGTAATATTTAACTGCCTCAATAACTGGAAAATGTGTGAGACAAGAAAATCCCGACTTCTATGTACAGCTACGTATAGAGTAAATGCATCAATATAACAATTCACTTTTTCTACCAGTACAGATAAACACAATTAAGAAATACCAATGGAAAACGTATCCATTGAAGTCAACTACGCTAGAACTCAGGCAATGTTTAAAGTCAATGTTCTCAAATGTGTTTATCAAACGCAGTCAACCTCGGAGTAATACTGATTATACTTAAAATAATATATATATTTTTGACGAGAGGAACGAAGAAAAGGAAAACAACATTCCCTTCCGATTTGTGTTCGCGTGAAAAGCGACAGCTAACAGCCTGTGGTGTTGCCTAACGGTTACATACCTGGAAGATCTGGTTGGCGTCACTTCCGCCATAGTAGGTGGGGAATCCCCACCAGCCTCCCCAGGGTAGGACCATCCTCTTCCGGCGAGCAACAGCACCCAGAGGAATGGGGCCTCCAAATCCTCCTCCACCTACACTCTTGATAGTGTCGTATGACTTCAGTTCACTGATAACCTGTGATCAAACGGATCATAAAAATAGTGCTTCAAGATGAAATGTGTCAGTGGTAAGACTGTAGAATTTGCTTTTTTTGTGCCGGGTAACACTTGGCCGCACAGTGAACAACCTGGGAATGTGTGAATCAACTCAAAGCCTAATTTCACCTTGACCTACCTTGTATTGTGCGAGTCATGCCGCCACCAGAAACACGTTGCTATTCCTTGTCCTTCTGAACTTGTGTACGTCATGGTGGCAATAACACCTGTGTTTCCTTGACCTACCCCAGAATATGTGTGTCATGTCGGCATCAGACATTGTAGGACCTTGACCTATCCCAGACCGTGTCATGTCGGCATCAGACATTGTAGGACCTAGACCTATCTCAGACAGTGTCGTGTCGTCACCAGACTTTATAGGACCTTGACCTACCTCAGACTGCGTGATGTCATTTCCGGACTTGAGGAGGAGGACGCTCTGGTCTACGGCCAGGAGGTTGACCAGGGACTGGGGGTCAGCGGTGACCTGTACATTGACACTGTCACCAGGCTGGGCAGTTGTCTTGTCCATAGAGATAGACACCTGGAGTCAAAAATACAACTGAGTGACGCTGAGTGGCCATAGTCAGGCTGAAAGTAATAGTAATGACATCTACAGCTCTTTTACACTGTAAGGGACCGATCATTTGATATTGGGGGAGGTGGGGGCTTGGATTTTATCGAAAAAAGCAAATATGCTTCAGTCCATGGATTAAATTGTCTGCCACAAAAGTGCCATTGTTGCAAGGTGTTTTTCCTAAAACCATATTCAGGCTCATAATTTTAATTAAAAAATATTTGGTTTTGCAGAAGTATGATCAGTCCCAAAGTAGCCTTATCCCGATAAACTCATAATATTCAACTTAATATCGGACTATTGCAGTGCTTACCTTGTTCTCAAACGCGCCATCCACATCGAAGCTGACGCTGTCGGTGACAATCTCTCCATCTTTCCTGACGTAATACACAATGATCCGGGCATTAGGCGCCATCTTGGATGTAACCGGGATGGAAAATGATGCGAGGTTTGCTTTGTCGATGTAGCCAGTGGCCACGATGGAACCACGAGACATTACCTGGAATGAATATCAGGTAAAGTTAGCATCTGGACAAGAGGAGCAGGCACGTATGACCAACATGAACGCTTCAATCTCACTTTCTGTTTTAATCTGAGATACTAAAGTATCTATTTGTGTTGTACACAACCTACCTGGTAGAACAGCTCACTGATGGATTCGGTGACCTTGACGTCGAAATTCACATTGCTTCCGGCCTGTAAAACACAAACAAATTCTGTCATTACGATTCATTCAAATATCATTTGACGTCTACTTTTGTTTTCGACGCAATCTGCCACGTTCCTACATTGCGCCCCCCGACACCTCTATAAAAGTACATACGTCTGTGAACTCACATAAAATATAAACGCCGACCAAATTAGTGGTGAGACTAACATGAATGGATCCCATGATTGCCGTAAAAGGTGACTATGCTTGTCGTAAGAGGCGATTAACGGGATCGGGTGGTCAGGTTCGCTGACTTGGTAGATGCATGTCATCGTATTCTAATTGCGTGGATCGTTGTTCGAAATATCAATCACTGGATTGTCAGGTCCAGACTGGATTATTTACAGTCCGCCGTCATATATATATTGCTGATCATGGCGTTAAGCAACAAACAAACAAAACATTCACAGAGACCTGAGATACTTACTGAAAGTTGTTGCGATTTCAGGAGCAGCTGGATGTAGTTGTCACTCGGTGAGTAGCTCTTCTCGATGGACTTGCTGGAGGAAACCTTGCCATACTTTACCTACAACCAAGACCATTGATATGTCTTTGTCGGACGAATTCTTGAAGGAGAACTATTACAAATTATATCGAAAGGAAAAGTGTGATTGAATACACGGTTTTTGTATTTTTCATTTAGAATCATTTTCTGATGGACAACCAATATGAATCTTAATATCATTAAAATATTTTCTACTCCGATTTGATACCCCTCTGCCTTAAGATCTGACATAGGGGGTCACGTCGGGAGATCTTTCAAATAAACTTTCATTCTAGGTACTAACGAAGCATTCGGATCAGTATATGTGCTTTCTGTATCTCGAAAATGAGCGTAAAAGGGCAGTTCCAAATTGACAAAAAGAAGGTTGTTTTTGTTCTGAGGGTTTTCATTTGTTCCGAGCTTTTGGAAAATAGAGACAATGGGTGGTAAATCAATCTACCAAGCAGAAACTGCGACTGACAACATGTAGTCAAACGGTGACAAGATACGAATTAGAGCAGCCGTATCGATTTAGAAAGCTGAGTGATGAGATCCTTTGTTTGAATTGGGCGGTCAATAAAGGTGTATTTAATGTGATTTTCTGCTTTCTACGGCTTGGCATATCTTGATGGAAAGAATCGGGGCAAATATATGATTATAATGGCATTGAACTTGTCTGTAGCTGCATGTTACTGTAACCTGGGTGGCACAGGTGGCCCAGTCGTCTAAGGCGCCGCGATTCGCTGTGCAGAGTTGCGTTCCTTGGGCACGCCAGAAACCTATGATTGTGGGTTCGAATCCCAGTTCGCCCCGATTATGTTTCTAGGTTTGTCAGCACCATACCCGTGCTCGTGGTTTTCACCGAAGTGGTAAACGTCTGAGACCTGCATCACTTCGGGCTTTCCTCCCAAATTAAGCTGACACGCCGCGATATAACTGGAATACTGTTAAACCCAACTCACTCTCTCACTCTCTCACTCTCACTCACTACCGTAACCTGACAACACGCTACTGCATCGCCTCTAGGTCTGGTTAACTACATACTGGTTGTACTTACTGTAAGACTGACGCTGCTAGCATTGGCGGGGATGTGGACTTCAATGGGCACAAGCCCTGTGTCTGGGACTGAGAAAGTTTGGTCCGGGATGGTGTAGGAAGTCGTTCTGGGGTAGTAGAAGGCGGGAGTGGTCGTCTGTTTGATCTGACTGGTCACTCTTGTGCTCACGGTCACCCGCTGGGTGCTTGTCTGGACTGGGCGACCGTCTTGTTGCTGGACTTGCAGCTGCGGAAACACAACGATGATGACCAATGAATGTAATTATGACTCAGTGTCAGCAACCCTTTCAGAACATAATATACGTCATAAGTGAAGAAGTGACATTTGGAAAGGGACATCTTACAAATCAACAGCAGCTTCCATAAAATCAGTTAATTTAAGAAAAGATCATTGTGTTAATCATTTAGTTTTTTTACGTGACAATTTAACAGTATAACTTCTTTAAGTGGCATTTAGAAGTTGGTGTGATGAAGTAAGACAAGTTCTATGGATGAACAACTTCTTTATTACAATTAGTTGGACGTTTCGGTGTTTCGGTGTTGTTTAGCACTATCCATCACTTGCTTGATAAAGGTGTTAGGATCTACACCGAAACGTCGCACTAATTGTAATAAAAAAGTTGTTCATCCATAGAACTAGTCTTACTTAATTTAACAGTAGTTTTGTTCTGTGAAGCGGACTGTTTCAACTCACATAGGCGATGTATTTGAGACCCGGCTTGAAAGTCTTGGGGTCCGACGGGGCGAAGGACAGTTTGGTTGCGTACTGGTAGATCTTGACCGTGCTGGATCCATTCAGTGTTATACCAGTCAAGCCCTCCGTCACATTGGCGGTCACCTCGATCTTTTGGTTATTCAGGCCATTAGGGAACACCTTCTTCATGTCAGCAAGGGATAGCGTCACCTTGCTCTCGCCATCAATCTGGAAAAATGCATCACATGTCGATATAGTAGCGATAAAAAGGGAAGGAAGCAAATAGCCAAGGATTCAACCCGAAACACTATTTGCTACAGCTGCAGCTACTACATACGTCCCTACTACACCTACAATACCTCTGTCATTTACTGTTCCAACTACATCAACGACTTAAAACACGTTGAAGACTTCTACGACCAATACGCATGTACTACTACTACGACCAATACGCATGGACTACGACATGGACCAATACGCATGTATTACTACATGGACCAATACGCATGTACTATTACTAAGACCAATACGTATATACCAATCCTTAGACAATACGCATGCATTACTACAACGACCAATACGCATGTACCATTTCTAAAACCAATACGCATGTACTACTTCTACTACGACCAAAACCCTGTACCACTACAACGACCAATACGCATGCGCCATTCATGCGACCAACACGCATGTACTACTATTACGAGCAACACACATGTGCTACTATTACGAGCAACACACATGTGCTACTATTACGAGCAACACACATGTGCTACTACTACGACCAATACGCATATGCTATTACTGCGACCAACACACATGTACTACTATTACGAGCAACACACATGTGCTACTATTACGAGCAACACACATGTGCTACTATTACAAGCAACGCACATGTGCTGCTACTACGACCAATACGCATGTACTACTACTACAACGCCCAACACGCATGTACTTCTTATACGATCAATACGCATATACTAGTACTACGACCAATATATGCATGTACTGCTACTACAACGCCCAACACGCATGTACTTCTTATACGATCAATACGCATATACTAGTACTACGACCAATATATGCATGTACTGCTACTACGACCACAGATCATGTACTACTACTACTACTACTACTACTACTACTACCACTACTACGGACAATACGCATGTACTACTACTACGACAATACGCATCTACTAGTACGACCAATACACTTAAACTACTTCTGAATTTACTTCTTCGACGTGTACTGGGAGGAGAATGAATACTACTACGAATACGAATACTCCGGCAACAACGACCACTTCTAATTCTACTACAGCAACAACTACTATGAAGGCTACGACTTCATCTACGTGGACTACGTCTACAACTACGACGACTACCTCTATAACTGAGGCCGTTGCTACTACTGCTACTACTGCTACTGCAACTGTTCATATTATTGTTGCTATCACTACTAATTGCCACTACCATGTACATAAGTCGACCCGTGAAGATCTGGGGTACAATAGGTCTTCAGCAACCTATGCTTTCCCTAAAAGGCGACTATGCTTGTCGTAAGAAGCAACTAACGGGTTCGGGTAGTCAGGCTCGCTGACTTGGCTGATTCATGTCATCGTATCCCAATTGCTTGGATCGATGCTCATGATATCAGTCACTTGATTGTCTGGTCCAGACTCGATTACTTACAGACCGCCGTCATATAGATATATTGCTGAGTGTGGCGTTAAACAACAAACGAACAAACATAAGTAACTCACAGCCATTGTCTTCGTGATCATGGGCTCCGCTCCGTGGTAGTTCCAGGGCCGGTAGTATCGCTCCAACTTGGCCTCCAAGTTGATCGTTCCCTTTACCGGCTTGCCATAGGTGTACCTGGATAAGAAGCCATCAGTGATGAGATAACGAAACACTGGTCAACCTGTTTTACAGAGGGTAATTTTGACGGAAAACAGGCAGGGAAACATTCTCCCGAAAGTAACCCCATTTTGTGTTCCGGGGCAGAACATGTGCCTAGTTTGTGTTTAACGCCACACTCATCAATATTATATATCATGAGCTGCGACCTACACGGTTGGTTGGTTTGGTTGGTGTTTTACGCCGCACTCAGCAATATTCCAGCTATATGACGGCGGTCTGTAAATAATCGAGTCTGGACCAGACAATCCAGTGATTGATATCATGAGCATCGATCCACGCAATTGGGATCGATGACATGCTTCAACCAAGTCAGCGAGCCTGACCACCCGAGCGACCCACACCGTCGGGATATGTTAATTCGCCATCAACCAAGTTACCGAGCCTGACCATCTGATCCGATTACTTTTTAAGATCAGCATAGGTTGCTAGTGATAGATTTTGACTCGGAATCCTCCGTTTCTCAATTTATTCGCCTCTTACGACTAGAAATGGGGTGATGGGCACTTATTCTATTTCGGAGATAAAAACAATTTCGTGTTAGCCGATGTCGCGGACCTTGAAGTCGTTATGTGATGAGAACATAGCTGAATACAAAAACAGCTAAACCTCAACTCTTACCAAGATCACCTGACGTCAGTTGCATGTGAAATAAGTTCACTTGGAATACTTGTAACCCTCCAACAGTACAATGGAAAGACACTCTTGACTTACTTGGCTTTGACTGTGGCAGTGATGTGGTCGTCAGACACAAGTCCATAGCTTGGTAGCTCTACTGTTACCTCGAATTTGGGCAAAACTGAAAGAACGAAAACCGTTCAGTGATTATCATGTACAATGACAGATACATTATGAGTGAGTTGTAGTCAGCTATGTTTCAGCTTCATCTTCGAATCCCGGTTCACCCCGATTATGTTTCTAGGTTTGTCAGCACAATACTCGTGCTCGTCGGTTTCACCGAGGTGGTAAACGTCTGAGGCCTGCGTCACTTCGGGCTTTCCTCCCACATTAAGCTGACACGCCATGATGTAACTGGAATACTGTTAAAAGCGGCATTAAACTCAACTCACTCACCCAAGCTTCATCAGGGGCTTGAACATGATCGAATATGGACAGGACAAACAGGTTACTGAAAGCATGAATTACGATCCACACAATCGTGGAACAATGACACAAAACTCGCCAAGACACTGTGCCCGATGAACGACGCTCAACTTTAGTCAGATTGTGATTAATTGCAAACATGCCCTTCTAATCTGATGAGTCAGTCGGGTGTCCTCGTAGTTCTGAAGCGTCCGTACGTAACGCTCGCCATCCGCGTTCAAGTAACCTCTTGAGTTTACCGTGAAACAGCTGAATATTGTTAACACGTTGTAAACCAAAACTCGTAACCTCATTCACTAAATCAGTCGGAGAAATGTTCTTGTATAAATCTTACCATATTCAGCGATGGTGAACACCTTCTCTTCTGTCACAGCCTGCAAGACATACAGATTCACAATTATCACCAAGTTACGGATTTTTCAATATAGATGTAATAAATACATTATTAATGACATATGAACGATGAATGTATGTAGGCACGTTCAGTTCTTTGGAGGTGACGTGACATAGGGTTTGAGGTCACGTCCAAGAACGGTGTGTGTGTGTGTGTGTGTGTCCGGACTGATGTCCATTTTATAGTTCTAGCCCACTGAGATACCATGCCACAGACTAACATGCATACCCCCTTCAGACACAGAAAAATGACTCCGAGCCGACCAGTCATTGTTTTAGTGCCAGGCAGGGTAACAACAAGTACCATCTTTTAAGGTCTTTTTGGTATGGCGCGGCCGGGGATCGAACCCCGGACCTTCCGCACTCCGGGTGGACGCTCTACCACTACACCACGGAGGCGACCTCAGTTCTTAGTCAGAGATAATGGGGTAAACTACTTACACCGGCTGTGACCTTGATCTTCCAGTCACCGAGTACAGGTTGGCTGGAGGTGGGGAGGTAGTTTGTGTTGACGCCGCTAGCGTCCTTCACTGCCACCCACTGCTTGATTTTGTTTGAGTTGGGATCCTGTAAACATTGAAACACATGGTGTATTTACACATGACGACGATGCAGAGACTCTGGGATATTATCACAAATTAAAATATATTGTCTACATAATTATTTGTAAATATTATTTCGAATTTTTTTTAATGTATGTCCAACATAGAATTGTGTATTGGCACATTGTCAACAATTAATGAATTGCTGTTTGCTTAATTTTAAAAGAAATAATTTGTAAAGCCGTAAGATGTTACTCACGAAGATGTCGATGTTCATGTCGCCGGTGTACAGTTTCATGTCGGGGAACATGGCAAAGGCCCGGAAATGGACTGAAATTAACGAATGCAATAATTTTAGATCCACATCGCAAAGTAATTTGGCGTCATATATGAAGAGGAAATTACCAACCAGAACCACTGTTTTCTACTCGCACCATACCCGTAAGGGTCGGTCGGGTAGCCTAGTGGTTAAAGCGTTCGCTCGTCACGCGGAAGACCCGAGTTCGATTCCCGACATGGGTACAATGTGTGAAGCCCATTTCTGGTGTCCCCCGCCGTGATATTGCTGGAATATTGCTAAAAGCGGCGTGAAACCAAACTCACTCATTCACCCATACTCGTGCTTTTTTGTTTCAATGACCTGAAACGCTGTTTATTTCTTGGCCGCGAAACCTCTGAAATACTGTTCACAATGATGGAAACCCCAAACACATTAAACCCCTAAATACCAATTCATTAATGTGCGTATGTCAACTAATGCACTCACTAGCATGATATATAAATATCATTAATCAAATGAGGTCTTACTAAACAGCGTCCGGGGAACAATCAGCAACATTTGCTGGGTGGCAACCGTTGTTGTTGTAAAGGCGTTTCTTGGGAGCAGTGCAAGTCGTGGCACCACCCTAAGTGCGAGGGGCAGTCAGATGGGGAGTTGGATATATACATAGGCACCTTCGACAGAAGGCTGACGCTTCATGATCAGCAGTTATACGTCTTATTCATCACAAAATAGTTGGACCCTCCGGACTGATGAATAGCAATGGCTCCTACCAATTCCAACTGAATCAAATGGAACTAGAAGACCCTGTGTTCCACAACTGTTCCTGATTTCGATTCTTACCATTTTAACAGGTCATGTCAGAACGACGTTTCGCGAACTTTGACCGATCAATTAAATAACCAGTTAACAAGATATCGACAGCACGGGTTTGAAACTGGCGTCTTCCATACTACGCTACAAAAAATACAAGGACAAAATTCTGGATTTACAATTTGAAGACTGGCTGTAAGAACAGGTCATTCCACATTCTGGAAGTACTTCACTCAAGCTATGCAAGTCTCTTTTGTTTCAAATGTTTATCCCACTGAAGCAAGAGACAGACGATGATATGGAGGGAATCAGTCGTACATCCCGTTACTTCATCGGAATACTCCGTGTTCACCTTTCCGAAGTTGCATGATTAGAAAAAGTATTCCGATCACTTTCCAAATCTGTTAAGCGGCGCTTTGATTGGTCGTTCTGGCGTGACCGGTAATGTGATGCTTTGTTTGTTTGTTTGTTTAACGCCGCACTCAGCTATATTCCAGCTATATGACGGCGTTCTGTATATAATCGAGTCCGGACCAGACACTCCTGTGATTGCGTAATGGGATGTCTTCAGATGATTGTTTAGCGGTAGCGAAAACCAAGATGTGATTTTAATGAGCTTGTTAAATTACTCCCGGACGTCTTATTAAACCTCGCGGACGCTCCGGGGCGCTCTCGGACGCTCCCTGACTTTTAAACAGTAGGCCCCGTAAATTATCTCTTTCGTCGACTGACCTGTTTGACCAGGCTTGTACATGGCCTTGTCCGTCTGGATGAAGATGGACATGCTCTTGTGGTTGTAGGTCAGCGTTGTCTCGTTACTGAAGGTCAAACCACCACTTCCTGTCACCTTCAGCTTGTAGCTTCCGCTTTTGAGATCTTTGGGAACCTGATCATGCAAGGAGTCAAATGTGATCCTAATTCAAAAAGTGTTTCTACAGTGAATATAGATATCCACATCAAATAATGCATTACCAAACCAAACAATAATAGTGATAGAGGTAGACACGAGCAAATGAACCAGATGAGACAGTGTTATTTAACGTCACAACCAGCAACATGATGGCCTGTACAAAATCTTTGCTTTTTTCTTGTTTAACGCCACACTCAGCAATATTCCAGCCCCATGACGGCGGTCTGTAAATAATCAAGTCTGGACCAGACAATCCAATAACTGACATTATGAGCATCGAGCAATTGGGATACGATGAGATGCATCAACCAAGTCAGCGAGCCTGACCACCCGATCCCGTTAGTCACCTCTTACGACAAGCATGGTCGCTTTTTACGGCAACCATGGGTTGCTGAAGTCCTATTCAAACCCGGATCCTATTCAAACATCAGTGAGTGAGTGAGTGGGTGGGTGAGCATGGTTTTACGCCGCTTTTAGCAATATTCCAGCAATATCACAGCGGGGGACACCAGAAATGGGCTTCACACATTGTACCCATGTCGGGAATCGAACCCGGGTCTTCAGCGTGACGAGCGAACGCTTTAACCACTAGGCTACCCGACCGCCCCTGATCCACATCAAAAAGTGGTCCAACTAACCAGCAGAGATCCACGCCGTCAGGGTACGATGACACACACTCACCTAATTCTCATATTGTAGCTATAACTACCCGATCCTCGGAACTACTTTATCCAGGAGCCTACACATAATATAGACTTTGGGGAGATTTATTTATCATATAATGGGTAGGTTTCTCGACAGGATAAAGCCAACGGATAAAAACGATATCCGTTGGGGTCATATGCGATTAGAGATGCAAATATCAAAGGTTAAGTAGGACTACTTTCACTTTTTATAAACAAACATGGCGTCGCCCTCGTCATTCGGCGATCGAGTCAGAATTAACCATCGGGAATTTGGATAAACTACAGGGATAATTGCTATCATTATAAAAAAAACAGACTAATATACTGAAAATCAGTGTCTAACTGTGACGTAGCAAAGGCATTTTATAAGTTTTGCAACTTTGGAGATATAAATTACGAAACAATTTTGCGAGGGTACGAGGCCTAGCCAAGCGGGATCAGTAGCCATATCTGTGTTTGTAGACTTCTGCGGCTTGAAACCTTCTCCACAAATTAAATAGTTGGATTTGGCCGAAATATGTTTGAATTGTTACCTTGTTTCGTTTTGTCGCTGTGTGTATATCTGACTACACTTCTTAACGTTATGACAGGACAGACCGACTGTCAACAACGTCTGACCGTGGCCGTGACGTCTCATAGACTAGGGTTAGAGTAGCTTCCCTTTGACAAAGGGCAGTTACTCTAGCGGACAGACCGATGGATTGCCGCGAAAGGCAATTAAAGACAACTGTTGTTTTGCGTATATGCTGCTTCGCCACTGTATAAGAAACAGATTTCAGTTGAAACCATATTGGCTTCACTCACTGTCCGACTGACACATCACTTACCCTGTGACGTAATAAATATTAATGCGCGCATTCCAGGAAAACTCGCAATGTTTGGGTAATGTTTGTGAGAGAGGGAAAGCGATTTTAAAGCACAGAATTAAAGAATGACATTATATGATAAAGAGGTCATCACGCTTGTGTGTTTGGGGGATGGTAAATATCCTGTATTAGGAATAAACACTTTGTATTTAACTCGCCAAGGCTTGCTAAATACAATGTTTATTCCTAATGCAGGATATTGACCATCCCCAAACACACTCGCGTGATAACCTCTATTGGTGATGAATAACTCGATCCGTATATTAATATAAAACAATAGAATAAATAAAATGGTTCTAATTACCTTGATGGTTATACTTTGGGGCTGACCTGTAAATAAAAATCTCTATTGATTTTCAAAAAACAATGTGTATAGCTACATAGGTTATAGGATACTCGGATACTATTGGTTTGTTAACAAATAGCGATAATAATGGTCATTCTGAATGGTTACCTACCTTGCACAAGAACTCCGCTTGCAGAAGCGATGGATTGCGTCCCCTTAACGAGCGCGGCCTTGACATTGACGTTAGCGGTGGCTTTGAGGATGTTGGCACTGACCTCAAAATCCATGCCCGGTCTGACGGATGTCGGGGAGAGCACGACATAGGAACTGGAACCCAAATGCCATTTCTATATTTGATCTATACCTGGTCGACATATGCATGAACTACATCATATTGAGACTATTCTCCTATATCGAGGCGTGAGTTTAACGTCGCATATATTGAGTGAGGGAGTTGGGTTTAACGTCGCTTTTAACGATATCAGTAAGGAAGTTGGGTTTACGCAACTTTGGACAGTATGTCAGTAAATTCACGTTGTGTGAGCTTCGTGTGAAGGAGTGAGTGGTATTGTTCAACGCCGCTTTTAGCAATATTCCAGCAATATCACGGCGGGGGACACCAGAAATGGACTTCAAACATTGTACCCATGTCGGGAATCGAACCCGGGTCTTCGGCGTGACGAGCGAACGCTTTAAACACTAGGCTACCCGACCGCCCCTCGTGTGAAGGAAAGCCCCAGTGATGCAGGTCTTACACGTTTACCACTTAAAGTACTACCAATCCTTGATACATAGCCATGACGAATCTAGGATTCGAACACACGCTTCTGACACACTTAAGGACGCAATTCTGTAGAGCATGCCGTAGACGCCTGGGCCACCCGTGCCTCCTACACGTATATTAATGATATGATGATAACGACGTAATGACACAGGACTGTCCACCATTGAATATGCAAAATACGGCTGCTAAACACGCGATCACAATACGAAAGGGTGCACGGGTGGCAGAGTTGCGCCCCTTGGGAACGCCAGAAACCTATGATCGTGTCTGCATCATTTCGGGCTTTCCTCCCACAGTATGCCGACACGCTGTGATATAACTGGAATACTGTTCAAAGCGTCGTTAAACCCAACTCACTCACTCACTCAAAGCGGCGTTACACCAAACGCACTCCAATGTACTGTAAGTGTGCACGGTAAACCTGACCTGGATGACCAGCTATCAATGTTTCTGTAACTCTTAAATCTGAAACGTCAATCAAGATTGTCGTGCGGTACACACAAAACCAAAGAGATTTACACAGTTGACATGGCCTTACTTAACTCGTCATCAAGTCGAGAGACATATCTTTCCATTAATCTTGAAGGTTTTCATCTGACACGCCGTGATACAACTGGTAAACTGTTCAAAGAGGCGTTAAACCAAACTCACTCACAATACAAAATGTAGGGCACGTTGCTGCGACCCCTGACACTGATACAAGTATAGGTTGCTGAAAACCTATTCTACCCCAGAATCTTCACAGGTCAAAATATCTGTGTCAATAAATATGCCTGTATAGGCTGCATTGGCAGATTTACGGCTTCACTGCATTATTTTGAAAATTGAGCTCCACCTTACATTTGTCGATGAGGCAACACAAGTCGATACCGTGCGTTTCCCAACTGCAATGTTATTAAGCATTGCACCATGTCCGTATGTGAAGTGAGTGGCTACGTTTAAGCGCCACCTTTGACGGCATTCCAGCACGACGGAGTACACCAAAAATGAATTTTCCCCATTTTTCCCATGTTGGTCATCGAATCAAGGCCTACTGCGCGAGTCGCGAAGGCTTTTAACACCAGGCAAGGCTACCACCCCTGTCTACTGTCTATCAATTGACTGAGTGAGTGTGGTTTTACGCCGCATTGGGCAATATTCCAGCAATATCACTGTGGGGAAATGGACACATTCTACCCATGTGGAGAATCGGATCCAGGTGCGGCGTGACGAGCGAACGCTTTAACTTACCAGGCTAGTCAGCAGCTCCTGTGTCTATCACGGTAACAGAGACACATACCCTACACCACTGTTTCCTACTTGTCGTGCGCCCGTGAAGATCCGGGGTAAAATAGGTCTTCAGCAACCCATGCTTGCCGTAAAAGACGACTATACTTGTCGTAAGAGGCGGCTAACAAGACAGGGTGGTCAGGCCCGCTGACTTGGTTGATGCATATCATCGCATCCCAATTGCGTGGATAGATGCTCATGATGTCGATCACTGGATTGTGTGGTCCAGACTCGATTATTTACACACCACCGAAACATAGTTGGGTATACTGCTGAGTGCGGCGTTACACAGCAAACAAACAAACTTCTTATCGTGGTTTACGGATGTGTTACAGTATTTAGAAGCGTGTTGCTATAGTAGTCGAAACAAAGAGAAAACTAAAATTGCCAAAAATATATTGTCTTTAGCGACCTTTAACAGTAAACAGCCGAGGCGTAGGGTGACAAATGTAATGAAAGACTGTCTAAGTGACTCGTGGCACAAGCGACAGTTATTTACACACATCGACGCAGCAATGTCTAGTACTTCGGGGTAAAGCGAGTTATCTAAATGTTTGTGGACGTACTGAGACCTGTGAGAGGACGAAACAAAGAAATGTCTTCACGTAAAACCTGCCCGCTAAATCTCGCATCAGTACATTATACATGAGACTAGCTCATTGCGTGTCAAGGTTCAAACGTGAGTGTAGGTTAACCAGTCTGTTGTCATGGTTATCGGCAAGGCCGCGGCCAGTTTGAAACAGTAGCCTTGGTCAATCCGTAAATTTTGTTAAATGTTTGTTGACACCAAAATAAGTCATATATAGTTAAGAATGTCCACTGCGTTTGCATTAAACGAAACAACTCAAATATTTCAAAAAACCAAGCCAGGGTATTCTCAAAGGCCACCGGGGACTGTGTAGCCAATAATATAAATGTCAAAATGTCATGCGTCTATTCTTCTGGAGTATTGCGACACATCACGTGTAAACACATCAAAATGCTTCTACAGTAATCCTCGCAAACTCAAATAGTTTATTTGCTTGTAATATCCGTAAAGGGTGTGATTGGTCCGGGCGCATCCGTGTTGAATCATCACGGCGAATAAGCGCTGCGGTGATAGCGATAATGGCAGACTTAATACACATGGAATTTGTGTAAAACAATATTTACTCGCTGAATACACAAACCTTGCCGATTCGTTACAGGGTGATTAAATGTTTACACTGATGGACATGTAACCAGGGTAACATTTATCAGGTGATTAATTAAATTCCTAGTCTCGTGGTTAAAGCGATCCATCGTCATATTGGAAGCCGGGCTTATTTCGTCACAATGGTACGATGTGATTTGTTTGTTTGTTTGTTGTTTAACGCCGCACTCAGCAAAATTCCAGCTATATGACGGCGGTCTGTAAATAATCGAGTCTGGACCAGACAATCCAGTGATTGGCATCATGAGCATCGATCCACGCCATTGGGATATGATGATATGCACCAACCAAGGCAGCGAGCCTGACCACCCGATCCCGTTGGTCGCCTCTTACGGCAAGCATGGGTTGCTGAAGACCTATTCTACCCCGGATCTTATCGAGTTTGGGTACAATGTGATAAGTCCACTTAAGTATGGCGTTCATCCATTCTCATCTACTCACCTCGACTTAAACAACCTTTAAACAAGTTATGTTTAAGCCGAAATTGAAACATCTATTTAGTGTAAAATTCTCGAACTTTGGTTGCAAAAATATGCTATGGTCTTTGGGATCAGTGTTCTGATAGAGCTCAGAAAAGTCAACGCTTGTGTCCTGCGCGGTGGTTTCGTTTTATGTTTTATGTTTTATGTTTTATTTTTGGTAAAATGACCAGCAGTTGTAATGAGGAACAGGTGAATCTTTGTTAAAAGTATTTTTTTGAAATTCGACACCCGTTGCCTGGGTCCAAGTCGCATTACTATTGCCACCGCTTTATAGCAGAGTTTAAGGAATAAGGCACCAAGATACACGAGATCATATCTAGGTACAGTGGGGCTATGTTAACTCGAAGACTCGGTGACAATCGAACATAATATTCTACATGTCGATTTCGAGACAAGCGAAGTGCCAATATTGGACAATAGTTCTGTTGAGACTCTGATGGAACCACTAGTCACTTCGGTTAAACGATATTTCGATATAGTGGAGTTCAATTTAACGAGGTTTTATTGTTATGTTTGTGTATTGATAAATTAAAGCCTATTTGTGAAATAAAATGTATACTTACTCTTTGGCGAACGTCGCCCCCAGGAGGACAACTAGGACGAAGAACTTCAGCATCGTGGCTACCTGGAAAACAAGAAGAGAAGTGAACTTTGGTTTGAACACAGAAATGTACCTCACATTCATTTACGTTGTTTGAAAGATTACCGTGTGCCGACTGACATTTGATAACAATGCCCCGGATATCTGAACACCATCAGGAAATTACGACAATACTGCAAACGATTGTTTTTTTTATTAAATTGAAAGACATTGTGTAACTTGATTTTATATCTCGATATTATCAATGTCCTTACTGACAGAAGTCACCACCTAATCTCGTTAAGCCGGTGATTAAATACAAATAGTTCCCTTCAACCTGGTATGTTATGTCCGAGAAATGCAATAAATGAAATTGTGAATTTGTTGACAGCTCAATTTCACGAGTCAATTGTACTTTTATAATACTAAGGCATTGAGTTGACAACTATCCATGCACAGCTATATATATGAAAACGCCAAATCAATGAAATATTTAATGTCCGAGAAACGGAAATAAAAGAGCTGTCAAAATCTCGATGGCTCAATTTTGAGAGTGGATTTCAATTCTGTAATGGCAAACGTTTTCATTAAATAAGCATTAATATAGAGCGAAATTAGAACGCCTCGCCGCCGAACTTTTCTCAGCAATCGATTTTCAGTTAAATATAGATATACATTATACTTATATGAGAATAAAAACTCAGAACGTCTTGAAAGTTTTTCTCAATCACCAAATCGTGATCATAAACATGCGGGTCCAGGAATTTCTTTTTGAAACAATCGTCTACTAAAGTGCGTATACAGTACACGGTACTTTCAAGGATATCAGATGAAAAGGCAAGGTCGTGAAGAAAGTGTATGGGGATCCCACACGACCGTTGTACCCAAAGTTTCTCACCTTAACAAAGTCAGCCCCTCAGCTCATCTGGGCCAAAAGCGGATGGTCTTATATAGCGTCCCCACAGGGAGACAAAGCAGGTGACCGACCATATCTCAAGTGTTTTTAAATATGTTCCTTTTAGCTGACAGGGTACACACACCACGAGATTACACGTGTGACATTCAACTCTACCCGCCGAGTTGATTCCCTCCACCCGGGCTGATCACATTCAGCTCTACCCGCCGAGTTGATTCCTTCCACCGGGGCTGATCACATTCAGCTCTACCCGCCGAGTTGATTCCCTCCACCCGGGCTGATCACATTCAGCTCTACCCGCCGAGTTGACTCCCTCTACCCGGGCTGATCACATTCAGCTCTACCCGCCGAGTTGATTCCCTCCACCCGGGCTGATCACATTGAACTTTACCCGCCGAGTTGACTCCCCCCACCAGGGCTGATCACATTCAGCTCTATATATGGTTTAACGCAATTTATTCCAGCAATATCACGGCGGGGGACACCCATGAAGGGAATCGAACGTCTTCGGCGTGACGAGCGAACACTTTAGCCACCAGGCAACCCATCGCCCTAGTTAGTATTAGTATTTGTGTGGGGTGGAGCGGCGTTTAAAGCGCATACAAAGTAAGACCTTCATGCGTTATAGTCTGTGACATTCGTAAATGCAGCGTTTATCAATTTCCATTTATTGAGATACACTTGTACCCCCGGAGATGCATGGATTTAAATACAATATTGGTATGGCATCGATATTCAAATTGCATTCATCCGGTTTATTTTTTGCACCTGCATTATATATGAAAACGGGTTTATACTGTACAAAACTGATATATTAGGGTCGTTACAACCAAAATATCTGCAATCGAAGCAAATTTATTGTACTGAGATGCGATCTCCAACTTTGCTGAAGATGTTTGATGATGTTAGTTAATGAATCTTCATGATAACACGAAATATGACGATTCAACTCATGATAAGGTGTTCATACATTTGAAATTGGCCAACAAGGGTATGGATTTAATTAATTAAGGAAATATCTTCCAAAATAAATATATGTTTCAAAATCAAGATATCATACTCCTATACCAACACCATTGCATCCAAAAATTTCGAAACAAAAAGTCATGCAAAATGCATTCGATGGTACATCCAGCAAATGTGTTTGCAAATACACCCACATTCCTATGCACCTGCTGAACATATCATCACTGGTTATCGCTAGTTTTTGGAAGGATTCACAAGCTCCATGAGAATTTCTATGACTTCAAATTACCACTTTTGTCACAAAACTCATTTCTTACAGTTCTTGCTGAATGAAGTGGACATGGTAACCATTGTTGGTGCATTCAGACCCGTTGCACGTCATCGTACTCCAGCCGCTCGGGACGTTGCTCATAATATTGATCACTTGATGGTCTGGTCCTGATTATTTTCAGGTTCCGTCTCAGCTTGAATATTGCTGAGGACGGATGCAAGGAAACAACTAAGTCATCCATCAATACACAGTTCCAGTTGTAAAGAACTATTCAGAGACCTATTCAGAAAGTAGCATGTTTTTACAGATTTATAATGATACGGCTTTTCCATTTTTGTGTGTTCAGCTGCATCCCTCATGTATGTTCGGAACCTATGCTAGGGGGTTCGAATCGCACTGGTTATAGTCTTTGGTTTGTCAGCAGCTTGCCAGTGCCCGTGGATTTCAACAAGCTAGTCAACGTCTAAGACCTGCGTTACATCAGGCTTTCCTTACGCTGCGAGTTAACTAAAATACTGTTCAAGTAAACCAGTTGTAAACACGAACATTCTTTTGGAGGTTTTGATGAGTCATTTGATTAATTATCTTTAGCATTCATTCATCCATGTTGATTATTATGTGCATGTACAGTGTCATGTTGACACATCTATATCCACCTACCAATTGCAACAATTGTGTTGGGAGAAGACAAACAGGCTGTAATCCCTTGAATTCATTGACAATCATACCTTCAAACAACCTATTCATGAATATCTGTAGTGTGCCTGCCGTGATGGAGATATTCGTTATCTACGGAAGTGAGATATACAGAGAAACGACCACGGGATAGTCACCACCTCATTTAAATCAGATGTTAGTTCTTGCTACTGCTTCACAAAGGTCTAAGGACATCCCCTTACGGGGTCACGTCAGAACGATCTTTCACCCGACCAATCAGAGCGCCACCTACCAGATCAGGAAAGTGACAGTCGAAATATGTTTTCTAATCATGCAACCTCGAAAAGGTTAACACGGGTTATTCCGAACGACAGGTACGGGCTGTACGACGGCTGAAATTGTCGAACGTCTCTCGCTTCAATGGGATAAACATTTGAACGAAAGAGACTTTGCATAGCCCATGGGAAGTACAGTAAACTACGGTTATAACGAAGTCAAAGGGACCACCAATTTTAGTTCGATATAACCGCAGTTCGTTATAAGCATATATACAGCACAAATACAGCAATTGACCGGGACCATACATAAAGTTCGTTATATCCTTCAGCTCGTTATAAGCGTGTTCGTTATAAACGTAGTTTACTGTACTGCCATATAGTCTCGGCCATCTATTAGACATTCCAGAATTTTCTTTTGTTCAGTTTTCAAATTTTGAATCAAGAACTTCGTCAAAATATATTTCAAAGCGACGTAGTCTGGAATGGAAGTCGCCAGTTTGTCACTAGTGCCGTATAGCTCAAGAAAACTGCTTTCTGATTGGCTAATGTCGACTTCTTGTTAGTTATTTCATTGGTCGGTCAAAGTTCGCGAAAGGTCGTTCTGACGTGACCTGTAATGGGATGTGATCAGACCTTTGTTTTGCGATGGCGAGGACTAAGATCTGATTTTATAAAGATTGGAGAGTCATATGTATGTCATGTGTATACCGTTTTTAATTTGAACAAAATCAGTAAATGCGCTATCGTGTCACTGGGTTTTCTGGTCTATCACTGGTACTGGTCGTATCACTGTGGTACTGGTCGTATCACTGGCCCCACAGAATATTGTTCTGCGGGTGTCAGGCAACAAACAAGCACTTACTTTTTATGCACATTCTGTGAGTGTGGGTGCTACCGGTAGGGTGGGACACGCCTACCCATTTCGCGAACACTCTGGCATCATCACTGATTTTTTTGTGCACAATTCCTTTAATTTTAACCGCTATTTTTCCTTATACGCCACATGCTATTTGTTTCGGCGAAAAATCGAGATGTGATATTCTCTGCCGATGACGTTGTGATAAATTCAATACAAACAAAGAGTATGTTTATAATGGACATTTTATTACATAAACGCGCAACATGAAATGTGTAGAACACATTCTTCCTTCTTGATGTCTCCGAATGTGACGTGATCTTCTCTGTGTGGTGATTCTCTCAGTGAGTGTGTTCATCTCCCGGCCTTGGCCTAGAAATACAGACGTCAAAGTTGTCAAATAATTTCTGCAGTGAAATCTTGCACACATCACACAAATAATGCACACATAGTCTGCCGTTCAACCATACACACATCACGCAGCTGATACACACGTAGTCTGCCGTGCAACCATACACACATCACACAGTTGATGCACACATTGTCTGCCGTGCAACCATACACACATCACACAGCTGATGCACACATTGTCTGCCGTGCAACCATACACACATCACACAGCTGATGCACACATTGTCTGCCGTGCAACCATACACACACCACACAGTTAATGAACACATTGTCTACCGTGCAACCATACACACATCACACAGCTGATGCACACATTGTCTGCAGGAAAATCATACTGACAGACATAATTAAGGGAACATGTACTAATGGAAGCCTGTGTGTGCTCTAACGCGGTATATATTACATCGTAACTCCCCTGAAACTGACTTGAGTTCATCGACAAGGTAGTGCGTCATCAAGACGAGACAACACCCAAACCCAGTTGTCTGTTTACCTGGTTTTGTTCACATATCTTCGATTATATTATACAGATACAGTAAACTACGGTTATAACGAACTCAAAGGGACCACTAATTTTATTTCCTAATAACCGTAGTTTGTTAAAAGTATGTATACAGCAATTGGCCTGGACAAAGAAATAGGTTCGTTATATCGGTCATTTCGTTATAAACGCAGTTTACTGTACAGTACAATGTGAAGTGCATTTAAGGAATGGATAACAATATAACATATCATCATCGTTAGACCATAGGACTATAAATGTAGCAAGATCAAAATATCAATTCTTGTATTTAATCTCCCAGGTGATATTCAGTTATCCGGGGTCGCGGTGTAGTTTTTTACATCAAAGGTTTTCGATGTGTTATACCTAACATCACATCAGAACTCACCACGCAGTTTTCACACTCCACACACACGCTACAGATGTTGGCATTCTTCAGAAGCTTGGACTGGTAGAACGCTGTCACCTGATTGGCTGAAAAAGGAAATGAACGCATTCTATTGGCAGATGGCAGTGTGCTTTGTAAGTGCAACATAATCCTAAAGGTTTTAATGTTCAGAGGCAATGTCCTGAATGAGTGAGCAGACACACGCATTATTCTGTTTTGGTTTTGTTTGTTGTTAAACGCCGCACTATTCCAGCTATATAACGGCGGTCTGCAAATAATCGAGTCTGGATCAGACAGTCCAGTGATTGACCTCATGAGCATCGATCCACGCAATTGGGATAGATGACATGCATCAACCACGTCAGCGAACCGGACCAACCGATCCCGTTAGACATCTGTCTACTACTCACTGTGGGTGGTTGTAACGCCTCTTTGAACAGTATTTGATTTAAATCACAGCATGTTAACTAAATGTGCGCGAAAAGTCAAAATTGGCGTTTACAGCTATTATGAAACCCATGATCACAAATGTGCTGCTGACGGACCTTGAATCATATAGAGGGCGAGTTACGTGATTCGACCACATGTTCAGCGGTCCCGGTGCGACTAAGGGACGTAACTCCAACATCTCATTGCGGCGCCTCGGACACACATCGATAATGATAGAATTTGACACTTACTTGGCTCATAGTAGTCGTAGACTCTGACAGGAACGGGCTGTGACTTGGCTACAAGACCTGTTCTCTGGAGGGTGACGGACAGACACACTGGGGTGGTCCCGATCTGTGACATTAGCAGAGTCGAGTTAGTAACACAAACAGTAGAATCTTGTCATAAAGTTTTGTTCCAGTAAGGCCAATGTGCACAATACCATTGTAGCGCTGAATATTTTAAAATTATTTTAAGCTGGATTGTAATTATTAAGGGTGAGGTGGGTCGAACTGAGGCTTAACATCGCGTTCAAGATTGTTGCACGTGTGCGTATGTGCGTGTGTGTGTGTGTGTGTGTGTGTCTGATTGTACTAGTCAGGAAAAATACCGATTTTATAGTGCCAGCCCACTGATATACCACGCCGCAGTTGACAAGAATACTCCACTCAGACACAGTATACTAATGCCGAGGGCCAGGTGGGGTAACAACAAGTACCATCTTTTAAGGCCTTTTTGTACGACTGGGTCGGGGATCGAAACCACGACCTTCCGCTCTCCGGGCAGACGCTCTGTCTACTGGACCACGGAGGCAGTTATAACTATTAAGGAAGTTCACTGACATGCCGACCGATATTTATTTGGTTGGTTGGTTGGTTTGTTGTTAAACGCCGCACTCAGAAATAAATATTCCAGCCATATGACGGCGGTCTGTAAATAATCGAGTCTGGACCAGACAATCCAGTGATTGATATCATGAGCATCGCTCCACGCAATCTTTATTTGGAGAGACTAAAGCATAGGTTTTACGAAATACGTTCATTTTGGGCAAGATTTGAATTATACAAATAATGTAATCTTTGATGTGAAACATATTAAAGAGCCGGTATATAAACATATGAAAATAAATTTACAGTGTTTATGAATACATTTAATTAAATAAAATGAATCCAGTACCATGGATTAAGTCAACGAGAAGGGATGGTGACGGATAATATCTCACCTCATCAAAATACAGAACCACCTTTTTGTTGGGAGTCTCGACCCTCTTGAGGGTCTTCAGTTTGGTGAGTGTTTCAAGGTCGGCATCAAAGCCGGAGGGAACTCCGAGTTCCTGAATTGCCATGCCACTTGCGCCGGTCGACAACCATCTGAGGAGGCAACGTGGTACTGATGTGTAATAGTCCTTTATTACCGTTATGTATTTTTTATGGATTATTAAACGAATGGAGTAAACCATTTATAAATCATTATCATACTTATCATATTTATATAAATCAAAATTAAACTTGTTCATTTCGACCATTGAATGTTTGGAACTTAAAATTATACCAAATACATAGGCTTGGAAAACACATGTCAAAAAGGTTGATGTTAGTGGGTTGCGGGAAACATGGTTCCAATATTTGAAGATGAGCAAGTCGTTAACCCAAGCTGATCTTCTTGGGAGTTGGATTTAAAGACACAACAAACATACGTCCATCTTTGGTACCCGACTTGCTCCTGATTAGATTTTTCTCCAGAAGGAGGAATATCATTCTTTTTAACTCATTATAGCCAACCTTCTGTATTTCACTATGTCCGATGACCAAACCTTGCAGTTGTATTGAAGCGAAAAGGAGAATTGTAGCATTTGAAACAGATGATGAATTAAAACAATTATATACTATTTCAATGTTTTCCATCAGTATGCAATTGCACATTGCAAAGGTGTGTAGGTGAGGTGAAATGTGTTTTTACTTCACGTCGAGTTTATGTTAACAGCGATGTGCATGCACGTGTGTGTGTGTGTGTGTGTGTGTGTGTGTGTGTGTGTGTGTGCGTGTGTGTGCGTGTGTGAGTGTATGACAAGTAGATCTATGTTGGTGTGGCAACTCGAAGTGGGATAAAGCGTCTGATGTGAGGTGTCAAGAAAACACTATGACGTCGTGATAGATCAATGCCGATAGATCTCCACTGGATGACCCTCCACTGGACTAACACATGTCACTGTGCAATAAAGGTTTGTAAAACAGGCTGATACAAACAGGGTCTATCTCATTATCAACGGTCGTCCATGTTATTGTTGCCGCTACTGATCATGGCAATTGTTGGCAATGTTCTGTCTTTCAGCTTCTGAAAATGCGTTACTCCCAATTAGTTGCCGAAAGACTTTAACGTGATGTCGAAGGGTACATATGTGTTATGTCTGACTGTAGTAAGTGTGATGGCTGCCCCCACCCTCACCTGGTGCAGGTCTGGACGGTGATGGAGTTGATGTCCTCACTCAGAAGCGTGACGGTCACATCAAACGTTGGCTCCTCCACCTCAGCCTCAACGTTGAAGAACACGGCGACCTGAACGGCATTTTAAGAAATGTACTTTCACCACATCTTAATACACTATCAGCGTTAACTAAACACCCAACTTATATATATACACGTAACTCAACATTTATATCAAATGCCATCAAGTAAAAAAGAATAGTTTTATCAGTATAGAGTAAACTGTCTGAAACAGAAATGAACATGATCTCATTTCGAAATGGCATGTTTGTATATAACCATGATGACGATGTTCGCAGTTAAGTAACACAGGTGCGTCGTCGTACCTGTACACTAATAATCATAGTTAATGCGCGTTTTTGCGATGGGTCTGAAGTGGAAAAGGTTCGCTCGCCACGCCGAAGTCCCGGTTTCGTTTTCTTACATGGGTACAACTCGTAAAAGCCATTTCAGGTGTTCCCCCGCCGTTGTATTGCTGGAATATTGCTAGAGCGGCGTAAAACTCTACTCACTCAATGTTGCATGCTACTAGTATGCGTATGATGCCACCGACCTCAACAAGAGCGATGCCGGACCCTGTAGCCTGTACATTGACGCTGCTCGGGATGGATGGAAGCTGCAGGTAAAAACGGGTACGAAATCGTGAATATGTAATATATAAAGTATAACATACAATGAAAAGCAGTTAGTCCAGGGATGCTGTAGGGAGCATTAATACTTAACAATAGGTACTGCCCATGATTTGGTAAGTTTAGTTTGAAGATCCGGGCCAGTTAACTTTGAAGGGATATGGATTAACGAATTTAAAATTTATGAACATTAAAAATATTTTAGGAAACTCAAGAGTGGCCGAACTAGTCAAGAACTGAGCATTTCATACCTGGATAAATGGGCGAATGTTAATGCACATTTTTGAATGTGTGCGAGTTCAGTATTGACATGGTAGAGCGTGTGAGTGTGCAGCTGAAACAAGAGTATTGGAGTGTACTCACCTCGACACTCTGGAGCACGAGCGCGTTGTTCTGGTTGACGGAGAATTGGTGTCTGAAGCTGCCACTGCTCACTGTCACCTGGATGTCGAAGTTGTTGGAGTACGCCATCTTGGCGAACTCAGACAGAGCCTGCAAGGCCAACACCGTGTCCTGGAAGAATATGACAGAGCCCCATACCAGTGTGAAGAAGAAGACTCAAGAAGAGTTTATTGCACTCAACACGATCAACAGTCACATCCATTTTAATACACGCACGCACGCGCAACGACCTCACCAATGATGCTTTGGCTTATAGACAATTTATCTAACAGGTATACTGTTATATCTAATGTGTTTGAGATATTCTAAAATGAAATCAACGACGCGGGCCTACCGCGCTTTGTGTACTTTAAGACAAGAGTTCAAGAGAAGGCGAAGTGGGTCTTGATTGTAATAAGAACCTGTGTTTTTTCCTAACAATGTAGATATAACACTAACTTGGGTGGAGGAAAATCCGCCGTGGGGATTACGCTGTGACGCCAACCACTTCATGATGTTAAGGCCGCCGCTGAAATCGTTTTTCTCGCCGAATATCAGCAGAGCGTATGCCGTCATCTCGATGTCGATGGCCTTCTTGGTTGATGGTGGTCTCCAGTACTTGGTGGTGGACTGTGTTGTCTTGACCTCAGGACGGTGCCAGTACTTGAATCCATCTGGAAACGTAGTTAACCAACACATTAACTTCAAAAAGAAAATGTAAGGCATGAGCATGTCCGTGACCAACGATGAACTGTTTACGAGATATGTCTATACCTTTTCGATTACGGTAAGAAAATCAGTTTGTATCAAAGATTTGCAAAATGTGCAAAAATTAGACAACCGCTTCCTTAAAACCTAAATAAGCCTTATGATACATTTCAGTTCAAAGCATAGAAATGAATCGCATTTTCATTCATGTAATACATCTCCTTTCAAAATGTCTTTTTACTCATTCTTTTAAATTCTGCAGATCCGTTTGGCCCAAAACGGTCTTATTGTACCGTGGCCTTGGTGGACATAGTTGAATATGAGTTTAAGTTATACAGAAGTTGAAAGAACATCGATGCTACCTTTAACAATAGCATGAGAGTTTAGTGTGGCAAAGGAAGTGTCGGTCTTGGTGCTGCCGGCAAGCTGCAGGGCATAGGTGATGATGGCCAGAGAGTAGTCATCTGCTGGAGTCTCATTCTCAAGGAACTGAAGAGCCTTGGTCGTGGCTGTGCGTATCCGCTGTTGGACATTCTGTGCAAATTACAAGAAGATGTAGGCAGCCTGAATTCAAGAGACGCCACAAAGGAAGTATTATTGTGCAATAATGAGTGCATGAAATAAAATAACATGCTCAACTGAACTTGTAGCGCCAGGGTTTGTGTCTGTTTATCAGTGATGAAGACATGTCCCAATGTTCCTGTAACTATTATCTCCACACGATAAGTCGTAAAGAACAATCAAGAACGGAGCGTGGTTTATTTCACGATTAAGCAGTGTTCTATCCTGACGCTATTCCTGGAAATTCGAATATACAGTCGCAATTTGATGGTTACTCGTTTATTTCTTAAATAAAGATTCACTTACCCCAACGAGGTCGTTGTTCTCGAGAAGGGCGATAAGAACATATGCCGTCAATGAAGCACCTTTGTTAGAACCTCCCTGGAGAAGAAATCACGGGCATATAATAATTAATGTCATTATTAACGTAAAACATGTTTCAAGGTATTCATATAAATGACCACAACAAACACATAAAAACGGAAAGGGGATTATTTACAGTTATATTCATAATATTGCAGGTGCATGACACGCAGCATAAAGGACAATGCCAAAAGACAGTCGCTGAGAAGTTGCAGGTCATCACGTGTGTTACTAAAGAAGTTGACTGTGTGTAATTACAAACCATATTTAAAAAAATAATATTATTGGTATTGGACCATTCAATGGGATTTGTACAATAACAGTACAAACCTATACATATATCAATGAAACACAATAAGATGTAATACATGTTGACAAACGAAGGGTGATCAGTCTGGACTCACGGTCATGTCCTTGTGGATGACCCGGCCTGGTTCAGGGAAAGAACCATCAGCCTTCTGTCTCGCTACCATCCAGTCGATAGCTCGTGTGAGGACATCGTCGTCGATGAAGGTGTATGGTTTAGCCTGATGGAACGTCTTTATAACGAACGCTGTCAACCTGGGAGCACAAATACCGAACATAATCTAACGTGCAAACTCATGCGAGATATTATTATGGTAGAATATAAAATAATATCTATTTCATCTAATGGAGTATGTGCGTTTGAAATGTACACATTGTATTAAAAATGTGTGTCTAAGAAATTCATGTGTCTTAACAGAACGTACCACATGCTGCCAGATGGGTCACGGTCACCAAACGCACTGAAGGAGCCATCCTTGTGCTGGTAGGTCAGCTCTCTCTGGTATCCTGGAGGAGATTGGTGACATGTAAGTTCAAAGTAAACGTTGACATGCTGTTGTGAGAAGGGTTTGGTTTTGGTTTGGTTTGTTGTTTAACGCCGCACTCAGCAATATTCCAGCTATATGACGGCGGTCTGTAAATAATCGATTCTGGACCAGACAATCCAGTGATTAATATCATGAGCATCGATCCATGCAATTGGGATCGATGACATGCATCAACCAAGTCAGCGAGCCTGACCACCCGATCCCGTTAGTCGCCTTTTACGACAAGCATAGTCACCTTTTACGGCAAGCATGGGTTGCTGAAGGCCTATTCTACCCCGGAATCTTCACGGGTCTGTGAGAAGGGAGTTTATGGTATTGAATGTTTATCATTTCATCCCATCGCCCATTATTGCTGTCCATTATTCCGAAGATTTGAGGAAGAGGAAACATCAACCAGTGAATCTAGATCCCGATGCACAAGGTTTGGTCGCACTATGGCTGTCCTTATTCTACACATGTATGACTATCACAGCGCTGAGTGGATCGGGGAACTTTCTGTTGGGAAGGGTATGGAATTCATGAGTTTAAATAGGTTCGGGCGGCACCACCGACATACCAGATTCCATGTACTTGATTGCCTTGTCTTCTATGTCTCCTGTCAGCTGTTTGGTTGCTGTCAGATAGTTGGTTACAAACACATCCGGTGCCAACCCCAGCATCGTCTGCTCACCACATCCGGTAGGCATGCGCAGAAGACTGTCTAGACCACTTACAGTTGGGCCCATCAGGTCACCTAATCGAACATGACAGGGTTATAGAGACGTTTGTCGGATAAAACAGAACAGTTGCCGCATTAAATTCTGGACATAACTGTAAGTTTGTATATATTGCCATAAAGACGGTTCAATTCATTCCATTTTATTTTCTTAAATTAACTAGCATACCAACGTGGGAACTGAATAGATACATTATAGATGTCGCATCTCTGAAATGACAATTATTTTTTATGATTACCCACTGAAGAAGACAGAATCAAATTGGCAAGCTACCACTAATCTTAGAAATTGAGTAATTCAATCGTGATTTTGTAACGCCATGATGCTTGATATACTGTGAACACCTGGATATGCAACGGTATTGTTTTATTTTATCACTGACCAATGGCGGTGATTCTAGCGGTCTGTGATCCAGAGACGACGTTCTGTGGCAGAGTGATGGGGACATTCTTGGAGAAACTGGTGGCCTGCTTCAGGTCAATCAGGACAGGAACATTGTACTCTTTGGGGGTTCCTTCGGGCTGAAGAAAGATGACATGATGAATACATGTTGGAACACACTGTACCCTGCAGGAGCTACATTAGAGAGATAACGTGGTGAATACGTATGTTATGATAGCCCTAGATATGAATGCATGCTGTTTTATCAAAACGCGATTTTTGTTCTGTAGAAAGGTTTCCTAACCTATGACACCTCAGTTGGTCATAAATGAATGTTCTTCGCTTTACACGTTTATTGTGGATAGTGTCCTATAACGGAATGTCTGACACATTACTAGGCATTATTGATATTAGACATAACACATAACACTAATGAAAGTTCGTCGTTTGAAGTAATCACATTCCATCTGACTTTTTCACACTTGATAAGTTTCATTTCAATTGTATTATCTTGAAATGTGTCTAAAAGCAAAACGTTTTTACAGTATAATAACCGCAAATGTAGCCTAACTTAGCATCGACTGTGCTTTATCGGTCTAACATAGTGAGATGACTGTGCCTTCTTGGTCTAACATAGTGAGATGATTGTGTTTTGTGGGTCTAAAACAGTGAGATGATTGTGCCTTGTTTGTCTAACATATTGTGATGATTGTGTTTTATTGGTCCAACATAGTGAAATGATTGTGCCTTATTGGTCGAACACAGTGAGAGGATTGTGTTTTATTGGTCTAACATAGTGAATGATTGTGTTTTAGGGGTCTAACATAGTGAGATGATTATGTTTTAGGGGTCTAACATAGTGAGATGATTGTGCCTTGTTGGTCTAAAATAGTGAAATGATTGTGCCTTATTGGTCCAACATAGTGAAATGATTGTGCCTTATTGGTCTTACATAGTGAGATGATTGTGCCTTATTGGTCATACACAGTAAATGATTGTGTTTTGTGGGTCTAACATAGTGAAATGATTGTGTTTTATGGGTTTAACATAGTGAGATTATTATGTTTTAGGGGTCTAACATAGTGAGATGATTGTGCCTTGTTGGTCTAACATAGTGAAATGATTGTGCCATATTGGTCTAACATAGTGAGACGATTGTGCCTCATTGGTCAAACATAGTGAGATGATTGTGCCTTATTGGTCTAACATAGTGAAATGATTGTGCCTCATTGGTCAAACATAGTGAGATAATTGCGTTTTACGGGTCAAACATCGTGAGATGTTTTAGGGTCTAACATAGTGAGATGATTGTGTTTTATGGGGATGACATAAAAATGGATAATGAAGTACCTCGACCAGAAGCTGTCTCTTGACGGCGTCAGCAGCGAGGGTGGATCGAGCGGAGACGGTCAGGTCGATCTTACCCAGTGTGGCGGGGACAATGGGGAAATATACAGAGGTGGCGCCACCTGCCTTCACCTGGAATATCGGAGATTATACACACACGTTTAGTAAAAAAAACACCGACAAAGTCAAGATCATATTGCGAAGTCCAAGATCAGATTGCAGTAGAAACAGTGGTAATTGAAGTGCCATTAAAAAAGACAAATATTTACTGGCGACGCAACAAAAACATATCACGATTATCAGTGAAGCAGGGTACTCACATAAACAGTCTGCGTTTGGTCCTTGGATTCTGTTTGTTCCCGACCGTTAGCATCAATAACAACATTCAGGTAGTCCTTGGATTGAGGGATGGACACAACAGCCTGTAAGGAGGTCAAGGTATTTTAGTGTCAGTGAGGAGGTTAAACTCCACAGTTCTCTATTTCTACAGCTCGTATCGCGGCATATCAACTTAATGGGGAAGAAGGTCGGATGCCCGACAGGTCTTAGGCGTTTGTTACTTTCGTTAACACACGGACAAGGATGAGGAGAAATTAAGGATCGTAATAAGGCCGAGTCTGGGATTCGAACCCACGGTCTAGGATCCTGGCAGAGGATTGTGGCGCTTTAGACAACAGGGCCCACTTGCACAGAGCAATCTTAGCGCTAAGATGATCTTAACTCCCATACTTTAACATAGGCTTACAATAGTCGTAGCGCTAAGATCGCTTTGTGCAAGTGGGCCCTGGTCCCTGGGAATGCGTACCTGTAGCCGTTTCAGAACCACATAAAACAATTTATACACCTCCTAATATTTCCATCTTTTTTATCAGAAACGTCAATGCGGAAGAACAAACCATATGTTTATCAACCCAACAGGATTTGGTTGTAAAGAAATTTATGCAAGTACGTTTCAGAGGTAGTCACAGGGTGACGTAACATTGTTAATGACATTGAATGTATAATAATAAAGACTAATCAACACTGTTTTAATGGAAAAGACAAAGAATACTGATCGCAGATCGATATGCTCAGTATGTATTCAAAATGTTTCATTTCATATTGAATTTATACATCGACGTTTTGGGTGAGATAGTTGAAGACGATGGCCTGGACTGGCCTAACACTGGAAGCAGCAACTAATAATGTCCTCTCTATTACTCACGTCGACGTCCTGGGTGAGGTAGTTGAAGACGATGGCCTGGAGAGCCAGCTGTTCCCCTCGCGTCACGGAGTAGGGCAGGTTGAGGCTCACGAAGAAGGGGCGGAACACTCGGATCTGAACATAGACATATTGTGTAGGCATATGAAGAATTGATATGCTTATTAAACGGTTCTCTCCATCCAGGGGATCTTGACAGATTATATCGTATATATAACAAGCTTTCTTTATTTACATCAATCCCTCTTCTACGATAATAATGTAATCTGCCTTCGGAGTAGCCTCTTTTTAGCATTCAATGGTCATGCTGAAGACACGGGTCGATACCACCGGGTACAATTTCAGATGTAGTGGTATTGACAGAAAGCGGCTTAACGCTGCGAGAATCGTATTGGAGGTATGTTGTTTGCCTCTAGTGAGTGAGTGAGTTTGGTTTTACGCCGCTTTTAGCAAAACAATAATATTCCAGCAATATCACGGCGGGGGACACCAGAAATGGGCTTCATACATTGTACCCATGTCGGGAATCGAACCCGGGTCTTCAGCGTGACGAGCGAACGCTTTAACTACTAGGCTACCCGACCGCCCTGTTTGCCCCTAGATCTGGACCATTAAATTACGAGTTAACCGCAGTAGCATCGTGTCGATACAGTGCTTTATTGAATAAGGAGAATTTACACTAAGTCATTTTCAACAACATCTGTTAATTGTTTATACACTGGATACATATAGGCAGTACAGTAGTTGGTGGAGTTTCATGTCTGAGCAGAATCGTTAAATCTGATGGTTCTCTACCCAGTGTTAATTAACGCCACTCAACAACCACTGACCACAAAATGACCCCTTTTCAAACGTCGTTCGGCCGTACTCTGTTCGATATTTTCCCCCGTGGAGATTCAAAGTAACGAGAGATACGGTTACATATATCTACATTAAATATATAATATTTGTTTTGCAGTCCACATGTACGAACAGAGCGACTTAAAGTTCAGCTCTGGGACAATAATCCACAGATCGGATCTTCCTCAGAGATCCTTTGAATAATTGATTAATGCCATACCTTTGCTGAGGTTGGTGCAATTCCAAGGCCACTCTGAGCGTTGACGGCGAAGGCGCTGGCCACCCAAGACGTGATGGTGTCTGGCACTGTTGTTGAGATGACAGCTTTGCCATCGGTACTGTAGTATTCAAATGATGTAACAACTGATTATACGGGCAGCTGATTACACGAACTGAATATTATTGACCTACACATTAAAATATAACGTCCATCATTATTAACACACACATTAATGCAGTTTATATGACATATAACTTCAACTCAAGAGAACAATCAGTCTCCTCTAGATTATCCGCCGAAACAGATTCCACTTGGTGTGGAAGGCAAAATAGTGATAAATAAACGTATTTACTGGACTTAAAATGTAGTAGAAAATATAACTAACTATCAACGATATATGTGCGTACGCTTACAAAAATATATTCATGGTATCATATAAAGAACAGTTTAAATCAAACACTAAAAGCATTGCGCTAAGCAGCAGAGATAAGGTTATAAGCAGGTTAACACTGGAACATGCACAAAACATGAACAAAACATGCACAAAACATGCACAAAACAACACGCCTTGGTAAGAAGGTTTACGGTACGCAGAGTGGAAAGGTGAAAGGTTCCGTTAAGAAAGTTCAAAGAAGCAACTTCCAAAATACTCTGGTACTGCCTGTCACATAAAATACATGGCATTTGCAGTGGGATCCCCCATCTTAAAGAACCAGCTGCCAATGGACATTCACTCAAAGGACCATAAGCATTTCAACGCCGAGTATGCAATTCCAGTGCAGCATTTTGGTATGCAATTCTGTAGCCCTCTGTTGAAATACTTGTGATCCAATAAAAAAAAAATCCAAATGAGTCCTCTCAGTATAATTATGATCCAATTAAAAACCATCTAACTGAATCTTGTTAGTAATTGTTTGGTGAGCCGAAACATTTCAATGCACCAGGCTTTCAGATTGCCATAGCCAACATCATATCATCATCTAGTGGTATTATTTTATGATGAGGACACTGTCTTGGGTGTTCTAGTTTTTGTTTGGAAGAGGCAGAAGATGCATTAGTGACAGTGTATATCCCTGCCGTCGATTATGCGCGCTAAGCCTACGGCCAACATACTAGTAAGGCAGTACCCTGAGCTAGTATTACTCCAAAGCCACGTCTCGGGAAAAACGTTTCTAACTCTTTCAACCTCCTGCAGGTTTGGTTTAGTATTGGTAACTGTTCCTGTTGCAACATGGGCAGTGACCACATTTGGAAAGATATGTGGAATACCACCCATCAGGAAGCCACCATGGAATCTGGGATGATCTAAATAAAACGAAGTTGCTTTGTAGTTAATAAACTCTAACATGCAGCTGTTGCCTAATCTCCAAGAGGGACACTACTATGGCATAATCTTTCAATATTGGTTATGATGTCTATCACATCAGTTGCCATTTCCTGTATTTCCTCGTTTATAACAATGGACAAAAAGAATGGTATTAAGACGAATTCAAGATATTGGATTACATAATGGCATAATACTAGCTAAGTTTCCCATCTTATATTTTGTCTTATCCGTCAATAGCCAAGTTACTCACCATTATGAACGATCACAGAGAATCATTTTCCAAGTTGCACAGTATTGTTTGACAAATACACATTCCGAGTAATTCATGTCCTTGAACAAAATACATGCATTGGTAATTATCTATAACATACTCCCTCATACCCCATTTAAGAACTTCTTACGCATTGAAGCACCTTTTCGTCAACATATACAAATGTCTAGATTAGAATTTTTAGGTCCAGTGCTGGTGGGATATTCATTAATCGATAGAGCCGGTAAGATGGTACCCTAGTTTAAGTCGGTGACAGAAGATGAAATATACCTTCACACTGACAATCTGACGGCTTGGTAAACGCTGGACCATGCTTAGATGGTATGCAAATGGTCAGTTTCACAGAGTGAAACAGAAAGTGGAGATGGGATTTCACTTTAACCATTTACGACACCGGCTGTGCTATAGCCATATTGCTGGAAATTCTGTCCTGAAAGGTTCCATTTCTGTGAGAAACCCCATGTCCGAAATTACTGAATATATTCCAAGCCAGCTCCTCCATAGCCTGTGCAGGAGCATTTCCTTGTGTTGCCCTTCAGATGTCTATCAGTAAGATGAACCATGATTTCTTGTGCAAACTCATATATCATCTTGGGTGATTCCTTTCGGCATGAGATAAATGTGACAGACAAGACATCAGTGAGAAGTGCATTGATCAGCAATAATGTGAGCGATGGACAAGACATGTTTCAGGAAATGTGCTTCGGGTGTGTTGAACATCCTTCAACGCCATAGCCCGTCCACTGCATCTTCCAGCGTGATTCGTTTGGGCACGATCTAAATACGATAGCTAGGCAAAAGAATGCTGCAGGCATGAGCACAGGGCAGAAAAGATATCAATGACAAAACACATTGATCAGATGGCTGATGATTCGAGCGAGGTACCTGACAGTCTGATTCTGCCAGAGCCAAGTTTCAGGAAATACATTTCTGATGTGTTCTACTTCCTTCAACGCCCCATTGCCGCCCACTGCATGAGGTACCGCAACTCCAAATCCCAATCCAGATCCTGTTAGGGAAGCCAAAGGCAATGGTGGTCGCATGGGGGCGAACTCACACATGATACAGGGATCTAAAAATGAATAAATCTCGGATTTTGACAACGGTGCAACAATGTTTAGCAGGGTAACACATTTAAAGTTGTGCTGAACATAATCTGTACATATCTCTAGTTGACAAAGGACAAAATTACAAAACGTGTATGTGTAATCGAGATTATACAGGTCCAGTGATTTATGTTTGTTCGTTCGTTTGTTTGTTGTTTAACGCCGCAATATTCCAGCTATATGACAGCTATATGACGGCGGACTGTAAATAATCGAGTCCAGACAATCCAGTGGTTGACATCATGAGCATCGATCCACGCAATTAGGATCGATGACATGCATCAACCAAGTCAGCGAGCCTGACCACCCGATCCTCTAAATTGCCTCATACGACAAGCATAGTCGCCTTTTACTTCAAGAAAGGGTTGCTGAAGACCTGTTCTACCCATATCTGCACAGGTCGGTTTATATTCCATCATATACAAACGTACCACCGATGACAACCGAATAATAAGAGAGGCATCAGTCACGTTGTGTCATGCATGTTCGTACGTGAGATAACAAAACACACTAACCTCAGGGTAACAAGATCGAAAAAATCTATATCGAAAATAGTAATTCCGATAGTTAGACACCTGAGCCCAACACCATCAATGTTGAATAACTGCTATATCTAAACATGCTCACACCAAACTACCATGCATATCTAAACCAATACATTAACGGCAGTAACATTGACGTGCCCTGTGGTGATGTCATGCAGAGCACGGGAGAGTACATATCCCAAATGTTACAACTGATCTGGTCAGTGTGGCGAGTGTACCTAGTCGATGTGTTCAACCACAGCCATGACTCTGGGAACCACTGACGGAGGTGATCAACCTCCACCAGTACTTCGCTGTTCACGCTGGTAGATCTGGTTGCCATCGGGAGAACCGTAGTAGAGTACCTGTATTGGTGCCACGCTGCATGCAAGGATGTATCATTTCGACATGTAATCATGTTATAAGAATGATCAAAAGTGGTAGGAACTGAAAACTAAAAAAGAACCTTCCCAAAAGAAGTTTCTACAACCATTATATGGTAGGTATGTCATGAAATGTGTAGGTAATGGTAACGGGCGACCTCATGAAAACTAAAGGTAGGCTACCATCCAAGGAGATGGATGCCAAACAGAAAGATTTGAAGTGTAAACCAGGACCACAGGGGTTGGGGGAGATTCTGAATTACCAAACAGTAGTACTGGTCCACATCCAGGTCTCTGGAAAGTCCGTTCTTATTCTCTCAACTTCTGCTAATTTTGATGTTGGTCTGCTGATTGAAGAGGTCTTGACCATTTCAGGTGACGCACGAGCTAACATTGCCATGGGTGCAAATGCTCTCATTCTCTTTCTGAAAGGGCGTCTCACTGGAGTATGACAAAATGTGGATATACGTTGCTTGAAGTGGAAGGAATGGTCAAGTACATACGCTTGAAGTTAGGAAAAGAATGATTATGTAGCAACACAACAGAACATCATTCCGGTGTTGGCATAATGCCAACGTCTTCATGTTCACATATGAGAGACAGACCATTCACGGTAATAAGCCATATTTTGGGCTGATAAGTCTGAAAGAGAAACTAGTGTTTTACATGTCTAAGGTGCATTCTATTACTGACAAATGCCATTAAGGATTACTACAATTGTATTAATCTAACAATAATCACCATTAGACAAAAAGAAAAAGAGTTATTGACTGAGTGATTATTCAAAATTTACGACTTTGTGTTAGAAGTGTTATGTAGTTTCTACTGTCAACGTTTGTGATTTATGTTTAGATGTGTGTTTGGCGCTGGGCTACAGCAGTCCCACCTACTTGTGACACTAAAACGTCAATAGTTGAAGCTTCCTTTACATCTCAAACTCTATTTAACTCCAAATAAGACCAAAGGCCTCATGTGTGCTCACATCTTTGGACAAAAACTCTCCTTTGACACGTCTTTCCCAGTTCGGATTCAGCTTAGCGATTATATCTCGAACATTTTCTCCACTTCCTTGAGTGGTGCGTGGTGTGTATCGACCGCGCCTCCTGTACCACTTACCATACCATTAACCACCCCAGGCACCACCCCTCCAGCCATGGCCATCATTGGTAGGTAAAGAGGCACTGCAGCATCAGACAGGGTTCATCATATAGTTTACCAGATAGCAAATGCCACTATGTATCTAAGAACATTTTTTTGGTTCAAGTTAAAGTCGTTGCTTGTCAATAGTTTGTATATCTGATTGTTGCATCTTCTGTTCTACTCGACTGACGTATAATGAAATGAATTGTAAATTTCAAGGGACTTGAAGACATTTGGGCTTGGATGTGTGGATGGTTGTTGGATTTGGGGATGATGGCTCTGATGTAGGGCCACAAAAGTAGCTAACAAAGTGCAAAATCGCAGTAGCTGAAGCTTTCCTAAACTCTCAAATCTTATTTACCTCTGGTTAACTTAATTACTCTTCCCCTTTTGGGATATCAGGCGTTTGTTTAAGTCTTAACAATATATATTTAAATTCCTGACCAAGTGGTTTTCCAAATTAACATATTATAATATAAATATAGTATCCAAATAATAGTGGGCAATAATGCCTACCAATAATGGTTGATGAACACAAATATAATATATTGGTGTTTGGTAAATCATTCTTGCCAATCACCGTTTGGCGGTGGGGTGGTCTAATGATTGTGGCTTTCGTTCGTCACGTCGATGACCCAGGTAAGACCTCCCTGGCTCATTTTGTAAAGTTCCTTCATGATACACGTGAGAAATGCACTGTATGTAATGCAGGTTTGCGCGAATTACAAGTCAATATATTCAATACATAATATTACAATGTACATCACCTTTCTTGTCAGACAGCTCTTTTAATTCATATTTTCCGAATGGCCCAGAATTCTCCCTAAAAACAATAATTTACTAGCAGAGTCTAGTTTATCAATTCCATTCGAAAAATGAAAGAAACTTTGGGACAGACAAGCAGAATTGGCGAGAAATAAAAGGTGAGGTGGGGTGAAATTGAGTTTAACGTCGCGTCCAATATTATTGCACATATATAGCGACGTGCATGTACGTGTGTGTGTGTGTATGGCTGCTTGTACTAGTCCGGACTGATGCCGATTTATAGTGCTAGTTAACTGAGATACCGTGCCGCAGTTTAACATGAATACCCAACTCAGACACAGTATACTGACACCGAGCCGACCAGTCCTTGCTTTAGCCCCTTAATGCCGAGCGCCAGACAGGATAACAACAAGTACCATCTTTTAACGTCTTTTGGTATGACGCGGCCAGGAATTGAACTCCGGACCTTCCGCTCTACCACTAGACCACGGAAGCAGATCTAAATGTGTTGCAAGACAGACAAGATATCAATTACAAGAACACTGATCAGGAATAACGCGCTGACATGTTTCAGGAAATGTGCTTCGGATCTGTTGTACTTTCTTGGACGCCACAGGATTGGCCACTGCATCTTCTAGGGTGATTCGTTTGGACGCGAGGTAAACACGATAGCCAGGCAAAGAATGCTGCAGACATTGGTGCAGGGCAGATGAGAAGCACATTGATCAGATGAGAACAAAGTACCTGGTAGTCTGATTCTGCCAGAGCCAAGTTTCAGGAAATGCACTTCTGATGTGTTCTACCTCCTTCAACGCCCCAGTACCACCCAATACCTGAGGTATGGCAACTCCTGATCCTAAGACAGATCCTGTTTGGGGCGGCATTGGACCATGTGCCAGTATGTCACAAAAAATGCAGGGATCTAAAAACGAATGAATGTCAGATTTTGACAACGATGTTGCAATGTTGAGGAGTGAAACATATTTATATTGCTGAACATTCAAACATATATTACCTCAGTTGGATACACATATCCTTCCTGATTCATAATCCATCACACATTCAAACATGCCACCGATGGCAATTGAACGTAGTATTCCCCTGGCACATGGCAGAGAGGCAGCCGTCATGTTGTCAACAGAACCTGATTCTTATGGGAGATAACACAACACACAACCCTCTCATTTACATCTATACCAATCACAATCAATGTTGAATAATTGCTAATACAAGGCATGCTTAGACCAAACTGCCATGAATATCTAAACCAATAAACTAACGACAGTAATACATCAACACGCTCTGTGCTGATGTCATGCAGAGCACGAGAGAGTACATATCCCAAATGTTACAACTGATCTGGTCAGTGTGGCGAGTGTAGCTAGTCGATGTGTCCAACCACACCAGGACTCTGGGAACCACTGACGGAGGTGATCCACCTCCACCAGTACTTCGCTGTTCACACTGGTTGATCCGGTTGCCATCTCATTCTGTGGAAGCCTAAAGGCATTATCAAAACTCCAGAGTCAGTTTGAACGGCGTCTCGCTGAATGTAAGGATGGATGTTAGTATCCTTTGGACATGTAATCATGTTACAAGAACGAAAAGATTAGTAGGAACTGGAATCTGAAAAGAACCATCCCAAGAGAACAGAAGTTAGTTTCTACAACCAATATAAAGTCGGTATGTCAAGAAGTCGGTAGGTTATGTTGACGTGCCTCCTCATATAGGTTAATATCCGAGAAGGGTTAATGTGTTAGCTCTGTTCCAAACCTTGGACCACAAGTAGAATGGGTTAGGTCCGTAATAAGACATTTTGAATTACCCAATAGTGGTATTGGTCCACATCCAGGTCTCTGGAAAGTTAACTCTTGTTCTCTCAACTTCTGCTAATTTTGGTGCTGATCTGCTGATTGTAGAGCTCTTGGCCATTATAACAGGTGATAACTCAGCAGACATGGCCATAGGTGCAAAGTGTCTTCTCGCCATAAACATAGGGCGCATCACTGGAACTTTACAACATGTAGAAATACGTTACTTGAAGTGGAAGGAATGGTGAAGTATACTACTCAAAAGAAGTTTTAAGATTCTTCATATTACTATACATGTAGTTAATCTGTCATACGTCATACATCATACGTCAACCAAGTCAGCAAGCCAGACCACTTGAGTATCTGACAATACAACAAGAAATATAGCATCCAAACATCCTTTCATCATTCCTGTGTTGTCATGATGCCAGAAAATTAGAGCATTACATATAAAGACTTCTTCATTTTCACATGTGAGAAAATGTCAATTTACAGTATATTTGGGGCTGATTAGCCTAAAAACGAAAACAAGGTTTAACGTGGTTTATGTTTCGCTTTTAGGGATAAAGTTTATTATTCATTTAAATATATTCATTTAGATGAAGCCATAGCTTCATCAGCAGACACAACAAGGTTACATGACTCGGTTAGTTTGTGTCAAACACTCAGCACCATTGCAGAGCATTTATAGATGTCTTTGTGTGATTAAAAATGATACAAGTGTATGTATATTAATGATAATATTGATTTGGGATTTTGTTAGCGTTGATATTCCAGTACTGACATGTTGTCAGCAATTTTACGACACTGACAATCCTGACCAGTATAATAAAGGATATACAGAGTTGTTGACCGACAGCTTCACGCTTGTTTTGTTTGTTTTATTTGTTGTTTAACGCCGCACTCAGCAATATTCAAGCTATATGACGGCAGTCTGTAAATTATCGAGTCTGGACCAGACAATCACGAGCATCGATCCACGCAATTAGGATACGATGACATGCATCAACCAAGTCAGCGACCCTGACCACCCGATCCCGTTAGTCGCATTCTACGACAAACATAGTCGGCTTTGACGGCAAGCATGGGTTGCTGAAGACCTGTTCTATCCCGGATCTTCACGGGTCTTTTCACACATGTAGTGTTCATATGGTTATTCATAATTTAGGACTTTGTTTAATGCCAGGCTTCTTAGAAATGTTTGTCTATTGTTGCAATATGTATTCGTGATTTATGTTAAGTGGCGACTTTGGCGTATAGCTACAGCAGTCCCACACTGTAGCAAAGTGCAAAATCGTCAATAGTTGCCAACTCTTTTTAACAAGAACAAAATGAGCTCACATCTTTGGACACAGACTTTCCCTTGACACTTCTTTGCCAGCTTAGAATCAATCAGCTTATCAATTATATGACGAAGAAAGGACAGATATAGATGGGACAGACAAGCAGAATTGGCGAGCAATGTAATTCCTTTGACAAATACCCAGTAGAAGAGTTGGTCCAAAGCCATGTTTCCGGGAAGTCACTGCGTATTTTCTCCACTTCCTGGAGTGGTGCGTGGTGTGTATCGACCCCGCCTCCTGTTCCTGTTCCTGTACCAGTTCCCATCCCATTAACCATACCTGCCCCCACCCCTCCAGCCATGGCCATGGGGTAGTAAAGAGGCACTGCAGCATCAGACAGGGTTCATCATACAATTGACCAGATAACATATGTCACTATGTGTATAATAACATTTGTTAGCTTGATTTGCGGTAAGGTTGTTGTCTGTCAATATCATGACTATCTAGTTGTTTTTTCTGTTCTGCTTAACTGACTTTTTATTAAATGAATTCGTGTGACTTGAAGTCATTGGAGCTAGTGTATGGTTTGTGAAGGCGTGTGTGTGTGTGTTGGTCCTGGGGGTGTCGGATTTAGTAATTGGAGTAAACATTGGCATACTTGCTTGTCGTTGATATTATCTATTGGCACAAAAACCCAACGTATAATATCAAACCCCAATAAGGTATCCAAAACGAACAATTCTGGCCAATACAAACAAAGATACAAAGATTTTTCGACTGAATGCTTCACTATGGTAGTGATCATGTGAGTATTCGTACTTTGTCTAATGTTGCCTAGAAGTTCTAGTGTTTTACTGTATATATTCGCGATTTAAGTTTGGTGGTGACTTGAGGTACTGGTAAGGAAAGCACAAAAATCGAAAATCGTTGCTTTCCTATAATCTTCAACCCAACCTGTTTACTTAATTTCTCTAACACTATCGGTATATCAAACGTTTGTTTAGGCCTAAGAATGTATCTTTATTCCTGGCGAAATGGTTTTCCAATTAAAACATATTTTCTGGTATGCGCATATTAGGCTAATATTGGCACATACATATTTCAATCACGCTGGCTTCGTCTCGTAAATTATTAAATATACTGATTTACTCTTATTCGAAATAATACCCTTTATAAAATTAAAAAATGTCAAGAATTTGAAATGTATCATGGTTGTTGATATTGCAAGAGGCAAGATAACGGTTTCCAAAGCTAACTCTAAAGTGGTCTAACCTATGTTTGGGGGGAAAGAGTTAATGAATTGTGTTAGATGCTGCTTTCAACAGTACACTGCAAACACGAAAACGTCGTTTTTTCCGTATATGGGCATTGGACGGAAAACGACGTTATTTGGACGCTTTCTAACCATCGTTTTTCCATCGAGAATCTGACGCTTGAAAAACTCGACGTTTTTCCGTACACTTTCTAGACGCTCACCCATTAATCAATTTTAATGAATTTTTAGTCGTTTTTCCGTCCAATGTCCATATACGGAAAAAACGACTTTTTCGTGTTTGCAGTGGTATACCGGTTATTTGGTGGCGTGCTTCAGAATAACGGTCGGCAATAACACATGGACAACATGACTGATGAACACAACATATAAATTGGTGTTTGGGGAGGTATGCTATTTTCGACGGTTTCAATGATCGTGATGGCCTAATGATTAAGGCCTTCGTTCGTCACGCCAAAGATCTGTTTTCGATTCACTTGCTTGATGTGTAAGTCCCACCCCGACAAACTCTTGATAAACCAGATAAGAGTACTTAACGTGACGTCCAATACTACTCAGTCGTTTCCAGGACGAATGCCGGTTATAGTCATATTATAGTCAAAGTAATATTACATGACCAGTATTCTCAGACAGTTCTGTTTAATTCCTATTTTCCAAAGGGCCTGACATGTACTCTTTGCACGCAGGAACTTTCCCTTGCACGGAAGTTAATGAATTATATCGAGAAGAAAGAAAATATTATTTGGGAAAGACAAGCCGAATTGACGGGGAATGTAACTTGTCGGTTGACAAATACCCAGTAGAAGAGTTCGTCCAAAGCCATGTTTCTGGAAAGTAACTGCGTATTTTCTCCACTTCCTGGAGTGGTGCGTGGTATGTATCGACCCCGCCTCCTGTTCCTGCATCAAATCCCATCCCATTAATCATTCAAGGCATATGCATAAGCCCTGGAGCAGACAGGTTTCATCGCACTATTTACCATTCTGTTTAATTCAACTGATGTGTATAGAAATGAATGACAATTTCCGTGTGACTTGAAATTGGACTGGGGCGTGAAGGTGGTTGTTGGATTAAAACTTAGGCATAATATATTATTGTACAACAGTCTATAAAGGACGTGAACGTTGTCACTTTCAGTCGATCGAATGACTTAAATCACAATAAAAAAAATTCATATATGCTGCCATATTTAAGTGTATATAATGGATCTAAAATGACAGTTTACATGACGCATACATTCACTGTGTGTAAAATGATCAGTATGCAAGCATAACGTTTTGTTAAGAAATGTATAATCAATGTTATACAATGTAGTTGAGACCAACTGGGCATTAAAAGTTAAACACATTCTTTTTGTACTGGTTTTATATACAGTAATTGTCAAACTGCAATCTATAAGCAATCGATGTCTGAATTAATACTTCGTTTCAAATCGTGGCACACAATCCTATGGCAAAATTGGCACGCAATCGTACGATTAAGTTCAATTTTTTTTTCAGTTGTTAATTTTGCATTAGAATGATAAAAAAGACTACGTAACCAGGGCCAAGTAGGTGAGGTGGCATGGGGTTTAACGTCACATCCACGATTGTTGCACTTATATAGCGACGTGCATGCGCGTGTGTGTGACTGCTTGTACTAGTCCGGACAAATTTATAGTGCGAGCCTACTGAGATACCATGCGCAGTTATGAACACCCCATCCAGACACAGTTTACCGACTCCGAGCCGACCAGTCCTTGTTTATCCCTTAATGCCGATCACCAGGCAGGGTAACAACAAGTACCACCTTTTAACGTATTTTGGTATGATACGGCCGGGGATCGAACAACGGACCGTCCGCTCTCCCACTAGACCATTGAGGCGGTCCCCTTCGATAAATATCATGTCGCTTTGTTCATATGATATGTACGTATATACCCCATACATGTTTTCATAATCTTCCTCACATACGTTTATTTGTTGATAAATTCAACTTGTGTATCCCGTATGCACTATTTAAAACATTTTAACAATGCGGTTGAGACTTATTTAAATTACCTATATGCATGTATTACCTATATATTGTATATTCATATTCTGTCACTGTATACTCTGTAAAATAGAAGGGGCATATAGCCTACACCAGTTGAAGACAAAATTATCATTATTATTATGATTATTGTTGTTGTTGTTGTTGTGACTATTATCTCCTTAACTTGCAACTAGCGAGACAGTGAAAGAAGGGCAGGGGGTATAGCACATGCAACACATAGCTACCAGGTAATACCTCGTGGTAAGGTTTGTCCATAGCCAGGTCTCTGGGAAGTCACTTCGTATTCTTTCTACCTCTTTCATATTTTGTGTTGGCAGCCCCACCTGGTGGTGCGCCATACCGGGCATACCTCCGAGCATCGATTCAAATATAGGGGGAGCTACAACGATTGAGTGAGTGAGTGAGTGTGTGGGTGGGTGGGTGGGTGGGTGGGTGAGTGCGTGCGTGAGTGAGTGAGTGAGTGAGTGAGTGAGTGGGTGAGTGAGTGAGTGAGTGAGTGAGTGAGTGAGTGAGTGAGTGAGTGAGTGAGTGAGTGGGTGGGTGGGTGGGTGGGTGCGTGCGTGCGTGCGTGCATGCGTGAGTGAGTGAGTGAGTGAGGATTAACACCGCTTTGAACAGCATTCCAGCTATATAACGGTGTCTCAGCATGAAATTATGCAGGCCTTAGACGTTCACCACACTTGTGAAACCCACGAACACGGGTATGGTCCTGACCCAGAAACAAAAATCGGGGCGAACCGGGAGTCGACCCACGACAATAGATTTCTGGCGTTCCCAAAGGACGCAACACTACACAGCGAATTGCGGCACCTCAGACGATGCTATAGATGATGACGTTTAACCCAATGGCTACATATTACTGGTGTCTAAAATATTTGTGTTTATCCTTTAACGTCTTGTCAATCTAATTTGTCGTATATAGTATGCTATTTTTAATAATATCCTTCGGAGAGCAATATCTGAATTATCACATGTATCTACACATTTAAATATTTTTAGGTTAATATATTAAAAAGAATTAAAATGTGTGTTATTATTTGTAAAGTGTAAACAATTTGTCTATGAAAGTCATTAAACCATGACACTGATACATATCAAAAGTAAAATATTCACTCCCTCTTCTAGCTATAGGCAAGTGTATCCACTTTCTTGTGCTTAGTACCTTTTCAGTTTATTAAAAGGCAGCGTGCCTTTAATTAAGTCTGCCTAACGGGACATAATGTTTACACTGTGTTCGGTTAAGAGAACTGTGGATTCCGATGTGTGTATTTCTACTGTGGGGTGAGAAGATGTAGGCCGAGTTCACACGCGATACCAATCTAAGTACATATCAAATATTGAGATCATGTGAAGAAATTCTCAATGTGAACACGGATACAATGTTTTTGCGCAACTCGTCTTGTGTATTTATTTATTTATTATTTTTTTTATTTTTATTTTTTATATTTTATTTATAGTCTGAATTTATTTTTTTAATGCTCTAACACATCCTTTGACATAACATTATGGTCATATATATATGACTTTATGATCCAATATGAGGTTCTAAGGTGAACCTAGTGAGTCAGGGGGGCGTGGTACACAGGTAGAAAATGCACAAGAAGCAGCTATAACTACTGTGTGTCTTTATCTAGTTACCCAGCAGTTGTGTTCATCCACAACCATGTCTCTGGGAAGTCAGTACGAACTTTCTCAACTTCTTTCAAAGTTTCAGGAGCCTGTATTCCCTTAAGGACATGTACTGATTCCAATACGGCCTTATCTATTGTGTATACTTCAATAGAAAGCCAAAATAGTTAATGGAAGTAAAATGTTTATGTTAGCACGCCATGATGTCATGCCTCAATTACCAAAAGGGTCTTTATACAAAATATCCAAAAAACATCAATGTAGATCTTATAACTTGTTGTGATGCTGTATTTTAAGGCATGCTCAATAATGAATGTTAAGGATGCTACATAATCTTTTGGACTGAAGTCTGTTTGTTTTTTGTTTAACGCCGCATTCAGCAATATTCCAGCTATATGACGGCGGTCTGTTAATAATCGAGTTTGGACCATACAATCCAGTGATTGAAATCATGAGCATCGATCTCCGCAAATGGGATACGTTGACATGCATCAACCAAGTTAGCGAGCCTGACATCCGATCCCGTTAGTCGGACCTTACGACAAGCATGGGTTGCTGAAGATCAATTCTAACCCGGATCTTCTCTGGTAGCCAATTCGGTCGCCTCTTAAGACAGGCAATGGGGTCCTGGTGACACACTCCTCTCCGGGACCCCATGGGGAGATGGAGTAGGTGTAGGGGTGATACAAATCATGTCGACAATGTTTCAGACATAAGACCAAAAGGTTTATACTCAGGCGACGTCTCTTGACGTTTCCCCAATTAACATATTTAATTTCGAACCAAATATGTCCAACAAAATAAACGTTTAACTTTGTCAACAGACCGTGTCCTGGTAAGGTAAAGATCATAGCCATGGCGATCACTCATTCAGTTTCACTGTTAGGATGCAATGCTTCTAATCTTCCCTGATCAAAGCAGTTAACTTATGGTCAAGTCGTTTTATCCTAGCAGGCGTGAGGGCAAAACGCTAAGGTAAGACTAAGAGTCTGTCAGTTCACAAAATTAATGCATGTGGCCATGTTTTCGGGAACAAAGATTAACACAAGGGCCACAAGATCATTCCCTGGTTTTAGAGTCTGTTTCAGGAATGCACACAGTTATGACAGGAGCAAATGAAGCGCAGCAGCACAACTCCAGGGGAGACAGGGATATAATGGGGTATATATTCCTTCTGTAACTACCCGCTGGTCTTGTTGGTCCACAGCCAAGTTTCAGGGAAATCAGACCGAATTTTCTCAACTTCCTTCAGAGCAGCTGTTTGATGAGCCACTCCTCCGGGAAGCGGGCCAGCCATTCCCTTCTCGTAATACCGCACCGGATCTGACGTCACCCATAACCAATTATTAATGGGAACAAATGCCCGGCGTAAATAGATTATATGGTTTATTGCAATTAGGGGTTTTGTGATACTCAGTGAGGGGCATCGTGGTGAGATCTCGTCTATAATTGGGGTGCCTCGGAGACACATTTGTTCAGCTACTGCATAGAACATATTCGCTGGAAGGAGGAACCAAACGCTGGTTTTCTGGACATCCAGCTTGTGTGTGTGTGTGTGTGTGTGTGTGTGTGTGTGTGTGTGTGTGTGTGTGTGTGTCTTTTGTTAATGTTTTATTCGGAATCGAAACTTCGACATTTCTGTTATTGATGGATAAGTGATGTGGTGATTCCGTCGATTAGATGATAATTAACTTTTATTTGGCATTAAGATGAATAATGGTTTTGTATTGAATGTTGTTTTATATATGTATGTTATATGACATATTTTTATATATAAAATTTTTAACTTACAGTAGGGCTTGACGTATTTGTACACAAGAGCATCAGTCATCACAGCCACCCCGGAGTTCTGGAATAAAATATGTATATTTCTAGTCATGGTAATATTATTTTGTAGCTTCGAAACACGTAGAGAACGCACAGTATAGACTGAGCCTTTTAGTCATTGTAATATTTAACTGCCTCAATAACTGGAAAATGTGTGAGACAAGAAAATCCCGACTTCTATGTACAGCTACGTATAGAGTAAATGCATCAATATAACAATTCACTTTTTCTACCAGTACAGATAAACACAATTAAGAAATACCAATGGAAAACGTATCCATTGAAGTCAACTACGCTAGAACTCAGGCAATGTTTAAAGTCAATGTTCTCAAATGTGTTTATCAAACGCAGTCAACCTCGGAGTAATACTGATTATACTTAAAATAATATATATATTTTTGACGAGAGGAACGAAGAAAAGGAAAACAACATTCCCTTCCGATTTGTGTTCGCGTGAAAAGCGACAGCTAACAGCCTGTGGTGTTGCCTAACGGTTACATACCTGGAAGATCTGGTTGGCGTCACTTCCGCCATAGTAGGTGGGGAATCCCCACCAGCCTCCCCAGGGTAGGACCATCCTCTTCCGGCGAGCAACAGCACCCAGAGGAATGGGGCCTCCAAATCCTCCTCCACCTACACTCTTGATAGTGTCGTATGACTTCAGTTCACTGATAACCTGTGATCAAACGGATCATAAAAATAGTGCTTCAAGATGAAATGTGTCAGTGGTAAGACTGTAGAATTTGCTTTTTTTGTGCCGGGTAACACTTGGCCGCACAGTGAACAACCTGGGAATGTGTGAATCAACTCAAAGCCTAATTTCACCTTGACCTACCTTGTATTGTGCGAGTCATGCCGCCACCAGAAACACGTTGCTATTCCTTGTCCTTCTGAACTTGTGTACGTCATGGTGGCAATAACACCTGTGTTTCCTTGACCTACCCCAGAATATGTGTGTCATGTCGGCATCAGACATTGTAGGACCTTGACCTATCCCAGACCGTGTCATGTCGGCATCAGACATTGTAGGACCTAGACCTATCTCAGACAGTGTCGTGTCGTCACCAGACTTTATAGGACCTTGACCTACCTCAGACTGCGTGATGTCATTTCCGGACTTGAGGAGGAGGACGCTCTGGTCTACGGCCAGGAGGTTGACCAGGGACTGGGGGTCAGCGGTGACCTGTACATTGACACTGTCACCAGGCTGGGCAGTTGTCTTGTCCATAGAGATAGACACCTGGAGTCAAAAATACAACTGAGTGACGCTGAGTGGCCATAGTCAGGCTGAAAGTAATAGTAATGACATCTACAGCTCTTTTACACTGTAAGGGACCGATCATTTGATATTGGGGGAGGTGGGGGCTTGGATTTTATCGAAAAAAGCAAATATGCTTCAGTCCATGGATTAAATTGTCTGCCACAAAAGTGCCATTGTTGCAAGGTGTTTTTCCTAAAACCATATTCAGGCTCATAATTTTAATTAAAAAATATTTGGTTTTGCAGAAGTATGATCAGTCCCAAAGTAGCCTTATCCCGATAAACTCATAATATTCAACTTAATATCGGACTATTGCAGTGCTTACCTTGTTCTCAAACGCGCCATCCACATCGAAGCTGACGCTGTCGGTGACAATCTCTCCATCTTTCCTGACGTAATACACAATGATCCGGGCATTAGGCGCCATCTTGGATGTAACCGGGATGGAAAATGATGCGAGGTTTGCTTTGTCGATGTAGCCAGTGGCCACGATGGAACCACGAGACATTACCTGGAATGAATATCAGGTAAAGTTAGCATCTGGACAAGAGGAGCAGGCACGTATGACCAACATGAACGCTTCAATCTCACTTTCTGTTTTAATCTGAGATACTAAAGTATCTATTTGTGTTGTACACAACCTACCTGGTAGAACAGCTCACTGATGGATTCGGTAACCTTGACGTCGAAATTCACATTGCTTCCGGCCTGTAAAACACAAACAAATTCTGTCATTACGATTCATTCAAATATCATTTGACGTCTACTTTTGTTTTCGACGCAATCTGCCACGTTCCTACATTGCGCCCCCCGACACCTCTATAAAAGTACATACGTCTGTGAACTCACATAAAATATAAACGCCGACCAAATTAGTGGTGAGACTAACATGAATGGATCCCATGATTGCCGTAAAAGGTGACTATGCTTGTCGTAAGAGGCGATTAACGGGATCGGGTGGTCAGGTTCGCTGACTTGGTAGATGCATGTCATCGTATTCTAATTGCGTGGATCGTTGTTCGAAATATCAATCACTGGATTGTCAGGTCCAGACTGGATTATTTACAGTCCGCCGTCATATATATATTGCTGATCATGGCGTTAAGCAACAAACAAACAAAACATTCACAGAGACCTGAGATACTTACTGAAAGTTGTTGCGATTTCAGGAGCAGCTGGATGTAGTTGTCACTCGGTGAGTAGCTCTTCTCGATGGACTTGCTGGAGGAAACCTTGCCATACTTTACCTACAACCAAGACCATAGATATGTCTTTGTCGGACGAATTCTTGAAGGAGAACTATTACAAATTATATCGAAAGGAAAAGTGTGATTGAATACGCGGTTTTTGTATTTTTCATTTAGAATCATTTTCTGATGGACAACCAATATGAATCTTAATATCATTAAAATATTTTCTACTCCGATTTGATACCCCTCTGCCTTAAGATCTGACATAGGGGGTCACGTCGGGAGATCTTTCAAATAAACTTTCATTCTAGGTACTAACGAAGCATTCGGATCAGTATATGTGCTTTTTGTATCTCGAAAATGAGCGTAAAAGGGCAGTTCCAAATTGACAAAAAGAAGGTTGTTTTTGTTCTGAGGGTTTTCATTTGTTCCGAGCTTTTAGAAAATAGAGACAATGGGTGGTAAATCAATCTACCAAGCAGAAACTGCGACTGACAACATGTAGTCAAACGGTGACAAGATACGAATTAGAGCAGCCGTATCGATTTAGAAAGCTGAGTGATGAGATCCTTTGTTTGAATTGGGCGGTCAATAAAGGTGTATTTAATGTGATTTTCTGCTTTCTACGGCTTGGCATATCTTGATGGAAAGAATCGGGGCAAATATATGATTATAATGGCATTGAACTTGTCTGTAGCTGCATGTTACTGTAACCTGGGTGGCACAGGTGGCCCAGTCGTCTAAGGCGCCGCGATTCGCTGTGCAGAGTTGCGTTCCTTGGGCACGCCAGAAACCTATGATTGTGGGTTCGAATCCCAGTTCGCCCCGATTATGTTTCTAGGTTTGTCAGCACCATAGCCGTGCTCGTGGGTTTCACCGAAGTGGTAAACGTCTGAGACCTGCATCACTTCGGGCTTTCCTCCCAAATTAAGCTGACACGCCGCGATATAACTGGAATACTGTTAAACCCAACTCACTCTCTCACTCTCTCACTCTCACTCACTACCGTAACCTGACAACACGCTACTGCATCGCCTCTAGGTCTGGTTAACTACATACTGGTTGTACTTACTGTAAGACTGACGCTGCTAGCATTGGCGGGGATGTGGACTTCAATGGGCACAAGCCCTGTGTCTGGGACTGAGAAAGTTTGGTCCGGGATGGTGTAGGAAGTCGTTCTGGGGTAGTAGAAGGCGGGAGTGGTCGTCTGTTTGATCTGACTGGTCACTCTTGTGCTCACGGTCACCCGCTGGGTGCTTGTCTGGACTGGGCGACCGTCTTGTTGCTGGACTTGCAGCTGCGGAAACACAACGATGATGACCAATGAATGTAATTATGACTCAGTGTCAGCAACCCTTTCAGAACATAATATACGTCATAAGTGAAGAAGTGACATTTGGAAAGGGACATCTTACAAATCAACAGCAGCTTCCATAAAATCAGTTAATTTAAGAAAAGATCATTGTGTTAATCATTTAGTTTTTTTACGTGACAATTTAACAGTATAACTTCTTTAAGTGGCATTTAGAAGTTGGTGTGATGAAGTAAGACAAGTTCTATGGATGAACAACTTCTTTATTACAATTAGTTGGACGTTTCGGTGTTTCGGTGTTGTTTAGCACTATCCATCACTTGCTTGATAAAGGTGTTAGGATCTACACCGAAACGTCGCACTAATTGTAATAAAGAAGTTGTTCATCCATAGAACTAGTCTTACTTAATTTAACAGTAGTTTTGTTCTGTGAAGCGGACTGTTTCAACTCACATAGGCGATGTATTTGAGACCCGGCTTGAAAGTCTTGGGGTCCGACGGGGCGAAGGACAGTTTGGTTGCGTACTGGTAGATCTTGACCGTGCTGGATCCATTCAGTATTATACCAGTCAAGCCCTCCGTCACATTGGCGGTCACCTCGATCTTTTGGTTATTCAGGCCATTAGGGAACACCTTCTTCATGTCAGCAAGGGATAGCGTCACCTTGCTCTCGCCATCAATCTGGAAAAATGCATCACATGTCGATATAGTAGCGATAAAAAGGGAAGGAAGCAAATAGCCAAGGATTCAACCCGAAACACTATTTGCTACAGCTGCAGCTACTACATATGTCCCTACTACACCTACAATACCTCTGTCATTTACTGTTCCAACTACATCAACGACTTAAAACACGTTGAAGACTTCTACGACCAATACGCATGTACTACTACTACGACCAATACGCATGGACTACGACATGGACCAATACGCATGTACTATTACTAAGACCAATACGTATATACCAATCCTTAGACAATACGCATGCATTACTACAACGACCAATACGCATGTACCATTTCTAAAACCAATACGCATGTACTACTTCTACTACGACCAAAACCCTGTACCACTTCAACGACCAATACGCATGCGCCATTCATGCGACCAACACGCATGTACTACTATTACGAGCAACACACATGTGCTACTATTACGAGCAACACACATGTGCTACTATTACGAGCAACACACATGTGCTACTACTACGACCAATACGCATATGCTATTACTGCGACCAACACACATGTACTACTATTACGAGCAACACACATGTGCTACTATTACGAGCAACACACATGTGCTACTATTACAAGCAACACACATGTGCTACTACTACGACCAATACGCATGTACTACTACTACAACGCCCAACACGCATGTACTTCTTATACGATCAATACGCATATACTAGTACTACGACCAATATATGCATGTACTGCTACTACGACCACAGATCATGTACTACTACTACTACTACTACTACTACTACTACCACTACTACGGACAATACGCATGTACTACTACTACGACAATACGCATCTACTAGTACGACCAATACGCTTAAACTACTTCTGAATTTACTTCTTCGACGTGTACTGGGAGGAGAATGAATACTACTACGAATACGAATACTCCGGCAACAACGACCACTTCTAATTCTACTACAGCAACAACTACTATGAAGGCTAGGACTTCATCTACGTGGACTACGTCTACAACTACGACGACTACCTCTATAACTGAGGCCGTTGCTACTACTGCTACTACTGCTACTGCAACTGTTCATATTATTGTTGCTATCACTACTAATTGCCACTACCATGTACATAAGTCGACCCGTGAAGATCTGGGGTACAATAGGTCTTCAGCAACCTATGCTTTCCCTAAAAGGCGACTATGCTTGTCGTAAGAAGCAACTAACGGGTTCGGGTAGTCAGGCTCGCTGACTTGGCTGATTCATGTCATCGTATCCCAATTGCTTGGATCGATGCTCATGATATCAGTCACTTGATTGTCTGGTCCAGACTCGATTACTTACAGATCGCCGTCATATAGATATATTGCTGAGTGTGGCGTTAAACAACAAACGAACAAACATAAGTAACTCACAGCCATTGTCTTCGTGATCATGGGCTCCGCTCCGTGGTAGTTCCAGGGCCGGTAGTATCGCTCCAACTTGGCCTCCAAGTTGATCGTTCCCTTTACCGGCTTGCCATAGGTGTACCTGGATAAGAAGCCATCAGTGATGAGATAACGAAACACTGGTCAACCTGTTTTACAGAGGGTAATTTTGACGGAAAACAGGCAGGGAAACATTCTCCCGAAAGAAACCCCATTTTGTGTTCCGGGGCAGAACATGTGCCTAGTTTGTGTTTAACGCCACACTCATCAATATTATATATCATGAGCTGCGACCTACACGGTTGGTTGGTTTGGTTGGTGTTTTACGCCGCACTCAGCAATATTCCAGCTATATGACGGCGGTCTGTAAATAATCGAGTCTGGACCAGACAATCCAGTGATTGATATCATGAGCATCGATCCACGCAATTGGGATCGATGACATGCTTCAACCAAGTCAGCGAGCCTGACCACCCGAGCGACCCACACCGTCGGGATATGTTAATTCGCCATCAACCAAGTTACCGAGCCTGACCATCTGATCCGATTACTTTTTAAGATCAGCATAGGTTGCTAGTGATAGATTTTGACTCGGAATCCTCCGTTTCTCAATTTATTCGCCTCTTACGACTAGAAATGGGGTGATGGGCACTTATTCTATTTCGGAGATAAAAACAATTTCGTGTTAGCCGATGTCGCGGACCTTGAAGTCGTTATGTCATGAGAACATCGCTGTATACAAAAACAGCTAAACCTCAACTCTTACCAAGATCACCTGACGTCAGTTGCATGTGAAATAAGTTCACTTGGAATACTTGTAACCCTCCAACAGTACAATGGAAAGACACTCTTGACTTACTTGGCTTTGACTGTGGCAGTGATGTGGTCGTCAGACACAAGTCCATAGCTTGGTAGCTCTACTGTTACCTCGAATTTGGGCAAAACTGAAAGAACGAAAACCGTTCAGTGATTATCATGTACAATGACAGATACATTATGAGTGAGTTGTAGTCAGCTATGTTTCAGCTTCATCTTCGAATCCCGGTTCACCCCGATTATGTTTCTAGGTTTGTCAGCACAATACTCGTGCTCGTCGGTTTCACCGAGGTGGTAAACGTCTGAGGCCTGCGTCACTTCGGGCTTTCCTCCCACATTAAGCTGACACGCCATGATGTAACTGGAATACTGTTAAAAGCGGCATTAAACTCAACTCACTCACCCAAGCTTCATCAGGGGCTTGAACATGATCGAATATGGACAGGACAAACAGGTTACTGAAAGCATGAATTACGATCCACACAATCGTGGAACAATGACACAAAACTCGCCAAGACACTGTGCCCGATGAACGACGCTCAACTTTAGTCAGATTGTGATTAATTGCAAACATGCCCTTCTAATCTGATGAGTCAGTCGGGTGTCCTCGTAGTTCTGAAGCGTCCGTTCGTAACGCTCGCCATCCGCGTTCAAGTAACCTCTTGAGTTTACCGTGAAACAGCTGAATATTGTTAACACGTTGTAAACCAAAACTCGTAACCTCATTCACTAAATCAGTCGGAGAAATGTTCTTGTATAAATCTTACCATATTCAGCGATGGTGAACACCTTCTCTTCTGTCACAGCCTGCAAGACATACAGATTCACAATTATCACCAAGTTACGGATTTTTCAATATAGATGTAATAAATACATTATTAATGACATATGAACGATGAATGTATGTAGGCACGTTCAGTTCTTTGGAGGTGACGTGACATAGGGTTTGAGGTCACGTCCAAGAACGGTGTGTGTGTGTGTGTGTGTGTCCGGACTGATGTCCATTTTATAGTTCTAGCCCACTGAGATACCATGCCACAGACTAACATGCATACCCCCTTCAGACACAGAAAAATGACTCCGAGCCGACCAGTCATTGTTTTAGTGCCAGGCAGGGTAACAACAAGTACCATCTTTTAAGGTCTTTTTGGTATGGCGCGGCCGGGGATCGAACCCCGGACCTTCCGCACTCCGGGTGGACGCTCTACCACTACACCACGGAGGCGACCTCAGTTCTTAGTCAGAGATAATGGGGTAAACTACTTACACCGGCTGTGACCTTGATCTTCCAGTCACCGAGTACAGGTTGGCTGGAGGTGGGGAGGTAGTTTGTGTTGACGCCGCTAGCGTCCTTCACTGCCACCCACTGCTTGATTTTGTTTGAGTTGGGATCCTGTAAACATTGAAACACATGGTGTATTTACACATGACGACGATGCAGAGACTCTGGGATATTATCACAAATTAAAATATATTGTCTACATAATTATTTGTAAATATTATTTCGAATTTTTTTTAATGTATGTCCAACATAGAATTGTGTATTGGCACATTGTCAACAATTAATGAATTGCTGTTTGCTTAATTTTAAAAGAAATAATTTGTAAAGCCGTAAGATGTTACTCACGAAGATGTCGATGTTCATGTCGCCGGTGTACAGTTTCATGTCGGGGAACATGGCAAAGGCCCGGAAATGGACTGAAATTAACGAATGCAATAATTTTAGATCCACATCGCAAAGTAATTTGGCGTCATATATGAAGAGGAAATTACCAACCAGAACCACTGTTTTCTACTCGCACCATACCCGTAAGGGTCGGTCGGGTAGCCTAGTGGTTAAAGCGTTCGCTCGTCACGCGGAAGACCCGAGTTCGATTCCCGACATGGGTACAATGTGTGAAGCCCATTTCTGGTGTCCCCCGCCGTGATATTGCTGGAATATTGCTAAAAGCGGCGTGAAACCAAACTCACTCATTCACCCATACTCGTGCTTTTTTGTTTCAATGACCTGAAACGCTGTTTATTTCTTGGCCGCGAAACCTCTGAAATACTGTTCACAATGATGGAAACCCCAAACACATTAAACCCCTAAATACCAATTCATTAATGTGCGTATGTCAACTAATGCACTCACTAGCATGATATATAAATATCATTAATCAATTGAGGTCTTACTAAACAGCGTCCGGGGAACAATCAGCAACATTTGCTGGGTGGCAACCGTTGTTGTTGTAAAGGCGTTTCTTGGGAGCAGTGCAAGTCGTGGCACCACCCTAAGTGCGAGGGGCAGTCAGATGGGGAGTTGGATATATACATAGGCACCTTCGACAGAAGGCTGACGCTTCATGATCAGCAGTTATAGGTCTTATTCATCAGAAAACATTTGGACCCTCCGGACTGATGAATAGCAATGGCTCCTACCAATTCCAACTGAATCAAATGGGACTAGAAGACCCTGTGTTCCACAACTGTTCCTGATTTCGATTCTTACCATTTTAACAGGTCATGTCAGAACGACGTTTCGCGAACTTTGACCGATCAATTAAATAACCAGTTAACAAGATATCGACAGCACGGGTTTGAAACTGGCGTCTTCCATACTACGCTACAAAAAATACAAGGACAAAATTCTGGATTTACAATTTGAAGACTGGCTGTAAGAACAGGTCATTCCACATTCTGGAAGTACTTCACTCAAGCTATGCAAGTCTCTTTTGTTTCAAATGTTTATCCCACTGAAGCAAGAGACAGACGATGATATGGAGGGAATCAGTCGTACATCCCGTCACTTCATCGGAATACTCCGTGTTCACCTTTCCGAAGTTGCATGATTAGAAAAAGTATTCCGATCACTTTCCAAATCTGTTAAGCGGCGCTTTGATTGGTCGTTCTGGCGTGACCGGTAATGTGATGCTTTGTTTGTTTGTTTGTTTAACGCCGCACTCAGCTATATTCCAGCTATATGACGGCGTTCTGTATATAATCGAGTCCGGACCAGACACTCCTGTGATTGCGTAATGGGATGTCTTCAGATCATTGTTTAGCGGTAGCGAAAACCAAGATGTGATTTTAATGAGCTTTTTAAATTACTCCCGGACGTCTTATTAAACCCCGCGGACGCTCCGGGGCGATCTCGGACGCTCCCTGACTTTTAAACAGTAGGCCCCGTAAATTATCTCTTTCGTCGACTGACCTGTTTGACCAGGCTTGTACATGGCCTTGTCCGTCTGGATGAAGATGGACATGCTCTTGTGGTTGTAGGTCAGCGTTGTCTCGTTACTGAAGGTCAAACCACCACTTCCTGTCACCTTCAGCTTGTAGCTTCCGCTTTTGAGATCTTTGGGAACCTGATCATGCAAGGAGTCAAATGTGATCCTAATTCAAAAAGTGTTTCTACAGTGAATATAGATATCCACATCAAATAATGCATTACCAAACCAAACAATAATAGTGATAGAGGTAGACACGAGCAAATGAACCAGATAAGACAGTGTTATTTAACGTCACAACCAGCAACATGATGGCCTGTACAAAATCTTTGCTTTTTTCTTGTTTAACGCCACACTCAGCAATATTCCAGCCCCATGACGGCGGTCTGTAAATAATCAAGTCTGGACCAGACAATCCAATAACTGACATTATGAGCATCGAGCAATTGGGATACGATGAGATGCATCAACCAAGTCAGCGAGCCTGACCACCCGATCCCGTTAGTCACCTCTTACGACAAGCATGGTCGCTTTTTACGGCAAGCATGGGTTGCTGAAGTCCTATTCAAACCCGGATCCTATTCAAACATCAGTGAGTGAGTGAGTGGGTGGGTGAGCATGGTTTTACGCCGCTTTTAGCAATATTCCAGCAATATCACAGCGGGGGACACCGGAAATGGGCTTCACACATTGTACCCATGTCGGGAATCGAACCCGGGTCTTCCGCGTGACGAGCGAACGCTCTAACCACTAGGCTACCCGACCGCCCCTGATCCACATCAAAAAGTGGTCCAACTAACCAGCTGAGATCCACGCCGTCAGGGTACGATGACACACACTCACCTAATTCTCATATTGTAGCTATAACTACCCGATCCTCAGATCTACTTTATCCAGGAGCCTACACATAATATAGACTTTGGGGAGATTTGTTTATCATATAATGGGTAGGTTTCTCGACAGGATAAAGCCAACCGATAAAAACAATATCCGTTGGGGTCATATGCGATTAGAGATGCAAATATCAAAGGTTAAGTAGGACTACTTTCACTGTTTATAAACAAACATGGCGTCGCCCTCGTCATTCGGCGATCGAGTCAGAATTAACCATCGGGAATTTGGATAAACTACAGGGATAATTGCTATCATTATAAAAAAACAGACTAATATACTGAAAATCAGTGTCCTACTGTGACGTAGCTAAGGCATTTTATAAGTTTTGCAACTTTGGAGATATAAATTTCGAAACAATTTTGCGAGGGTACGAGGCCTAGCCAAGCGGGATCAGTAGCCATATCTGTGCTTGTAGACCTCTGCGGCTTGAAACCTTCTCCACAAATTAAATAGTTGGATTTGGCCGAAATATATTTGAATTGTTACCTTGTTTCGTTTTGTCGCTGTGTGTATATCTGACTACACTTCTTAACGTTATGACAGGACAGACCGACTGTCAACAACGTTTGGCCGTGGCCGTGACGTCTCATAGACTAGGGTTCGAGTAGCTTCCCTTTGACAAAGGGCAGTTACCCTAGCGGACAGACCGATTGATTGCCGCGAAAGGCAATTAAAGACAACTGTTGTTTTGCGTATATGCTGCTTCGCCACTGTATAAGAAACAGATTTCAGTTGAAACTATATTGGCTACAGTCACTGTCCGACTGACACATCACTTACCCTGTGACGTAATAAATATAAATGCGCGCATTCCAGGAAAACTCGCAATGTTTGGGTAATGTTTGTGAGAGAGGGAAAGCGATTTTAAAGCACAGAATTAAAGAATGACATTATATGATAAAGAGGTTATCACGCTTGTGTGTTTTGGGGATGGTAAATATCCTGTATTAGGAATAAACACTATGTATTTAACTCTCCAAGGCTCGCTAAATACAATGTTTATTCCTAATGCAAGATATTGACCAACCCCAAACACACTCGCGTTATAACCTCTTTTGGTGATGAATAACTCGATCCGTATATTAATATAAAAATAGAATAAATAAAATGGTTCTAATTACCTTGATGGTTATACTTTGGGGCTGACCTGTAAATAAAATAAAACATTGATTTTCAAAAAACAATGTATATAGCTACATAGGTTATAGGATACTCGGATACTATTGGTTTGTTAACAAATAGCGATAATAATGGTCATTCTGAATGGTTACCTACCTTGCACAAGAACTCCGCTTGCAGAAGCGATGGATTGCGTCCCCTTAACGAGCGCGGCCTTGACATTGACGTTAGCGGTGGCTTTGAGGATGTTGGCACTGACCTCAAAATCCATGCCCGGTCTGACGGATGTCGGGGAGAGCACGACATAGGAACTGGAACCCAAATGCCATTTCTATATTTGATCTATACCTGGTCGACATATGCATGAACTACATCATATTGAGAATATTCTCCTATATCGAGGCGTGAGTTTAACGTCGCATATATTGAGTGAGGGAGTTGGGTTTAACGTCGCTTTTAACGCTATCAGTAAGGAAGGTGTGTTTACGCAACTTTGGACAGTATGTCAGTAAATTCACGTTGTGTAAGCTTCGTGTAAAAGGAGTGAGTGAGTATTGTTTGACGCCACTTTTAGCAATATTCCAGCAATATCACGGCGGGGGACACCGGAAATGGGCTTCACACATTGTACACATGTCGGGAATCGAACCCGGGTCTTCGGCGTGACGAGCGAACGCTTTTACCACTAGGCTACCCGACCGCCCCTCGTGTGAAGGAAAGCCCCAGTGATGCAGGTCTTACACGTTTACCACTTAAAGTGCTACCAATCCTTGATACATAGCCATGACGAATCTAGGATTCGAACCCAAGCTTCTGACACACTTAAGGACGCAATTCTGTACAGCATGCCGTAGACTCCTGGGCCACCCGTGCCTCCGACACGTATATTAATGATATGATGATAACGACATAATGACACAGGACTGTCCACCATTGAATATGCAAAATACGGCTGCTAAACACGCGATCACAATACGAAAGGGTGCACGGGTGGCAGAGTTGCGCCCCTTGGGAACGCCAGAAACCTATGATCGTGGTAAACGTCCAAAATCTGCATCATTTCGGGCTTTCCTGCCACATTATGCCGACACGCTGTGATATAACTGGAATACTGTTCAAAGCGTCGTTAAACCCAACTCACTCACTCACTCACTCAAAGCGGCGTTACACCAAACGCACTCCAATGTACCGTAAGTGTGCACGGTAAACCTGACCTGGAGGACCGGCTATCAATGTATCTGTAATTCCATAATCTGAAACGTCAATTAAGATTGTCGTGCGGTACACACAAAACAAAGAGATTTACAGAGTTGACATGGCCTTACTTAACTCATCATCAAGTCGAGAGACATATCTTTCCATTAATCTTGAAGGTTTTCATCTGACACGCCGTGATACAACTGGTAAACTGTTCAAAGAGGCGTTAAACCAAACTCACTCACAATACAAAATGTAGGGCACGTTGCTGCGACCCCTGACACTGATACAAGTATGGGTTGCTGAAAACCTATTCTACCCCAGAATCTTCACGGGTCAAAATATCTGTATCAATAAATATGCCTGTATAAGCTGCATTGGCAGATTTACGGCTTCACTGCATTATTTTGAAAATTGAGCTCCACCTTACATTTGTCGATGTGGCAACACAAGGCGATACCGTGCGTTTCCCAACTGCAATGTTATTAAGCATTGCACCATGTCCGTATGTGAAGTGAGTGGCTACGTTTAAGCGCCACCTTTGACAGCATTCCAGCACGACGGAGTACACCAAAAATGAATTTTCCCCATTTTTCCCATGTTGGTCATCGAATCAAGGCCTACTGCGCGAGTCGCGAAGGCTTTTAACACCAGGCAAGGCTACCACCCCCTGTCTACTGTCTATCAATTGACTGAGTGAGTGTGGTTTTACGCCGCATTGGGCAATATTCCAGCAATATCACTGTGGGGAAATGGACACATTCTACCCATGTGGAGAATCGGACCCAGGTGCGGCGTGACGAGCGAACGCTTTAACTTACCAGGCTAGTCAGCCACTCCTGTGTCTATCACGGTAACAGAGACACATACCCTACACCACTGTTTCCTACTTGTCGTGCGCCCGTGAAGATCCGGGGTAAAATAGGTCTTCAGCAACCCATGCTTACCGTAAAAGACGACTATGCTTGTCGTAAGAGGCGGCTAACAAGATAGGGTGGTCAGGCCGCTGACTTGGTTGATGCATATCATCGCATCCCAATTGCGTGGATAGATGCTCATGATGTCGATCACTGGATTGTGTGGTCCAGACTCGATTATTTACACACCACCGAAACATAGTTGGAATACTGCTGAGTGCGGCGTTACACAGCAAACAAACAAACTTCTTATCGTGGTTTGCGGATGTGTTACAGTATTTAGAAGCGTGTTGCTATAGTAGTCGAAACAAAGAGAAAAATAAAATTGCCAAAAATATATTGTCTTTAGCGACCTTTAACAGTAAACAGCCGAGGCGTAGGGTGACAAATGTAATGAAAGACTGTCTAAGTGACTCGTGGCACAAGCGACAGTTATTTACACACATCGACGCAGCAATGTCTAGTACTTCGGGGTAAAGCGAGTTATCTAAATGTTTGTGGACGTACTGAGACCTGTGAGAGGACGAAACAAAGAAATGTCTTTAAGTAAAACCTGCCCGCTAAATCTCGCATCAGTACATTATACATGAGGCTAGCTCATTGCGTGTCAAGGTTCAAACGTGAGTGTAGGTTAACCAGTCTGTTGTCATGGTTATCGGCAAGGCCGCGGCCAGTTTGAAACAGTAGCCTTGGTCAATCCGTAAATTTTGTTAAATGTTTGTTGACACCAAAATAAGTCATATATAGTTAAGAATGTCCACTGCGTTTGCATTAAACGAAACAACTCAAATATTTCAAAAAACCAAGCCAGGGTATTCTCAAAGGCCACCGGGGACTGTGTAGCCAATAATATAAATGTCAAAATGTCATGCGTCTATTCTTCTGGAGTATTGCGACACATCACGTGTAAACACATCAAAATGCTTCTACAGTAATCCTCGCAAACTCAAATAGTTTATTTGCTTGTAATATCCGTAAAGGGTGTGATTGGTCCGGGCGCATCCGTGTTGAATCATCACGGCGAATAAGCGCTGCGGTGATAGCGATAATGGCAGACTTAATACACATGGAATTTGTGTAAAACAATATTTACTCGCTGAATACACAAACCTTGCCGATTCGTTACAGGGTGATTAAATGTTTACACTGATGGACATGTAACCAGGGTAACATTTATCAGGTGATTAATTAAATTCCTAGTCTCGTGGTTAAAGCGATCCATCGTCATATTGGAAGCCGGGCTTATTTCGTCACAATGGTACGATGTGATTTGTTTGTTTGTTTGTTGTTTAACGCCGCACTCAGCAAAATTCCAGCTATATGACGGCGGTCTGTAAATAATCGAGTCTGGACCAGACAATCCAGTGATTGGCATCATGAGCATCGATCCACGCCATTGGGATATGATGATATGCACCAACCAAGGCAGCGAGCCTGACCACCCGATCCCGTTGGTCGCCTCTTACGGCAAGCATGGGTTGCTGAAGACCTATTCTACCCCGGATCTTATCGAGTTTGGGTACAATGTGATAAGTCCACTTAAGTATGGCGTTCATCCATTCTCATCCACTCACCTCGACTTAAACAACCTTTAAACAAGTTATGTTTAAGCCGAAATTGAAACATCCATTTAGTGTAAAATTCTCGAACTTTGGTTGCAAAAATATGCTATGGTCTTTGGGATCAGTGTTCTGATAGAGCTCAGAAAAGTCAACGCTTGTGACCTGCGCGGTGGTTTCGTTTTATGTTTTATGTTTTATGTTTTATTTTTGGTAAAATGACCAGCAGTTGTAATGAGGAACAGGTGAATCTTTGTTAAAAGTATTTTTTTGAAATTCGACACCCGTTGCCTGGGTCCAAGTCGCATTACTATTGCCACCGCTTTATAGCAGAGTTTAAGGAATAAGGCACCAAGATACACGAGATCATATCTAGGTACAGTGGGGCTATGTTAACTCGAAGACTCGGTGACAATCGAACATAATATTCTACATGTCGATTTCGAGACAAGCGAAGTGCCAATATTGGACAATAGTTCTGTTGCGACTCTGATGGAACCACTAGTCACTTCGGTTAAACGATATTTCGATATAGTGGAGTTCAATTTAACGAGGTTTTATTGTTATGTTTGTGTATTGATAAACTAAAGCCTATTTGTGAAATAAAATGTATACTTACTCTTTGGCGAACGTCGCCCCCAGGAGGACAACTAGGACGAAGAACTTCAGCATCGTGGCTACCTGGAAAACAAGAAGAGAAGTGAACTTTGGTTTGAACGCAGATATGTACCTCACATTCATTTACGTTGTTTGAAAGATTACCGTGTGCCGACTGACATTTGATAACAATACACCGGATATCTGAACACCATCAGGAAATTACGACAATACTGCAAACGATTGTTTTTTTTATTAAATTGAAAGACATCGTGTAACTTGATTTTACATCTCGATATTATCAATGTCCTTACTGACAGAAGTCATTACCTAATCTCGTTAAGACGGTGATTAAATACAAATAGTTCCCTTCAACCTGGTGTGTTATGTCCGAGAAATGCAATAAATGAAATAGTGAATTTGCTGACAGCTCTATTTCACGAGTCAATTGCACTTTTATAATACTAAGGCATTGAGTTGACAACTATCCATGCACAGCTATATATATGAAAACGCCAAATCAATGAAATATTTAATGTCCGAAAACGGAAATAAAAGAGCTGTCAAAATCTCGATGGCTCAATTTTGAGAGTCGATTTCAATTCTGTAATGGCAAACGTTTTCATTAAATAAGCATTAATATAGCGCGAAATTAGAACGCCTCGCCGCTTAACTTTTCTCAGTAATCGATTTTCAGTTAAATATAGATTTACATAATACTGATATGAGATTAAAAACTCAGAAGATTCTGAAAGTTTTCTCAATCACCAAATCGTGATCATATACATGCCGGTCCAGGTAATGGAATTTTTTTGTGAAACAATCGTCTGCAAAAGTGCGTATGCAGTACTCGGTACTTTCAGGATATCAAATGAAAAGGCAAGGTCGTGGAGAAAGTGTACGGGGATCCCACACGACCGTTGTACCCAAAGTTTCTCACCTTAACAAAGTCAGCCCCTCAGCTCATCTGGGCCAAAAGCGGGTGGTCTTATATAGTGTCCCCACAGGGAGATAAAGCAGGTGACCGACCATATCTCAAGTGTTTTTAAATATGTTCCTTTTAGCTGACAGGGTACACACACCACGAGATTACACGTGTGACATTCAACTCTACCCGCCGAGTTGACTCCCTCTACCCGAGCTGATCACATTGAACTCTACCCGCCGAGTTGATTCCCTCCACCAGGGCTGATCACATTCAACTCTACCCGCCGAGTTGATTCCCTCCAACAGGGCTGATCACATTCAACTCTACCCGCCAAGTTGACTCCCTCTACCAGGGCTGATCACATTGAACTTTACCCGCCGAGTTGATTCCCCCCACCAGGGCTGATCACATTCAGCTCTATATATGGTTTAACGCAATTTATTCCAGCAATATCACGGCGGGGGACACCCATGAAGGGAATCGAACGTCTTCGGCGTGACGAGCGAACACTTTAGCCACCAGGCAACCAGCCGCCCTAGTTAGTATTAGTATTTGTGTGGGGTGGAGCGGCGTTTGAAGCGCGTACAAAGTAAGACCTTCATGCGTTATAGTCTGTGACATTCGTAAATGCAGCGTTTATCAATTTCCATTTATTGAGATACACTTGTATCCCCGGAGATGCATGGATTTAAATACATTATTGGTATGGCATCGATATTCAATTATTGCATTCACCCGCTTTATTTTTTGGACGTGCATTATATATGAAAACGGGTTTATACTGTACAAAACTGATATTTCAGGGTCGTTACAACCAAAATATCTGCAATCGAAGCAAATTTATTGTACTGAGATGCGATCTCCAACTTTGCTGAAGATGTTTGATGATGTTAGTTAATGAATCTTCATGATAACACGAAATATGACGATTCAACTCATGATAAGGTGTTCATACATTTGAAATTGGCCAACAAGGGTATGAATTTAATTAATTAAGGAAATATCTTCCAAAAAATATATATGTTTCAAAATCAAGATATCATACTCCTATACCAACACCATTGCATCAAAAAAAAATTCGAAACAAAAAGTCATGCAAAATGCATTCGATGGTACATCCAGCAAATGTGTTTGCAAATACACCCACATTCCTATGCACCTGCTGAACATATCATCACTGGTTATCGCTAGTTTTTGGAAGGATTCACAAGCTCCATGAGAATTTCTATGACTTCAAATTACCACTTTTGTCACAAAACTCATTTCTTACAGTTCTTGCTGAATGAAGTGGACATGGTAACCATTGTTGGTGCATTCAGACCCGTTGCACGTCATCGTACTCCAGCCGCGTGGCCCCGATTATGTTTCAAGGTTTGTCAGCACCACACCCGTGCTCGTGGGTTTCACCGAAGTGGTAAACATCTGAGACCTGCATCACTTCGGGCTTTCCTCCCACATTAAGCTGACACGCCGTGATATAACTGGAATACTGTTAAAAGCGGCGTTAAACCCAACTCACCCACCCATCCAGCCGCGTGGGACGTTGCTCGTAATATTGATCACTTGATGGTCTGGTCCTGATTATTTTCAGGTTCCGTCTCAGCTTGAATATTGCTGAGGACGGATGCAAGGAAACAACTAAGTCATCCATCAATACACAGTTCCAGTTGTAAAGAACTATTCAGAGAACTATTCAGAAAGTAGCATGTTTTTACAGATTTATAATGATACGGTTTTTCCCTTTTTGTGTGTTCAGTTGCATCCCTGAGGTATGTTCGGAACCTATGCTAGGGGGTTCGAATCGCACTGGTTATAGTCTTTGGTTTGTCAGCAGCTTGCCAGTGCCCGTGGATTTCACCAAGCTGGTCAACGTCTAAGACCTGCGTTACATCAGGCTTTCCTTACGCTGCGAGTTAACTAAAATACTGTTCAAGTAAACCAGTTGTAAACACGAACATTCTTTTGGAGGTTTTGATGAGTCATTTGATTAATTATCTTTAGCATTCATTCATCCATGTTGATTATTATGTGCATGTACAGTGTCATGTTGACACATCTATATCCACCTACCAATTGCAACAATTGTGTTGGGAGAAGACAAACAGGCTGTAATCCCTTGAATTCATTGACAATCATACCTTCAAACAACCTATTCATGAATATCTGTAGTGTGCCTGCCGTGATGGAGATATTCGTTATCTACGGAAGTGAGATATACAGAGAAACGACCACGGGATAGTCACCACCTCATTTAAATCAGATGTTAGTTCTTGCTACTGCTTCACAAAGGTCTAAGGACATCCCCTTACGGGGTCACGTCAGAACGATCTTTCACCCGACCAATCAGAGCGCCACCTACCAGATCAGGAAAGTGACAGTCGAAATATGTTTTCTAATCATGCAACCTCGAAAAGGTTAACACGGGTTATTCCGAACGACAGGTACGGGCTGTACGACGGCTGAAATTGTCGAACGTCTCTCGCTTCAATGGGATAAACATTTGAACGAAAGAGACTTTGCATAGCCCATGGGAAGTACAGTAAACTACGGTTATAACGAAGTCAAAGGGACCACTAATTTTAGTTCGATATAACCGCAGTTCGTTATAAGCATATATACAGCACAAATACAGCAATTGACCGGGACCATACATAAAGTTCGTTATATCCTTCAGCTCGTTATAAGCGTGTTCGTTATAAACGTAGTTTACTGTACTGCCATATAGTCTCGGCCATCTATTAGACATTCCAGAATTTTCTTTTGTTCAGTTTTCAAATTTTGAATCAAGAACTTCGTCAAAATATATTTCAAAGCGACGTAGTCTGGAATGGAAGTCGCCAGTTTGTCACTAGTGCCGTATAGCTCAAGAAAACTGCTTTCTGATTGGCTAATGTCGACTTCTTGTTAGTTATTTCATTGGTCGGTCAAAGTTCGCGAAAGGTCGTTCTGACGTGACCTGTAATGGGATGTGATCAGACCTTTGTTTTGCGATGGCGAGGACTAAGATCTGATTTTATAAAGATTGGAGAGTCATATGTATGTCATGTGTATACCGTTTTTAATTTGAACAAAATCAGTAAATGCGCTATCGTGTCACTGGGTTTTCTGGTCTATCACTGGTACTGGTCGTATCACTGGCCCCACAGAGTATTGTTCTGCGGGTGTCAGGCAACAAACAAGCACTTACTTTTTATGCACATTCTGTGAGTGTGGGTGCTACCGGTAGGGTGGGACACGCCTACCCATTTCGCGAACACTCTGGCATCATCACTGATTTTTTTTTGCACAATTCATTTAATTTTAACCGCTATTTTTCCTTATACGCCACATGCTATTTGTTTCGGCGAAAAATCGAGTTGTGATATTCTCTGCCGATGACGTTGTGATAAATTCAATACAAACAAAGAGTATGTTTATAATGGACATTTTATTACATAAACGCGCAACATGAAATGTGTAGAACACATTCTTCCTTCTTGATGTCTCCGAATGTGATGTGATCTTCTCTGTGTGGTGATTCTCTCAGTGAGTGTGTTCATCTCCCGGCCTTGGCCTAGAAATACAGACGTCAAAGTTGTCAAATAATTTCTGCAGTGAAATCTTGCACACATCACACAAATAATGCACACATAGTCTGCCGTTCAACCATACACACATCACGCAGCTGATACACACGTAGTCTGCCTTGCAACCATACACACATCACACAGTTGATGCACACATTGTCTGCCGTGCAACCATACACACATCACACAGCTGATGCACACATTGTCTGCCGTGCAACCATACACACACCACACAGTTAATGCACACATTGTCTGCCGTGCAACCATACACACATCACACAGCTGATGCACACATTGTCTGCAGGAAAATCATACTGACAGACATAATTAAGGGAACATGTCCTAATGGAAGCCTGTGTGTGCTCTACCACGGTATATATTACATCGTAACTCCCCTGAAACTGACTTGAGTTCATCGACAAGGTAGTGCGTCATCAAGACGAGACAACACCCAAACCCAGTTGTCTGTTTACCTGGTTTTGTTCACATATCTTCGATTATATTATACAGATACAGTAAACTACGGTTTTAACGAACTCAAAGGGACCACTAATTTTATTTCCTAATAACCGTAGTTCGTTAAAAGTATGTATACAGCAATTGGCCTGGACAAAGAAATAGGTTCGTTATATCGGTCATTTCGTTATAAACGCAGTTTACTGTACAGTACAATGTGAAGTGCATCTAAGTAATGGATAACGATATAACATATCATCATCGTTAGACCATAGGACTATAAATGTAGCAAGATCAAAATATCAATTCTTGTATTTAATCTCCCAGGTGATATTCAGTTATCCGGGGTCGCGGTGTAGTTTTTTACATCAAAGGTTTTCGATGTGTTATACATAACATCACATCAGAACTCACCACGCAGTTTTCACACTCCACACACACGCTACAGATGTTGGAATTCTTCAGAAGCTTGGACTGGTAGAACGCTGTCACTTGATTGGCTGAAAAAGGAAATGAACGCATTCTATTGGCAGATAGCAGTGTGCTTTGTAAGTGCAACATAATAATCCTAAAGGTTTTAATGTTCAGAGGCAATATCCTGAATGAGTGAGCAGACACACGCATTATTCTGTTTTGGTTTTGTTTGTTTGTTGTTAAACGCCGCACTATTCCAGCTATATAACGGCGGTCTGCAAATAATCGAGTCTGGATCAGACAGTTCAGTGACTGACCTCATGAGCATCGATCCACGCAATTGGGATCGATGACATGCATGAATCACGTCAGCGAACCGGACCAACCGATCCCGTTAGACATCTGTCTACTACTCACTGTGGGTGGTTGTAACGCCTCTTTGAACAGTATTTGATTAAAATCACAGCATGTTAACTAAATGTGCGCGAAAAGTCAAAATTGGCGTTTACAGCTATTATGAAACCCATGATCACAAATGTGCTGCTGACGGACCTTGAATCATATAGAGGGCGAGTTACGTGATTCGACCACATGTTCAGCGGTCCCGGTACGACTAAGGGACGTAACTCCAACATCTCATTGCGGCGCCTTGGACACACATCGATAATGATAGAATTTGACACTTACTTGGCTCATAGTAGTCGTAGACTCTGACAGGAACGGGCTGTGACTTGGCTACAAGACCTGTTCTCTGGAGGGTGACGGACAGACACACTGGGGTGGTCCCGATCTGTGACATTAGCAGAGTCGAGTTAGTAACACAAACAGTAGAATCTTGTCATAAAGTTTTGTTCCAATAAGGCCAATGTGCACAATACCATTGTAGCGCTGAATATTTTAAAATTATTTTAAGCTGGACTGTAATTATTGAGGGTGAGGTGGGTCGAACTGAGGCTTAACATCGCGTTCAAGATTGTTGCACGTGTGCGTATGTGCGTGTGTGTGTGTGTGTGTCTGATTGTACTAGTCAGGAAAAATACCGATTTTATAGTGCCAGCCCACTGATATACCACGCCGCAGTTGACAAGAATACTCCACTCAGACACAGTATACTAATGCCGAGGGCCAGGTGGGGTAACAACAAGTACCATCTTTTAAGGCCTTTTTGTACGACTGGGTCGGGGATCGAAACCACGACCTTCCGCTCTCCGGGCAGGCGCTCTGTCTACTGGACCACGGAGGCAGTTATAACTAATAAGGAAGTTCACTGACATGCCGACCGATATTTATTTGGTTGGTTGGCTGGTTTGTTGTTAAACGCCGCACTCAGAAATAAATATTCCAGCCATATGACGGCGGTCTGTAAATAATCGAGTCTGGACCAGACAATCCAGTGATTGATATCATGAGCATCGCTCCACGCAATCTTTATTTGGAGAGACTAAAGCATAGGTTTTACGAAATACGTTCATTTTGGGCAAGATTTGAATTATACAAATAATGTAATCTTTGATGTGAAACATATTAAAGAGCCGGTATATAAACATATGAAAATAAATTTACAGTGTTTATGAATACATTTAATTAAATAAAATGAATCCAGTACCATGGATTAAGTCAACGAGAAGGGATGGTGACGGATAATATCTCACCTCATCAAAATACAGAACCACCTTTTTGTTGGGAGTCTCGACCCTCTTGAGGGTCTTCAGTTTGGTGAGTGTTTCAAGGTCGGCATCAAAGCCGGAGGGAACTCCGAGTTCCTGAATTGCCATGCCACTTGCGCCGGTCGACAACCATCTGAGGAGGCAACGTGGTACTGATGTGTAATAGTCCTTTATTACCGTTATGTATTTTTTATGCATTATTAAACGAATGGAGTAAACCATTTATAAATCATTCTCATACTTATCATATTTATATGAATCGAAATTAAACTTGTTCATTTCGACCATTGAATGTTCGGAACCTAAAATTATACCAAATACATAGCCTTCGCAAACACATGTCAAAAAGATTGATGTGAATGGGTTGCGGGAAACATGGTTCCAATATTTGAAGATGAGCAAGTCGTTAACCCAAGCTGATCTTCTTGGGAGTTGGATTTAAAGACACAACAAACATACGTTCATCTTTGGTACCCGACTTGCTCCTGATTAGATTTTTCTCCAGAAGGAGGAATATCATCCTTTTTAACTCATTATAGCCAACCTTCTGTATTTCATTATGTCCGATGACCAAACCTTGCAGTTGTATTGAAGCGAAAAGGAGAGTTGTAGCATTTGAAACAGATGATGAATTAAAACAATTATATACTATTTCAATGTTTTCCATCAGTATGCAATTGCACATTGTAAAGGTGTGTAGGTGAGGTGAAATGTGTTTTTACTTCACGTCGAGTTTATGTAAACAGCGATGTGCATGCACGTGTGTGTGTGTGTGTGCGTGCGTGCGTGCGTGCGAGTGTGTGTGTGAGTGTGAGTGTGTGCGTGCGTGTGTGCGTGCGTGTGTGTGTGTGTGTGTGTGTGTGTGTGTGATTGTGCGTGTGTGTGCGTGTGTGAGTGTATGACAAGTAGATCTATGTTGGTGTGGCAACTCGAAGTGGGATAAAGCGTATGATGTAAGTCGTCAAGAAAACACTATGACGTCGTGATAGATCAATGCCAATAGATCTCCACTGGATGATCCTCCACTGGACTAACACATGTCACTGTGCAATAAAGGTTTGTAAAACAGACTGATACAAACAGGGTGTATCTCATTATCAACGGTCGTCCATGTTATTGTTGCCGCTACTGATCATGGCAATTGTTGGCAATGTTCAGCTTCTGAAAATGCTTTACTCCTAATCAGTTGCCGAAAGACTTCAACGTGATGTCTAAGGGTACATATGTGTTATGTCTGTCGGTAGTAAGTGTGATGGCTGCCCCCACCCTCACCTGGTGCAGGTCTGGACGGTGATGGAGTTGATGTCCTCACTCAGAAGCGTGACGGTCACATCAAACGTTGGCTCCTCCACCTCAGCCTCAACGTTGAAAAACACGGCGACCTGAACGGCATTTAAAGAAATATGCTTTCACCACATCTTAATACACTATCAGCGTTAACTTAACACCCAACTTATATATGTACAGGTAACTCAACATTTATATCAAATGCCATCATAAAAAAGAATAGTGTTATCAGTATAGAGTAAACTGTCTCAAACACAAATTGAACATGATCTCATTTCGAAATAGCATGTTTGCATATAACCATGATGACAATGTTTGCAGTTTAGTAACACAGGTGCGTCGTCGTACCTGCACACTAATAATCATAGTTAATGCGCCTTTTTGCGATGGGTCTGAAGTGGAAAAGGTTCGCTCGCCACACCGAAGACCCGGGTTCCTTTTCTGACATGGAAGGGCGGTCGGGTAGCCTAGTGGTTAAAGCGTTCGCTCGTCACGCTGAAAACCCGGGTTCGATTCCTGACACTGGTACAATGTGTGAAGCCCATTTCTGGTGTCCCCCGCCGTGATATTGCTGGAATATTGCTAAAAGCGGCGTAAAACCATACTCACTCACTCACTCTGACATGGGTACAACTCGTAAATCCCATTTTCAAGTGTTCCCCCGCCGTGGTATTGCTGGAATATTGCTAGAGCGGCGTAAAACTCTACTCACTCAATGTTGCATGCTACTAGTATGCGTATGATGCCACCGACCTCAACAAGAGCGATGCCGGACCCTGTAGCCTGTACATTGACGCTGCTCGGGATGGATGGAAGCTGCAGGTAAAAACGGGTACGAAATCGTGAATATGTAATATATAAAGTATAACATACAATGAAAAGCAGTTAGTCCAGGGATGCTGTAGGGAGCATTAGTACTTAACAATAGGTACTGCCCATGATTTGGTAAGTTCAATTTGTAGATCCGGGCCAGTTAACTTGGAAGGGATATGGATTAACGAGATTAAATTATATGAACATTAAAAATATTTTAGGAAACTCAAGAGTGGATATGGATTAACGAGATAAAACTTTATGTACATTAAAAATATTTTAGGAAACTCAAGGGTGGATATGGATTAACGAGATTAAACTTTATGTACATTAAAAATATTTTAGGAAACTCAAGAGTGGCCGAACTAGTCAAGAACTGAACATTTCATACCCGGATAAATGGGCGAATATTTATGCACATTTTTGAATATGTGCGAGTTCAGTATTGACATGGTAGAGCGTGTGATCAGTGTGCAGCTGAAAGAAGGGTATTGGTGAGTACTCACCTCGACACTCTGGAGCACGAGCGCGTTGTTCTGGTTGACGGAGAATTGGTGTCTGAAGCTGCCACTGCTCACTGTCACCTGGATGTCGAAGTTGTTGGAGTACGCCATCTTGGCGAACTCAGACAGAGCCTGCAAGGCCAACACCGTGTCCTGGAAGAATATGACAGAGCCCCATACCAGTGTGAAGAAGAAGACTCAAGAAGAGTTTATTGCACTCAACACGATCAACAGTCACATCCATTTTAATACACGCACGCACGCACAACGACCTCACCAATGATGCTTTGGCTTATAGACAATTTCTCTAACAGGTATACTGTTATATCTAATGCGTTTGAGATATTCTAAAATGAAATCAACGACGCGGGCCTACCGCGCTTTGTGTACTTTAAGACAAGAGTTCAAGAGAAGGCGAAGTGGGTCTTGATTGTAATAAGAACCTGTGTTTTTTCCTAACAATGTAGATATAACACTAACTTGGGTGGAGGAAAATCCGCCGTGGGGATTACGCTGTGACGCCAACCACTTCATGATGTTAAGACCGCCGCTGAAATCGTTTTTCTCGCCGAAGATCAGCAGAGCGTATGCCGTCATCTCGATGTCGATGGCCTTCTTGGTTGATGGTGGTCTCCAGTATTTGGTGGTGGACTGTGTTGTCTTGACCTCAGGACGGTGCCAGTACTTGAATCCATCTGGAAACGTAGTTAACCAACACATTAACTTCAAAAAGAAAATGTAAGGCATGAGCATGTCCGTGACCAACGATGAACTGTTTACGAGATACGTGTATACCTTTTCGATTACGGTAAGAAAATCAGTTTGTATCAAAGATTTGCTAATGTGCAAAAATTAGACAACCGCATCCTTCAAACCTAAATAAGCCTTATGATCTCCTTTCAAAATGTCCTTTTACTCATTCTTTTAAATTCTGCAGATCCGTTTGGCCCAAAACGGTCTCATTGTACCGTGGCCTTGGTGGACATAGTTGAATATGAGTTTAAGTTATACAGAAGTTGAAAGAACATCGATGCTACCTTTAACAATAGCATGAGAGTTTAGTGTAGCAAAGGAAGTGTCGGTCTTGGTGCTGCCGGCAAGCTGTAGGGCATAGGTGATGATGGCCAGTGAGTAGTCATCTGCTGGAGTCTCATTCTCAAGGAACTGAAGAGCCTTGGTCGTGGCTGTGCGTATCCGCTGTTGGACATTCTGTGCAAATTACAAGAAGATGTAGACAGCCTGAATTCAAGAGACGCCACAAAGGAAGTATTATTGTGCAATAATGAGTGCATGAAATAAAATAACATGCTCAACTGAACATGTAGAGCCAGGGGTTGTGTCTATTTATTAGTGATGAAGACATGTCCCAATGTTCCTGTAGCCAGAGGTCATAGGTATACAACTATTATCTCCATATATGATATAGCTACGCGATAAGTCGTAAAGAACAATCAAGAACGGAGCGTGGTTTATTTCACGATTAAGCAGTGTTCTATCCTGACGCTATTCCTGGAAATTCGAATATACAGTCGCAATTTGATGGTTACTCGTTTATTTCTTAAATAAAGATTCACTTACCCCAACGAGGTCGTTGTTCTCGAGAAGGGCGATAAGAACATATGCCGTCAATGAAGCACCTTTGTTAGAACCTCCCTTGAGAAGAAATCACGGGCATATAATAATTAATGTCATTATTAACGTAAAACATGTTTCAAGGTATTCATATAAATGACCACAACAAACACATAAAAACGGAAAGGGGATTATTTACAGTTATATTCATAATATTGCAGGTGCATGACACGCAGCATAAAGGACAATGCCAAAAGACAGTCGCTGAGAAGTTGCAGGTCATCACGTGTGTTACTAAAGAAGTTGACTGTGTGTGATTACAAACCATATTTAAAAAAATAATATTATTGGTATTGGACCATTCAATGGGATTTGTACAATAACAGTACAAACCTATACATATATCAATGAAACACAATAAGATGTAATACATGTTGACAAACGAAGGGTGATCAGTCAGGACTCACGGTCATGTCCTTGTGGATGACCCGGCCTGGTTCAGGGAAAGAACCATCAGCCTTCTGTCTCGCTACCATCCAGTCGACAGCTCGTGTGAGGACATCGTCGTCGATGAAGGTGTATGGTTTAGCCTGATGGAACGTCTTTATAACGAACGCTGTCAACCTGGGAGCACAAATACCGAACATAATCTAACGTGCAAACTCATGCGAGATATTATTATGGTAGAATATAAAATAATATCTATTTCATCTAATGGAGTATGTGCGTTTGAAATGTACACATTGTATTAAAAATGTGTGTCTAAGAAATTCATGTGTCTTAACAGAACGTACCACATGCTGCCAGATGGGTCACGGTCACCAAACGCACTGAAGGAGCCATCCTTGTGCTGGTAGGTCAGCTCTCTCTGGTATCCTGGAGGAGATTGGTGACATGTAAGTTCAAAGTAAACGTTGACATGCTGTTGTGAGAAGGGTTTGGTTTTGGTTTGGTTTGTTGTTTAACGCCGTACTCAGCAATATTCCAGCTATATGACGGCGGTCTGTAAATAATCGATTCTGGACCAGACAATCCAGTGATTAATATCATGAGCATCGATCCATGCAATTGGGATCGATGACATGCATCAACCAAGTCAGCGAGCCTGACCACCCGATCCCGTTAGTCGCCTTTTACGACAAGCATAGTCACCTTTTACGGCAAGCATGGGTTGCTGAAGGCCTATTCTACCCCGGAATCTTCACGGGTCTGTGAGAAGGGAGTTTATGGTATTGAATGTTTATCATTTCATCCCATCGCCCATTATTGCTGTCCATTATTCCGAAGATTTGAGGAAGAGGAAACATCAACCAGTGAATCTAGATCCCGATGCACAAGGTTTGGTCGCACTATGGCTGTCCTTATTCTACACATGTATGACTATCACAGCGCTGAGTGGATCGGGGAACTTTCTGTTGGGAAGGGTATGGAATTCATGAGTTTAAATAGGTTCGGGCGGCACCACCGACATACCAGATTCCATGTACTTGATTGCCTTGTCTTCTATGTCTCCTGTCAGCTGTTTGGTTGCTGTCAGATAGTTGGTTACAAACACATCCGGTGCCAACCCCAGCATCGTCTGCTCACCACATCCGGTAGGCATGCGCAGAAGACTGTCTAGACCACTTACAGTTGGGCCCATCAGGTCACCTAATCGAACATGACAGGGTTATAGAGACGTTTGTCGGATAAAACAGAACAGTTGCCGCATTAAATTCTGGACATAACTGTAAGTTTGTATATATTGCCATAAAGACGGTTCAATTCATTCCATTTTATTTTCTTAAATTAACTAGCATACCAACGTGGGAACTGAATAGATACATTATAGATGTCGCATCTCTGAAATGACAATTATTTTTTATGATTACCCACTGAAGAAGACAGAATCAAATTGGCAAGCTACCACTAATCTTAGAAATTGAGTAATTCAATCGTGATTTTGTAACGCCATGATGCTTGATATACTGTGAACACCTGGATATGCAACGGTATTGTTTTATTTTATCACTGACCAATGGCGGTGATTCTAGCGGTCTGTGATCCAGAGACGACGTTCTGTGGCAGAGTGATGGGGACATTCTTGGAGAAACTGGTGGCCTGCTTCAGGTCAATCAGGACAGGAACATTGTACTCTTTGGGGGTTCCTTCGGGCTGAAGAAAGATGACATGATGAATACATGTTGGAACACACTGTACCCTGCAGGAGCTACATTAGAGAGATAACGTGGTGAATACGTATGTTATGATAGCCCTAGATATGAATGCATGCTGTTTTATCAAAACGCGATTTTTGTTCTGTAGAAAGGTTTCCTAACCTATGACACCTCAGTTGGTCATAAATGAATGTTCTTCGCTTTACACGTTTATTGTGGATAGTGTCCTATAACGGAATGTCTGACACATTACTAGGCATTATTGATATAAGACATAACACATAACACTAATGAAAGTTCGTCGTTTGAAGTAATCACATTCCATCTGACTTTTTCACACTTGATAAGTTTCATTTCAATTGTATTATCTTGAAATGTGTCTAAAAGCAAAACGTTTTTACAGTATAATAACCGCAAATGTAGCCTAACTTAGCATCGACTGTGCTTTATCGGTCTAACATAGTGAGATGACTGTGCCTTCTTGGTCTAACATAGTGAGATGATTGTGTTTTGTGGGTCTAAAACAGTGAGATGATTGTGCCTTGTTTGTCTAACATATTGTGATGATTGTGTTTTATTGGTCCAACATAGTGAAATGATTGTGCCTTATTGGTCGAACACAGTGAGAGGATTGTGTTTTATTGGTCTAACATAGTGAATGATTGTGTTTTAGGGGTCTAACATAGTGAGATGATTATGTTTTAGGGGTCTAACATAGTGAGATGATTGTGCCTTGTTGGTCTAAAATAGTGAAATGATTGTGCCTTATTGGTCCAACATAGTGAAATGATTGTGCCTTATTGGTCTTACATAGTGAGATGATTGTGCCTTATTGGTCATACACAGTAAATGATTGTGTTTTGTGGGTCTAACATAGTGAAATGATTGTGTTTTATGGGTTTAACATAGTGAGATTATTATGTTTTAGGGGTCTAACATAGTGAGATGATTGTGCCTTGTTGGTCTAACATAGTGAAATGATTGTGCCATATTGGTCTAACATAGTGAGACGATTGTGCCTCATTGGTCAAACATAGTGAGATGATTGTGCCTTATTGGTCTAACATAGTGAAATGATTGTGCCTCATTGGTCAAACATAGTGAGATGATTGCGTTTTACGGGTCAAACATCGTGAGATGTTTTAGGGTCTAACATAGTGAGATGATTGTGTTTTATGGGGATGACATAAAAATGGATAATGAAGTACCTCGACCAGAAGCTGTCTCTTGACGGCGTCAGCAGCGAGGGTGGATCGAGCGGAGACGGTCAGGTCGATCTTACCCAGTGTGGCGGGGACAATGGGGAAATATACAGAGGTGGCGCCACCTGCCTTCACCTGGAATATCGGAGATTATACACACACGTTTAGTAAAAAAAACACCGACAAAGTCAAGATCATATTGCGAAGTCCAAGATCAGATTGCAGTAGAAACAGTGGTAATTGAAGTGCCATTAAAAAAGACAAATATTTACTGGCGACGCAACAAAAACATATCACGATTATCAGTGAAGCAGGGTACTCACATAAACAGTCTGCGTTTGGTCCTTGGATTCTGTTTGTTCCCGACCGTTAGCATCAATAACAACATTCAGGTAGTCCTTGGATTGAGGGATGGACACAACAGCCTGTAAGGAGGTCAAGGTATTTTAGTGTCAGTGAGGAGGTTAAACTCCACAGTTCTCTATTTCTACAGCTCATATCGCGGCATATCAACTTAATTGGGAAGAAGGTCGGATGCCCGACAGGTCTTAGGCGTTTGTTACTTTCGTTAACACAGGGGCAAGGGGGAGGAGAAATAAAGGATTTTAATCAGGCCGAGTCTGGGATTCGAACCCACGGTCTAGGATCCTGGCAGAGTATTGTGGCGCTTCAGACAACAGGTCCCTGGGAATGCGTACCTGTAGCCGTTTCAGAACCACATAAAACAATTTATACACCTCCTAACATTGCCATCTTTTTTATCAGAAACGTCAATGCGGAAGAACAACCCATATGTTTATCAACCCAACAGGATTTGGTTGTAAAGAAATTTATGCAAGTACGTTTCAGAGGTAGTCGCAGGGTGACGTAACATTGTTAATGACATTGAATGTATAATAATAAAGACTAATCAACACTGTTTTAATGGAAAAGACAAAGAATACTGATCGCAGATCGATATGCTCAGTATGTATTCAAAATGTTTCATTTCATATTGAATTTATACATCGACGTTTTGGGTGAGATAGTTGAAGACGATGGCCTGGACTGGCCTAACACTGGAAGCAGCAACTAATAATGTCCTCTCTATTACTCACGTCGACGTCCTGGGTGAGGTAGTTGAAGACGATGGCCTGGAGAGCCAGCTGTTCCCCTCGCGTCACGGAGTAGGGCAGGTTGAGGCTCACGAAGAAGGGGCGGAACACTCGGATCTGAACATAGACATATTGTGTAGGCATATGAAGAATTTATATGCTTATTAAACGGTTCTCTCCATCCAGGGGATCTTGACAGATTATATCGTATATATAACAAGCTTTCTTTATTTACATCAATCCCTCTTCTACGATAATAATGTAATCTGCCTTCGGAGTAGCCTCTTTTTAGCATTCAATGGTCATGCTGAAGACACGGGTCGATACCACCGGGTACAATTTCAGATGTAGTGGTATTGACAGAAAGGGGCTTAACGCTGCGAGAATCGTATTGGAGGTATGTTGTTTGCCTCTAGTGAGTGAGTGAGTTTGGTTTTACGCCGCTTTTAGCAAAACAATAATATTCCAGCAATATCACGGCGGGGGACACCAGAAATGGGCTTCATACATTGTACCCATGTCGGGAATCGAACCCGGGTCTTCAGCGTGACGAGCGAACGCTTTAACCACTAGGCTACCCGACCGCCCTGTTTGCCCCTAGATCTGGACCATTAAATTACGAGTTAACCGCAGTAGCATCGTGTCGATACAGTGCTTTATTGAATAAGGAGAATTTACACTAAGTCATTTTCAACAACATCTGTTAATTGTTTATACACTGGATACATATAGGCAGTACAGTGGTTGGTGGAGTTTCATGTCTGAGCAGAATCGTTAAATCTGATGGTTCTCTACCCAGTGTTAATTAACGCCACTCAACAACCACTGACCACAAAATGACCCCTTTTCAAACGTCGTTCGGCCGTACTCTGTTCGATATTTTCCCCCGTGGAGATTCAAAGTAACGAGAGATACGGTTACATATATCTACATTAAATATATAATATTTGTTTTGCAGTCCACATGTACGAACAGAGCGACTTAAAGTTCAGCTCTGGGACAATAATCCACAGATCGGATCTTCCTCAGAGATCCTTTGAATAATTGATTAATGCCATACCTTAGCTGAGGTTGGTGCAATTCCAAGGCCACTCTGAGCGTTGACGGCGAAGGCGCTAGCCACCCAAGACGTGATGGTGTCTGGCACTGTTGTTGAGATGACAGCTTTGCCATCGGTACTGTAGTATTCAAATGATGTAACAACTGATTATATGGGCAGCTGATTACACGAACTGAATATTATTGACCTACACATTAAAATATAACGTCCATCATTATTAACACACACATTAATGCAGTTTATATGACATATAACTTCAACTCAAGAGAACAATCAGTCTCCTCTAGATTATCCGCCGAAACAGATTCCACTTGGTGTGGAAGGCAAAATAGTGATAAATAAACGTATTTACTGGACTTAAAATGTAGTAGAAAATATAACTAACTATCAACGATATATGTGCGTACGCTTACAAAAATATATTCATGGTATCATATAAAGAACAGTTTAAATCAAACACTAAAAGCATTGCGCTAAGCAGCAGAGATAAGGTTATAAGCAGGTTAACACTGGAACATGCACAAAACATGCACAAAACATGCACAAAACAACACGCCTTGGTAAGAAGGTTTACGGTACGCAGAGTGGAAAAGTGAAAGGTTCCGTTAAGAAAGTTCAAAGAAGCAACTTCCAAAATACTGTGGTAATGCCTGTCACATAAAATACATGGCATTTGCAGTGGGATCCCCCATCTTAAAGAACCAGCTGCCAATGGACATTCACTCAAAGGACCATAAGCATTTCAACGCCGAGTATGCAATTCCAGTGCAGCATTTTGGTATGCAATTCTGTAGCCCTCTGTTGAAATACTTGTGATCCAATCAAAAAAAATCCAAATGAGTCCTCTCAGTATAATTATGATCCAATTAAAAACCATCTATCTGAATCTTGTTAGTAATTGATTGGTGAGCCGAAACATTTCAATGCACCAGCCTTTCAGATTGCCATAGCCAACATCATATCATCATCTAGTGGTAGTATTATATGATGAAGACACTGTCTTGGGTGTTCTAGTTTTTGTTTTGAAGAGGCAGAAGATGCAGTAGTGACAGTGTATATCCCTGCCGTCGATTATGCGCGCTAAGCCTACGGCCAACATACTAGTAATGCAGTACCCTGAGCTAGTATTACTCCAAAGCCACGTCTCGGGAAAAACGTTTCTAACTCTTTCAACCTCCTGCAGGTTTGGTTTAGTATTGGTAACTGTTCCTGTTGCAACATGGGCAGTGACCACATTTGGAAATATATGTGGAATACCACCCATCAGGAAGCCACCATGGAATCTGGGATGATCTAAATAAAACAAAGTTGCTTTGTAGTTAATAAACTCTAACATGCAGCTGTTGCCTAATCTCCAAGAGGGACACTACTATGGCATTATCTTTTCAATATTGGTTATGATGTCTATCACATCAGTTACCATTTCCTGTATTTCCTCGTTTATAACAATGGACAAAAAGAATGGTACTAAGACGAATTCAAGATATTGGTTTACATAATGGCATAATACTAGCTAAGTTTCCCATCTTATATTTTGTATTATCCGTCAATAGCTAAGTTACTCACCATTATGAACGATCACAGAGAATCATTTTCTAAGTTGCACAGTATTGTTTGACAAATACACATTCCGAGTAATTCATGTCCTTGAACAAAATACATGCATTGGTAATTATCTATAACATACTCCCTCATACCCCATTTAAGAACTTCGTACGCATTGAAGCACCTGTTCGTCAACATATACAAATGTCTAGATTAGAATTTCTAGGTCTAGTGCTGGTTGGATATTCATTAATCGATAGAGCCGGTAAGATGGTACCCTAGTTTTAGTCGGTGACAGAAGATGAAATATACCTTCACACTGACAATCTGACGGCTTGGTAAACGCTGGACCATGCTTAGATGGTATGCAAATGGTCAGTTTCACAGAGTGAAACAGAGAGTGGAGATGGGATTTCACTTTAACAATTTACGACACCGGCTGTGCTATAGCCATATTGCTGGAAATTCTGTCCTGAAAGGTTCCATTTCTGTGAGAAACCCCATGTCCGAAATTACTGAATATATTCCAAGCCAGCTCCTCCATAGCCACTATCAACAGAATTAGTGTCTGGAGAGCATGAAGGAAACATGGAATGGATGTGCATCAGCAACTGAAACATGGCAAGGACACAGTGGTATATGTAATTACCAAGAGGGGTGTGCAGGAGCATATCCTTGTGTTGCGCTTCAGATGTCTATCAGTAAGATGAGCCACGATTTCTTGTGCAAACTCATATATCATCTTGGGTGATTCCTTTCGGCATGAGATAAATGTGACAGACAAGACATCAGTGAGAAGTGCATTGATCAGCAATAATGTGAGCGATGGACCAGACATGTTTCAGGAAATGTGCTTCGGGTGTGTTGAACATCCTTCAACGCCATAGACCCGTCCACTGCATCTTCCAGCGTGATTCGTTTGGGCACGATCTAAATACGATAGCTAGGCAAAAGAATGTTGCAGGCATGGGCTCAAGGCAGAAACGATATCAATGACAAAACACATTGATCAGATGGCTGATGATTCGAGGGAGGTACCTGACAGTCTGATTCTGCCAGAGCCAAGTTTCAGGAAATACATTTCTGATGTGTTCTACTTCCTTCAACGCCTCATTGCCGCCCACTGCATGAGGTACCGCAACTCCTGATCCCAATCCAGATCCTGTTAGGGAAGCTAAAGGCAATGGTTGTCGCATGGGGGCGAACTCACACATGATACAGGGATCTAAAAATGAATAAATCTCGGATTTTGACAACGGTGCAACAATGTTTAGCAGGGTAACACATTTAAAGTTGTACTGAACATAATCTGTACATATCTCTAGTTGACAAAGGACAAAATTACAAAACGTGTATGCGTAATCGAGATTATACAGGTCCAGTGATTTATGTTTGTTCGTTCGTTTGTTTGTTGTTTAATGCCGCAATATTCCAGCTATATTCCAGCTATATGACGGCGGACTGTAAATAATCGAGTCCAGACAATCCAGTGGTTGACATCATGAGCATCGATCCACGCAATTAGGAAGCGATGACATGCATCAACCAAGTCAGCGAGCCTGACCACCCGATCCTCTGAATTGCCTCATACGACAAGCATAGTCGCCTTTTACTTCAAGAAAGGGTTGCTGAAGACCTGTTCTACCCGTATCTGCACAGGTCGGTTTATATTCCATCATATACAAACGTACCACCGATGACAACCGAATAATAAGAGAGGCACCAGTCACGTTGTGTCATGCATGTTCGTATGTGAGATAACAGAACACACTAACCTCAGGGTAACAAGATCGAACAAATCTATATCGAAAATAGTAATTCCGATAGTTAGACACCTGAGCCCAACACCACAAATGTTGAATAACTGCTATATCTAAACATGCTCACACCAAACTACCATGCATATCTAAACCAATACATTCACGGCAGTAACATTGACGTGCCCTGTGGTGATGTCATGCAGAGCACGGGAGAGTACATATCCCAAATGTTACAACTGATCTGGTCAGTGTGGCGAGTGTACCTAGTCGATGTGTTCAACCACAGCCATGACTCTGGGAACCACTGACGGAGGTGATCCACCTCCACCAGTACTTCGCTGTTCACGCTGGTAGATCTGGTTGCCATCGGGAGAACCGTAGTAGAGTACCTGTATCGGTGCCACGCTGCATGCAAGGATGTATCATTTCGACATGTAATCATGTTATAAGAATGATCAAAAGTGGTAGGAACTGAAAACTAAAAAAGAACCTTCCCAAAAGAAGTTTCTACAACCATTATATGGTAGGTATGTCATGAAATGTGTAGGTAATGGTAACGGGCGACCTCATGAAAACTAAAGGTAGGCTACCATCCTAGGAGATGGGAGCCAAACAGAAAGATTTGAAGTGTAAACCAGGACCACAGGGGTTGGGGGAGATTCTGAATTACCAAACAGTAGTACTGGTCCACATCCAGGTCTCTGGAAAGTCCGTTCTTATTCTCTCAACTTCTGCTAATTTTGATGTTGGTCTGCTGATTGAAGAGGTCTTGACCATTTCAGGTGACGCACGAGCTAACATTGCCATGGGTGCAAATGCTCTCATTCTCTTTCTGAAAGGGCGTCTCACTGGAGTATGACAAAATGTGGATATACGTTGCTTGAAGTGGAAGGAATGGTCAAGTACATACGCTTGAAGTTAGGAAAAGAATGATTATGTTGCAACACAACAGAACATCATTCCGGTCGTGGCATAATGCCAACGTCTTCATTTTCACATATGAGAGACAGACCATTCACGGTAATAAGCCATATTTTGGGCTGATAAGTCTGAAAGAGAAACTAGTGTTTTACGTGTCTAAGGTGCATACTATTACTGACAAATGCCATTAAGGATTACTACAATTGTATTTACCATTAGACAAAAAGAAAAAGAGTTATTGACTGAGTGATTATTCAAAATTTACGACTTTGTGTTAGAAGTGTTATGTAGTTTCTACTGTCAACGTTTGTGATTTATGTTTAGATGTGTGTTTGGCGCTGGGCTACAGCAGTCCCACCTACTTGTGACACTAAAACGTCAATAGTTGAAGCTTCCTTTACATCTCAAACTCTATTTAACTCCAAATAAGACCAAAGGCCTCATGTGTGCTCACATCTTTGGACAAAAACTCTCCTTTGACACGTCTTTCCCAGTTCGGATTCAGCTTAGCGATTATATCTCGAACATAGGAAAGATCAGCAGAAGTTGCGAGGAATGTAACTATTCTGTTGACAAATACCCAGTAGAAGAGTTGGTCCAAAGCCATGTTTCTGGAAAGTCACTGCGTATTTTCTCCACTTCCTTGAGTGGTGCGTGGTGTGTATCGACCGCGCCTCCTGTACCACTTACCATACCATTAACCACCCCAGGCACCACCCCTCCAGCCATGGCCATCATTGGTAGGTAAAGAGGCACTGCAGCATCAGACAGGGTTCATCATATAGTTTACCAGATAGCAAATGCCACTATGTATCTAAGAACATTTTTTTGGTTCAAGTTAAAGTCGTTGCTTGTCAATAGTTTGTATATCTGATTGTTGCATCTTCTGTTCTACTCGACTGACGTATAATGAAATGAATTGTAAATTTCAAGGGACTTGAAGACATTTGGGCTTGGATGTGTGGATGGTTGTTGGATTTGGGGATGATGGCTCTGATGTAGGGCCACAAAAGTAGCTAACAAAGTGCAAAATCGCAGTAGCTGAAGCTTTCCTAAACTCTCAAATCTTATTTACCTCTGGTTAACTTAATTACTCTTCCCCTTTTGGGATATCAGGCGTTTGTTTAAGTCTTAACAATATATATTTAAATTCCTGACCAAGTGGTTTTCCAAATTAACATATTATAATATAAATATAGTATCAAAATAATAGTGGGCAATAATGCCTACCAATAATGGTTGATGAACACAAATATAATATATTGGTGTTTGGTAAATCATTCTTGCCAATCACCGTTTGGCGGTGGGGTGGTCTAATGATTGTGGCTTTCGTTCGTCACGTCGATAACCCAGGTAAGACCTCCCTGGCTCATTTTGTAAAGTTCCTTCATGATACACGTGAGAAATGCACTGTATGTAATGCAGGTTTACGCGAATTACAAGTCAATATATTCAATACATAATATTACAATGTACATCACCTTTCTTGTCAGACAGCTCTTTTAATTCATATTTTCCGAATGGCCAAGAATTCTCCCTAAAAACAATAATTTACTAGCAGAGTCTAGTTTATCAATTCCATTCGAAAAATGAAAGAAACTTTGGGACAGACAAGCAGAATTGGCGAGAAATAAAAGGTGAGGTGGGGTGAAATTGAGTTTAACGTCGCGTCCAATATTATTGCACATATATAGCGACGTGCATGTACGTGTGTGTGTGTGTATGGCTGCTTGTACTAGTCCGGACTGATGCCGATTTATAGTGCTAGTTAACTGAGATACTGTGCCGCAGTTTAACATGAATACCCAACTCAGACACAGTATACTGACACCGAGCCGACCAGTCCTTGCTTTGGCCCCTTAATGCCGAGCGCCAGACAGGATAACAACAAGTACCATCTTTTAACGTCTTTTGGTATGACGCGGCCAGGAATTGAACTCCGGACCTTCCGCTCTACCACTAGACCACGGAAGCAGTCGGCGAGAAATATAATCACTCTGTTGATAAATGCACAGTGGAATAGCTGGTCCAGAGCCTTGTGGGATGATGCATTTGGACATGATCTAAATGTGTTGCAAGACAGACAAGATATCAATTACAAGAACACTGATCAGGAATAACGCGCTGACATGTTTCAGGAAATGTGCTTCGGATCTGTTGTACTTTCTTGGACGCCACAGGATTGGCCACTGCATCTTCTAGGGTGATTCGTTTGGACGCGAGGTAAACACGATAGCCAGGCAAAGAATGCTGCAGACATTGGTGCAGGGCAGATGAGAAGCACATTGATCAGATGAGAACAAAGTACCTGGTAGTCTGATTCTGCCAGAGCCAAGTTTCAGGAAATGCACTTCTGATGTGTTCTACCTCCTTCAACGCCCCAGTACCACCCAATACCTGAGGTATGGCAACTCCTGATCCTAAGACAGATCCTGTTTGGGGCGGCATTGGACCATGTGCCAGCATGTCACAAAAAATGCAGGGATCTAAAAACGAATGAATGTCAGATTTTGACAACGATGTTGCAATGTTGAGGAGTGAAACATATTTATATTGCTGAACATTCAAACATATATTACCTCAGTTGGATAGACATATCCTTCCTGATTCATAATCCATCACACATTCAAACATGCCACCGATGGCAATTGAACGTAGTATTCCCCTGGCACATGGCAGAGAGGCAGCCGTCATGTTGTCAACAGAACCTGATTCTTATGGGAGATAACACAACACACAACCCTCATTCTGATATATTTACATCTATACCAATCACAATCAATGTTGAATAATTGCTAATACAAGGCATGCTTAGACCAAACTGCCATGAATATCTAAACCAATAAAATAACGACAGTAATACATCAACACGCTCTGTGCTGATGTCATGCAGAGCACGAGAGAGTACATATCCCAAATGTTACAACTGATCTGGTCAGTGTGGCGAGTGTAGCTAGTCGATGTGTCCAACCACACCAGGACTCTGGGAACCACTGACGGAGGTGCTCCACCTCCACCAGTACTTCGCTGTTCACACTGGTTGATCCGGTTGCCATCTCATTCTGTGGAAGCCTAAAGGCATTATCAAAACTCCAGAGTCAGTTTGAACGGCGTCTCGCTGAATGTAAGGATGGATGTTAGTATCCTTTGGACATGTAATCATGTTACAAGAACGAAAAGATTAGTAGGAACTGGAATCTGAAAAGAACCATCCCAAGAGAACAGAAGTTAGTTTCTACAACCAATATAAAGTCGGTATGTCAAGAAGTCGGTAGGTTATGTTGACGTGCCTCCTCATATAGGTTAATATCCGAGAAGGGTTAATGTGTTAGCTCTGTTCCAAACCTTGGACCACAAGTAGAATGGGTTAGGTCCGTAATAAGACATTTTGAATTACCCAATAGTGGTATTGGTCCACATCCAGGTCTCTGGAAAGTTAACTCTTGTTCTCTCAACTTCTGCTAATTTTGGTGCTGATCTGCTGATTGTAGAGCTCTTGGCCATTATAACAGGTGATAACTCAGCAGACATGGCCATAGGTGCAAATTGTCTTCTCGCCATAAACATAGGGCGCATCACTGGAACTTTACAACATGTAGAAATACGTTACTTGAAGTGGAAGGAATGGTGAAGTATACTACTCAAAAGAAGTTTTAAGATTCTTCATATTACTATACATGTAGTTAATCTGTCATACGTCATACATCATACGTCAACCAAGTCAGCAAGCCAGACCACTTGAGTATCTGACAATACAACAAGAAATATAGCATCCAAACATCCTTTCATCATTCCTGTGTTGTCATGATGCCAGAAAATTAGAGCATTACGTATAAAGACTTCTTCATTTTCACATGTGAGAAAATGTCAATTTACAGTATATTTGGGGCTGATTAGCCTAAAAACGAAAACAAGGTTTAACGTGGTTTATGTTTCGCTTTTAGGGATAAAGTTTATTATTCATTTAAATATATTCATTTAGATGAAGCCATAGCTTCATCAGCAGACACAACAAGGTTACATGACTCGGTTAGTTTGTGTCAAACACTCAGCACCATTGCAGAGCATTTATAGATGTCTTTGTGTGATTAAAAATGATACAAGTGTATGTATATTAATGATAATATTGATTTGGGATTTTGTTAGCGTTGATATTCCAGTACTGACATGTTGTCAGCAATTTTACGACACTGACAATCCTGACCAGTATAATAAAGGATATACAGAGTTGTTGACCGACAGCTTCACGCTTGTTTTGTTTGTTTTATTTGTTGTTTAACGCCGCACTCAGCAATATTCAAGCTATATGACGGCAGTCTGTAAATTATCGAGTCTGGACCAGACAATCACGAGCATCGATCCACGCAATTAGGATACGATGACATGCATCAACCAAGTCAGCGACCCTGACCACCCGATCCCGTTAGTCGCATTCTACGACAAACATAGTCGGCTTTGACGGCAAGCATGGGTTGCTGAAGACCTGTTCTATCCCGGATCTTCACGGGTCTTTTCACACATGTAGTGTTCATATGGTTATTCATAATTTAGGACTTTGTTTAATGCCAGGCTTCTTAGAAATGTTTGTCTATTGTTGCAATATGTATTCGTGATTTATGTTAAGTGGCGACTTTGGCGTATAGCTACAGCAGTCCCACACTGTAGCAAAGTGCAAAATCGTCAATAGTTGCCAACTCTTTTTAACAAGAACAAAATGAGCTCACATCTTTGGACACAGACTTTCCCTTGACACTTCTTTGCCAGCTTAGAATCAATCAGCTTATCAATTATATGACGAAGAAAGGACAGATATAGATGGGACAGACAAGCAGAATTGGCGAGCAATGTAATTCCTTTGACAAATACCCAGTAGAAGAGTTGGTCCAAAGCCATGTTTCCGGGAAGTCACTGCGTATTTTCTCCACTTCCTTGAGTGGTGCGTGGTGTGTATCGACCCCGCCTCCTGTTCCTGTTCCTGTACCAGTTCCCATCCCATTAACCATACCTGCCCCCACCCCTCCAGCCATGGCCATGGGGTAGTAAAGAGGCACTGCAGCATCAGACAGGGTTCATCATACAATTGACCAGATAACATATGTCACTATGTGTATAATAACATTTGTTAGCTTGATTTGCGGTAAGGTTGTTGTCTGTCAATATCATGACTATCTAGTTGTTTTTTCTGTTCTGCTTAACTGACTTTTTATTAAATGAATTCGTGTGACTTGAAGTCATTGGAGCTAGTGTATGGTTTGTGAAGGCGTGTGTGTGTGTGTTGGTCCTGGGGGTGTCGGATTTAGTAATTGGAGTAAACATTGGCATACTTGCTTGTCGTTGATATTATCTATTGGCACAAAAACCCAACGTATAATATCAAACCCCAATAAGGTATCCAAAACGAACAATTCTGGCCAATACAAACAAAGATACAAAGATTTTTCGACTGAATGCTTCACTATGGTAGTGATCATGTGAGTATTCGTACTTTGTCTAATGTTGCCTAGAAGTTCTTGTGTTTTACTGTATATATTCGCGATTTAAGTTTGGTGGTGACTTGAGGTACTGGTAAGGAAAGCACAAAAATCGAAAATCGTTGCTTTCCTATAATCTTCAACCCAACCTGTTTACTTAATTTCTCTAACACTATCGGTATATCAAACGTTTGTTTAGGCCTAAGAATGTATCTTTATTCCTGGCGAAATGGTTTTCCAATTAAAACATATTTTCTGGTATGCGCATATTAGGCTAATATTGGCACATACATATTTCAATCACGCTGGCTTCGTCTCGTAAATTATTAAATATACTGATTTACTCTTATTCGAAATAATACCCTTTATAAAATTAAAAAATGTCAAGAATTTGAAATGTATCATGGTTGTTGATATTGCAAGAGGCAAGATAACGGTTTCCAAAGCTAACTCTAAAGTGGTCTAACCTATGTTTGGGGGGAAAGAGTTAATGAATTGTGTTAGATGCTGCTTTCAACAGTACACTGCAAACACGAAAACGTCGTTTTTTCCGTATATGGGCATTGGACGGAAAAACGACGTTTTTTGGACGCTTTCTAACCATCGTTTTTCCATCGAGAATCTGACGCTTGAAAAACTCGACGTTTTTCCGTACACTTTCTAGACGCTCACCCATTAATCAATTTTAATGAATTTTTAGTCGTTTTTCCGTCCAATGTCCATATACGGAAAACACGACTTTTTCGTGTTTGCAGTGGTATACCGGTTATTTGGTGGCGTGCTTCAGAATAACGGTCGGCAATAACACATGGACAGCATGACTGATGAACACAACATATAAATTGGTGTTTGGGGAGGTATGCTATTTTCGACGGTTTCAATGATCGTGATGGCCTAATGATTAAGGCCTTCGTTCGTCACGCCAAAGATCTGTTTTCGATTCACTTGCTTGATGTGTAAGTCCCACCCCGACAAACTCTTGATAAACCAGATAAGAGTACTTAACGTGACGTCCAATACTACTCAGTCGTTTCCAGGACGAATGCCGGTTATAGTCATATTATAGTCAAAGTAATATTACATGACCAGTATTCTCAGACAGTTCTGTTTAATTCCTATTTTCCAAAGGGCCTGACATGTACTCTTTGCACGCAGGAACTTTCCCTTGCACGGAAGTTTATGAATTATATCGAGAAGAAAGAAAATATTATTTGGGAAAGACAAGCCGAATTGACGGGAAATGTAACCGTTCGGTTGACAAATACCCAGTAGAAGAGTTGGTCCAAAGCCATGTTTCTCGAAAGTCACTGCGTATTTTCTCCACTTCCTGGAGTGGTGCGTGGTATGTATCGACCCCGCCTCCTGTTCCTGCATCAAATCCCATCCCATTAATCATTCAAGGCATATGCATAAGCCCTGGAGCAGACAGGTTTCATCGCACTATTTACCATTCCGTTTAATTCAACTGATGTGTATAGAAATGAATGACAATTTCCGTGTGACTTGAAATTGGACTGGGGCGTGAAGGTGGTTGTTGGATTAAAACTTTGGCATAATATATTATTGTACACCAGTCTATAAAGGACGTGAACGTTGTCACTTTCAGTCGATCGGATGACTTAAATCACAATAAAAAAAATTCATATATGCTGCCATATTTAAGTGTATATAATGGATCTAAAATGACAGTTTACATGACGCATACATTCACTGTGTGTAAAATGATCAGTATGCAAGCATAACGTTTTGTTAAGAAATGTATAATCAATGTTATACAATGTAGTTGAGACCAACTGGGCATTAAAAGTTAAACACATTCTTTTTGTACTGGTTTTATATACAGTAATTGTCAAACTGCAATCTATAAGCAATCGATGTCTGAATTAATACTTCGTTTCAAATCGTGGCACACAATCCTATGGCAAAATTGGCACGCAATCGTACGATTAAGTTCAATTTTTTTTTTCAGTTGTTAATTTTGCATTAGAATGATAAAAAAGACTACGTAACCAGGGCCAAGTAGGTGAGGTGGCATGGGGTTTAACGTCACATCCACGATTGTTGCACTTATATAGCGACGTGCATGCGCGTGTGTGTGACTGCTTGTACTAGTCCGGACAAATTTATAGTGCAAGCCTACTGAGATACCATGCGCAGTTATGAACACCCCATCCAGACACAGTTTACCGACTCCGAGCCGACCAGTCCTTGTTTATCCCTTAATGCCGATCACCAGGCAGGGTAACAACAAGTACCACCTTTTAACGTATTTTGGTATGATACGGCCGGGGATCGAACAACGGACCGTCCGCTCTCCCACTAGACCATTGAGGCGGTCCCCTTCGATAAATATCATGTCGCTTTGTTCATATGATATGTACGTATATACCCCATACATGTTTTCATAATCTTCCTCACATACGTTTATTTGTTGATAAATTCAACTTGTGTATCCCGTATGCACTATTTAAAACATTTTAACAATGCGGTTGAGACTTATTTAAATTACCTATATGCATGTATTACCTATATATTGTATATTCATATTCTGTCACTGTATACTCTTTAAAATAGAAGGGGCATATAGCCTACACCAGTTGAAGACAAAATTATCATTATTATTATGATTATTGTTGTTGTTGTTGTTGTGACTATTATCTCCTTAACTTGCAACTAGCGAGACAGTGAAAGAAGGGCAGGGGGTATAGCACATGCAACACATAGCTACCAGGAAATACCTCGTGGTAAGGTTTGTCCATAGCCAGGTCTCTGGGAAGTCACTTCGTATTCTTTCTACCTCTTTCATATTTTGTGTTGGCAGCCCCACCTGGTGGTGCGCCATACCGGGCATACCTCCGAGCATCGATTCAAATATAGGGGGAGCTACAACGATTGAGTGAGTGAGTGAGTGTGTGGGTGGGTGGGTGGGTGGGTGGGTGAGTGCGTGCGTGAGTGAGTGAGTGAGTGAGTGAGTGAGTGAGTGGGTGAGTGAGTGAGTGAGTGAGTGAGTGAGTGAGTGAGTGAGTGAGTGAGTGAGTGGGTGGGTGGGTGGGTGGGTGCGTGCGTGCGTGCGTGCATGCGTGAGTGAGTGAGTGAGTGAGTGAGGATTAACACCGCTTTGAACAGCATTCCAGCTATATAACGGTGTCTCAGCATGAAATTATGCAGGCCTTAGAGGTTCACCACACTTGTGAAACCCACGAACACGGGTATGGTCCTGACCCAGAAACAAAAATCGGGGCGAACCGGGAGTCGACCCACGACAATAGGTTTCTGGCGTTCCCAAAGGACGCAACACTACACAGCGAATTGCGGCACCTCAGACGATGCTATAGATGATGACGTTTAACCCAATGGCTACATATTACTGGTGTCTAAAATATTTGTGTTTATCCTTTAACGTCTTGTCAATCTAATTTGTCGTATATAGTATGCTATTTTTAATAATATCCTTCGGAGAGCAATATCTGAATTATCACATGTATCTACACATTTAAATATTTTTAGGTTAATATATTAAAAAGAATTAAAATGTGTGTTATTATTTGTAAAGTGTAAACAATTTGTCTATGAAAGTCATTAAACCATGACACTGATACATATCAAAAGTAAAATATTCACTCCCTCTTCTAGCTATAGGCAAGTGTATCCACTTTCTTGTGCTTAGTACCTTTTCAGTTTATTAAAAGGCAGCGTGCCTTTAATTAAGTCTGCCTAACGGGACATAATGTTTACACTGTGTTCGGTTAAGAGAACTGTGGATTCCGATGTGTGTATTTCTACTGTGGGGTGAGAAGATGTAGGCCGAGTTCACACGCGATACCAATCTAAGTACATATCAAATATTGAGATCATGTGAAGAAATTCTCAATGTGAACACGGATACAATGTTTTTGCGCAACTCGTCTTGTGTATTTATTTATTTATTATTTTTTTTATTTTTATTTTTTATATTTTATTTATAGTCTGAATTTATTTTTTTAATGCTCTAACACATCCTTTGACATAACATTATGGTCATATATATATGACTTTATGATCCAATATGAGGTTCTAAGGTGAACCTAGTGAGTCAGGGGGGCGTGGTACACAGGTAGAAAATGCACAAGAAGCAGCTATAACTACTGTGTGTCTTTATCTAGTTACCCAGCAGTTGTGTTCATCCACAACCATGTCTCTGGGAAGTCAGTACGAACTTTCTCAACTTCTTTCAAAGTTTCAGGAGCCTGTATTCCCTTAAGGACATGTACTGATTCCAATACGGCCTTATCTATTGTGTATACTTCAATAGAAAGCCAAAATAGTTAATGGAAGTAAAATGTTTATGTTAGCACGCCATGATGTCATGCCTCAATTACCAAAAGGGTCTTTATACAAAATATCCAAAAAACATCAATGTAGATCTTATAACTTGTTGTGATGCTGTATTTTAAGGCATGCTCAATAATGAATGTTAAGGATGCTACATAATCTTTTAGACTGAAGTCTGTTTGTTTTTTGTTTAACGCCGCATTCAGCAATATTCCAGCTATATGACGGCGGTCTGTTAATAATCGAGTTTGGACCATACAATCCAGTGATTGAAATCATGAGCATCGATCTCCGCAAATGGGATACGTTGACATGCATCAACCAAGTTAGCGAGCCTGACATCCGATCCCGTTAGTCGGACCTTACGACAAGCATGGGTTGCTGAAGATCAATTCTAACCCGGATCTTCTCTGGTAGCCAATTCGGTCGCCTCTTAAGACAGGCAATGGGGTCCTGGTGACACACTCCTCTCCGGGACCCCATGGGGAGATGGAGTAGGTGTAGGGGTGATACAAATCATGTCGACAATGTTTCAGACATAAGACCAAAAGGTTTATACTCAGGCGACGTCTCTTGACGTTTCCCCAATTAACATATTTAATTTCGAACCAAATATGTCCAACAAAATAAACGTTTAACTTTGTCAACAGACCGTGTCCTGGTAAGGTAAAGATCATAGCCATGGCGATCACTCATTCAGTTTCACTGTTAGGATGCAATGCTTCTAATCTTCCCTGATCAAAGCAGTTAACTTATGGTCAAGTCGTTTTATCCTAGCAGGCGTGAGGGCAAAACGCTAAGGTAAGACTAAGAGTCTGTCAGTTCACAAAATTAATGCATGTGGCCATGTTTTCGGGAACAAAGATTAACACAAGGGCCACAAGATCATTCCCTGGTTTTAGAGTCTGTTTCAGGAATGCACACAGTTATGACAGGAGCAAATGAAGCGCAGCAGCACAACTCCAGGGGAGACAGGGATATAATGGGGTATATATTCCTTCTGTAACTACCCGCTGGTCTTGTTGGTCCACAGCCAAGTTTCAGGGAAATCAGACCGAATTTTCTCAACTTCCTTCAGAGCAGCTGTTTGATGAGCCACTCCTCCGGGAAGCGGGCCAGCCATTCCCTTCTCGTAATACCGCACCGGATCTGACGTCACCCATAACCAATTATTAATGGGAACAAATGCCCGGCGTAAATAGATTATATGGTTTATTGCAATTAGGGGTTTTGTGATACTCAGTGAGGGGCATCGTGGTGAGATCTCGTCTATAATTGGGGTGCCTCGGAGACACATTTGTTCAGCTACTGCATAGAACATATTCGCTGGAAGGAGGAACCAAACGCTGGTTTTCTGGACATCCAGCTTGTGTGTGTGTGTGTGTGTGTGTGTGTGTGTGTGTGTGTGTGTGTGTGTGTCTTTTGTTAATGTTTTATTCGGAATCGAAACTTCGACATTTCTGTTATTGATGGATAAGTGATGTGGTGATTCCGTCGATTAGATGATAATTAACTTTTATTTGGCATTAAGATGAATAATGGTTTTGTATTGAATGTTGTTTTATATATGTATGTTATATGACATATTTTTATATATAAAATTTTTAACTTACAGTAGGGCTTGACGTATTTGTACACAAGAGCATCAGTCATCACAGCCACCCCGGAGTTCTGGAATAAAATATGTATATTTCTAGTCATGGTAATATTATTTTGTAGCTTCGAAACACGTAGAGAACGCACAGTATAGACTGAGCCTTTTAGTCATTGTAATATTTAACTGCCTCAATAACTGGAAAATGTGTGAGACAAGAAAATCCCGACTTCTATGTACAGCTACGTATAGAGTAAATGCATCAATATAACAATTCACTTTTTCTACCAGTACAGATAAACACAATTAAGAAATACCAATGGAAAACGTATCCATTGAAGTCAACTACGCTAGAACTCAGGCAATGTTTAAAGTCAATGTTCTCAAATGTGTTTATCAAACGCAGTCAACCTCGGAGTAATACTGATTATACTTAAAATAATATATATATTTTTGACGAGAGGAACGAAGAAAAGGAAAACAACATTCCCTTCCGATTTGTGTTCGCGTGAAAAGCGACAGCTAACAGCCTGTGGTGTTGCCTAACGGTTACATACCTGGAAGATCTGGTTGGCGTCACTTCCGCCATAGTAGGTGGGGAATCCCCACCAGCCTCCCCAGGGTAGGACCATCCTCTTCCGGCGAGCAACAGCACCCAGAGGAATGGGGCCTCCAAATCCTCCTCCACCTACACTCTTGATAGTGTCGTATGACTTCAGTTCACTGATAACCTGTGATCAAACGGATCATAAAAATAGTGCTTCAAGATGAAATGTGTCAGTGGTAAGACTGTAGAATTTGCTTTTTTTGTGCCGGGTAACACTTGGCCGCACAGTGAACAACCTGGGAATGTGTGAATCAACTCAAAGCCTAATTTCACCTTGACCTACCTTGTATTGTGCGAGTCATGCCGCCACCAGAAACACGTTGCTATTCCTTGTCCTTCTGAACTTGTGTACGTCATGGTGGCAATAACACCTGTGTTTCCTTGACCTACCCCAGAATATGTGTGTCATGTCGGCATCAGACATTGTAGGACCTTGACCTATCCCAGACCGTGTCATGTCGGCATCAGACATTGTAGGACCTAGACCTATCTCAGACAGTGTCGTGTCGTCACCAGACTTTATAGGACCTTGACCTACCTCAGACTGCGTGATGTCATTTCCGGACTTGAGGAGGAGGACGCTCTGGTCTACGGCCAGGAGGTTGACCAGGGACTGGGGGTCAGCGGTGACCTGTACATTGACACTGTCACCAGGCTGGGCAGTTGTCTTGTCCATAGAGATAGACACCTGGAGTCAAAAATACAACTGAGTGACGCTGAGTGGCCATAGTCAGGCTGAAAGTAATAGTAATGACATCTACAGCTCTTTTACACTGTAAGGGACCGATCATTTGATATTGGGGGAGGTGGGGGCTTGGATTTTATCGAAAAAAGCAAATATGCTTCAGTCCATGGATTAAATTGTCTGCCACAAAAGTGCCATTGTTGCAAGGTGTTTTTCCTAAAACCATATTCAGGCTCATAATTTTAATTAAAAAATATTTGGTTTTGCAGAAGTATGATCAGTCCCAAAGTAGCCTTATCCCGATAAACTCATAATATTCAACTTAATATCGGACTATTGCAGTGCTTACCTTGTTCTCAAACGCGCCATCCACATCGAAGCTGACGCTGTCGGTGACAATCTCTCCATCTTTCCTGACGTAATACACAATGATCCGGGCATTAGGCGCCATCTTGGATGTAACCGGGATGGAAAATGATGCGAGGTTTGCTTTGTCGATGTAGCCAGTGGCCACGATGGAACCACGAGACATTACCTGGAATGAATATCAGGTAAAGTTAGCATCTGGACAAGAGGAGCAGGCACGTATGACCAACATGAACGCTTCAATCTCACTTTCTGTTTTAATCTGAGATACTAAAGTATCTATTTGTGTTGTACACAACCTACCTGGTAGAACAGCTCACTGATGGATTCGGTAACCTTGACGTCGAAATTCACATTGCTTCCGGCCTGTAAAACACAAACAAATTCTGTCATTACGATTCATTCAAATATCATTTGACGTCTACTTTTGTTTTCGACGCAATCTGCCACGTTCCTACATTGCGCCCCCCGACACCTCTATAAAAGTACATACGTCTGTGAACTCACATAAAATATAAACGCCGACCAAATTAGTGGTGAGACTAACATGAATGGATCCCATGATTGCCGTAAAAGGTGACTATGCTTGTCGTAAGAGGCGATTAACGGGATCGGGTGGTCAGGTTCGCTGACTTGGTAGATGCATGTCATCGTATTCTAATTGCGTGGATCGTTGTTCGAAATATCAATCACTGGATTGTCAGGTCCAGACTGGATTATTTACAGTCCGCCGTCATATATATATTGCTGATCATGGCGTTAAGCAACAAACAAACAAAACATTCACAGAGACCTGAGATACTTACTGAAAGTTGTTGCGATTTCAGGAGCAGCTGGATGTAGTTGTCACTCGGTGAGTAGCTCTTCTCGATGGACTTGCTGGAGGAAACCTTGCCATACTTTACCTACAACCAAGACCATAGATATGTCTTTGTCGGACGAATTCTTGAAGGAGAACTATTACAAATTATATCGAAAGGAAAAGTGTGATTGAATACGCGGTTTTTGTATTTTTCATTTAGAATCATTTTCTGATGGACAACCAATATGAATCTTAATATCATTAAAATATTTTCTACTCCGATTTGATACCCCTCTGCCTTAAGATCTGACATAGGGGGTCACGTCGGGAGATCTTTCAAATAAACTTTCATTCTAGGTACTAACGAAGCATTAGGATCAGTATATGTGCTTTTTGTATCTCGAAAATGAGCGTAAAAGGGCAGTTCCAAATTGACAAAAAGAAGGTTGTTTTTGTTCTGAGGGTTTTCATTTGTTCCGAGCTTTTGGAAAATAGAGACAATGGGTGGTAAATCAATCTACCAAGCAGAAACTGCGACTGACAACATGTAGTCAAACGGTGACAAGATACGAATTAGAGCAGCCGTATCGATTTAGAAAGCTGAGTGATGAGATCCTTTGTTTGAATTGGGCGGTCAATAAAGGTGTATTTAATGTGATTTTCTGCTTTCTACGGCTTGGCATATCTTGATGGAAAGAATCGGGGCAAATATATGATTATAATGGCATTGAACTTGTCTGTAGCTGCATGTTACTGTAACCTGGGTGGCACAGGTGGCCCAGTCGTCTAAGGCGCCGCGATTCGCTGTGCAGAGTTGCGTTCCTTGGGCACGCCAGAAACCTATGATTGTGGGTTCGAATCCCAGTTCGCCCCGATTATGTTTCTAGGTTTGTCAGCACCATAGCCGTGCTCGTGGGTTTCACCGAAGTGGTAAACGTCTGAGACCTGCATCACTTCGGGCTTTCCTCCCAAATTAAGCTGACACGCCGCGATATAACTGGAATACTGTTAAACCCAACTCACTCTCTCACTCTCTCACTCTCACTCACTACCGTAACCTGACAACACGCTACTGCATCGCCTCTAGGTCTGGTTAACTACATACTGGTTGTACTTACTGTAAGACTGACGCTGCTAGCATTGGCGGGGATGTGGACTTCAATGGGCACAAGCCCTGTGTCTGGGACTGAGAAAGTTTGGTCCGGGATGGTGTAGGAAGTCGTTCTGGGGTAGTAGAAGGCGGGAGTGGTCGTCTGTTTGATCTGACTGGTCACTCTTGTGCTCACGGTCACCCGCTGGGTGCTTGTCTGGACTGGGCGACCGTCTTGTTGCTGGACTTGCAGCTGCGGAAACACAACGATGATGACCAATGAATGTAATTATGACTCAGTGTCAGCAACCCTTTCAGAACATAATATACGTCATAAGTGAAGAAGTGACATTTGGAAAGGGACATCTTACAAATCAACAGCAGCTTCCATAAAATCAGTTAATTTAAGAAAAGATCATTGTGTTAATCATTTAGTTTTTTTACGTGACAATTTAACAGTATAACTTCTTTAAGTGGCATTTAGAAGTTGGTGTGATGAAGTAAGACAAGTTCTATGGATGAACAACTTCTTTATTACAATTAGTTGGACGTTTCGGTGTTTCGGTGTTGTTTAGCACTATCCATCACTTGCTTGATAAAGGTGTTAGGATCTACACCGAAACGTCGCACTAATTGTAATAAAGAAGTTGTTCATCCATAGAACTAGTCTTACTTAATTTAACAGTAGTTTTGTTCTGTGAAGCGGACTGTTTCAACTCACATAGGCGATGTATTTGAGACCCGGCTTGAAAGTCTTGGGGTCCGACGGGGCGAAGGACAGTTTGGTTGCGTACTGGTAGATCTTGACCGTGCTGGATCCATTCAGTGTTATACCAGTCAAGCCCTCCGTCACATTGGCGGTCACCTCGATCTTTTGGTTATTCAGGCCATTAGGGAACACCTTCTTCATGTCAGCAAGGGATAGCGTCACCTTGCTCTCGCCATCAATCTGGAAAAATGCACCACATGTCGATATAGTAGCGATAAAAAGGGAAGGAAGCAAATAGCCAAGGATTCAACCCGAAACACTATTTGCTACAGTTGCAGCTACTACTTATGTCCCTACTACCCCTACAATACCTCTGTCATTTACTGTTCCAACTACATCAACGAATTAAAACACGTTGAAGACTCCTACGACCAATACGCATGTACTACTTCTACGACCAATACGCATGGACTACGACATGGACCAATACGCATGTATTACTACATGGACCAATACGCATGTACTATTACTAAGACCAATACGTATATACCAATCCTTAGACAATACGCATGCATTACTACAACGACCAATACGCATGTACCATTTCTAAAACCAATACGCATGTACTACTTCTACTACGACCAAAACCCTGTACCACTACAACGACCAATACGCATGCGCCATTCATGCGACCAACACGCATGTACTACTATTACGAGCAACACACATGTGCTACTATTACGAGCAACACACATGTGCTACTACTACGACCAATACGCATATGCTATTACTGCGACCAACACACATGTACTACTATTACGAGCAACACACATGTGCTACTATTACGAGCAACACACATGTGCTACTATTACAAGCAACACACATGTGCTACTACTACGACCAATACGCATGTACTACTACTACAACGCCCAACACGCATGTACTTCTTATACGATCAATACGCATATACTAGTACTACGACCAATATATGCATGTACTGCTACTACGACCACAGATCATGTACTACTACTACTACTACTACTACTACTACTACTACTACTACTACTACCACTACTACGGACAATACGCATGTACTACTACTACGACAATACGCATCTACTAGTACGACCAATACGCTTAAACTACTTCTGAATTTACTTCTTCGACGTGTACTGGGAGGAGAATGAATACTACTACGAATACGAATACTCCGGCAACAACGACCACTTCTAATTCTACTACAGCAACAACTACTATGAAGGCTACGACTTCATCTACGTGGACTACGTCTACAACTACGACGACTACCTCTATAACTGAGGCCGTTGCTACTACTGCTACTACTGCTACTGCAACTGTTCATATTATTGTTGCTATCACTACTAATTGCCACTACCATGTACATAAGTCGACCCGTGAAGATCTGGGGTACAATAGGTCTTCAGCAACCTATGCTTTCCCTAAAAGGCGACTATGCTTGTCGTAAGAAGCAACTAACGGGTTCGGGTAGTCAGGCTCGCTGACTTGGCTGATTCATGTCATCGTATCCCAATTGCTTGGATCGATGCTCATGATATCAGTCACTTGATTGTCTGGTCCAGACTCGATTACTTACAGACCGCCGTCATATAGATATATTGCTGAGTGTGGCGTTAAACAACAAACGAACAAACATAAGTAACTCACAGCCATTGTCTTCGTGATCATGGGCTCCGCTCCGTGGTAGTTCCAGGGCCGGTAGTATCGCTCCAACTTGGCCTCCAAGTTGATCGTTCCCTTTACCGGCTTGCCATAGGTGTACCTGGATAAGAAGCCATCAGTGATGAGATAACGAAACACTGGTCAACCTGTTTTACAGAGGGTAATTTTGACGGAAAACAGGCAGGGAAACATTCTCCCGAAAGTAACCCCATTTTGTGTTCCGGGGCAGAACATGTGCCTAGTTTGTGTTTAACGCCACACTCATCAATATTATATATCATGAGCTGCGACCTACACGGTTGGTTGGTTTGGTTGGTGTTTTACGCCGCACTCAGCAATATTCCAGCTATATGACGGCGGTCTGTAAATAATCGAGTCTGGACCAGACAATCCAGTGATTGATATCATGAGCATCGATCCACGCAATTGGGATCGATGACATGCTTCAACCAAGTCAGCGAGCCTGACCACCCGAGCGACCCACACCGTCGGGATATGTTAATTCGCCATCAACCAAGTTACCGAGCCTGACCATCTGATCCGATTACTTTTTAAGATCAGCATAGGTTGCTAGTGATAGATTTTGACTCGGAATCCTCCGTTTCTCAATTTATTCGCCTCTTACGACTAGAAATGGGGTGATGGGCACTTATTCTATTTCGGAGATAAAAACAATTTCGTGTTAGCCGATGTCGCGGACCTTGAAGTCGTTATGTCATGAGAACATCGCTGTATACAAAAACAGCTAAACCTCAACTCTTACCAAGATCACCTGACGTCAGTTGCATGTGAAATAAGTTCACTTGGAATACTTGTAACCCTCCAACAGTACAATGGAAAGACACTCTTGACTTACTTGGCTTTGACTGTGGCAGTGATGTGGTCGTCAGACACAAGTCCATAGCTTGGTAGCTCTACTGTTACCTCGAATTTGGGCAAAACTGAAAGAACGAAAACCGTTCAGTGATTATCATGTACAATGACAGATACATTATGAGTGAGTTGTAGTCAGCTATGTTTCAGCTTCATCTTCGAATCCCGGTTCACCCCGATTATGTTTCTAGGTTTGTCAGCACAATACTCGTGCTCGTCGGTTTCACCGAGGTGGTAAACGTCTGAGGCCTGCGTCACTTCGGGCTTTCCTCCCACATTAAGCTGACACGCCATGATGTAACTGGAATACTGTTAAAAGCGGCATTAAACTCAACTCACTCACCCAAGCTTCATCAGGGGCTTGAACATGATCGAATATGGACAGGACAAACAGGTTACTGAAAGCATGAATTACGATCCACACAATCGTGGAACAATGACACAAAACTCGCCAAGACACTGTGCCCGATGAACGACGCTCAACTTTAGTCAGATTGTGATTAATTGCAAACATGCCCTTCTAATCTGATGAGTCAGTCGGGTGTCCTCGTAGTTCTGAAGCGTCCGTACGTAACGCTCGCCATCCGCGTTCAAGTAACCTCTTGAGTTTACCGTGAAACAGCTGAATATTGTTAACACGTTGTAAACCAAAACTCGTAACCTCATTCACTAAATCAGTCGGAGAAATGTTCTTGTATAAATCTTACCATATTCAGCGATGGTGAACACCTTCTCTTCTGTCACAGCCTGCAAGACATACAGATTCACAATTATCACCAAGTTACGGATTTTTCAATATAGATGTAATAAATACATTATTAATGACATATGAACGATGAATGTATGTAGGCACGTTCAGTTCTTTGGAGGTGACGTGACATAGGGTTTGAGGTCACGTCCAAGAACGGTGTGTGTGTGTGTGTGTGTCCGGACTGATGTCCATTTTATAGTTCTAGCCCACTGAGATACCATGCCACAGACTAACATGCATACCCCCTTCAGACACAGAAAAATGACTCCGAGCCGACCAGTCATTGTTTTAGTGCCAGGCAGGGTAACAACAAGTACCATCTTTTAAGGTCTTTTTGGTATGGCGCGGCCGGGGATCGAACCCCGGACCTTCCGCACTCCGGGTGGACGCTCTACCACTACACCACGGAGGCGACCTCAGTTCTTAGTCAGAGATAATGGGGTAAACTACTTACACCGGCTGTGACCTTGATCTTCCAGTCACCGAGTACAGGTTGGCTGGAGGTGGGGAGGTAGTTTGTGTTGACGCCGCTAGCGTCCTTCACTGCCACCCACTGCTTGATTTTGTTTGAGTTGGGATCCTGTAAACATTGAAACACATGGTGTATTTACACATGACGACGATGCAGAGACTCTGGGATATTATCACAAATTAAAATATATTGTCTACATAATTATTTGTAAATATTATTTCGAATTTTTTTTAATGTATGTCCAACATAGAATTGTGTATTGGCACATTGTCAACAATTAATGAATTGCTGTTTGCTTAATTTTAAAAGAAATAATTTGTAAAGCCGTGAGATGTTACTCACGAAGATGTCGATGTTCATGTCGCCGGTGTACAGTTTCATGTCGGGGAACATGGCAAAGGCCCGGAAATGGACTGAAATTAACGAATGCAATAATTTTAGATCCACATCGCAAAGTAATTTGGCGTCATATATGAAGAGGAAATTACCAACCAGAACCACTGTTTTCTACTCGCACCATACCCGTAAGGGTCGGTCGGGTAGCCTAGTGGTTAAAGCGTTCGCTCGTCACGCGGAAGACCCGAGTTCGATTCCCGACATGGGTACAATGTGTGAAGCCCATTTCTGGTGTCCCCCGCCGTGATATTGCTGGAATATTGCTAAAAGCGGCGTGAAACCAAACTCACTCATTCACCCATACTCGTGCTTTTTTGTTTCAATGACCTGAAACGCTGTTTATTTCTTGGCCGCGAAACCTCTGAAATACTGTTCACAATGATGGAAACCCCAAACACATTAAACCCCTAAATACCAATTCATTAATGTGCGTATGTCAACTAATGCACTCACTAGCATGATATATAAATATCATTAATCAATTGAGGTCTTACTAAACAGCGTCCGGGGAACAATCAGCAACATTTGCTGGGTGGCAACCGTTGTTGTTGTAAAGGCGTTTCTTGGGAGCAGTGCAAGTCGTGGCACCACCCTAAGTGCGAGGGGCAGTCAGATGGGGAGTTGGATATATACATAGGCACCTTCGACAGAAGGCTGACGCTTCATGATCAGCAGTTATAGGTCTTATTCATCAGAAAACATTTGGACCCTCCGGACTGATGAATAGCAATGGCTCCTACCAATTCCAACTGAATCAAATGGGACTAGAAGACCCTGTGTTCCACAACTGTTCCTGATTTCGATTCTTACCATTTTAACAGGTCATGTCAGAACGACGTTTCGCGAACTTTGACCGATCAATTAAATAACCAGTTAACAAGATATCGACAGCACGGGTTTGAAACTGGCGTCTTCCATACTACGCTACAAAAAATACAAGGACAAAATTCTGGATTTACAATTTGAAGACTGGCTGTAAGAACAGGTCATTCCACATTCTGGAAGTACTTCACTCAAGCTATGCAAGTCTCTTTTGTTTCAAATGTTTATCCCACTGAAGCAAGAGACAGACGATGATATGGAGGGAATCAGTCGTACATCCCGTCACTTCATCGGAATACTCCGTGTTCACCTTTCCGAAGTTGCATGATTAGAAAAAGTATTCCGATCACTTTCCAAATCTGTTAAGCGGCGCTTTGATTGGTCGTTCTGGCGTGACCGGTAATGTGATGCTTTGTTTGTTTGTTTGTTTAACGCCGCACTCAGCTATATTCCAGCTATATGACGGCGTTCTGTATATAATCGAGTCCGGACCAGACACTCCTGTGATTGCGTAATGGGATGTCTTCAGATCATTGTTTAGCGGTAGCGAAAACCAAGATGTGATTTTAATGAGCTTTTTAAATTACTCCCGGACGTCTTATTAAACCCCGCGGACGCTCCGGGGCGATCTCGGACGCTCCCTGACTTTTAAACAGTAGGCCCCGTAAATTATCTCTTTCGTCGACTGACCTGTTTGACCAGGCTTGTACATGGCCTTGTCCGTCTGGATGAAGATGGACATGCTCTTGTGGTTGTAGGTCAGCGTTGTCTCGTTACTGAAGGTCAAACCACCACTTCCTGTCACCTTCAGCTTGTAGCTTCCGCTTTTGAGATCTTTGGGAACCTGATCATGCAAGGAGTCAAATGTGATCCTAATTCAAAAAGTGTTTCTACAGTGAATATAGATATCCACATCAAATAATGCATTACCAAACCAAACAATAATAGTGATAGAGGTAGACACGAGCAAATGAACCAGATAAGACAGTGTTATTTAACGTCACAACCAGCAACATGATGGCCTGTACAAAATCTTTGCTTTTTTCTTGTTTAACGCCACACTCAGCAATATTCCAGCCCCATGACGGCGGTCTGTAAATAATCAAGTCTGGACCAGACAATCCAATAACTGACATTATGAGCATCGAGCAATTGGGATACGATGAGATGCATCAACCAAGTCAGCGAGCCTGACCACCCGATCCCGTTAGTCACCTCTTACGACAAGCATGGTCGCTTTTTACGGCAAGCATGGGTTGCTGAAGTCCTATTCAAACCCGGATCCTATTCAAACATCAGTGAGTGAGTGAGTGGGTGGGTGAGCATGGTTTTACGCCGCTTTTAGCAATATTCCAGCAATATCACAGCGGGGGACACCAGAAATGGGCTTCACACATTGTACCCATGTCGGGAATCGAACCCGGGTCTTCCGCGTGACGAGCGAACGCTCTAACCACTAGGCTACCCGACCGCCCCTGATCCACATCAAAAAGTGGTCCAACTAACCAGCTGAGATCCACGCCGTCAGGGTACGATGACACACACTCACCTAATTCTCATATTGTAGCTATAACTACCCGATCCTCAGATCTACTTTATCCAGGAGCCTACACATAATATAGACTTTGGGGAGATTTGTTTATCATATAATGGGTAGGTTTCTCGACAGGATAAAGCCAACCGATAAAAACAATATCCGTTGGGGTCATATGCGATTAGAGATGCAAATATCAAAGGTTAAGTAGGACTACTTTCACTGTTTATAAACAAACATGGCGTCGCCCTCGTCATTCGGCGATCGAGTCAGAATTAACCATCGGGAATTTGGATAAACTACAGGGATAATTGCTATCATTATAAAAAAACAGACTAATATACTGAAAATCAGTGTCCTACTGTGACGTAGCTAAGGCATTTTATAAGTTTTGCAACTTTGGAGATATAAATTTCGAAACAATTTTGCGAGGGTACGAGGCCTAGCCAAGCGGGATCAGTAGCCATATCTGTGCTTGTAGACCTCTGCGGCTTGAAACCTTCTCCACAAATTAAATAGTTGGATTTGGCCGAAATATATTTGAATTGTTACCTTGTTTCGTTTTGTCGCTGTGTGTATATCTGACTACACTTCTTAACGTTATGACAGGACAGACCGACTGTCAACAACGTTTGGCCGTGGCCGTGACGTCTCATAGACTAGGGTTCGAGTAGCTTCCCTTTGACAAAGGGCAGTTACCCTAGCGGACAGACCGATTGATTGCCGCGAAAGGCAATTAAAGACAACTGTTGTTTTGCGTATATGCTGCTTCGCCACTGTATAAGAAACAGATTTCAGTTGAAACTATATTGGCTACAGTCACTGTCCGACTGACACATCACTTACCCTGTGACGTAATAAATATAAATGCGCGCATTCCAGGAAAACTCGCAATGTTTGGGTAATGTTTGTGAGAGAGGGAAAGCGATTTTAAAGCACAGAATTAAAGAATGACATTATATGATAAAGAGGTTATCACGCTTGTGTGTTTTGGGGATGGTAAATATCCTGTATTAGGAATAAACACTATGTATTTAACTCGCCAAGGCTCGCTAAATACAATGTTTATTCCTAATGCAAGATATTGACCAACCCCAAACACACTCGCGTTATAACCTCTTTTGGTGATGAATAACTCGATCCGTATATTAATATAAAAATAGAATAAATAAAATGGTTCTAATTACCTTGATGGTTATACTTTGGGGCTGACCTGTAAATAAAATAAAACATTGATTTTCAAAAAACAATGTATATAGCTACATAGGTTATAGGATACTCGGATACTATTGGTTTGTTAACAAATAGCGATAATAATGGTCATTCTGAATGGTTACCTACCTTGCACAAGAACTCCGCTTGCAGAAGCGATGGATTGCGTCCCCTTAACGAGCGCGGCCTTGACATTGACGTTAGCGGTGGCTTTGAGGATGTTGGCACTGACCTCAAAATCCATGCCCGGTCTGACGGATGTCGGGGAGAGCACGACATAGGAACTGGAACCAAAATGCCATTTCTATATTTGATCTATACCTGGTCGACATATGCATGAACTACATCATATTGAGAATATTCTCCTATATCGAGGCGTGAGTTTAACGTCGCATATATTGAGTGAGGGAGTTGGGTTTAACGTCGCTTTTAACGCTATCAGTAAGGAAGGTGTGTTTACGCAACTTTGGACAGTATGTCAGTAAATTCACGTTGTGTAAGCTTCGTGTAAAAGGAGTGAGTGAGTATTGTTTGACGCCACTTTTAGCAATATTCCAGCAATATCACGGCGGGGGACACCGGAAATGGGCTTCACACATTGTACACATGTCGGGAATCGAACCCGGGTCTTCGGCGTGACGAGCGAACGCTTTTACCACTAGGCTACCCGACCGCCCCTCGTGTGAAGGAAAGCCCCAGTGATGCAGGTCTTACACGTTTACCACTTAAAGTGCTACCAATCCTTGATACATAGCCATGACGAATCTAGGATTCGAACCCAAGCTTCTGACACACTTAAGGACGCAATTCTGTACAGCATGCCGTAGACTCCTGGGCCACCCGTGCCTCCGACACGTATATTAATGATATGATGATAACGACATAATGACACAGGACTGTCCACCATTGAATATGCAAAATACGGCTGCTAAACACGCGATCACAATACGAAAGGGTGCACGGGTGGCAGAGTTGCGCCCCTTGGGAACGCCAGAAACCTATGATCGTGGTAAACGTCCAAAATCTGCATCATTTCGGGCTTTCCTGCCACATTATGCCGACACGCTGTGATATAACTGGAATACTGTTCAAAGCGTCGTTAAACCCAACTCACTCACTCACTCACTCAAAGCGGCGTTACACCAAACGCACTCCAATGTACCGTAAGTGTGCACGGTAAACCTGACCTGGAGGACCGGCTATCAATGTATCTGTAATTCCATAATCTGAAACGTCAATTAAGATTGTCGTGCGGTACACACAAAACAAAGAGATTTACAGAGTTGACATGGCCTTACTTAACTCATCATCAAGTCGAGAGACATATCTTTCCATTAATCTTGAAGGTTTTCATCTGACACGCCGTGATACAACTGGTAAACTGTTCAAAGAGGCGTTAAACCAAACTCACTCACAATACAAAATGTAGGGCACGTTGCTGCGACCCCTGACACTGATACAAGTATGGGTTGCTGAAAACCTATTCTACCCCAGAATCTTCACGGGTCAAAATATCTGTATCAATAAATATGCCTGTATAAGCTGCATTGGCAGATTTACGGCTTCACTGCATTATTTTGAAAATTGAGCTCCACCTTACATTTGTCGATGTGGCAACACAAGGCGATACCGTGCGTTTCCCAACTGCAATGTTATTAAGCATTGCACCATGTCCGTATGTGAAGTGAGTGGCTACGTTTAAGCGCCACCTTTGACAGCATTCCAGCACGACGGAGTACACCAAAAATGAATTTTCCCCATTTTTCCCATGTTGGTCATCGAATCAAGGCCTACTGCGCGAGTCGCGAAGGCTTTTAACACCAGGCAAGGCTACCACCCCCTGTCTACTGTCTATCAATTGACTGAGTGAGTGTGGTTTTACGCCGCATTGGGCAATATTCCAGCAATATCACTGTGGGGAAATGGACACATTCTACCCATGTGGAGAATCGGACCCAGGTGCGGCGTGACGAGCGAACGCTTTAACTTACCAGGCTAGTCAGCCACTCCTGTGTCTATCACGGTAACAGAGACACATACCCTACACCACTGTTTCCTACTTGTCGTGCGCCCGTGAAGATCCGGGGTAAAATAGGTCTTCAGCAACCCATGCTTACCGTAAAAGACGACTATGCTTGTCGTAAGAGGCGGCTAACAAGATAGGGTGGTCAGGCCGCTGACTTGGTTGATGCATATCATCGCATCCCAATTGCGTGGATAGATGCTCATGATGTCGATCACTGGATTGTGTGGTCCAGACTCGATTATTTACACACCACCGAAACATAGTTGGAATACTGCTGAGTGCGGCGTTACACAGCAAACAAACAAACTTCTTATCGTGGTTTGCGGATGTGTTACAGTATTTAGAAGCGTGTTGCTATAGTAGTCGAAACAAAGAGAAAAATAAAATTGCCAAAAATATATTGTCTTTAGCGACCTTTAACAGTAAACAGCCGAGGCGTAGGGTGACAAATGTAATGAAAGACTGTCTAAGTGACTCGTGGCACAAGCGACAGTTATTTACACACATCGACGCAGCAATGTCTAGTACTTCGGGGTAAAGCGAGTTATCTAAATGTTTGTGGACGTACTGAGACCTGTGAGAGGACGAAACAAAGAAATGTCTTTAAGTAAAACCTGCCCGCTAAATCTCGCATCAGTACATTATACATGAGGCTAGCTCATTGCGTGTCAAGGTTCAAACGTGAGTGTAGGTTAACCAGTCTGTTGTCATGGTTATCGGCAAGGCCGCGGCCAGTTTGAAACAGTAGCCTTGGTCAATCCGTAAATTTTGTTAAATGTTTGTTGACACCAAAATAAGTCATATATAGTTAAGAATGTCCACTGCGTTTGCATTAAACGAAACAACTCAAATATTTCAAAAAACCAAGCCAGGGTATTCTCAAAGGCCACCGGGGACTGTGTAGCCAATAATATAAATGTCAAAATGTCATGCGTCTATTCTTCTGGAGTATTGCGACACATCACGTGTAAACACATCAAAATGCTTCTACAGTAATCCTCGCAAACTCAAATAGTTTATTTGCTTGTAATATCCGTAAAGGGTGTGATTGGTCCGGGCGCATCCGTGTTGAATCATCACGGCGAATAAGCGCTGCGGTGATAGCGATAATGGCAGACTTAATACACATGGAATTTGTGTAAAACAATATTTACTCGCTGAATACACAAACCTTGCCGATTCGTTACAGGGTGATTAAATGTTTACACTGATGGACATGTAACCAGGGTAACATTTATCAGGTGATTAATTAAATTCCTAGTCTCGTGGTTAAAGCGATCCATCGTCATATTGGAAGCCGGGCTTATTTCGTCACAATGGTACGATGTGATTTGTTTGTTTGTTTGTTGTTTAACGCCGCACTCAGCAAAATTCCAGCTATATGACGGCGGTCTGTAAATAATCGAGTCTGGACCAGACAATCCAGTGATTGGCATCATGAGCATCGATCCACGCCATTGGGATATGATGATATGCACCAACCAAGGCAGCGAGCCTGACCACCCGATCCCGTTGGTCGCCTCTTACGGCAAGCATGGGTTGCTGAAGACCTATTCTACCCCGGATCTTATCGAGTTTGGGTACAATGTGATAAGTCCACTTAAGTATGGCGTTCATCCATTCTCATCCACTCACCTCGACTTAAACAACCTTTAAACAAGTTATGTTTAAGCCGAAATTGAAACATCCATTTAGTGTAAAATTCTCGAACTTTGGTTGCAAAAATATGCTATGGTCTTTGGGATCAGTGTTCTGATAGAGCTCAGAAAAGTCAACGCTTGTGTCCTGCGCGGTGGTTTCGTTTTATGTTTTATGTTTTATGTTTTATTTTTGGTAAAATGACCAGCAGTTGTAATGAGGAACAGGTGAATCTTTGTTAAAAGTATTTTTTTGAAATTCGACACCCGTTGCCTGGGTCCAAGTCGCATTACTATTGCCACCGCTTTATAGCAGAGTTTAAGGAATAAGGCACCAAGATACACGAGATCATATCTAGGTACAGTGGGGCTATGTTAACTCGAAGACTCGGTGACAATCGAACATAATATTCTACATGTCGATTTCGAGACAAGCGAAGTGCCAATATTGGACAATAGTTCTGTTGAGACTCTGATGGAACCACTAGTCACTTCGGTTAAACGATATTTCGATATAGTGGAGTTCAATTTAACGAGGTTTTATTGTTATGTTTGTGTATTGATAAACTAAAGCCTATTTGTGAAATAAAATGTATACTTACTCTTTGGCGAACGTCGCCCCCAGGAGGACAACTAGGACGAAGAACTTCAGCATCGTGGCTATCTGGAAAACAAGAAGAGAAGTGAACTTTGGTTTGAACGCAGATATGTACCTCACATTCATTTACGTTGTTTGAAAGATTACCGTGTGCCGACTGACATTTGATAACAATACACCGGATATCTGAACACCATCAGGAAATTACGACAATACTGCAAACGATTGTTTTTTTTATTAAATTGAAAGACATCGTGTAACTTGATTTTACATCTCGATATTATCAATGTCCTTACTGACAGAAGTCATTACCTAATCTCGTTAAGACGGTGATTAAATACAAATAGTTCCCTTCAACCTGGTGTGTTATGTCCGAGAAATGCAATAAATGAAATAGTGAATTTGCTGACAGCTCTATTTCACGAGTCAATTGCACTTTTATAATACTAAGGCATTGAGTTGACAACTATCCATGCACAGCTATATATATGAAAACGCCAAATCAATGAAACATTTAATGTCCGACAAACGGAATAAAAGAGCTGTCAAAATCTAGATGGCTCAATTTTGAGAGTGGATTTCAATTCTGTAATGGCACACGTTTTCATTAAATAAGCATTAATATAGAGCGAAATTAGAACGCCTCGCCGCTGAACTTTTCTCAGAAATCGATTTTCAGTTAAATATAGATTTACATTATACTTATATGAGAATAAAAACTCAGAACATCCTGAAAGTTTTTCTCAATCACCAAATCGTAATCATATACATGCTGGTCCAGGGAATGGAATTTTTTTGTGAAACAATCGTCTGCAAAAGTGCGTATACAGTACACGGTACTTTCAGGATATCAAATGAAAAGGCAAGGTCGTGGAGAAAGTGTACGGGGATCCCACACGACCGTTGTACCCAAAGTTCCTCACCTTAACAAAGTCAGCCCCTCAGCTCATCTGGGCCAAAAGCGGGTGGTCTTATATAGCGTCCCCACGGGGAGATAAAGCAGGTGACCGACCATATCTCAAGTGTTTTTAAATATGTTCCTTTTAGCTGACAGCGTACACACACCACGAGATTACACGTGTGACACTCAACTCTACCCGCCGAGTTGATTCCCTCCACCAGGGCTGATCACATTCAGCTGCCTTTGAATATTTTTGGTACATGGATACACTAATGTATTACAAAGCAATGCACTTATGTTTCTGTACGTATGGCAAATAAAAGACAGGTTTTAGCTATTCACTTACAGCAGACTACGGTTAAAACGAACACGCTTATAACGAACTGACTGATATACCGAACTTACTTTTTGGTCCCGACTATTTGCTGTAGTTATGCTGTATATATGCTTATAACGAACTACGTTTATAACGAACTAAAATTAGTAGTCCCTTTGAGTTCGTTCTAACCGTAGTTTACTGTAGTTAATAATGAACCTGTATTGTAGGATTCTGTATCCTGGCCTTGACCTTGTTTTCCCTAAGGTGTAACTTTTCTGACTTATTTCAGATTTCATTATTTCTAAAACATAAATTGAAATCAATATGTATAAGAAATTATTTTGCACCAAACCCTGTTAATATTATTGGCAGATTTCCTTATGAATCGAGTCTGATTATATTCTACATCGACTGACTTACAACCTTATTTTGAGTATCCACACTAGCGACTAATGAAAACATGATCACATTCTTCAGCACTGATTGTTGTTGTGCTGTGAGGCGACAAATTCCATCAATAATGTTGCTAAGTGGCTGAAATATTGTCGAATTAAAGTTGAATTTTATTATTCATTCCCACTCCTCAGTCAGTGAGTTGGGTTGAACAGTATTTCGTTTGGAACATGTTTTCGTATGGAACAGTATTTCAGTTATATCATGGTGTGTCAGCTTAATGAGGGTGAAAGTGACCCAGGTCCAGACGTTTGCCACGTTTGCGAAACTCACGAGCCTGGGTATGGTGCCGAATTACAACAAATACTCACTATTATTAAAAACATCGTCGATTTCCATGGACACTTTGTTTGTTGTTTAACGACAACCCCGGCAGTATTCCCGCTATATGAACACGGTTTGTAAATAATCGAGTCTGGACCAGACAATCCAGTGATTAATATCATGAACATCGATCCACGCAATTGGGATACGATGACATGCATCAACCAAGTCAGCGAGCCTGACCACCCGATCCCGTTAGTCGTCTGTTGCGACAGACATAGTCGCCACCTACGGCAAGGATGGGTTGCTGAAGACCTATTCTACCCCGGAATCTTCACGGGTCTCATTACAATAACTTGTAGTCTCATCACGAGGGGAATGCGGTTTGATGTCAGTACGTTTTGTGTGGCCGAGTGAACTGAGTCGACAGCGGAGGAGTACGTCAGTGAGTACGTCAAACCGTATTCCCCAAGTATAAGCCTACAACGATAGCCATAAGGAAGAGAATATATGGATGTCATCTTTTTTATTATGAGGAACACAACGTTTTGTTATCTTATCAATTTTGTTGTCCTTACATGTACATCTATATGCTCTCTGCCATTCACCTGATGAAGGAGTAAGCATACACTCCGAAACGTTGTGTTCCTCATAATAAAGAAGTTCTCATCCATATATTCTCTTCCTTATGTGAATCACTTTTAAATGCCTATCAAAGACTTGAAACGATAGCCATGTCTATCATTTAACACAATTTATTAAACAAACGGAGATTGAGATCGAAACGTTTGTTTGTCGCCATATTACAAGGTGACATTGTGTAGGCTCTATGCATCACGTACATCTAAAGTCAATGTTAATATACATAACGCGACGCCGTGTCGCTGTAAGGAGCTCGATTTGCAAAGATTACAAAGATCGGCAAACTGTTTTCCAGTTGTTCATCGCTGTAGCGGGGTCCATGGAAATGTAACAAAATGGTAGTGTTCACTGACCAATTAACTTAAAGTATCTTACATGTGACGTAACATGGTAACATAATTCTATATACATACCGGTCGTCACTTAATGCTCTTGCCGTGATATAACAATGTACGCATATATTGCCCGTGTTATAATAAATGAAGGCTGATACACGTGTACTTGTCTGAATCACAAACGTGTCTGTTTCCACAGATATATGACTGTTCGCGTTATCAGATACAGGAGATTGTGGCGGTACACGTCCACATCGTCAACACATTATCAAGGCCAAGTAACGACAACATTGACATAAGGAAAGACCCCGTATCAATGAAAAGATACGTCTCTTGACTTGATGACGAGTTAAGTAAGGCCATGTCTACTCGGTAGATCTCTTTGTTTATTATATACAACACGATTTAAAACAGACAATCTTGATTGACGTATCACAGCATCAGTACCGAAACACTGATAGCCAGTCATCCTGGTCAGGTTTACCGTGCACTCTTATGGTACGTCGGAGTGCGTTTGGTGTAACACCGCTTTGAGTAAGTGAGTGAGTGAGTGTGTTGGGTTTAACGCCGCTTTGAACAGTATTCCAGTTATATCACAGCATGTCAGCTTACCGTGGGAGGAAAGCCCGAAATAATGCAGGCGTTAGACGTTTACCACGATCATAGGTTTCTGAGGTTCCCAAGGGGCGCAACTCTGCCACCTGTGCCCCTTTTGTATTTTGACCACGCGTGTAACCGACGAGCACGGGTGTGCTGCTGACAAACACAGAAACATAATCAAGGCCTACCGGGATTTGAACCCATGATAAACTGGTTATAGGTTTCTTCGACGCTAGTGGACGCAACTCGGCAAATATCGACGCCAACCGTTCCCTCAGTACGCAGGAAAACAAGCACGTTTGCTTTGCCACTCAGACAAGTTACATTTTAACAGTTGTAATCTATACAATCGAAACTTATTGAACATATTTCGTTCTTACCATATACTTGCTAATTATCAATCGAAGTTTATGAATCAATATCATTTCGCATCATTTTTTATAATACATATACTTCTCGTCTTCATTGCATGCTGGTAGACTTCTCCGAAATGGATTTTGAGCATATATATATAATGAGGAAAAGAAATCAGGGAACACTACTTCATCGCAGTGTTCCTATACGTATTCTCAGATTTTCACCCACAGTGCAAAACACAGCTTGCGGAGGAATATGAAGATGAATAAAGGAGTGAGTGAGTATGGCTTAACGCAATTCATTCCAGCAATATCACGGCGGGGGGCACCAGAAAATGGGCTTCACCCATTGTACCCATGAAGGGAATCGAACGTCTTCGGCGTGACGAGCGAACAGTTAAGCCACCAGGCAACCCATCGCCCTAGGTATTATAAGAATTTGTGTGGGGTGGAGTGGCGTTTAAAGCGCATACAAAGTAAGACCTTCATGCGTTTAAGTCTGTGGTATTCGTAAATGCAGCGTTTATCAACTGCATGGATTTAAATACATCATTGGTATGGCATTGATATTCAAATTGCATTCATCCGGTTTATTTTTTGCACGTGCATTATATATGAAAACGGGTTTATACTGTACAAAACTGATATCTCAGGGTCGTTACAACCAAAATATCTGCAATCGAAGCAAATGTATCGGGTAACTTTCCAGACTGCCCAGATCCCCCTGGACTTTGTCCCAGCTGATCGTGGGGACGCGTGATGTACGGGCCGACTACCCAAACAACTTGACGGAAAGTACAGATAAAGAATTTACGGCAAATAAAATCAACACACATTGACAAGTCATCTAACATCAAACACATTGAATTATATATAATGTCATATTTTACCAAGTCCAAATCTGTTATTTGGCCGCTGTGGTTTGTGAAAAGAATGGTATTACAGAAAAAAACAACTTAAGCAATATCACGACCTAACACGTGAACCTGCGGATCTGCATTATCCGGGCAGTCCATAACAACAGCAGGGGTGGAAGGTTCGCTCGTGGACCAGTCGGTTGTGACGAACACACGCAGAACATGAACTCCACGTGCACCGCTTCACGTGAAAGGCCTACTGTCCCAAACCGCAGTGTTCATACGGACTCGGCCTATGTCTTTTAGGAGTACATATTAATCACCGAAACAAATGTTCTGTTTTATTGATAGAAGTTTAAAGATCAGATTACTGCCACATTTCCAGAACGTTATAGATTTTCAAGAGCTGTCGCGGTGTTTGTGAGATTGGAAAGACTGTCAGTCAAGTTAAGTCTTTTATTCGTTTGAAGGCCACTGGGCCAGATACAGTCAAAGTGCTTACATACATATGGCAATGGTACATGAATTAATAAGTAACTTATATCATAGTATATATTCTAGTATTTGCAACTTTGTCTCACTTCATAACTTTGACATAAATATTTACATAAGTTTCTTAACCTCACATCGTTGGAAGACAGAAGCGTTCTAAATTTAAAGATATTCGAAATATGGCAATACATTTCAGGCAGATAGAAGAGTCTTATGTTCTTATAGGTGTTTCATATTAAGATAAAATGATATACAATTTCTATCCCTATTCCCTACGGGACATAAACGTAAACATAAATCAATCCCCGACCATCTCCCTTCGTGATTTTTAACCGTAACAACCCCGCTCTGTCTTTATCAACATGTTACGTTGTTACGTGAGTTACAAGCCCCTTTGAACACTATTTTAGCTAAATCACGGCGTGGGGTAAAGCCTACACTGATAAAGGCCGTTGATGTTTACCACTTTGGTGAAACCAAGAGCACGGGTATGGTGCTGACAAGGATCCAAGCGCCGCAACTCATCCGCGTAAAAATGTTTGAAGACTGGGCTGGTTTGTTGTATATGTCAAAGTGAGTGAATGATGTTTCACGCCGCAGTCAGCAATAATGCAGCTATTTAATGGCGGTCTGTAATTAATCAAGAAGGAATAAGGCAAAGTTGGTTGGTTGGATTGTTGTTTAACGCCGCACTCAGCAATATTCCAGCTATATGACGGCGGTCTGTAAATAATCGAGTCTGGACCAGACAATCCAGTGATTAATATCATGAGCATCGATCCACGCAATTGGGATCGATGACATGCATTAACCAAGTCAGCGAGCCTGACCAGCCGATCCCGTTAGTCGCCTTTTACGACAAGCATAGTCACCTTTTACGAGAAGCATGTGTTGCTGAAGACCTTTTCTACCCCGGAATCTTCACGGGTCGAATAAGGCAAAGACGTGGTTGACAGCGCCAGCGGTGGTAACGACGTCCGAGTATGATTACATCTGCACGATCATCCCGGCCGCACAAAGTGACCACCTGGTCGTCAGTTCAGACGACTCAGGAATTGCGACGGTATGTTTATACGAGGTGGAAGCTTCAGTGCTAAAACATCTATCAATATTCACAGTACTTTTATACCAAAGCTGAAGATAGAAGGAAAACGTCTTCCTCATATATACTCTAATAGAAACAGAAATACAATGAGGTACCGCGCAGTGGTAAAGGGGTATAGACAAAAGGAAGGAGTGAGTGAGTTGGGTTTAACGCCGCTTTTAACAGTGTTCCAGTTATATCACGGCGTGTCAGCTTCATGTGGGAGGAAAGTCCGAAGTGATGCAGGTCTCAGACGTTTACAACTTCGGTAAAACCCACGAGCACGGGTATGGTGCTGACAAACCTAGAAACATAATCTGGGCGAACCCACAATCATAGGTTTCTGGCGAGCCTAAGGGACGCAACTCTGCACAGCGAATCGCGGCGCCTTAGACGACTGGGCCAAAAGGAAGGACAAGGTGTAACATGACAATCAATGCTGGGGTGTATTGTAAGGAAGACCCCATGGGTGTGCAGTCAAAAAACTGAAAGTTTTTAAATGATTTGATCAAAATAGGTGAAGCCCCCACGATTGGTCAACAATTCATTTATACGGCGTGGCATGGTCCGAATCAATCTCCCAAGGACAATCTGGGGGATTCTTGTCCGCTCCTCATGCAATTCCTGGCTCAGTTCGGCTAACGTAGCGAATGGCCTTTGACGTCTTTCTTGTTTGCACCCTTATAATACAAAGTCACTACAATCAGATCACATTGACATTATCCATAGCTGTATTGCTCGGCATAGCTGACGTTTCTGTCGCTAAGCATGCAGCGTATTTTCAATAAGTGATATCATTAAATTGTCACTCGTGGTCGATATTATAATCTTTCGACATCCGATGTGTCATCTTGACACGTCACACATTCAGTGTTTACAAGTACGTTGTTTTGGGGTCAAGGCCTCGTATATATTGCCCTTGCAACCCCAGGCATGTCCCAGCTGAGGGACACGCTACTTCTAAGGGCATGCCCCTCCCTATCTCCACCTAGCTGGTTATTTAAAAGGGGACATTAACATTTGTACACGATGTCACCTCGCTATGTATCATCGTTTACCGAGCGTTGCTCATGCCATCATCCACTGGTTTGTCTTATGCCAGACTCGAGTACTTGCAGGTTGCGTGATGTAGCTGGGATACGGGTGACTGCCGCGTAATACAACTAATTATAGCATTATTAAGTAGCCACACTTTCTATCCTTGGCTAACAAACAATCATACATATACAAAACGTCAATGCCAGAGAAAAACCAGTCTCGATTACCTGCCGAAAACATATTCCACTGGGAGTAAAAGGCAAAATAGCATTGAATATTATATGAATGGATCAGTGAAAATCATGGTGACAACAGGCGTTCGCGTAGAGGGCAACAATTGAATGATGCAAATAGTGAGTGAGTGAGTGAGTGAGTATGGTTTTACGCCGCTTCTAGCAATATTCCAGCAATATCACGGCGGGGGACGCCAGAAAAATGGGCTTCACACATTGTACCTATGTCGGGAATCGAACCCGGGTCTTCGGCGTGACGAGCGAACTAGACTACCCGACCGCCCGAATGATGCAAATAAATAAATGAATAAATAAATAAAGAAAGAAAGGTAAGTTTATGATTGAATGTAAGGGATAAAGAATTACTAAATAAATACATCCTTCTTGCTCTTTATCGCAAGGATGAATTCGTCGATGTACCGGAGTAAATATGTAGAAAATTGATTCCATGCTATGTGTAAGACAGGGCGCTTATTGACTTCAAAGAGCGTGAATGTTCGTCAATAATTTAAAAACATGACGTTATGTCAGAGTTGCCCCGTTGTCTGTGCAACATCGCTGTATGTTGAAAATTGGGGGATGTGCATAAAAAGGCAAATTTGTATTAAAATACTAAATTATAGGTTATTGTGTCATGGAAATAATAATATTTAAAGAGAAATGTTTTACCGAAATGGATAAACGTATTCTAAAACGTTAGCTATTATTGTAATATGTTTCCGTTAAATTGTTGATGGAAGGTTAAATTTGCATTTGATGCGTCGTCAATTAATTGTGCATTGTACACGATTTGTTTTAAAGCTATTTGAAGATAAAATTCCAGTGGATGCCACGTTCTACTGCTTGGATACGAACACTTTAAGATTTCGGTAAACATTGGCCCTTTACATTTGACACCTATTGGTTACAGGTAAACACGCTTATCGTATTGTCTGGAAACGCGGGAATGCGTCCATTTTATCTCTTTAGGTTAAGGGTGTAAATCGATGTGTTGTTCTGATACTGGAACTGGGATTTTTGAAACTAGATATTTTTTTAATTACAACTATGAGCCTAATATGTTTTTTTTCTAAAAAAGCCGCATTGCAACAATGCCACGTGTGTGGCAGACAATTTATTTTTCCTAAATATGTGTATCATAGTTATTATTTTCAAGAAATTCCGGGGACAATGTATGGCCCCTGAGAACGCTTTGATGAAACAAAGAAACTCTCATGTCAGAAATATGTTCTCATTGTCCAAGTTGTTACGTGTCGATTCCCTAATTGAAAAAAAAAGTTAATCCAGAAATCTGTACGTAAAGGAATTTAGTGTGAAACCAACAAACAACCAACAACTAGTATACAATCAACAATTGCATTACACAATTAACTAGGTTTACATATAATGCAAATTACTGCATAGCACTTACAATGGAAGGGTGCAATAGAGTGGTAGTACAATATTAAATGGCAGTGTCAAATACAAACAACGATGGCAGTGGTGATTGCAAAAAACTTCAGTTACTATAATATTCACCTATCCGCAACGGAGGTCAAGGTAACGACGTAGGCCAAGGCTGGGAACCCGGAAGGATAAGTGATTTTCACACAACCGCTGTCTTGATGTAATGTCAGATGAAATTTGAGATGAGACAGGGACGCCCCCGCCCCACTTACAAAGTCCAACCAGTCCAACTTTCAACACAGTGTCTGACCAGTCCAGTGTCACTTGAACATCACAGAATATGCCTTATGTTCCTATAACGCTTGACATCTATCCATGCTATTCCGAATGTTTACAGATAGTCCGAGCCTCTAATTATAGTAACTTTCTCACCACTGCTTACATTAAATAGTACAGCACTCCTGACAACTAATCATTGTCAAAATAGAACCCAAAGAACTTCTACTGAATCTCAACAGAAATAATGTAATTAATACAGTTGCAATCATTGTTTAACAATGAATTACACTGCCATGTAACAAAATGTAGCATATTACTCAAAAGAAACTAAGGACACCCGATTTTTTTCTTGATTAGATCATGACAGATCTATTATAGTCATATGAAACAAATCGCCTGTTCTTTAACTTCTCTTGAGTGGTATACACATAGTGCTGGGCAAAATGTGAGTTTGCATTGACACTGTCCTCAATTGAAACACGACATAACGTCGGTATGGCGTCACAAAAGTTATCACATTGCGTCAATAGGCGATTAGATTATGGGATAACGCTCCCAAGTACTTCTACTCAGTCAGCTCCATGTGGTGATCTTTCACTCGTGGAGGTGAGGTGAAATGGGGTTTAACGTCGCGTCCACGATTATTGCACTTATATAGCGGCGTGCACGTACGTGTTTGTGTTTGTGGCTGCTTGTACTAGTCCGGATTGTTGCCGATTTATAGCGCTAGCTCACTGGGATACCATGCCGCAGTTTAACATGAATACCCCACTCAGACACAGTATACTGAATCCGAGCCGACCAGTCCTTGTTTAAGTCCCTTAATGCCTACCGCCAGACAGGGTAACAAGAAGTACCATCTTTTAACGTTCTTTTGGTATGAAGCGGCCGGGAATCGAACCCCGGACCTTCCGCTCTCAGGGCGGACGCTCTACCATTAGACCACGGAGGCGGTCTTCACTCGTGGAAGACATACGGACCCTGTCGTGAATTGCTCTTCCCCCAATCTGTCAACAGTCCCCCGTGTGGATCCTTTAACGTTCTTTTGGTATGAAGCGGCCGGGAATCGAGCCCCGGACCTTCCGCTCTCCGGGCGGACGCTCTACCATTAGACCACGGAGGCGGTCTTCACTCGTGGAAGACACATGGACCCTGTCGTGAATTGCTCTTCCCCCCAATCTGTCAACAGTCCCCCGTGTGGATCCTTTAACGTTCTTTTGGTATGAAGCGGCCGGGAATCGAACCCCGGACCTTCCGCTCTCAGGGCGGGCGCTCTATCTTAAGATGGAATACATCTGAGTGCATATGACCTACAGTCTAGTCCTCGCTCTATCTTGTTTGTTTGTTGTTTGACACCGCACTCAGCAACCTCCTATCTTTATCACGGCGGTATGTGATTAATCGAGACAATTCAATGACTGACATCATGAGCATCGATCCACGTAGTTCGGATACGATGACATGCATCAACATGTCAGCGAGCCTGACCACCCGATCTCGTTAGTCGCCTCTTATGACAAGCATAGTCGCCTCTTACGGAAAGCATTGGTTTCTGAAGACCTATTTTCTATTCCGATATTCACGGGTCTCGCTCTATCTAATCATGCTCAGAGGTTACCTTCAACAAGTGGCGGTATTGAGAAAAAAGAAATAGAGCCTGTGGAGTAGATCTCTAGTACAAAGATAACATCACACCTGATAACCAGCAAGATATATACTACTCAAAAGAAGTTAAAGATCATCCTATCTTTATAATCACTATAGTTAATCTCTCATGTCCTTTAAGTTCTTTTGATAAATATACATCACTACTTTTCCCCTTTGATCAATTTACTTTTTTTCTGAAATCAAAAGCATGTCTTTCCTAGATGTCGTTTCTGAGGGGTTCGCGAAAACCCTACAAAAAAGGTCGTTTGATCACGGATTTATGGTATTTGCGCGCATGTTTAGTCTATCAGTCAATATAACAGCCACTACTCTGTGTGGTGCTAGTGTGGAATTTAAATAGTCATATAAACTACACACTCGTGAGACGAAGGATAAAAAAGAACGTCAGGTACTCTCGTAGATATTATCAGTGTCACGCAAAGATCTGACAATTGAAATATATCATAATTAATTCTGAGACAAGGCAAATAGACCCGTGAAGATCCGGGTTTCATCCCATGCTTGCCGTAAAAGGTAACTATGCTTGTCGCAAGAGACGTCAGGCTCGCTTACTTGGGTGATGCATGTCATCGTGTACACAATTGCGTGGCTCATGCTCATGATGTCAATTACTGGATTGTCATGGTCCAGATTCGATAATTTACAGACCGCCGTCATATAGCTGGAATATTGTGCGGTGTTAAACAACAAACAAACAACGAAGACAAATAACTAAATAACCTCTACTGTATTATTAACAGACATGGTGTCCATCTCACAACGTACACACTAACACAGCTTATGGTCAAGGGGAATGATATGCATGTACACTTACTTATTTCAGTTCAAACACGTCCCAGTTTATCTACAGAAATTATGTTTATCCACTCAATGGTTGGTGGGCCTCACCCACTGTAACATTAAACCGTCCCGGAACCCGTTGAAATGTCACATGTTCCTTAAGGACTGCGACGGGCTTAGCACTTCAGGGTGTGCATTTACTCAAACCGGTTCCTCTCGTTCAGAATGTTAAAGGTGCACTCTTCCCGGGCAAAATGGCACTCCTAGCAAGTTTGTTTCAAGCCGTCAGAAAACCCCAAACCATTTAAAGTGCACAAGTCTCAAACCAGTTGTCACAGCAAGGTTGTTTAATGACGTTAAACACTACTTTGTTAACTAAACTGTTATGATGAATGTCAGTGAGAAGTCCAGAATCCTAGACATAAAGGGGGAGCAATATGCCCTTTAACTAATTCGGATACATGGTATTTTATTTTCAAAAGGAATTTAAGCAAAGGACAATAGATGTGCGTCCTCCATGTGTCGAAACCAGTTAAAGTCGATAAGTGAAACTCGACTATTTTTAAATATTAATCATTCCCTTATTATTTAATTTTTAACTTTAATTGATGTCTCCAAATATAGAATAGTCTTAACTCGGTGCAGAGTGGGTTCTTATAATTTAACGATTGAAAAGGAAAGATGGGAAAATTCTAAATTAGCATGGGAAAATCGTATTTGCCCTTTCTATATTAATGAATTGGAGATGAATACTATTTTGTTATGGTGTGTCCATATTATATCCACGGTATCTGAATTCCTATGTAGATTTCCAAGTGTACTACAATTTATTAACTTGCTACAAGATGAACGTCCAAAAATTAGTCAGAGATTTGCTAAATACATATTTCATGTGCTCAACTTTAGAGATAATAATAATTCCATATGTCCTTTGGCCAAAAAGGAAATAAACAATCTTGTTTACCTTCTCATTTCAAACTGTCATTTGACTCAGGTTTGGTACCAGCAGGGGTATGCGAGAGTCATGTTAATGGAACAATGGGGCCAGCGTTGATTTTATAAAGATCTTAAACATCATTTTAGTTGTTCAACAGTACATTTTGACAAGCTTCATTTCATTCATTTAACTGCTCGACAGTTTCAGCATGCGACAAATATATTTTCGTACGTAGGCTTTTGAATAAAAGTATATATCATTGGAAAACACAGAAACTTAAGTCGGGCGACCTTATTCTCAGGTGGGATTATATAATAGACACTTGCGTCACACGTCACATGTCACATAAATAGCACTGAATTTGAAGCGACAAGTGACGTGGAATTACGTCACCACAGTCGACCCGTGCAGCCATCGAGGTCATCCTGCTCCTCTGGCATATAACAACAATACATTCGCCGTGTCTTGAATAGAGAGGTTCACTGTCTGTCTGTGACGGCTGCTCAGGACAATGTTCGGAAGTCAATACACTGGCTGTGAGTGATGTTCACGTTATTTACACGTGGCAGATGTGACTAAGCAATTAATGCCAACGACAGGTTGCACAATTTAAAGTGCTGTCATTCACGATTGGATTTCAAAACAGATGCATGTATATCCATAATATAATAAAGTGTTTATTACGTTTTTTATGTTCATAAACACTATTCGAAATGTCCCGATACTATACTCTGAAACAGCTATGTGGAGACTCTGTCTTTTTCTTAAGACGTCAGTCACTCCGCAGGGTCAGAAGAATGCTCAACTCAAAAACGTAAAGTCGTAATAACATCGTGTTATGAATATCATCAGGTAAGGAATGTGTCACATGTGATATAAGAAAGTGTCCAGTTTGAAAAAAAAGAGGTGTAGTCATATGATGGTGATACTACCACCACTACTACTATAACTGCTATTGTTTGTTGTTAAACGCTGCATAATAATAATAATTATAAAAATAATAATAATTTTGTTGTTGCCTTTAGAGTATATTGTGACACTGGGAAAACAAACATTATCATGAAAGTAAATATTATCCTTCACGTGGGCGTGTTCCTTTTAATCAGATAAAGATATGTGCACATTTGAACTCAAATCTTTAAAAAAATATATTTTCCTTGTACGTCCATTAATAAGGTGTCGAGATAACAACCTACTTAAGTATTAAACCAAAACTAAATATCAAATTAGTCAACTATTAAATGTAATTACATCCTAAATACAAAAAGGTCTAAGATATTCTTAGTAACTTGATTTTGTGTACATGCTTGTCGTCCATTACCTAAAAAGCCATTAACAGTTGACATGGTTAATCAAACGAGCAGTCGTACAGTACAGTTGCGTTGTGTTGACCAAGGAGTGCACCGCATCGCTTCATTGTTTAAATAACTTGTATCATCATACAAACATTGCGTAATTAGTTGCGGAGTGTAATTGTGAAAAGTAGAAGTAGTCATCGATGTCCTTGTCAGCAATCCTTACGCACGAGTTAACGAGAGGAGTACGCTTGAACAATAGACTGACATATACAGTCTATGAAATCTTTTATTACGCATACCTCACCTCTAAAAATATTATATCCTGATGCTGACTGTGCTGTCTAGACATGACTTTTGACAGTCTAGATTGGTTGTGGTTTCAAAGAATATACATATTCCATATATGATGCAGGACAGACATTCACAAGTTCATATGTACCTATCACATGGATGTTCGATATACATATTGCTTGCACCATGGGCAATGTAGACAGTATAATATATGTTTCTCGCTGTAGCCTACCGACATGGATCTCGCGAAGGCGGTCCTCTCCCTTACACTATCAGAACCTTTGATAAAAAACTTGGCCAAAGTCCATTTTGACCAAGTTTTTGATAGTGTAATACGTGCATAAGAAACATTTACTTGTAGCCTGATATCTAATTACTCCATGTATTCACCTAAAGAGAGTATAAATAATGGTGAGTATAAATAATGGTTTGGAGCAATTTATATCCACATCCCAGCCATATCATATCACACCAAGAAAGAATTTCACATATTATACCCATGTGGCAAACAGAACAGAGGTATTCGCTTGACAATCACCCCATCAACCCACCACACATGTACATAAGAAACATATATGTATTAATATACAAGTTTGTCCTGTCATATTCATAAGAGCAACGGTTGAAGTGTATCATGTTACAAGTGTTGACACTGATGTATTCTAGTGGAAGGTTATACAAGCATCAAGCACCTGGTCTACACCGCAACGCTACATCATTCTGCGGCACTGAGAGACTGAGCATGGGCTGTGTACATACCTGTGGCCTAGGCTTCACGATGGTTCTTTGGATAAGTGAGGATGTCAAGGACTGACGTGCTCTATTTATTTCTTGTTTCATCCCGGATGTTGAGGGAGTAAGCATGCATTGGTTGTTCCGTGTTCTTATTACGTAGAGAAACGCCCATCAGTCCAAGAGAAAAATAACTGAATTGCATAACACTAATTACGGGAGTATTTATTAATATTTTGGTGAGCTTAGATTAAATATATTTTGTTCACAAATGTGAATGGTATTGGGAATACGTTGTAGAAAAATACCCTCGTTATTTATTACACCTTTGTTATGTATATTGATTTTTTAAATATCAAAATACAGAGAAAGAAGAGAAAAAATATGGATAGTATATTTACACTGTTTGTCCATTTTTCTGTAATTCGGTATAATTATTATTAAATATCTTGAACGTTTTTGGATAAAAGTTCTTAGAGGATTTTCACAAAGGTGTAAATTAAAGAAAGGACGTTCTAAGTTAAAACGAATAAATGCAACTTTGCTTATTTTAGTTGAAATTATGAACCACGTCCTTTGTGTCCATGACTGTATTTTTTAGCATTATATCGAATATATCGCTCATGTTTATTCATCACATTAACTACATCTTAATGTCTATGAATGAAATATTGAAGTTTCTCCCCGGGGGTATAAAAACATGAGAGATTCTGTTGACAGGTACACACGGAAGCTAGGACTTGTACGTGCAAGCTGTGGGGTGACGCACTTGGTCGTATTCATAAACAGATTAACCCCATTGGCTACTCTAGACATGACGTAACGTCCTGTGGCTAGGTGACAAATATGTTCGTGTGAACGAACACCGTTTGCTCCTTTCACACACTGGCGAGAACGTGTTTACTCCACTGATAGGGAACACAGGAATGCATTTGTTTCGTAGTTACCTTTTCTCCAAATTCAGCTCTCTGAACTGCGTAGTAAACATCAACATAATGTAAATCCGTAGCTAGTAACACGATACATATCCTCTAAAAACATGAGTGCATGCCCAACGCACCCCCCCTCCCCATAAATTGATGTAAGTTCGATGTTGTTACCGACCATGCATTTGATCTTCAACTGGAAGCGGTAATTCCCTATTTGACGCTTTTATTCTACATTAACATACAAATATGATATGATATATAAATAAATAAAAATGGAAAGAATAATTGCAATATAATGCATGACAAGGTAGATCGATCCTTCACCAATTCAGTTTTTAAATTTCTTTTCAATTTTTGCAGTGAAGACTGAGCACACAATTTTAAAAAGTTGTTCCCAAAACTGTTAATTTTTTATTATATTCAGTAAACCTAATTAGGGAGGATTTTGTCGCTTTTATTTCAATGAAGAGTATTGAGCAATGGCAATCTATTTATGTCGAAGCTTCATCTGCTCATTCTTCTAAAAACGTCTTGACACCGTATTTAGCAACATGATATATGGACAGCCATTTACCCATAGAGCAGTAAGCGACATTATGAATGTATGGGGCGAAATGTGTGTGTGTGTGTGTGTGTGTGTGTGTGTGTGTGGAGTTCTGTACACAAGTCACCCATTGTTACTTTAGCGAGTGCGTTTGGTTTAACGGTATTTCAGTCGGGTCACATCACGGGAGTCAATATTACTCCAGCATGAAAGATTTGAGTGAGGCAGGTTTGGTGTCGGTCTGCTATATGTTAGGTTCCTTAAACCTCTGGTCAACCTTGATTGCATGAGTGTTCGACTTACTTGCTCAACTTCAAAACCAAGGCTTTACACCAGCAAGTTGCAATTTAGGTTTTAAAACAGTGATTTTTTAAATTTCACATCACATCTTTTCTATTTTTTTAAATACTGTTACACGCCTGCATCTTCCCGAGGCAAGGGAGCTAACCGACTATAAAAATGGGCTTTTATAGTCAGTTAACTTCCTTGCCTCGGGAAGATGTCACACCCAAGGCTTTGAAATGGATGGTTTCAATCCTGGAATTTGACATTCATTTTCAAACCTTGTTATATCACTACATGGTCTATATGTCCATTAGCAATAGTCCGATTTGAAACAAACGACGAAGGTCTAGAAAAACAGACACGTCAAGCCGTTTATTCCGCAAACGTAGTTGAAATTGATTGTTTCAGAACTGTTTACGCGTCTGTTTCTCGTGATCTCAGTGTGTCAGGTTTGACTGGTTTGTCGTATTTACCTGTTAATTCGCATAACACTTGTTCGCTGACCTGATATAGTCGTTGACATGATATATATTATATGAACTACCTGATGTAGTCGTGTTGCTAGTCTCATACAGACCCTGAAACAAGTATATCCAATACATCCCATGCAAGTCTGTAATGTTTGGCAAGTTTAGATTACTGCAGTATCGGAAAATGAAGAAAGTCTCTGGGCTCCTTTTCATTATATTTTATAACTATAATTTAGCAACTGTTTTTTCTGTAAAATATGTTCATTTCAGAGACTAGATGTTTTCTGTAAAATATGTTCATTTCAGACTAGATGTTTTCTGTAAAACATGTTCATTTCAGAGACTAGATGTTTTCTGTAAAATATGTTCATTTCAGACTAGATGTTAGTCTATCGTGTTGCCACAGTGGCCCGGAAAAGAATTATTTGGCTTTGTTGCCTTCTATTCCAGCTTCCTTGCCGGCGATCCTACTGTGTGTTGGGTTATAGCGAAAACTGTACCTCAGCAAAACGTCACCGGCTACTATTGCTTGGCGAAAACGGCACCATATTCTTACATGGTAATTTGCAAACACCAATAAGTGGCGAAGCAACATGTACGCCTAGTCCCTACTTGACCTTTGATATTTGCATCTCTATCCGCATATGACCCCAACGGATATGGTTTTTATCCGTTGGCTTTATCCTGCCGAGAAACCTACCCATTATATGATAAACCATATATATTACTACAAAAATCGTTCTTATCGTTATTAAAAATAGAGGTGCCGTTTTCGCCCGACACATCGTAGCCGTTTTCACCAAATGCGGTGCCGTTTTCGCCAGAGAAATCGGTGACGTTTTGCTGAGGTGCCGTTTTAGCCTGCACCCGTGTGTTGCGTGTTGTGACTCACCAGAGTGTTGTAAAACTAGATGTCGGTCTCCCTTGGGTTTTGTCATTGGGGTAAAGAAGACAATATGACCGTACGTCTTTGAGGGAGGAGGAGAAAGTGATACAATCGAACATGTAAACTATTGTGAAATACCAGTGTGTCCAAGCAGTCTGGTAAAAAGAATTTTCTAATTTAACTATATAATAAAAGATGGAGTATGAAAATATATCCCAATAAAATCTGGCACCAGTGAAGATCGGGGTAAGAATAGGTCTTCAGCAAACTATGCTTGCTGTAAGAGACGACTATGCTGACTTTGTTGATGCATGTCATCATATCCCAATTGCGTGGATTGATGCTCATGATATCAATCACTGGACTGTCTGGTCCAGACTTGATTATTTACAGACCGCCGTCATATAGCTGGAATATTGCTGAGTGCGGCGTTAAAGAAAGAAACAAACAAAAGGTATCCAGTTAATCTGGTTGACAACACCTCAGGGCACCACTGAGAAGTAATAATAAGCAAATAAGAAAACTGATTTTACATATTTATTTTCATGGACACATAAAAACAAAGAATTAAAGAATCCTGATGGATATAAAAGTTAAAAAGCTGAGATAGTTGAGAGCATGCACTGACATATACACTTCAATATCCACCACACAGTAGCAGTGTCATGGCTGTGTGCAGAAGATGCAAAAACCAAACATAGTCACATTCAGTTGAAGTAGTCAATAAACTAATGCCAACAAGAGCAGCTTTCTTTAAAAATCTGTTTAACATGGCAAAACCTCCACCCCTGAATGAAATAATATAACTATATGTTTGTGTGATTACATCACAAATATTTCATAATAGAATTCATGAATATACTGAAGCATGACATATATACTACTCAAAAGAAGTTAAAGAACACCCAACTTTCAAAAATCGTGTCATGCCAGACTAAATATAGCATACAGTATTACAGACTAAAAATAAAATCTGGTGTTATTTCACTTTCTTTGAGTAGTATATAACATTCAATGGTTTGATATTAGAAGTATTTCCATTGTTAAAAAGCCAATAAAAATGATATGAAATAAGGACATATATCACAGGGATGCATTTAGAATGATCCTGTATGTCTGAATATCATGACTGTATGATAATATCATTACTATATATCAATATGGATTATAGACTGAATAAGCTGAAGCATGAGATATAATATCCAATGCTTTGATATGAGAAGTATGAATAAATCCAATTACATATGATATGGACAACAATCATCCTGAGAGGAAGTAAGCACGACGCTGTGTCTTTCAGCCTCTTAACAATTGCTCATAATGGATAAACGAAAACCCTGTTCCAGCCGAGGGTGAGAATAGGGTTAAAATGCTGTATTTTTGTTGTATCATAGCAATATGTAACATATCTACCAGAATACATACGACCCTGTTGAGCACAGACCCACTTTATCAGGTATAGTGGCTGATTTAACCAGGATAAGGGGGCAGAAGGCTTGGGCTATATAATTGAGAAAGCAAGTTAGATTTAAGTCCCTGAAACACCTTGTTGTTTACCAGTTCAAATCTGTATTCTTTTCACAGTCAATGTTGACCCTCATAACACATACAATGCCTCAGTTTCACATATCACATCTTCCCGAGACAAGGGAGTTAACTGACTTTAAAAGTCCAGTTTCCACCCTTGCTGAACTAGGCTGGCATTATGGAGTTACATTTTGGACTAATGTGTCTATGCATAGTTTACTAAGTATTCCTACAATAATAAGATCCACATCAAGTGCTTTTATGACTTATCATGGTGTCATATTTATACATCATTTCATATAATTATAGTTTAGCAAGTAATACTTATCATCAGGTAAAATGCATATAGTAATTATCAGTAGTTTCAGTTATAGCTTTTTAGATAGATGCTAGCCTAAGGTAATGGGAGCGCATCTCCTAGACATACTATTCAATAAGACAAAAGTTATGTCTACATAGTTTAATAGATTTGAAGCTTTTAGATAAATGCTAGCCTAAGGTATCAAGATCCCATCTCCCAGACAAAAGATATGTCTACATAGTCTTATAGATTACCTTACTTACTTACTTACTTTGGAGATTTAACGTGTGCTTTCCGACTGATGCGTATTTCGCACACGGGCCCGGCCAGGCCATTTAATGTGTTTCCGAAAGGGGCGAAGGTGGTCTGTGCAACCCAAGAGGGGGGTTTTAGGGGTTGCTTATATAGAAATTGGGAATTTTGAGATTTGGAATAGATGCCGATGGGATTGGGGAGGAGAACTAAGGGAGCTGGGTATGGTGGATGTTTGTTTGTTTATGTGATTTTGATTTGGTAGGTTATTGTGTTTTTAGATGCGTTTTATTAGTTCCGTTTTTATTAAGAATACGCCTAAGGCCTTGAAGTTTTCTAGTTTATTTTGTGGGTTTAGTATTGCTTCTAGAGTTAGAGCCTTGTTTAGATTGAGGGTGGTTTGTAATGCGGTTCGATGTGTTAGGTAGTGTGTGCAGTGGATGAGTGCGTGTTCTGGGGTTTCTGGTTGTTTGCAGTGTGGGCAGTTACCTGTACATTACCTTGAACTATTTTATTTAAGTAAATCTGTCATCACCTATATTAGAATAACATTCAGCAATTACTTAAATTTAGACTCATTAAGGATTAGCCCCCATACAAGCTCGTCTATAGGGCATTAAGGATTAGCCCCCATACAAGGTCGTCTATAGTGCATTAAGGATTAGCCCCAACACAAGCTCATCTATAGTGACACCATAATCTCTTTCAAAGCATCCAGTAAATATGTCAACAAGATTTGTGCCAGTCCAACAGGATTAACAAGATTAAGTATTCCTCTCTGTCTAGCCATTCATTTAGCATAGGGCACATCCCATCGTGTATCAACCAAACTTATTCCATTTTATTGTTCTAATTTGTTTTAAATACATACAGAAACCACATGTTAGGGCAGAGAAGGGGTATGTCACTCTAACCAAGCAGATCTCTCTCCCACAGCCCAGAGGGTTGTACCGACTCTCTGTGGCACCCGCAGCTATTTTTCTAAGATATTGTAACTTGCTCATTGTTAATTGTTCTTGGAAATAAAATTGTGATTAGTCACAGGAGACATTTTGTTTGAAGCAAATGCAAGTGATACAAGAAGTGGAATCTGATTGGTCCATAGGAAAGGCTTAGAAGAGACTTACTCGTAAAAGCCACTGGGGGCGCTACGATCGAGCCCAGGAATTCCAGCCGAGTTTGTCAAGGGTGGAACCTGGACTTTTAAAGTCAGTTAACTCTTTTGCCTTGGGAAGATGCACATATCATTAAGTAATTAAATCTATTTAGCACGTAATTCCCTTCAAACCTGCAATTTTCAGTAATGCTTAGTCATGGAAGCAGTATTCACTTGTATGAAAAACCATTCCTCTGCCCTATCACCCCCCTCAAACAGAAGTAAAAAAATGAAGTTCTTTTAACATGATCATGCAGTAGTGTTCATCTGTGCTATTCATATGATCAATGTCAAAAACATAATACAAGCAATACAACACGTATCCTCTCTGTGAGGGACCATTTGATATTCTGGGGGTTCCTGGGATTGTATCCAAAAAGGTCTCCCCGAAAATTCTTGAAAAAAATAAGAAATTGCCTGCAACGAACATTACATTGTTGCAAGGTGTTTTTCTAATAAAAAATGCAAGCATATAAGTTTTAAATAAAAACTTACCTGGTTTTGTAGCTATAGCTGAAAATAATATCTAGTCGGTCCCAAAGTACATGGCCGTTAGCATGCATTTTACCAGAGAATATCACTCCATAAAAAATGGACTCCAAAAATATGTTTTGATATGTGTCTGGCAAATGGAATGTAATTCTCCCTTCTCTCCAAATAGTATTACACTGCTCACTGTGAATCTTTCACCAAAGTTAACATATCTAGCACCACAAATTTAATGTACACAAAAAAAGTCAGACATAAAGCAGCACAGATTCAGCTTGAACAGTGTTACTGATGTCTCAGTTTCAGGACATCAGCGCTTCCAACAGACATCGGATGAACATGTGGATGTCATTTGTTGTTAGTTGTTACACTGTTTTTGACATTGTGTGTTTAAAGAGCTTTTGATGCCTGGAAGTTTTATTTAACAAAACTACACCCAAAAACATTTCAGAAATGAACACCTACTGACGAACATTTGCACTGGAAGCATGTCTGTGTCTCTCAAAGATTGAGAGATTGAGCTGGGTTAAACACAGCCTTACCCAGTAGATTTGATTTTTTGGTTAAGATTTAACACTGATTTTGACATTGTGTGTTGTTTTGTAAAACTCATCAAACTGAATTAATGATGAATACATAAAAAAATGATTTAAAAAATGAACACCCATCATCAAACATTTACGCTGGAAACTTGTCTAGGGGACTGTCAGGAGGTGCCATTTTATTTGTAAGATTTCCCCCTGATTTTGACATGGTGTATTTAAAGAGATTTTGATGCATGGAAACTTTCTGTAAAAGGTTATCAAACTGAATTCACGATAAATGCATTAAAAAAATAATTTCAAATTTGAACGAACATTTGCACTGGAAGCATGATCATTGTTTCCCTCAAAGTTTGAGTTAGTGAGTTAATCGCTGCTTTGAACAGTATTTCAGTTATGTCACAGTGTGCCAACTTGAGTGAGTGAGTATTGTTTTACGCCGCTTTTAGCAATATTCCAGCAATATCACGGCGGGAGACACCAGAAGTGGGCTTCACACATTGTACCCATGTCAGGGATCGAACCCCGGTCTTCGGCGTGACGAGTGAACGCTTTAACCACTAGGCTACCCGACCGCCCCCGTGCCAACTTGATGTGGGAGGAAGGCCCAAAGTTATGCAGCTCTGAGATGTTTATCACTTTGCTGAAACCTACAAGCTCGGGTTTGAGCTGTCAAACCTAGAAACGTAACTAGCATGAATCGGGGACTCAAAATCTTTGTCCACAAGTTTCTGGCCTGCCTAATACAAGGGACGCAACTCTTCACAGCATACAGCTCTTAAGATGACAAGGTCAACCATGCCTCTTTCTCAAAGGGCACTAGGTATTCTAGCATCACATGGAAGAATGTGCGATTCTGATTGCTTAAAACAAGGTTTCAATTGTCCGATTGATACGGCCATTAAATTAAGCCTTATCACACAAAAAAAAATACATATGAATACATTGATATATGTACCTGTACATAATTACGTGTTTCAATAGACTGTCTTAAAACGTTCTTCATGGCATGGTGGAAAGGAGATTAATCTACTGTGTTTTGAAATTTGAGGTCCTCTCACTGTAGAATTGATACCTTCTTATTTTAATTTCATGTAGGTTTATCTCCTACATTGCAGAGTATACTTCAGGTATTGTGCTGACTAACTAAGGACCAGGGCCCACATTCACAAAGCGATCTTAGCACTACGACTATTGTAAGCCTATGTTAAAGTATTGGAGTTACGATCATCTTAGCACTAAAATCGCTCTGTGCAAGTGGGCTCTGGTCATCTCATTCCATTTGCTAGGTGCTGAATATGTCAACTTCATCAAACAATGAACACAACAGTATATAACATCATACATATATACTACTCAAAAAAGTTAAAGAATACCCTTTTTTTCCCATATAACTATAGTTAATCATGGTCAGGGGTGTTTCTTAACTTCTTTTGAATAGTATAAATTAAATGGCAGAGGGAGTATACTATATAAAACCAACAGTATATACACACCATTATGAGATAATCTGTCCTATGATAAACACAACACACTAACAAGGATGTATACACATGTAACCATGACCAACTATGTCTGACAGTAACAATCAACTGGAGGTCCTGCACTCGTTTGACCAGTCTCGTGAAGATTCCGGGGTAAAATAGGTCTTCAGCAACCCATACTTGCCGTAAAAGGCGACTATGCTTGTCGTAAAAGGCGACTTACGGGATCGGGTGGTCAGTCTCGCTGACTTGGTTGATACATGTCATCGATCCCAATTGCATGGATCGATGCTCATGATGTCAATCACTGGATTGTCTGGTCCAGACTCGATTATTTTACAGACCGCCGTCATATAGCTGGAATATTGCTGAGTGCGGCGTTAAACAACAAACAAACAAACAAACAGTCTCAGGTCTTTATTATGTTATTGGTTGGTTTGTGGATATTTCTTCTCAAACTGTTGGGTTGGCAGTCACACTAAAACTAGATGTGAGGTAAGGTGAAATGGGGTTTAACGTCAAGTGCAAGATTATTTACCCCTTAATGCAGAGTGCCAGGCAGGGTAACAACAAGAACAATCTTTTAAGGTCCTTTGGTATGACGCGGCTGGGGATCGAACCCCAGATCTTCCGCTCTCTGGGCGGATGCTCTACCACTAGACCATGGAGGCGGTCTCTAAAACTAAAACAAAACTACATCAAACTATATCTTAAAAGATGAGAAATGTGTCATTTCTTTAAACAGTGACAGGAATTTTCAGTTCACCATACAAGGCCACATTAACATTACTATTTATTTCTGGAAAACTCTATTTTCTATTCATGAATTGGAATAACATTCCCTGCCAAATCACTGCAGAATCATGTGAAACATCATGAAACCTATCAGTATCAGGAAATAAATAAAAAATGAATAGAAATAATCTGATCAGGGTCTTTCCCCTCACAAAAACTTTTGGCCTGAAGCTCTTGACTATCTAACCAGTGGTATTCCATCCAACAGTCTGACATCAAATGAAACAAGAAAATCTATTATGATGGAACACTGAAAGCAATAAAATTCATTTGAGAAATAAAAACTAAAAGGTGACCTCTACATTCTTTGTTTGGAAAACATTTGCAGTATCTTTATCCAAACAAAGCAGTTGTTATGTCACCTACTTGTCATAAAAGTCCCCTCTCATGACAAGCATGGGGCACTAAGGACCTGCAAGGTCCTTCACATGGCAAACTGTATTACCGTATGTGACGTAATAAGCGCCCCGCTCTAATAAGCGTTGACGGCGATATTTGCTAATATATTGGCTTGTGAACAATCCCATTTAGCACCCCTTCCAATTGATCAATGTACACAAGACTTATTTATTCGCGTATAATACGCACTTGTGTGTTATATGTATTCTTAATTATGGGCAATTAAATTCTGGAAAAATATATCTGTCGCATGTAAACATTCCAGTCTGTCAGCATAAACCACAAAATTTATCTTTCAACTCTGCTTTTTCCATCAAAATAATATTCTAATAAGAGCCCCCTATTTCTAATTTTGAGAGCACCCTGGGCGCTTATTACTTCGAATACGGTAGTTGGTTTATGTATTTTAGCTCTCTTCTTAAAATATCATTTTATTTCTTTTTCATTTTGCCTTTTTTCATGTCAGCAGATTGTAAATTGAAAAACACACCCCCAAAAAGAATCGACCTAGCTCCCTTCATTAGGACTAGAATTCAAGAAGATTCCAGGTTAGAACAGGTCTTCAGCAACCCATGCATGCCGTAAAAGGCGACTATGATTGTTGTAAAAGGCGACTAACGGGATCGGGTGGTCAGGCTCGCTGACTTGGTTGATACATGGCATCGATCCAAATTGCGTGGATCGATGCTCATGATGTCAATCACTGGATTGTCTGGTCCAGACTCGATTATTTTACAGACTGCCGTCATATAGCTGGAATATTGCTGAGTGCGGCGTTAAACAAACAAACAAACAAACAAACAAACAAACTAGAATTCCAATGTTCCAGATGTCGGATCAGGACACATGTAGTGACACATGATGCCAGGAAGTTACACTGGGGAAAGATAACAGCTGTTGAAATTGGCACTAGTCCTATAGTCCTTGCTAAACTGCCCAATAGTTAAGGTATCATAAGGACAAGTAGAAGTTTGCAATTTTTAAGGGTTTTGCTATATGTTATCATTATAAGAACTAGTGGACTAAAATTGTTAATTTGCATTGATGAAATACCTGGCACTGCCTTGGATTACAAAGCTTTGGTGTGACGAGACAACAAACTGTGAAATCTACAGTGATAATGTAAGCCCAGACGACCAGTGTCAGAATGTATGATTAATCATGCCAGAATGTGCAACAACATGTCAGAGGTGTGATAGTATGTGACAATGTGTGCTAGGAAGTGACAATGTGTGCCAGGAAGTGACAATGTGTCATGGTGAGGATGTGTGACAGGAAGTGACAATGTGTGACAGGATCTGACAATGTGTGACAGGAAGTGACAATGTGTGACAGGATCTGACAATGTGTGACAGGAAAGGGCAATGTGTGACAGGATCTGACAATGTGTGACAGGAAGTGACAATGTGTGACAGGATCTGACAATGTGTGACAGGAAAGGGCAATGTGTGACAGGATATGACAATGTGTGACAGGATCTGATAATGTGTGACAGGATCTGATAATGTGTGACAGGAAGTGACAATGTGTGACAGGATCTGACAATGTGTGACAGGATCTGACAATGTGTGACAGGATCAGATAATGTGTGACAGGAAGTGACAATGTGTGACAGGATCTGACAATGTGTGACAGGAAGTGACAGGAAGTGACAAATTGTGACAGGATCTGACAATGTGTGACAGGATCTGACAATATGTGACAGGATCTGATAATGTGTGACAGGAAGTGACAATGTGTGACAGAATCTGACAATGTGTGACAGGATCTGACAATGTGTGACAGGATCTGATAAAGGATCTGACAATGTGTGGCGGGAAGTAACAATGTGTGGCAGGATCTGACAATGTGTGACAGGATCTGACAATGTGTGGCGGGAAGTAACAATGTGTGGCAGGATCTGACAATGTGTGACAGGATCTGACAATGTGTGGCGGGAAGTAACAATGTGTGGCAGGATCTGACAATGGGTGGTGGGAAGTAACAATGAGTGACAGGATCTGACAATGTGTGACAGGAAAGGGCAATGTGTGACAGGATCTGACAATGTGTGACAGGATCTGATAATGTGTGACAGGATCTGATAATGTGTGACAGGAAGTGACAATGTGTGACAGGATCTGACAATGTGTGACAGGAAGTGACAATGTGTGACAGGATCTGACAATGTGTGACAGGAAAGGGCAATGTGTGACAGGATCTGACAATGTATGACAGGAAGTGACAATGTGTGACAGGATCTGACAATGTGTGACAGGAAAGGGCAATGTTTGACAGGATCTGACAATGTGTGACACATACATTCTCAGCAGACCACAACACTTACATCAACATTCTGTCATTTCAAACAAAAGAGGTAACATTTCAAATTCAAATAAACACCTAGGTATGAGGGCAACAATTTACACAAACACAGCCAGACAACAGGAGGGAGAAGTCAGCCAAGGCATTGACCACAGTGTCATTTAGGTTACCCTGGTAACAAAATACTCTATTGCCTCATAAAATGTCCGAATTCTGTACTGTCAAGCAAGCATGGGTAGATCAGATAGAAACAACAATACATTTGCATACCTGAAAGTTTTGTGCAAAATATTGAACCTGTTAAAAACATGTGATATATATACTACTTACACGGAAACAAGTGATTCATTTTTGTCTCAATATGTGTTCAGTAGATAGTAAGTCATCTACATACTATTTGCTCAATTAATACTTAATTCTCAACACATGTATATTATATCATTTGTGTATCTGTCTAATTCCAAAACCATCAAAAATAGACACACAAAAAACCCATAAAATTTGTGGGATATATTTGTGCTTCCAGATCGAATAACAAAATATATAAATGGTATTGTATTACTATCAAAGAAAAAATCTCAAACCACTTCAACATCCATGTACATGGTTTGGCTAATGCAGCTATTCCTTCATTCCAATATTTTTGTGTGTATCTGACATACTGTCTACATCAGAAATACCCGTTACACCATCAATGATTCACTGACATAACAACAACCACAAACAAGGTTCTCGAAGCGACCAAAATGTCATATACAGATTATGATAGAATAAACAAAAATATACACAGTACTATTATTCTATAGAAATGTAAGAAGGCTGCTCAAACACGCCATGTAGGACTCCCATTTGCAACAATCACATGTATAACAACGTTCTTCTCACCATGTAACAATATCTGATACAAACAAATAAATAACAACATCCTCACAACAACCTCATAACCTCTCTAAACCTCATAACCTCTCTAAACCTCATGGCATCTCTCCTCACATAGTCTTATTTCTCAAAAGCCTCTCTGATATCGATATATATCGAACCCAAAATCATAGGTTTCTGGAATGTCCAAGGGATGCAACTCTAGATCCTAAAAGAGGCATTAAATAATGCTGATATCTCATATAAGAAATAAATGACTCAAGGTTGTTGTTGTTTAAACATGACTAAGTTAATAGATTTAAAAAAACAAATGTTTCGTGTTTGGAATTAAAAAAAATAAAAAAATAGAATGATAAAAACATGGTATACATGAAGTGCTCCTGAGATTAATGTCAGTCAGGAGGATAAAAGTAAAAATAAAATGAAAGAGCAAACAGTTCTTGGGAAAGAGTTACTTCCCTTCCCAACTTGCCTAATTTGTCGTCAGTACTGAAATAATTAAACCAGAGACCAAATACCGATATATGGTCTCTGATTTAACAGACACAGAATTAAGATCCACATTAGTTAATTTATCAACTATAGGATCCATCAAACAAGTAATTAAACATAATACACCTCATATTATGCAAATAGACAGCAACAAATACAGAGAAATGGATAGTTGTTGTGCAATAAATGTGAATCAATGGCAATATCATGGTCCTAAATTGGTCAGTAAGTTCCCTGTCAGCTGAATGTTGTTCAATGTGATGCCGGTCAAAGACGTCTACCACTTGATCAGCAAATCCTGGCATGGATAAGGGAAGCAAATCCACACAGCAAACTGTGACAACTTATATCAGTGGGCCACCAGTGTCATAACAAACAATAATGAAATATGACGATAACAGGACTACCTGGCTAGCAATGGAGGACATTTCTAGAAGTTGAAAGATCATTTTCTCCAGAAACAATGTCAAAGTTGGTCTTGATATGTAAATTATTTGACTTCACATGAATTTATGATATATGATGATGAATCAGTGTTTCCAGAATGATAATCTGAGAAGAAACATTGATTATTTCTGCCTCAACATGTGGTGATTAAAACTGAAACATCTGTTTTTTAACAATCTTGACAGGAAAGAACAAGGCTTTGCATACATATATACATAAGAAATGGACTTTGTATTTTCAGGAGTGTTCACAACCATAGCACAATCATAATGAACATGGAACGTTACTTGAACAAACAAAATACTGAACAGCAAGAACATACAAAATATCATGAGACAGTACGAACACACAATTTGACGATCGAGTGATGATGACATAAGGGCTGGGACAGTAACTCGGGTCCTTGGGTCCTGAGTAGGATCCAGTAGGATCAGGGTACCCACAAACCCGTGAAGATTCTGGGGGAGAATTGGTCTTCAGCAACCCATGCTTGCCGTAAAAGGTGACTATGCTTGTCGTAAAAGGCGACTAACAGGATCGGGTGGTCAGGCTTGCTGACTTGGTTGGTTGATTCATGTCATTGATCCCAATTGCGTGGATCGATGCTCATGATGTTAACCACTGGATTGTCTGGTCCAGACTCGATTATTTACAGACCGCCGTTGTATAGCTGGAATATTGCTGAGTGCGGCGTTAAACCAACCAACCAACCAACCAACCAACCAACCAACCAACCAACCAACCAAACAACCAACCAACCAAACAACCAACCAACCAACCAGGTACCCACAGGACTACCTGGACCTGTGGTTAGTCACATGACAAATTGTTTTCATGACAAAAACAATAAAAATCTATGGTCACTCTACAAGTCACTTATGTTTGCATTAATTTCTGACTGTACGCATTCCTTCTGACTAAAAATAGAGCTTCTGTCAACTTCAGTGTATGCATGATCAGATCATTTTATATGTGTATCTAAATAGTTTCCCAGAGCTCTGGCAAAACAATTCCCCATCAGATATTTTGAACCCAACTCTTGAGGCTTGAAACCAGGTACCTGGGTAGTGTTGGGTAATAGGGGGTCGGTACCCAGGCAGTTAATAAATGTGGACTCGTCCCAGCCCTAGACGTCATGCTGTATCATACTTCCTTCACAACAGATTTGTGGTAAGTGTTTGTGAACAATTTTAATGTGAAGAACATGTAAAAAGTGATGGTCGACATCTAGCAGCGTTAATATTGAGTGAGTTGGGTTTAACGCCGCTTTTAACACTATGACAGTTATATCGCGGCATGTCAGCTTAATGTGGGAGGAAAGCCCGAAGTGATGCAGGTCTCAGACGTTTACCACTTCAGTGAAACCCACGAGCACTGGTATGGTGCTGGCAAACCTAGAAACATAATCTGGGCGAACCCACAATCATAGGTTTCTGGTGTGCCCAAGGGACGCAACTCTGCACAGCGAATCACGGCGCCTTAGACGACTGGGCCACCCGTGGCCGCCTGCAGCATTAATAAAAAAGCAGTAGTCTTGTAGTCCTTGTTAAACCACCCAATAGTTAAGGTAAACTAAGGACTAGAAGAAATTTGCCATTTTTAAGGGTTTTGCTATATGTTATCATTATGAGGACTAAAATGAACCCGAGTACACTTTGACCATCCAAACCAAAGGATGTGTGAGCTCTTGGGCCAATCAGATGTCAGATTTCTGAAACAATTCAACTTTTTCAATTCTTTCAAAAATTCTGATGTAACACAGAACATAAATATACGCTTAGTAACCTATCCATTTGAGAGTAGATGTGCTCAGGGTGTATAAAATATCCACCCAAAAATAATAGCATCATCGTTATTTTTTTGCATTCAGAACTGGTGGTTTATGATTGGTTTCCAGGTGCAGAAATCAGACATGCTGCTATGAATGCTTGCTCACTCACACCAAGCATTTAAAAGGCTCATTAGGAAGGTCACCTGATGCGACTACTCTGGATAAAGACGAAAAAATAGTATGTAAAAACTATAGAACAAATACTTTAGATAAAATTACCAGTAGTGTTGTCAATATTGGTCCAGGCCCTAGTGTCATGTGTTTGGTCATGGCAGAGTTGTCTGTTATAGAAACTTCTTAATTTCTTCCTTTTCACAAAAGGTTCCTTATTGGACCACTGACTCTTTCCCTGAATGCTTTTTCAAACATATCTAGAGGTCATGCACTTTCTTGTCATTGGCCGGTTCAGATGGAAACTCTTCCTGATTGGCTGACAGATCGGAACTAAGCAGGTGATCCTGAGCAGCACTGAGGCCATCTTCTGTTGTTTCTGGTGAATCAAAGAAATATCAACAAAGGCATAAGAATCTGAGGTGAGGTGAGGTGAGGTGAAATGGGGTTTAACGTCGCGTCCAAGACTATTGCACTTATACAGCAACGTGCATTCACGTGTGTGTGTGTGTGTGTGTGCGTGTGCGTGTGGCTGCTTGTACTAGTCCGGACTGATGCCGATTTATAGCACTAGCACACTGAGATACCATGCCACAGTTTAACATGAATACCCTACTCAGACACAGTATACTGACTCTGAGCCGACCAGTCCTTGTTTTAGTCCCTTATGCCGAGTGCCAGACAGGGTAACAAGTACAAACTTTCAAGGTCTTTTGGCATGACATGGCTGGGGATTGAACCTGGGCCTTCCGTTCTCAGGGCGGACACTACCACTAGACTATGGAGGCGGTCATAAGAATCTGAGATGTAGGCAGATGGATCTATGTGTTGAAACTATCACTTCAATGATGATTGACAGATTTGAGTGGTTATGTGCTGATGAATCAATTTCTGATTCTTTTCACGAAAACATGGCAGATGACACCAAGAAAAGGCTCAACACAAAAGGCATTAAAATCTCATTAAAATCAGATCTTCTGATGACTGCTAAACAAAGATCTGAAGACATCCCATTACGGGTCACGTCAGACTGACCTTTCATATGACCAATCAGAGCGTCAAGTCAACCTGTCACTGACAGTCAGAATGTGTTTTCTAATCATGCAACCTCAAATATGTAAACATGGGGTATACAAAAAGAATGTTACGTGCTGTACAACTGATTCAGTCGTCATCATCATCATCATCATCATCATCATCATCATCATCATCATCATCTATCTCTCGCTCGCTTCAGTCAGATAAACATTTCAATGTAAGAGACTTTGCATTGCCCATGGGAAGTACTGTCACACAATCTCAGCCATCTTTTAGACATTCCAGGATTGCATTTTGTTCAAGAAGCAAATCAAATCAATCTCCATCGTTCTGACATGATTAACTACATGCTGACCTCACATGGCTTAAATATTGCTGAATAGGGTGATAAACAACGAATAACAAACAAAAAATTCTCCCTCACCTTCAGCCTCTGCAGTCGTGTCGTCTCTGGTATCTTTCACTGACGGATATTCCAAAACAAACTTGTTCAGCAGACAGTATACAACTAAAATTACCACTGCTGATATGGACAGTGTCCGGAATGTCCATCTCTCCCCGATAATCTCGAAGAGGTAGCCGGTGATTAGACTTCCGATACCTTTACCTGAAACAAGAGGTTCGTGGTACTGACATAGGTAATGGAGGCATCATGTCAATACAGACATACAATCTGGGATGCTCAAAGGGAAATAGGGGATTAGCTGACCACAATGGCTGTTGTGCTTGAATAATTTGCATAAAAGCAGTATTAGTATTATTTGCATTACAATTTCATTTTATTTTCTAAGAACCAACCTCTAATTATGCTATTAAAATATGATATGTTTGAAAAGAATGGGCTTTTTGGAAGAAATTTTGTTCCTATGATTGTTATTATGTAATTATTACAAAAGGTCTTAATTGATCCCCGATTAACATTTTGTATTCAAATATTTCTTGTCCTCCTACATCTTTCAAACCCTTGCCGAACTAGGCTGGAATATCTGCGCTCGATCATAGCGCCAAAAGAGGCTATTACGAGTTATATACCGTCTATGTCTATCCTTTTGACCAATCAAATTCTACCTCTCACATCACTTTTGCTTAGAAGAAAATGGTGTCGCCCAGTGAAGACGATTTGAAAATCAAGATCTATATTGTAATAAAACAGGTCTTACTTTGTGAAGTGCATCAAATCACGTGAGTACCTTGATAAAAAACAGGACAAAAATTGGAAAATATCTGTTGGAAAACAAGTTTTTGGTACACATGCTTTGCAAATCCTGCATTCGACAGAAGTCAACATGGCTGTTTATGAACCTGTTATTGATTTTGTTACGCGATTTTGATGGGACTATGCATAAACCAGTAAGTCCAGCCAAATATAACTCCATAATTCCAGCCTAGTTCGGCAAGGGTGGAAACGGGACTTTTATAGTCAGTTAACTGCCTTGCCTCGGAAAGATGGTCCCTCTACCTCGTGGCATAATGTCTTAAGAAGAAATTTGTGAGACAAGAAATGAAATTGGTCAGGCATAGCTAAACATAGTAGCCCGGCTGGGACTGTAAACATGGAACAAGTGTGGACTATCATTGAGTGATGTCCCTTGCTGTACAACTATTGGACCCATGGTGAGGTGAGGTCAGGTGAAATGGGGTTTAACGTCGCGTCCAAGATTATTGAACTTATATAGCGACGTGCATGTACGTGTGTGTGTGTTTGTGTGGCTGCTTGTACTAGTCCGGACTGATGCCGATTTATAGTGCTAGCCCACAGAGATACCATGCCGCTTGTGAGATTCACTTCAATACAAAATTCTAGCCATTGATAAGATTGTCAGAAAAAGGACTGTCCCAAGTCAAACAGGTGCAAAATTAGCAAACCCACAAAATTGTAGCTGAAAAATATGCATAATTTCTTTAAGAATTACAAAAAAATTGTTGCAGAATCGAAAAAAAACTGACAAGAGGATTTGGGAGTTTGACAGCTGGGACTGATATACTCAGAGATCCCAACCAGAAATTGAGGCAACTGTCAATATCTGCAATAACTGGGGTCTAAAACTGTAATTGTTACAAAATAATTAGTATCAGCAATATTCACCATTTGGTTTAAACGGAAATAATTGTTTTGCTTTACATTTTGTCATCAAGAACTCCTCAATATCTGTCAACTTTCAAACTAAAACAAGGAGTTGGGGATGCAGGGTAATTATTTGGTCATTATTTGGATGAATACTGTAAATTGTTGAAATTAATGCATCACCAAAAGAATGTGACAGCTGGCCCCTTGCCAAAAAATGCAACTCAATATGAATGCGACACCCCACTATTCTCAAGCATCAGTGGATTTATCTATGAAGAAAATGTCTTCTCTCAGGTTTACAGGAAAATCCTCACCTTAATCCAACCTTACATTAATCCAATCACACACCAAATAGCACCGCTTATTAGTGCTGAGTAGAGCACTTCCACTAAAACAATACATAGTGTTTTCCTTAGAACAACAGATACTTTTTGTGTTAATTCTGTTGACTGGCATTGAGGAAGTTCAAAGGAAGAAAGTGCGTAGAAGGCGGGTGACAAAACAAAGGCTGTCGATCTAAAAATTAGTGTGATGAAGTCTATCCATGTGCGCTGGCTTGTGTCGGCCTTTGATGCAATCACAAAGAACAAAGACACCATGTTGCGTGGGTGGCATCTGTCTGGACTTGCAGGTGTGATCAGTGATGACATAAGTGAATAGAACTCTTGTCTTGACCCCAAGGGACAATTCACAGGCTGTAATTAGTGTTTGAATGACATTATCTATATACTTGTTACAAGTGCTGCTCAATAAACAGTGATGTGAAACACATAGTTGTTTGTTTTCAGTGTATGTCTAAGTTGGTATTTTTGCAATCCAAAATGTTTTATAGTTGATATAAATGTGATGATTAATAATGCGAGCAAAGACAACTCACATTTTTCGCATTTAATTCATGCTCGCGTTAATTTCAAGATTTACAGTATATCGTTATTTACAGCGAAGTATGTAACTATGTCTAAACTACTGGTTATGTTATTTTTTAAAAACATTTGAAATCATAATGGTTCAGTTTGGTTCAACCCCGTGAAGATCCGGGGTAGAATAGGTCTTCAGCAACCCATGCTTGCCGTAAAAGGTAACTATGCTTGTAGTAAGAGGCGACTGACGGGATCGGGTGGTCAGGTTTGCTGACTTGGTTGATGCATGTTATCGATCCCAATTGCGTGGATCGATGCTCATGTTGTCAATCACTGCATTGTCTGGTCCAGACTCGATTATTTACAGACCGCCGTCATATAGCTGGAATATTGCTGAGTGTGGCGTTAAACAACAAACAAACAAACAAAACAGTTTGCTTCAAAATAATAAAATGATTCTACTAAATCATAATAGAAGCTGTTTACCACATGTACTGTGACAATGACAGCAATGACTTTGATGAACTCTACACTTTTGATTCTAAGGTTCTGAACCAAGGAAAATAATTTTTTTACAGAAAAAGGGTGACGCTTAAACAATTATGAGGTCCCCACACATTACATCAATAATAATTACCAAATCCAAAATGGAGTCCTCCTACAAGACCCTGCACTGTTGCTTGCATGCCCGGCGGCGCGATGATGCTAGCGTAGGATGACACCGCTGACCACATGATGCCGAAAGTGATGCCATGGATGGGCTCCACCAACATAACGTACCAAGGCTGTTGGAGAAAAGAATAGGCGAGGAAGCGAGCTGCATACGCCAAGCACGCCAAGTAGAGACACGGAATATGACCTATCTTCTTGATGACGAAGCCTGATATAAAGAGACAGAATACTTCAAACACGCAGTTCAAAACTAAACATAACCCGAGGGTGATCTGGGTGCTGCCAAGATCTTTGAGGTACCAGAACAGGAATCCTTCAATGGCTCCTGTCAACATCCCAAAAAACATGGCTACGAACAGGAACACCGAGATGTGGAAGTAGGTAAAGAGTTTGCAGATGTTTTGGAGAAACTTGCCCGTGGACAGATCAGGTGTGGCTATAAGAAACTTGGCATCAACTGCTGCTATGAAACAGAGGATACCAAACAGGTAAAAGGACCATGAGAAGTCCACTTCTTCTTTGTGGGTCTTTACAGTGTCCATTATGAATGTAGATGTAATCGCAAAAATCGCAAAACCGATTGTTCCAAAAAGGCGCTGAAATCCCCACTGATGTCTCTCTTTTCCCAGAGTGTCATAAACAATGGCATCAATAAGGCTGAATGTCGGCGCAAAGGCTATGTTTCCGAGTAAATAGATAACAAAAAATACCCAGAATGTCACTCCAAACGAATCTTTTACTTTCTTGACTGAGCACCTATTGGCAAGATTCCTGTCACAGAGCGCATTGCAGTGTAGAACACTTTCCTTGTCACATGTGATCTGGTAGAAGGTTTTGCCGTTGTACCGCATCCATTTCAAGTCGTAGTCACGGCAATGCAGTGAAGGGGCTGCGAGTCTGTCTTGACGCATCTCATGCTTCATCACATCAGACACATTGAGCAAATTGAATTCAAGATAAGAATTGGATGTTGAGCTAACCCACAAGGGAACACACTTCCTCCCCTGGTAAGAAGAAACGTCTCGTGAAAAACAAACTTTCGATCCATACGCTCCTGGCATTGAGAACCCACATTTGGCACGGCATGTGATGTCATCGGAAGCTCTATGTGTGTTTCCACTGTTAAGAATCCGATACCCCAATGAACCATCTGCCCCAAGAGACGTGTTGTAAGATTCATTTTCCACTGACGTCAAATTTGCGTATTCAGACAACGTTAGCCTGCATTCGTTCTTGTTGTCCCTGTACTCTTGGCAGTCTTTGATGAAGGAGTCCATGATGTTGCAGTGGATGTTGAACCTGATGGGAACAGCATCTTCGTAGTGAGGCTTGGCCGGAACAATCAGCAGCAGCATGTACAGAATCCCTGTCAGGATGGTGAAGGCCATCAACACCAGGGTGTGTCTCCTCAGGCGGTCGGCCATTGCTCCGATCAGTGGTCGGATGAAGAAGGCGATGAAAGGCATTACTCCGTAGATGATGCCTGTTTCGCCCGAGGACAGGCCGAGCTGTTTCATGTAGATGGAGATGAAGGGTAGGAGGTCCCCCACAGCTGAAAGAAGAAAAACGAACTGACATGAGGGGAAGATCATTTTACATTCTGAAAATGCTCCGAATCATATTTTTGTGATGTAAAATAAATAGAGGTTATCACGCGAGTGTGTTTGGGGATGGTAAATATCCTGCATTAGGAATAAACATTGTATTAAGCCGGCCTTGGCGAGTTAAATACATAGTGTTTATTCCTAATACAGGATATTTACCATCCCCAATCACACAAGCGTGATAACCTCTTTATCATATAATGTCATTCTTTAATTCTGTGCTTCAAAATCGCTTTCCCTCTCTCACAAACATTATGGAAACATTGCGAGTTTTCCTGGAATGCGCGAATTAATATTTATTACGTCACAGGGTAAGTGATGTGTCAGTATATTAGACTGTTCTTTTGATAATGATAGCAATTATCCCTGTAGTTTATCCAGATTCCCGATGGTTAATTCTGACTCGATCGCCGAATGACGAGGGCGACGTCATGTTTGTTTATAAACAGTGAAAGTAGTCCCTACTTGACCTTTGATATTTGCATCTCTATCCGCATATAACCCCAACGGATTTCGTTTTTATCCGTTGGCTTTATCCTGCCGAGAAACCTACACATTATATGATAAAGCTCATTATTCTCCTCTTATCAGAGCAAACACTGCATATTTTGCCTGAAGAAATACTTCCTCCCCCTGCCCCCACAATGTGTATAAGTCGGCACTTTGTATGCTGTACCATATGCAGTAGGCTTACCCAAATCTGTTTGGTCTATCATACGGCATTAGAAATTGGCACTAGTCTTATAGTCCTTGCCCAACTGCCCAACAGGTAAGGTATCCTAAGGACTACTATTAGTTATCATTATAAGGACTAGTGGACTAAAGCTGTCTCTCAGTCTCTATATCTAGCCCATGAACAGGACCTCCAACATGCATCCTTCCCACAGACAACCTAGGCTTGTCGTACTTGGCAACTAGATCCCAAATGCATGGATTAAAGCTCATGATGTCTGTCACTGGATTGTCCGGTCTAGATCTGATTATTTACAAACTACCGCCAAAAAGCTGGAATATCACTGAGATAGGAAAAAAACAAAAGACAAACAAACTCTCACATGTCTGACTTTTCAGAACCAATGAGGGAGATTTTAGGATGCTTCACATGGTTGGAAAGTGTGCAAACCTGGTATGAGGGGTCATATCACATGAAACAAAACATCTTACAGAAAGGTGTCGTACATAGACATTTCAGGCTGTCAGCATAAACCACGAAATTTATCTTTCAACTCTAATAGAGCCCCCTATTTCTAATTTTGAGAGTGCCCTGGGCATTTATTATGTCGAATACGGTAATTCCAATTTGTGAATTCCTACTGACATTTGCTGCAGATTGGGGCCCAATATCAGCCTCTATGCAGGCCTTGATAAACCCATGCACATCACACACAAGACACATCACTTGTGAGGGTGTATTACTGTGTATTGCTGTCCATGTCCAGAAACATTCAGGCAAAACAAGAACTGTTTCAGGTAAAACTAAATAGTCCCTACTTGACCACACCCAGTGCAAGCTCACTGGGATAACATACACAGGACTCTGAATCTGAAGACCTGTGAAGATCGGGGGTAGAATAGGTCTTCAGAAACCAATGCTTGCCGTGAAAGGCGACTATGCTTGTCGTAAGAGGCGACTAACAGGATCGGGTGGTCAGACTTACTGACTTGGTTGATGCATGTCATCAATCCCATTTGTGTGGATCGATGTTCATGATATCAATCATTGGACTGTCTGGTCCAGAATCAATTATTTACAGACTGCCATCATATAGCTGGAATATTGCTGAGTGCGACATTAAACAACAAACAAACAAACGGATCTGCAGAGTCCCCATCCACCCCATGCTTGTCATAATATCTGACGAAAATGAGGATTGGGTGGCCACAATGCTATTAGCCGCTGGTCTACTTAACCAAGACACATTTACAAATTGCCTTCAAAAGCTGGACTATTGCAAACTGAAGCATCAAATGTACAATCACTCTATGTGCAAACAGATTTACCTGCTAAAAAGAAAAAATAATATCCTTTCACAGGTAACAAACGTTTGTTGACCGTCTGCCATGTCTTCGTTGTTGTAGGGTGAGCTTCCACAGCCTTGGACGATGCTTCTATGTCCCCACCGCCGCCACCGCTGCCGCCGCCGCCGCCGCCACCACCTCCACCTCCTCCCGTCCTGCTGTCAGCCGCCTTGTCAGACATGCCTCCTGAAACAGAATGTCAAGTTGACCTTAACTTGCTGTCCTGGGGATATCATTTTTACATTTCACTTTACAGACTCACCTTTCACAGAAAAAAGCAATTGCAAGTCAATAGGTGTTTTTATTGATATTGATTGTCATTTTATTTTTATGAGGAACATACAATTCTAACAGATATAGATCTTTATATTTTTCAGATACGTTCATTTTCTGGCCACTGGCTGATAATCATCAAAGATGTCCTAGAGCATTTTTCCATGTCGTAATTTTAGAGCAGAATGTTTTATCAAAAGCTGGCAAGATCATATAATTGTCCTGTCAGCATATTTATCTACCAAAATCACTATATACCTACTTTTTTCAAGATTCAATGACAAATACAGGTGTTAGATTATGTGGAAATATTCCACTGCAAAGTCTGATAGCAGATTTGTATTGTCAGACACAAATATTCTCATTATTCAATTAGCAGATTTGTCAAAATTATAATTTTACGATAAAATGACACAGTTATGATTTATCACACTAAACATGCTCACACGGAATCAGATTGATACCTTGGTAATTATATTGGTGATTAGGCATACTGAAAGTATTTGACACTTTGATTAACTCATCTGGTCATATTTTATTAACAAAATTACATAAATTTCCATGTCACAAAATGCAGCCATCCTTTCAAAAACCTGCATCAGTCCTTGCCATGTAAGAAAAAGGTCATTGCGTCAGTGGTTCAGGATGTTGTTTGTGAAACAATTGGTCTAATTTCAGCATAACAGGCATGGTTCTCTGTGAACAAACTGAGGTGATGTATTTGTTTTGTTTGTTGTTTATTTCCGAGCAGTGGTCCAACTACATGACGTCGGCCTGTAACTAATTCAAGTCTAGACCCGACAATTCAGGGACTCATATTGTGAGCAGTGGATCTATGCTGTCGGGGTATGATGAACCATCTTTAAGTCACCAAGCCTGACCACACGATCCATTTGGAGCCTGACCACACAATCCATTTGGAGCCTGACCAAGCGATCCATTTGGAGCCTGACCACACAATCCATTTGGAGCCTGACCAAGCAATCCATTTGGAGCTTGACCACACAATCCATTTGGAGCCTGACCAAGCGATCCATTTGGAGCTTGACCACATGATCCATTTGGAGCCTGACCACACTATCCATTTGGAGCCTGACCACACGATCCATTTGGAGCCTGACCACCCGATCCATTTGGAGCCTGACCACACGATCCATTTGGAGCCTGACCACACGATCCATTTGGAACCTGACCACACGATTTATTTGGAGCCTGACCACACAAACCATTTGGTTGCATGATGCTCACTCAAAAGATCGACTTCAGGAAGTATAACTTGTAACACTTACACGATCAGCTCTCAAAAGATCGACTTCAGGAAGTGTAAATTGTAACACTTACACGATCAGCTCTCAAAAGATCGACTTCAGGAAGTGTAAATTGTAACACTTACACGATCAGCTCTCAAAAGATAGACTTCAGGAAGTGTAAATTGTAACAATTACATGATCAGCTTTCAAAAGATCGACTTCAGGAAGTGTAAATTGTAGCACTTACACGATCAGCTCTTAAAAACTTGTCTTCAGGAAGTGTAGATTGTAACACTTACACGATCACAGCTTTCAAAATATCGACTTCAAGAAGTGTAAATTGTAACACTAACACGATCACAGCTTTCAAAATATCGCCTACAAGCAGGACAAATTGTAACACTTACACGATCAGCTCTCAAAAGATCGACTCCAGGAAGTGTAAATTGTAGCACTTACACATTCAGCTTTCAAAAGATCGACTTCAGGAAGTGTAGATTGTAACACTTACACGATCAGCTCTTAAAAGATTGTCTTCAGGAAGTGTAGATTGTAACACTTACACGATCAGCTCTTAAAAGATCGTCTTCAGGAAGTGTAGATTGTAACACTTACACGATCAGCTCTTAAAAGATTGTCTTCAGGAAGTGTAGATTGTAACACTTACACGATCAGCTCTTAAAAACTTGTCTTCAGGAAGTGTAGATTGTAACACTTACACGATCAGCTCTTAAAAGATCGACTTCTGGAAGTGTAAATTTTAACACTTACACGATCACAGCTTTCAAAATATCGACTTCAGGAAGTGTAAATTGTAACACTTACACGATCACAGCTTTCAAAATATCGACTTCAGGAAGTGTAAATTGTAACACTTACACGATCACAGCTTTCAAAAGATCGCCTACAAGCAGGACAAATTGTAACACTTACACGATCAGCTCTCAAAAGATCGACTTCAGGAAGTGTAAAATTGTAACACTTACACGATCAGCTCTCAAAAGATGGCCTGCAAGCAGGACAAATTGTAACACTTACACGATCAGCTCTCCAAAGATCGCCTGCAAGCAGGACAAATTGTAACACTTACACGATCAGCTCTCCAAAGATCGCCTGCAAGCAGGACAAATTGTAACACTTACACGATCAGCTCTCCAAAGATCGCCTGCAAGCAGGACAAATTGTAACACTTACACGATCAGCTCTCCAAAGATGGCCTGCAAGCAGGACAAATTGTAACACTTACACGATCAGCTCTCCAAAGATGGCCTGCAAGCAGGACAAATTGTAACACTTACACGATCAGCTCTCCAAAGATGGCCTGCAAGCAGGACAAATTGTAACACTTACACGATCAGCTCTCCAAAGATGGCCTGCAAGCAGGACAAATTGTAACACTTACACGATCAGCTCTCCAAAGATGGCCTGCAAGCAGGACAAATTGTAACACTTACACGATCAGCTCTCCAAAGATCGCCTGCAAGCAGGACAAATTGTAACACTTACACGATCAGCTCTCCAAAGATGGCCTGCAAGCAGGACAAATTGTAACACTTACACGATCAGCTCTCCAAAGATGGCCTGCAAGCAGGACAAATTGTAACACTTACACGATCAGCTCTCCAAAGATGGCCTGCAAGCAGGACAAATTGTAACACTTACACGATCAGCTCTCCAAAGATGGCCTGCAAGCAGGACAAATTGTAACACTTACACGATCAGCTCTCCAAAGATCGCCTGCAAGCAGGACAAATTGTAACACTTACACGATCAGCTCTCCAAAGATGGCCTGCAAGCAGGACAAATTGTAACACTTACACGATCAGCTCTCCAAAGATGGCCTGCAAGCAGGACAAATTGTAACACTTACACGATCAGCTCTCCAAAGATCGCCTGCAAGCAGGACAAATTGTAACACTTACACGATCAGCTCTCCAAAGATGGCCTGCAAGCAGGACAAATTGTAACACTTACACGATCAGCTCTCCAAAGATCGCCTGCAAGCAGGACAAATTGTAACACTTACACGATCAGCTCTCCAAAGATGGCCTGCAAGCAGGACAAATTGTAACACTTACACGATCAGCTCTCCAAAGATGGCCTGCAAGCAGGACAAATTGTAACACTTACACGATCAGCTCTCAAAAGATGGCCTGCAAGCAGGACAAATTGTAACACTTACACGATCAGCTCTCCAAAGATGGCCTGCAAGCAGGACAAATTGTAACACTTACACGATCAGCTCTCCAAAGATGGCCTGCAAGCAGGACAAATTGTAACACTTACACGATCAGCTCTCCAAAGATCGCCTGCAAGCAGGACAAATTGTAACACTTACACGATCAGCTCTCCAAAGATGGCCTGCAAGCAGGACAAATTGTAACACTTACACGATCAGCTCTCAAAAGATCGCCTGCAAGCAAGGCAAATATTCAGTTTCCACACTTGCCAGCCACTCTGTTACATGACCATCACCTCATTTAAATATTCAGAACATGTCTTCACATTTTTGTTTCACATCTGCGCATGCTGCAAAATGGCTGATGAGGCATGTCGTGATGACTTTGATAAGTGGTAATGGTTTGATTAGTATTCATAACCAGAAAATTTGCAAACCATTTAGGAGATAAACCTTCTGTGTTTTGAAATTTGATGTAGTCCCAATGTAGAATAGATACCTCTTTATTATAATTTGGAACCTCGCGCTAAAGCGCTTGGTTCAAAATAGGTATCTATTCTACAGAGGGACTACATCAAATTTCAAAACACAGTAGGTTTATCTCCATTCTACCATGACGACAACGCTTTGAAAACGGCGCTCTCTTGCAACGCGTAATAACACAGGTGCACAGGTCCGCAATCGGACGGTGGTTGACGGAGATGGCAACAAATATCAATCAGAAAAAGGTTTGTAAACAACATGTTGTCATGAATAAAGTTTTTTCAAACAATTTCTATAATGTTATATTTTACTTTCATTGTCGGTTGTTTCAATGAGGAAATAGCTTAAATTGTTCTGATTTTGGTCACCATAGAACATTTCTCTAACAGTTTCATAAACGTTTCATTTGTATGCAAAAGATATGCCATCGTTAAATCTTTTAATGTCATCGTCGAAGCAGTCAGGATTGCAACCTAGCCAATGCCCAAAACATCCGATATCAAACTACCGTATTTCCTCTATTTGACGCTACGCCATCTATTAATTTCGCGAGCAATATTCTATGAATCGATATGTAGGCTATCTATGTATTCATACGCACGTTTTTTGTGAAAAGGCTTATATATTTGAAAGGGGTTTCCGTAGCAAAAAGGAAACCTCTTTTTAACCAATCAGAATCAAGCATTCATCAATGTCATGGTAGAATATTTATTACCCTGGATATGACATATAATAATTTGTAGTTACATTTATGAGATGTATTCCTCACAATTGAGTGAGTGAGTTGGGTTTAACGCCCGCCTAAAACAGTATCCCAGTCATATCGCGACGTGTCAGCTTAATGTGGAAGGAAAGTCCGAAGTGAAGGTCTCAGACGTTTACCACTTCGGTGAAACCCACGAGCACGGGTATGGTGCTGACAAACCTAGAATCATAATTGGGGCGAACCAGGATTCGAACCCACAATCATAGGTTTCTGGTGTGCCAAAGGGATGCAACTCTGCACAGCTAATCGCGGTGCCTTAGACGACTGGGCCACCCATGCCCCTTATTCTTCATAAAATGACATGAATGATACGATACATTGAATGCAGTTTGCATATTAGATGTAACCCATTGGTACTATATGACTGACAATTTTGTCTGGTCCAGACTCGATTATTTACAGACCGCCGTATTATAGCTGGAAAAATGCTGAGTGCAGCGTTATACAACAAACAAACAAAATCAGATCATTTACTCTGATTCGATACCTCTCTGTGAAGATCTGAGGACACCTCCATAGCAGGTCAAGTCCTAATCAGCCTAATCGGCCAAAAATGTGTGGAGGCAGCTAGATTCTGGTTACGAGTGACCTGAGCATGCTAACCAGTACATCTGATTTCTACATCTCAAAACCGAAAAAGTTTCAAAAGTAAAAAAATGGCAGTGCCATTATGATGTGGATATTTCACATACAGTGTGGTTTCTGAGTTTCACAAATCTGGCATTTACGAGGTACACCCAAACAGGAGCACTTTTGCAGGAATATTTTTGTTCTGTGTCGGTTTTCATTTGTACGATTAAAAAGTTCCAAATTGAGGTGACACCAAAATGAAGCTAAATCGCTTTAGAAACCTGACAGCTCATAGACTCAAGAACCTTCTCAGCTTTCTTTCAGACTGGTTGGTCATAGATTGCATAAGGTTCGCCTGACACGACCTGCAAATCAATTCCCTGATATATCAGTGTCATTAACAAATCAAAACAAACAACACAAAAGATGAAATAGGAAAATTAATTTGCAAAAAAAGTGTTTGTAAAGCATATTGTTAACTCGGTCAATGGATCAGTGTGTACACCATTTTCATTCTCAACTCCCTGGGGAATGTACAACCTAAGCTGCCTGTGAGGTGCTAGAAGGTTACATACAGCCACATCCTACTGGGTACCCATTCACTGCTGGGTGAACTGAGGCATATTTCGAACAAAGTCACTTGCCCAAGGAGACACCACATGTGTTATACATTGTATGTGCTTCGGGGTGAAGGTGGTTGTTGGGAAATTCAAAATGGCTGCTACTGACAGTATACGGTATCATATCAGGTCAGTAACAACCATCTTAGATTTTTACTGACTGTATACAGGCTCATATGGGGTTAGTAGCTCTGCTCTCTGATTGGTCACTCTCACTTTGAGGCATTATAACTGATAATATGCCAGTGTACGTAGTTGGTACATCTAAAGAAATAATGGAGTGTAGCTTCAAGGTGGCAGCCACAGGAACAAAATGCATAAGCTCATATAAACACTTTAAACATGTCAGCATGGAGGTCACTGCAGTCATGTTGCATACAAAGTGCTCCATTTGGTTAAATCTACACACAAAATTTATATCAAATTTGTTGCAATGTATTTCATCATCTTTTATCATACTGATTAAATCATTCAATATACTGGCTTCAGTATATGCATGGAATTCCAGACTTTGACTGTACCAGCAAGAAAAGATTTTGCATAATTTGCCATTCTGCAATTACGAGTCTGCAGTTTGTAGAACTATTTCTATGAAGTAAGACGAGTTCTATGGATGAACAACTTCTTTATTACATCCATAGAACTCGTCTTACTTCATCACTCCAACTTCTAAATGCCACTCAAAGAAACTATTTCTATGGTTGTAGCAATTAGTTTCTGATACCTACGCATGATAGGTGGAACGAGATAAGAGAGATAGCTAGCTGCAAGGTTACTGATTATTTTGTAAAAAGTAGTTGATTTGATGTCTCTTTCACTTAGAGGTATAAAGTTGTTGCTGAATATATTTTGAAGTGACTAGTTCCACGAACCACCTCCATATTTTCTTAAGCGCAACTAAGTTTAGTTTTTCAAGCATCAGTGACTGCTTCTTTCAACAGTTATCCCAGGTAAGTAGTAAACAGGTAACAGTAGTAAAATTATGGCAGTATGAAAGAATTGTACAGGCAGCCTTCATTACAGATACTGGAAAAGTTCAATCTCATTAAAATTATATCTTAGTTCTCGCTATCGCTAAACAAAGATCTGAGGACATCCCATTACGGGTTACGTCAGAACGACCTTTCATCAACCAATCAAAGCGTCGCTTACCAGATCATGAAAGTGACAATGTATTTTCTAATCAAGCAACCTCGGAAACGTCAACACAGGGTATTCCGAACGACAGGAAGCACTGCCATACACTCTCAACCATTTATTAGACATTCTGAAATGTTCGTTTGTTCAGTTTTCAAAATATCATTCGAGAACTGTGTCAATATATTTTTCAAGCGTAGACAGAATGGAATTTGCCAGGTTGAAACGAGTGCCGTAAAGCTCAAGGAAGCTGCTTTCTAATTGGCTGATGTCGACTTCTTAGTCATTTCAGTCGTGGGTCAAAGTTCGTGAAAGGTCGTCCTGATGTGACCTGAAATGGGATGTCCTCAGATCTCTGTTTAGCGGCAGCGAGAACTTTGATCTGATTTTAATGAGATTGGAAAAAAATTGGACCCAATGACTCCATCTTTCTAAGAATTGGAGACGTTTGATGAAACCAGGGGACACACATATATTTTTGAAAAAAAGACATAAAACTTAGAATATGTTACCTTTCTTAACTGTCCATCAGGAATTCAACATGTCAGTGTCACTATATGTGTTCACATTTTCACATTTTATTTATTCACTTATCAAAAACAGTTCAGTCAGAGATAATGAATTGCACTTTCTTCTGTTCCTTTCATCTGCAGCCACATTCTGACCATCAGTTTTATGTAGTGTCTGAAAACAATGTACTACACAGACCCCTTTCATTTGGATTAGTTTCTCAAATGCCATGACAAGCTGATGGCCACATGTGACAGGGAAACATGGCCATAAAATTAATGTTGAAAGCTGACTGAGACTAGTAATTGAACCATCAAGCAAAACGTACATTGTAGTGGTCAGTTCATTTGGAATGTATCGCTGAACCTATTGTTACTGAATGCTACTGAAGACTTAGCATAAATGATTGATGTATTCCAATTGCTTAACAACTGAAACTTAGTGTTGAATTAAAGTAAATAACCAAATGTAAGATTATATGAAGTGCCATTTAGCTGCAGATATATTTATTTATACATGTACATATATGTTTGGCGCCTTAAGAACAGACCCATGAAGATTCCGGGGTAGAATAGGTCTTCAGCAACCCATGCTTGCCGTAAAGGGCAACTTTGCTTGTGGTAAAAGGCGACTAACGGGATCGGGTGGTCAGGCTCGCTGACTTGGTTGATGCATGTCATCGATCCCAATGGCGTGGATCGATGCTAATGACGTCAATCACTGGATTGACTGGTCCAGATTCGATTATTTACAGACCGCCGTCATAAAGCTGGAATATTGCTGAGTGAGGCATAAAACAACAAACCAACCAACCAACCTTTAGGAACTTAGTGTGTAAAACTTCACATGGCCATACTTTGAAATGAACACTGTACATGATTTGTAAATGCTTTCTTATTTAAAACTTCTGAGAGTCAATTATAGGAGTATCTTTTTTAATTATTGGTTGTACGGTTCAATGTGCAGACATTGAAACCATACAGATAGCTACCTAAACAGCATTTTGATGCCTATAGATATACTGTCACACTCCTCACTGTCCCATTTGAAGGAGAATGTTAATAATTATGCAAAACAATCTGTAAATCTCAATGATACTCTTCCACAAGTTTGAACTGTTATGATTTCAGAACAAGTATGTTTGTTCAAATACAAGAGAAAGGTCTGATCATGTAATATGCAAATGAGCTTGTGGTAGTGTTGGAATGCAAAGTCATCTCTGGGCTCTGAGTGTGAGGTGCCCCACAAACTAATCACTTCCAGGTCATTGTTTGAGACTATTGTTAAGGATATTTTTTTATCATAAGTTAAAGTTAACAAAAAACATACTTTTTAATTTTTATCCTAATGAGTCTGTAAGGTTTATGTTTAAAGTTCCTATTTATAGACTTGTATGAGCGCACGAGAAGAGCGTGCAAAGGACGATAACTCTAGTATTTTGTTATGTGGCTGAGTGAGAGGCACGCTCGTGTCTGTTGTTGTTGAAATGTGGAGCGTATAAAACGGTACGTAAACTTTATTTGTGTAAACAATTTAGTGAACATCTCTGTTATTATGATATCTAACATTTAGAATTGTATTTTTGGTTAAATGTAATGTTTTGGATAGATTATTTATCGAAAAGCAAATTTGTGTTGTTAGAATGATTTTTGCATTAATTGACTGCTATATACATTGTTGTTTTATTTAATTTTGCTGTCAATCCTATCCTTCTGAATATCTCGACCATATCATGGAATAAATTGACGGTTGGAGAGGAATTGTCGTTCGCTCTTATTTACAGAGTCAGTCAATTAAAGATGACCACAACCTGTCTGAGTAGAAAAAGTTGAGGTGAACTCAATGTTTGGGTCTTAGACCCTAATCACAGGACCATATAGCTAATAATAACAATAAACAAACTCGCAAAATCTTGTAGCAGGGCTCTTTACTTGGCCTCATCTACAATATTTTTGCGAGTTTGTTTATTATTAGTTACATGGTCCTGTGCCCCAATACACATTATAGTAAAACATACATACCTGCTTGCAAATGCTGGCTTCAGGTTGAATTATTTTCATGAAATCTATGGCACTCTGCACCTACACATGATGAACATTTGGTTCTGCACCACCTGAAACAGTGTTCATTTGACATGTCTAATATAAATGAATATGAAAACAATCAATGTTGTTACCATGGTCACAACTGTTATACATACTTGAGGAGTCTACTATTACCTGAAATCTATCGGACTATTGTATATGTCACATTAACAATTGTGTTTTATTCAACAATTGGCCCAGTGCGAAAGCACCAACAAATTCGCATACAAAGCATCGAGTCATGCGTAATACAGTACTTTTAAACATAACAGTAGCCTAGTATAAAATGAGAACAGTTTCAATCCAGATCTTGAAATCAAACAAAAACGATTGCTAACCACAATAAAACAATTATTCAGCACTGAATACAATAAACAGACGCATAATCAGATTACATACTGTCACTGGTGCATTGCATGTGTGTTGTTGAATCAACTTGAAAATCGTTTATTTAATAGACTCTATTCATAAAGAACACATCATGTGCTTCCGATTGACCCCTTAAACACTTGTATCATTAATAAATAGACATTTCACTGCCGGCTTATATTGAAAAAAACTGAGCACTTTAATATATTTAATACATGTATACTTCAATAAGCATTTTTTTTATAATGTGACTGACACTGACAAAATTGTATGGTTGGATGTATCTGTTTTAATTTATATAGATACTAAGCGACCGAGCCTTCCTCGCATCACTTCCGGTTAAATTCAACATGGATGGTTGGTGCAGTTTGGTCATTTTCAGCTATGTACTCTGTTTTGTACATTCCACAGATGTCGTGGAAACCAACAGCAGCTCCAATTTCAAAATAGAAGGAAGAGTAGAAATTTTGTCATCACACGATAAAAGTTGGATGTCTAACACCCGAATCCTGGTCGATGGGGACGATTACGTTGCATATCTGAGGTAGGCTGATTCAATGCAAATGGCTTCATTACATCTCTACAACCTTCTTGAGCCATAACTGACATATTCATTAGGTTTCTCGTTTGACTTTCGTCCCTGGCCACCTTTAACATGTTTAAGGTGATTCCTGATAAAAAAACATAAAGATTTCCTAATAATACTTTGAATTAATTCGTTAAAAGAAATAGTAAACCCATATCTCAACTCGGAACTGTGTCTACAGGTTCACTCCAGGTTTGTCTACGAATTCACCGTAAATTGTGTCTACGAGTTAGGGGTCTACGAATTCACCGTTTCCTGGGTAGGTTACCCCCAATATTCTTATCCCTTGGATCAATCAAGCACCCCTTTACGATCTTCAGGGTTTGGGCTTCACTTCCTGATCAATCACTCCTTTACAATCCTTTGGGTTAGACACCCCTTTATGATCCTTAGGGTGAGTGTGTTATGGGTTAACTACCTCATTTAACAAATCAATCCAATTTTAATCTAAAGAAACTCTGTAATTTTTTAGTTTCATAGTGCCCGTGGTAGGGTTTTGCCTGATAGGACTAACTCATAAGCCTAGCTCAGCTTCAAACTGGCAACATGAGTTCGATCCTCCACAAAGCGCTTATTGAAATCCAAAAAAGTGCACCTGGTAGAGTGCCCTTCTCCCCATTTTTGTGTCCATCATGCGTTGGCAATCATTAGCATGATTAGGTATTTTCAACTGTGAATCACGTTCACACAGTTAATTACATCACTTTTGTTGGTTCACTCTCTTGAAAATCAGGAACAAAGCCATAACATGTTAACACTCTGATTTATATGATTGTGTACATATTGACCATACTAATATGAAAGAACTGGGTGTTTTTTAACATCTTTTTATGAGTATTTATAAGTGCTTGTTCATATATTAGACTGATAATCAAGAAATTTAGGAATGTAGGATTCTAGGAATGCAATATCCTCATCAACAATGATCAATATCATTTGAAATACACCACGACAAACATGATATTGATTTATCATGTTAAAGGTACATAATATGTCAGTTAACAATTGTGAATAAACCATGTTTTTGAAACCAATGAATACTCATGTTTGCTATTCTTGTTCAACAGAAGTGATGGCTCTTTTGTTGTCAATGGTTTGCCCTCCGGTTCCTTCATTGTGGAAATAGCCAACCCCACATACCTGTTTGAAGCTGCCCGGGTAGACATCACATCCAAGGGAAAGATCCGGGCTCGGAAAGTTAACCACCTACAGCCCAACAATGTGAGGGCCATGCCCTACCCCCTGGAGTTCCGAGAGAGGGGCAAGGCCAACTACTTCCAGGCCAGAGAACAGTGGAGAGTGCAGGACTTCCTATTCCATCCAATGGTATGTTTTGTCACATTCACCACAATATTTCTTCTTGACAGTGGCATAGATTCATGAACTGGATCAGTGGACATGGCAGATGTATTTACATAACTGAAGAAATATTGTATAAATCATTTTTCACAAAATACAAATGCACATGCACAGTGTTAGGAATGAAGTGGTCCACAAGGGTTGCTGTTATCAATATTGTAGTATTTTTAGGGGGCACAGGTGGCCCAGTCGTCTAAGGCACCAGGATTCCCTGTGCAGAGTTGCGCCCTTGGGCATGCCAGAAACCTACCATTGCAGGTTCAAATCCCGGTTTGCCCCGATTATGTTTCTAGGTTTGTCAGCACCATACCCTTGCTCGAAGGTTTCACCGAAGTGGTAAACGTCTGAGACCTGCATCACTTCGGGCTTTCCTCCCACATTAAGCTGACTCGCCATGATATAACTGTAATACTGTTAAAAGCGACATTAAACCCAACTCACTCACTAGTATTTTTAACATGGGATGAAGACAAGAGTTGTGACTTTTGTTCCTAATATGGAAATCTGCTTTAGACTTTACATGATGAAAAGTGAAATAAGCTTTGGTATTGTATCTTCATTTTATGTTGAAGGGTTTCTGTCATTATAGCTTTATAATAGTTTTTTTTAACCTTTTCCAGTTTTAGCTTTTCACTATAAGATACAGTATATTGAGTGAGTGAGTTTAAATTTGAACAGTATTCCAGTAAAACCCACGTGCACGGGTATGGTGCTGACAAACCTAGAAACATAATTGGGTGAGAACTGAGATTCGAAGCCATGCTCATATGTTTTTAATGCGCCCAAGGGATGCAACTCTGCACAGCGAATTGTGGTGCTGAAAACTCTTCAGAATTGTAATTCATGTGACTTTTGTCCATGATAAAGTTTATCGTGCTTGATGGTATTTCGCATAAAAAGATGGAGAATGACATTAAAATACTGGGTGGAATGATGATGAAAGAATGGCAATTTTGAGTGAGTATGGTTTTACGCCGCTTTTAGCAATATTCCAGCAATATCACGGCGGGGGACACCAGAAATGGGCTTCACACATTGTACCCATGTCGGGAATCGAACCCGGGTCTTCGGCGTGACGAGCGAACGCTTTAACCACTAGGCTACCCGACCGCCCCTGGCAATTTTGAAGTTATATATTCATGATAGTTGGAATGATAGACCTTCTTGTCATGCTTATAGCATGTAAAGTTCATGCTATTTGTTTAAAAGGGCAATAGCCTACTTAAGCCTGGTAGGTGTATTCAAAACGTAACAACAGCATGCTCACTAGCTATGTTACATCATAACATGGTATAATTCATAGTTCTTAAATTATGGATTATTCTCTTATATTTCATTTTTAGGACTCATTACTTTAATGAGGTTTTATTCTGCGATCAACTGATGTAGAGTATTCACTAGTCCCTTCAACTACTATTTGCTAGCCTTTGGACTGGCAACTCTAATAATTACCAGTTCCCCCTACTTTTTGTCAGTTTCAACTTTCAACAAACTAAAAAACATATGAAAATTACCTGGTTTTAATTCTTTCAACATCTTGTTCAGTGCAGTGCCATCATCTCTGAAGTAACTTAGTTAGATCTACACATCATTCACAGAATGTTCAGTCACAATTTTCTCCTTTTTTTGAATATTTCGAGACTAAGTCACTACAAATGTTATTTCCTTGCATTAAAAATATACAAGGGGAAACCCTGATGGTAACAGACAAGCTGGCTTGGTTTGAAAAAATATACTTATATGAATATAGCTGAGGTTTTGTTCAACAACAAAGATTTATAAGGTAGTGTACTTTATTTGCCGGTCCACAGGGACTGGCAGTCACATGACTTACCGGCCCAAGCCTTATTTTACTGGTAAAAAACTGGTAATTACCGGTCAACGGAAACACTGCTGACTTACTGTTATGAGAGGTTACATGTTGTGTTGCAGGTTCTGACAATGGTGCTGCCCCTTGCTCTCATCATGGTGTTGCCCAAGATGCTGAATGCTGCTGACCCAGAGACACAGAAGGTAAAAATGGCATTGTACTTCAAACTCATACCGTGGGATTTCAGGTTAGAAATTGGATAAGACTGCTGTATTTAGGGCAGGCTTTTGAGATCATAAATAAGTGCATGAAGCAAATGGATGTGAGTTGTATTTCACTTTTTCAGTGATTTCATCACTATTTGTTGTGGTGGATTGTGATACCAGTGGTATCGTCAGTCTATATCATCATAGTATCATTTTGCAATGTCTCAGGTGATACTCAGCTCTGGTATTTCTATAAGTAACCCTTGATTGTTGTATTACCCTACTGATCAATCATTACTGGTTTGCATGGTATTTATGTCAAGTGGATCACAGGTTTCAGTGTGTCAGTTCACATTATGGAATGGTTTATACTCAAAGTGATGTGTTGTAATGCTTTGTTGTTTAACGCCATACTCAGCAATATTCCAGCTATGTTACGGCAGTCTGTTTATGATCGAGTCTGGACCAGACAATCCGGTGATTAACATCATGAGCATCAATCTACACAATTGGGATATGATGACATGCATCAGCCAAGTCAGCGAGCCTGACCATCCGATCTGTTAGTCGCCTTTTACGACAAGCACGGGTTGCTGAAGACCTATTCTTCCCCGGATCTTCACGAGTTTGTTGTAATATACCAACTCCTAACACCATCACCCTCTAGAATAAAACTGAACTGTGACATTTGTTCCCTGCAGGAGATGCAGACCCAGATGAGTGCCCTCAACTCCAAGCCGAACATGCCCGACATGTCCGAGATGTTCACAAACTTCTTTGGCGGCGGTGATGCAAAAAAGTCCATCAAATCCAAACAAAGTTCAAAGAGAAAATCTTGAGTTCAAGCCTCTGTTAGGCATCTTGTATCACTCATTTAGGCAGAGACAGAATTCTATGTGTTTTTTTTCAAAAGATTTTTATGTCACTTATTTATTGCAAAAAAGGGAAGTGTATCCCTTGCAACATCATTTTAGGATTTTGAATAAAGCTGTGCAATTGTTGATTGTTTATCCAAATTCATAATGTTCATGTTTCAGATATGTATCATTTGATTTATGGTGATGATATTTGTCCTGTTATATATAATATGGTAATATGGGTCCCTGGACAGATGGTACTATGAGAGATGATTATCTGTTTTATCCGCTTATCCTTCTGTACCATTAGTTAAGTGTACAATAACTAGTTAGCAAGATTGATCCTTAATGTGGTCATTAAAGTCAAACAGTAATGATGCTAAAATGACCTTATAAGGCTAAAGAAAATAAAAGAGTTGTTTTTTGGTTGTTCAAACTAGTATGTAACCATGTAAACAGCTGTGTACAATCAACCTGGGAAAGGGCCTCCCTACATAAATGTATTCCTTGATGAGTAAAATACTGAAATACAGTATTTGACTACAGTGGGACTTGGAATATTTAAGGATTTTTTTTTAAGATGCAAATATAAACAAAACGTCCGGCAAACTTTATGATGATGCAGGTGGTGCCTGAGAACCAAGACTATTAAGACAAAGTTTAAGAATTTTGTTCCACATTTATGTGTGTTCGAAATGAAGATTTACACTTACAATTGAACTGTGGACAATTTGATTTATGTTTAGGTGAACGTTGAAAGCTAGTTTTGTTTGATTTCCATCCCTGTCATAGCCAAGCTGGGAAGGCATGTTCAATGAGCTTCATCCATCTTTTTGTCATGTTTCGTTTGGGAATCATAACTAAGAAATAAATCCAACACTTCATGAAACTTAACAGACGTCATCCTGGAGCTAACTTGGTTTTAAACTTCTCAAATTTCATTATTATTTCAACAAAGCAGGGTAAGACTTATCCTTTATTGGATCTCTTAAAACCATGGAAAAACTCTTCTGTAAAACTATATTCACTAGCAGATCTTGTGGTACAATTTTGCTTTTAGAATTTGGTAATCTTTTAAAAATAAGTTCATATACAGCTATCAGGTATTAATAAAAGCCAGATTGTTTTGTTTACAGAACGTTTCAATTTCAGTAAGTTTGGACAAAATTTTAATAAGTACTAAAATTTGAAAAGATAGAAATATTTTCCAAAACCATGACTCCGCTCAAAAACAGTTGCGATGCATTCAATTATGTTAGAGTTTCTTGTGCATTTCTCATACCGATAACCAGCATGAACCAATACATACAATGGCTATTCCTAATAAGAAAGATTTGTGTGCATTTCGGTCAGTTGTATGTGTGTGTAATTCTGTCTGATCTTGTTTTTTTGGAGCAGAGTTAAAAAAAATAATTCTACAGTGATCATCTGCATAAAGATGTTTTGTATCACAAGGATTCTTCCCATCTGGGAATGAGGAATGTTTTGTTACAGGAGTGTACATTTATTGTACAGTATTTGACATAATAAGCGCCATGGGCACTCTCAAAATTAGAAATGGGTAGCTCTTATTGGAATATAATTTTGGTGAGAAAAAAAAGATTGTTGAAGTTGAAAGATTGTAAATTTCGTGGTTTATGATGACAGCCTGAAATGATACAAAAGAAAATTCTGTGCGTATTATACACGACAGATATATTTTCCAGAATATAATTGCCCATGATTAAGGGTGCATATAACACAGGAGTGTGTATTATACATGAATAAATACATCTTGAGTACATTGATCAATCGGAAGGGGTGCTAATTGGGATTGTTCACTAGCCAATATATCAGCAAATATCGCCATGGGCGCTTATTACGTCGAATACGGTATTTCTATTTATGAGTGGATGGCGAATGTTGAAGTAGTCGGTGTTGTATCCAGCACTTTCATTGTACATTCTGATCATTCTCTGTACTTGTCATCGTCACTACTTCATAGGTTTGTGCACTACGTTCATCCAGCCATGGATACCCCCTGAAGTGTTGAAGTGCCGTTTATAAGTCCAGCAATGAATAAAGCTATGTAGAACTCCTGAAGTCACAGCACAATTTTGTGTGAACCCCACTGTTGCCAGATATGGAAGCAATGTGCCGGGGAGATGGCTGCAAGACTCTTGCACACACATGCTTGATATACTGTTTGTGTGATGTAAACTGTGCTGTCTAGAGTCAGGCATTGGCTGGTTTCCCTCCTACTGGAACCATGGTTTGTTTTGTTGGTTGCGAATACAACGTCACTGTGAAGTGGTTGTATTCACAGAGGATGGAGGAACGTGTCTACAAACCCTTGAAGTCTTGACGATCCTTATTGGTAAAATCTGTGTGGTCTCACATTGAGACTGAATCTCTGGCAGTGGTTTAGGAAACATGATATAGCAAGGGACTATTAAGTGCAGAATAAATATTTCTTCTTTCTTCTTCAGATTGAATACTGCCATGTGTCAATACATTAACAATGATCTCACCATGGAATTTCTTTTGGTAGATTGGTTATGTTCGTCCTTGGTGAGAGCTTCTTCAAAGACACAGCTAGTTCCTCATATTTGCAATTTTTTTAAATGGAAGTATTTGATAATGTACAAGTTGTACTAGCATAGACAAGACAAAATATTTTGCTCCTGTAAAGTTCAAGATAGTAATCCAGAGTTATCCCCCTTGACTTGTGGATATTTTATTTCTGCTCAAGAGTGTAAGTTTTTGATTTGATGACAGGTTGCATTACTTTTTATTTCTGTCATCCTTTTCATATTGGTTTCAGAATTGAATAATTACAGTGATGTTAGACAATGACTATGAACACACTTTTCCCTAAGGGCATTGTGATGCTGGGATTCAGCAAAGGTGCTTTGAATGTACACATACATGGCACCTTGATTAACAGCATACCGGGGTAATACTTTGCCATGAAGACTTCACAAACTGTGTTTTAATATACTAGAATATGTATCCTAGATACAGGATTTATATAATGAATTATGTATAGTGTTGGTTGTTAAAATTCATATTAATCACACTTTCATGTATTGTTCATAATTCATTTTGTAGCTCAAATCGTCGCTGTTTGTATATTTTGTAATTCTTTTAACAGGTGCACTCAATATTAATCTCTAGATTTCTTTCTCTAATTTTACCATGATGACCATACACAATTCCCGATTTGGGGAGTGGAGTGGGTGGGGATTCGCAGGTCTGTTTTGAAACACACTAAACAATCATAAATTTGTAAGTCTGGAAGGTGATCAGGTATACTAAAGTAAGAGTATTACAACACCGTAACAAACTCGTTTATAAAACAAAAATTGCCCAATCACAGGCCACCCCTCCTTTTTAAAAAAAAGCTGTACCCTTGATGAAATCTCATGTATAGATTATGCATTTCCCTGTAATATTTCAATGAAACTATTGTGTTGTCATTATTTGCATGGAGTGTGTTGTGTGTATTGATGGATGTGTGAGGATAGTGTTTTACTTGTATTTCTCTGTACAATACTGTAATGTTTCTAAATCATGGCAATATTGTAAATAAACCATTTCTCTTAGTTCAGTATTATTTGTCTGTTATGATGGACGGGATCATAAAGTGATAATGGTGTTCCACAAACTTGTAGCTGGACAAAAATTTATGTGGCCAGAGATTTTAAGCAAAATTCATCTCATTGTGTTAAGTGTGCTGCATCCACATGAAACCTTTTCTTAAGTGTGCAAAATATGTCCGCCCTTTAAGAATTATTTTCGAAACATATTCCTGGGTGTAGAGACCATCCATATTATATTCTAGGGGGTGCCCCGTATTATTTTGTTGCAGGAAATTATAAATGTCCTGAAAAAATGTGAAAATATATTTTTGTTTCCTTTCAGAGAAAAATATGAAATATTGTATATTTTGACTCAGTGATTAAAAATACCTCCGGAGAGGTGGGGACCACAAGGCAATGTGAGAGGACATGTATAGCAGCCTGATCTATTCCCTACCCTCAGTGGGGTGATGGTTAAAGAGTTTTTTCATGAGGGGTACAATTTGTTAACATTGCTTTTTCATACTAAAGCTTCAGGTATATCAGTGATCTTATACTACTAAAAGTTTGCTGAGGATCACATTTTACGAATTTAAGAAAACAATTCCCGTTCACAAATACAATAACCACGGATAAAATCGTGCAGATAAATATTAAATTGAAAGGAAATGATTAGAATGTGTTATCGACTGGTAAGGTAGGACTGCCATAAAAAGGGATCATGACAGCCACCAACACATCTCCAAATCACAGAACGAGATTGAGAATTGCACAACAACTTTCAATAGCGCGTATGTGATCCACCAGATGCGATGACAGCCTGGCACCGTCGTCTCATGCCTCCAATAAGCGTCTGGATGGATGCCAAGGGAAGATTGTTCCACTCTTGGGTGAGAGCAATTCCGAGTTCTTGGAGAGAGCCTGTATACACAGGATGACGTGAGATGGACACATGAAGCATGTTTCAGAGGTGTTCGATCAGGTTGAGGTAAGGTGAACGAGCTGGCCACTCCATACGGACGATTGTCTCTTGCTCAAGGTAAGCAACGACCACTCTGGCACGATGGACACCTTCATTATCGTTCATGAGGATGAAGTCAGGACCAACTGCACTAGCATACGCCCTCAAGGACACATCCAGGTTCTCATCCCTGTAACTCACACCTATTCCCCAAGCCCAGATTCCACCCAAACCATTATTGGGCCACCTCCCCATCTACCCGTGAAGATCCGGGTAGAATAGGTCTTCAGCAACCCATGCTTTCCGTAAAAGGCGACTATGCTTGTCGTAAAAGGCGACTAACGGGATCGAGTGGTCAGGCTCGCTGACTTGGTTGATGCATGTAATCGATCCCAATTGCGTGGATCGATGCTTATGATATTATTCACTGGATTGTCTGGCCCAGACTCGATTATATACATACCACCGTCATATAGCTGGAATATTGCTGAGTGCGGCGTTAAACAACAAACCATCCAACCAACCAACCAACCAACCACCTCCCCATCCGTCATGTTCGGTTACGTTCGCATCCTGAAACCGCTCTCCTGCTCCAAGCCACAACCGAGCACGTGGATCAGTGAGGTCCTAACAGTGCCGTGACTCGTCTGTGAAGAGTACGGATGTCCAATCATTGATTGTCCAATTGACATGATCTCTCCAAACGTGCTTGCCTGTGACGATGGGTAAGAGGGATGTAAATGCATGCTCTTGTTGACTGAGGACCAGCCTCCCGCAGGCAATTACGGACTGTCTTTAGTTGAAATGTTTACTCCTGTGGGTTTTTTCGCAGTTCATTTCTGAGCGTGGTTACCGTCACAAAGTGATAACGTCCTGCTGAGAGAAAGTGAAACCGGTCATCTCGCTGTTTGGTGGAACGTTCACGACTACCCCAATGTCGTTGTGTACTTGAACCATGAGTCTGATACCGATTCCATGCCCTGCAGACCACGCTGTGACCCACACCAAGAACGTTGGCAACGTGTCGTTGTGTTGCCCAAGTTTCAAGCATCCATACGCATTTGGCGAATTCCTCGACTGTCAAACGACGTCGTTGATGTTGTGGGGGCATTTCTGATTTATTATTTGCAATCAACGCTTGTCAGGCTTTAAAACAACGGAGTGCAAGGTTCCAAAGACAAACCGTCAACTGTGGTTATCATGAATGACGTGCATCACGTGCATATGGTTTTCCTTCACAGCATGCCTTTACTTTTTTAGTGAGGTAGTGGGGCTCCAGAGGGGTCACCCAATCATTGCGTATCGGGTTCTATTCCAATATGACTTCATATCATTATTTCATGTTGCATTAAAGATGTGATCCTCTGCAAACTTTGAGTAGTATATATCGTTTAATTATCGTCAAATTGCCAATCACCTTCCACTGATTTACCCACTTGAACACATGTTGAAATAGGCCGGAGAAACCGCCTCGCCATTTTTATATTTAGATCTAAGCTTAAAATGTGGCACGGGAAGCCACGTCTAAGGCGCCGCGATTCGCTGTGCAGAGTTGCGTCCCTTGGGAACGCCAGAAACCTATGATTGTGGGTTCGAATCCCGGTTCACCCAGATTATGTTTCTAGGTTGGTCAGTACCATACCCGTGCTCGTGGGTTTCACCGAAGGGGTAAACGTCTGAGACCTGCATCACTTCGGGCTTTCCTCCCACATATAACAGATATCTGTAATAGTGTAAAACTGTAATAGCAACGTTAAACCCAACTCATCCACTCACTCTAAGCTTGAAGATTCAGAGTGACAAAAACTCTCCACGAAACTCTATGACAAGAGGGATGACTTTCCAATAATCAACTTTCCCTTTAGATCAAGCAATACTCCAGCAGCTCCAGTTCTAGTGTCTGCATTTGCCAACCTTTTGAGGTATAATCGAGCATGCTCTTTCTACCAAGATTTCAAAGAGCGCCACAGGACTCATGCTCAAAGTTGTTGGAACAGGGTTACAACATTCACAGCCTGTCTTGGTAAGGCTTTCCAAACGTGGAGGACATTTCCAAATTTGACACATCAGAGACCAAAACGATCTCCGTTGCAATTCTCTATTTTGAATTTTACCATACGCTCCTGTCTTCTATTTCAGATGAACTGACTTGCCTTTGCATGTGTTTGTGATCGGTATCACCGGTTGGGCCGGACACGCTCCCCTTTTTGCGAACATCTGTTATCGCTATTTGATATTGAATCTGTTTTTGGTTGCAATTTCTTATGATAATATTGACATTATTTTGCCGCTTGTATTTACTCATCAAATCTCGTAATTATCCGATCATAGGCGATACGACGCCTCTCTGCGTGGAGAACTATCCGAGACCCCCATAACAAGCTACGTCAGGCGTCGAGGCATCTAAATTACCGGTACGAGTGATTTCTGTATCTCGAAAACGATTATAACCAGGGACTAACGACAGCCAATATGTGAAGCACCGCCATAATGTTGTGAATGTGCTATACACCCTGTGTTTGTAGCGCCATGACATCCACAACAAAACGTGAGTACGAGTTTTATTGCGATTCCTGACTCATCTCACCCGTGAAGATCCGGGTTAGAACATGTCTTCAGCAATCCATGCTTACCGGCGACTAACGGGATCGAGTGGTCAGGCTCACTGACTTGGTGGATGCATGTCATCGTATCTCAATTGCGTGGATCGATGTTCATGATGTCAATCACTGGATCGTCATATAGCTGGAATATTGCTAAGTTAAACAACACGCAAACTAAACAAACAGCACCAAAACACTTACTCATCTACCTCGCACACAGGATGGGGATACCCTGCCGGAATAAAGTGATTTAGTTTTTTTTAAAGTGTTGCCATAGAAATAAGCATGCTCTCCAGAACTAAAAAAAAGACTTACACCTATGAGACACTATGCATTAGCTGCTCTTCCTGCACCGCATGTAATATTAATACATTTTGAACAATTTCTGGAAACAAACCGCTTTACTGAAACAAGAAAAAGTAAAAACAATTCTCATACTTTTGGGATTAATGTAACATTTGGATGGTAGCCTATCGTTACCAATCACCATTCATGCACCATTCCGTTTACGAAAAACACCCTGTATGGGCGCTTGGAATGGCGTACAGTTCTGATTCTGAATGAGAAAGACCGTCACAAGTTATTGCCAGGAAAAATCATCACCTGATGACAATGATGCCATTTTGAGAGAAAGTTTGACGCTGGTTCCCGTGATGAATATCCAGAGTCTTGCTGACAAAGAAACGATATTTACGTCTTCACTGTCAAGTTGGTGTTTGGCTACGAGGCCTCCCACGCAATGCAGGTCAACCATGTATAATGTAGATCAGGCTGGGCTGTTCAGCACGAAACCTCCGGGCGAAAGTTCGGATTAATATATTCATCAGTGCAAATATCAGTGTTCTAACAGTAAACACAACAGTATTCCACCTACATGGCACACATTCTCTACATACAATTTCAATGTCGAGAAATTGTCTTTCCCTCAAGTATGCATTCAATGTTTTTTGGCGTGTGTCCCTTGTAACACCTGAAGGCATGCACATATTATATGCATGAACAATGTTACTAGCGTTCAGGTGGGTGTTTGCGCGACGACTTAAGGTACTCATTGAAACTGGGCTTTGTGTGGCAGACTTCTCTAAAGTTGTATAATGGGAATGTTTGTCATGATAGGTATGTGGATTACAATGTTGCGCTGCTGATATAATAGTGTACAGGCGTGGCGAGAATCGCTTTTTAACCGGTGAACGTATGATGTCCAGTATATAGGATCTGTAGAAAAGTGATGGCGCGTTTCGTTACAAGTTTGGCACACGCATGCACACACGCACGCACGCACGCACGCACGCACGCACATATAATATATATCATATAGCTGTGTACTTGCGTTTGCTGCGTGTTTGCATTTAATTACCAGAAGCTAACATAAAATGTTATTCCCCTGTTAAAATATGTTAGGGATCATGAATATTTTGGCTTAAGGATATACCTTCTCCTCACCAGGCAAATAACACTGGTTTGATTAATACATAAACTGTCAGACAACAGCACGGTATACACTTGAAACTTGGATTTGATAAAAACAACAACATTACAAACGTTACTAGGCTGAAGACGGTCGCCGAAACACTGCAAACGTCAGTTCCAAAACACAACTGTGATACCCGGATCAATACATCACCATCGAAAAACATTTCTTGTTAGCCACGATCAAACATGGATGTATACCTTTTTGTAAATGAAGCATTTTTTCAAATAACATTGCAGTACTCAGACCGTTCAAGATGATGTCACCAAAATAAGGTTATTTTAGGGGTACCGTTCTCCGCCCGTGGGCCTTGCCTTTAGCTTCTGAAACTTCTTCGCTAAAACAATCATTTTCAAATGTCTCAAGCTTCTCTCATTTCTCGGACTGTGCCAGTCTTTCGTAAAAGGGAAAGCTGATAGTCGCCACAATGGCGACATAACCTTTCTCTCCGAAACCATATGTCCTTATCATGGTGATACCTAAGCCAACAGTAAAATGAATAGATCTTTACTTCTGCAAGGCAGGCAAATATATTCCCCAACCTTTGATAGACAGATAGATGCATGCTTGGTTCAGTGGAATTCGAGCAATGTGAGCTTTTTTTTGACATATATACAATGCATAATGCAAAATGTTCATCGTTTCATATAATATTATTTGTGAATAAAATAACAAGAACGAGATGTGGCATCCATGATAACTAAAAAGTAAAGAGTGACGAGCCGTACCATATTAAAACGCTTTCCGAAGTTTGAAAAGGAGGTCACTGAGTTATCATCCTATCCTACAAATTCGAGGTATGACGCGTTAGCATAGATTGTTGGAAGACGCCATTCTGTTCCAGATATCAAATTTACAGATATTATGAAAGTGCGCTCAGCGTGAAGTTGTTTTCAAAGAACCAGTTTAACCCCTTTCTCCTCGTGTATAGAGTTAACTTTGTATGAATGTTGTACCGAAATGTGTACCCGTGAAAATATACTCTCGTAAATCGCACAATGTTGTCACCAACCATCACGCCAATTGTCTTCATCATCGCCAACATTACTCTTTTCATCACCATTTGTCACTGTATGGCCCACTCACTCACTCACTCACTCATTCACTCACTCACTCACTCACTCACTCATTCACTCATTCACTCACTCTACTGTATATACGGCTGAAACATTACATGAAACATTAACTTGAGGAGCATAATACATAACAGCTGATTGGTATCTGAGACATGTTATCTTTGAAATTCCATAAAAAAATAATTATCCGGCACATTTTTACAACAGTTCAAAACATGTCATTTCTTACCCCAGTCTTCATTGAACCAATTTATTTCCACACAAAATACCCAGTCACAGATTACTTTTTCACAAACTGTTGCAAGAAAGAGTGATGGTTAAATAGACATAATCAAATTTAAAAACTTCTTTAATTTTCAATTTAAATATATAAATATAAAACCATATCGGTATACTTTCGTTTGCCCCTATGTATATTTTTGTATATCGTCGAAATTGTTTCTTTAAGATTTTTCAAAATGTACCCACAACACCAAGAACACACGACAATTAACTGAGTTCACAATTTAATATTCCCACAACAATACTGGCCCTTCATCATAGATAGCTGTGACGTCACGAATCTCCCATTTCGACATAGCTAGTGTGACCATCTAATTAGTTTGGGATTTTAAAATAATTCGTACGTCTTGTCCAATCTGATATTTACAACTGATAATTTCAGATTGTCATATACATTACAAAAAAAACACGCAAAAGTATTTCAAATGTATATTTATATCATATAAATAATCAACATATTGTAATCGATTGTTCAGAACTGGCACACGTCATTGTCATTGACCCAGGTTCCGTATGGCACACATGGAACAGTAAATGTTTAAGGTGAAGGTCATCGGGCTTAATATCCACCATTAGAGTCCAAAACTGACTGGCATCGTCGTTCCATGGAAGCAATCAGATACCCGAATTGTGGCCTGGGGAATGTTCACCGACTCTGCCTGCAGTGCTTGTGCCAACTGTCGGAGGTTCTGTGGTTGTTGCTGACGTGCTCGCAGTCGATGATCCAGTGCATCCCATAAATGTTCGATTGGGTTTAAATCTGGAGACCTGGAGGGCCATGGCAGGACCTGGATGTTGTGATTCCTGAAAAAGGCTGTTGTCAGTCTTGCCGTGTGAGGTCGTGCGTTGTCTTGTTTGAAAATGACGTTAGCTTGATGCATAATGGGAAGGACGTGTGGCCGATGAATCTCAGCCTTGTAACTGTGTGCCTTTAAATTCCCCAGAACATGCACCACGTCTGTTCTACCAGTGTAGGAGATGGCTGCACACATCATCACACTACCACCACCAAATCTGTCCACTTCCTGTATGCAGTTTCGTGCATAACTTTCCCCTCGTCGCCCGTAAACACGACGTCTACCCTCCGCACGGCGAAGCATAAAACGTGACTTGTCACCTGACCAAACTTGTCTCCACCGCAGTTGTGGCCATCCTTTGTGACCTTGGTACCACTAATTTGCAGCCGACGATGCAGGTCCGTCAAAACAACACCTCGAACTTGTCGTCTAGCGCGAATACCTTTATCGCGTAAACGGTTCCCCACTGTCTGGGCTGATATCCTACGCAACCCTGGTACTGCCGAAGTTGTAAAGGTGGCCGTGGTGGTTCTTTCACGGTGACGTAGCCGTATGAATCTGTCCTGTGTTCTAGTAGTGCTACGTGGTCGACCGGATCTGTGAAGGTCACGTGTTTGTATCGTGTATCTGAGATCGGTTCCAGAGTCTTGTAATGGTGCTTATAACTAATAACTACTCACCGTAACCGATACACTAACGACTATAATAACCACTCACTGTAACCAATACACGAACCAGCATAATAACCATTCACCGTAACAAAATACACGGACCAGCATAATAACCACTCACTGTAACCAATACACGAACCAGCATAATAACCACTCACTGTAACCAATACACGAACAAGCATAATAACCACTCACTGTAACCAATACACTAACCAGCATAATAACCACTGACTATAACCAATACACGAACCAGCATAATAACCACTCACCATAACCAATACACGAACCAGCATAATAACCACTCACTGTAACCAATACACTAACCAGCATAATAACCATTCACTGTAACCAATACACTAACCAGCATGATAACCACTCACCATAACCAATACTCTAACCAGTATAATAACCATTCACCGTAACCAATACACGAACCAGCATAATAACCACTCATCGCAACCAACATTCTAACGACTATCATAACACCTCACCTTAACCAACACACTAACCAGCATAATAACCACTCACCTTAACCGATACACTAACCAGCATAATAACTACAACTCACAACTTTCGAAACATGAAAATCAAATCAACAATTCAGGTCAAATACTGTTTTCGCGCCTCATGAAATATAATTGTCATTGGCCATCATAAGTATGACGTAGTGATAATATATCCATTCTTTAGTATCCTACCGTTAGTTACGTCATCGCCGGCAGAGCCCCGCGGCCCTGTTCCAGCATCGTTAAAGCGATAAGAAGCTGTGAGCATCGCCAAGTGCATTTGTCAAGTATTCGACATAACGTTGCATAACGTTTCATAACGAGCATAATGATGATACATATAGTGTACTTAAGGTATAAAGAGTCAAAAGCACAGATTAAAGCATAGATTACCTGATTTCTTTATGAAGTTAATTACCCAGAAAACACATATGTCGTGCTGGTAAAATACATATTCCTGTTATTAAACTGGCCATATATGTATTGCGTGTTGTATAGCTGAAGCCATAAATGTGCATACACTTACAGAGTATAATATATAAGGATGTATTTATTGTTCAGTTAGAAGTGATACACATAAGTGGGAGAATTTAATGATGTCAGCTTCTTTATTATGAGGATCACAACGTTTCACCAGACGAAGGAGTAGGCTCATACTCCGAAACGTTGTGTTCCTCAAGAAGTTGGCATTCATAAATTCTGTCTGTTATATATGATGTACAGCTTAAGATGCGTTTTGTACGGTATGCATTGAGTATCGTTTAAGATGCATTGTTTATACTTAATGTGTTTCTTTATAATTAATAATTTTATATGGTGTAGTGTTGAAGACAGTGTTTATAGTTATATTTATTCACAATGTACTGTACAATTAAAGATGTAAAGTGAACAGTTAGATTTGTATAGTGTATCGTGATGCATAATGCTTATTATAGTAACAGATACACAGTTTAAAGCGGTATAGTGGTGAGTGGTAAAACATAGCGTTATAGATCGTACTCGTATGTATAGTTATTTAGCATTACATATGCGTAGAGTACTTTAAACGTCTTCTCAGGCGACAGAAATTCGAGTAGGAATGATGCTTTCGGGTCGCTTCCACTTGTGTACCTAGAGTGATGTATTTTAACCAAGATTGAACATGATCTGAGATTAACCAATAAAAACGTTAAACATTTCTACACGTAACTGAGAAGAACAGCCGCTCCCCCAAATCCCCTTTAGACGTTTGGAACTTGACGTCACCTGACTCACGACATCGGGCGACTCGACACGCCACCAGCACTAAGAACGCTGTCCAACTTGTTACACCAGTGTGTAGACGAGGAAGCAGGTTGGACAACTTGTTTGGGGAGCTCGCCCAGTGTTATGACAGAGGTACGTGACGAACTCCGTCACGTGGAGATTTAGTCACGAGATCAGAGCCAGAGAGCAGGATGCCACGATTAAGGAGGAGTAATCCTTCTCGAACGCGTGGAGGAAAGGTTTCAACTGACGCAACAAGTCAGTTTAGTAGTTCTAAACAATATAACAGACTGGCGCACTTATATGGAACCTAGGTATTTAACCAATATGTTTGGAGTCGAACCTGGTCCTATGTTATCTAGTGGATAAAGGATGAAGACCCCGAATCGACTCCTCACACTGGTACATTGCGTGGAGCCAATGTCCGGTGTTGATGACACTTATCGTGTAGAATAAGGATGTAGTGTGATTTTGACATGGTTTCTTTTTACACGAAGCAATAATCCAGCAGCTCCAGCCTTTGGTGTCTACTTGCCAAGTGTGATTCACATCAGGGGAACAGTACGTTCTTGGTGACACCTGTCCTGAGATTGCTTGAACGTTGCCAACGTTGTTAGGGAAGACAAACTTCAGGTATATCTATGACCTGATATCGTTCAGTAATGGTCAAATAGCCAATTTCCTTCCACGGATTTATCCACCTGAAATAGAAATAAAAGAGTAATAAAACCACCTCATCTGTTTCATTTTTAGATATATGCACAAAGATTCTGAGTGCTCTATAAGATTGTATGACATGATGGATGACTTCAACCTTCCATTAACCAACTTCATGACGAGCAATATTCCAGCAGCTCCAACCCTCGGCTTTTACATGTCACAACTTTTGAGGTACAATCGAGCATGCTCTTTCTACCAAGATTTCTGACTCTGACTTTTGCTCAAAAGTTGATTGATCGAAGTTGGAACATTCAAGGCCACAGTGAAGCTTTCAAAACGTTTATGGTAGACATGCGGTGGACATTTCCAAATTTAACCCATGAACCTCCTGTTTTGACTTGTACCATATGTTCCCGTGCTGTTTTCAGCTGACAATGAACTTGACTTTGCCCATGTTTGTGACGGGTGCCACTGGCGCGACAGGATACGCGAATACCTGGTACCATCACTCTTTGATGGTGATTCACAAACACATGCTCATGATGTAGTCAGATTCGTACAATGGCCAAATGCTTATTGAAACGGTTATATTGCTTTTATTAGTATTCATATGTACACAACGTGTGATATTTACTGTCCTTTGTCGGCGGGTATCTAATAATGATTTACGCCTTGATGTGATGTAAAACTCACTCACTGCAAAGTCGCAGCCTGAGTCCGTCTCCCCATATCCTCTCATTCCCATAACTTCCGGTCCGGTCTTTCTGGGACATATTCTGTCCTGATTCATACAAACACATCTTCAAATATTATCCCTCGCAATCTGTAAACAACACAGGAATGGCCAAAGGTGCACTGACGGCTTTAATTTGAAAGAACATTTCATAAACATCCCTCATGGGACAATAAATCAGTTTTTCAGGTAAAACATTAGGTTCTGATCCAGCCCGACCTCAGCACAAACCTTGCCTGTCCTCATTATGATGAGTCTGTTTCTAATAAATCAATTTACAGTACGCATTGCCCTGGTACACAAGATGTCTCCTTGTTTTCATAATATACACACGAAACATAAGCCAAAGATACTATTTTAGGATTAACCTACTGGTAAATACTGTTTATCTGCGACAACTTGGTTTGTTTTGTAACATTATACCGTATTTTATCCTTAGAATATGGCGAAGTTCGCGAATCAATCGTTGGAACGACGTCCCATAAAATGGTCCGTGACGTCATGGACAATGGAAACCGTCCTCTTCATTTATTTGCGACAACGCGTTCACTTGGTGCCTGGTTGCTAGACGTCACGTTGACATGACGTCACGTTGTTAGAGCCAGCTTCGCAAACCATAAAAAAACAAACAATTAGCGTGAACTAGCCAATCAGCATGAGGTAATAATTATTAGTGAGAATAACTGAAACTAATTTAACCGATATCCGCCCCCATTTAAGTGGCTAAATGTAATAGTAACCAATAGCTGTGTCAAGCCTTAACATATAAAAGTGGATAAAAGAAATTCGTATATTTTGTCTATATTTTCACTTTATATAACGTGATTGTATTACAAAACAAATCTTTTATGTATACAAATACAGTAAACTACGGTTATAACGAACTCAAAGGGACCACAAATTTTAGTTCGTTATAACCGTGTTCGTTATAAACGTAGTTTACTGTACGTATTTCATGGAAAAAAACGCGTCGCCAGATGAGCCCCTTTGCAAGTATTATCATATACACTTAAGAATACCTCTTGTCATGTGACAGGTAAGTAGGTAATCTCAGGGGGCGGCGACCCTTTGATCTTTAGGTGATCGATAACCTCAGTCACATACAGTCTAGGTGTCATTTATGAACAGTACGCTTGAACCGGTGTAATGCGTGTCACGCCCTGGTGATGTACGATCAGGAAACGGTTGTTAAACTGTCTTGAGTTTGAAAGTGGTGGCCCGTTATCGATATAGACAGGTACCTCGTCTACGACACAGACACTGTCGCTTCTGTCGATGGACACAACAACCAGTTGATCATTATGTTTGAACTTTTATGATATGCTTGACATTTGAATGACATTTCACTTGTATATGTGTCAATCGTACCAGTTTTAGTCCTCAAATCTATGTTTATTGGCCCGTCTTCAAGTATGCATGTGTAGCTAAACTTAGTCAATGCTGACAAGTGGCCTATAGTTATTATTAAATTCATTATTTTATGGTAATGTTGATGGTTGTTGTGGTAACAGCAATAATATAATGATAATATAAAGTGATAATGCGACAACTGATTAATATATGTATGTGTTTACAAATAAACACTCATGCACATGAAACGACATGCATGAAATGTTTTTTCCAATAATTTGTGAGAGAAAGATGCATTTCTTTTATCCCATCATGTAAACTATCATACATGTGCATGTTTATGTGAAATATACAGGGGCTTGAAGCTGTTGGTAGACTGTTTTTTTATGAGTGGTTCCCGACTAAACCACCGGCCCTCTCTACCACGGTGTCGGTCTCGCCCATACCTGGGGCAACATCGTGGAGAAGTACGTCATCAATGGTTATCTTGTCAGACGCTGATGGCTGTATGCTTGACTTACCATAACTCTGTTGATTTTTTTATGCATCCCTGTCAATTTTCATGTGATTTTACGATGCACGATAAGCAACACCATTTATTGAATCATGTTAATTGTTTTCATTCTGTATGAATTTAATAACATTTATATTCATAATCAAATAGTGATTATTTCAGGTGTTCGCGAATAGGTGAGGATTCCATGCCCAATATGCATCTCCCCGTGTCAAGGGCGCTAACTGACTATAAAAGTCCAGTTTCCACCCTTGCCGAACTTGGCTAAAATTTCTGGGTTCGATCGTAGCGCCACCAGTGGCTATTACGAGTTATGTCCCTCCTATTGACCAATCAAATTCCATCTCTCATATCACTTGCATTTGTTTCAAACATAATGGCAGCGTCCAGTCAAGTCTATCTGCTCGTTAATCAAGATCTATAATGTAATAAAACGGGTCTTACCCCGCGAATTGAATCAAATGACTTGAGCACCGTCATTTAAAACATGATAAGAATTGCAAAATATCTGTCGACGCCCAGTTGCTGGTCCCCATGCTTTGCAAATCCTGCAGTGGACCGAAATCTGCACGTTGAAATCAATGTCGTTCGTTACGCGATTTGGATTGGACTGTGCATAGACTCGTTAAACCAGCCAAAATGTAACCCCGGAATCCCAGCCGAGTTCGCCAAGGGTGGAAACTGGACTTTTATAGTCAGTTAGTCAGAAGGTGCCCAACACGTGGCACCAATCGGAAACATGCAAACGCAAGTCAGCTGTTCATCTGGAATAATACACGGGAACGTATGTTACAAGTCAACATAAGAATTTGCATCGGACACAATTTTGGATCATCTTCATCAGTGATGCGTCACATTTTGGAAATGTTCTTGTCATCTCCATCAAACGTTTTGAACGTTTTCAAGGGCATTGGATGCTGTAGCCCTAATAAAAAACTTTTAAGCAAGATTCGTGTTGCTGTATTTTAAATCTTCGTAGAAAGAGAATGCTCGATTGTACCTCAAAAGTTGCGAGTGCACACCAAAAGGCTGGTGCCATTGGAATATTGCTCGATATAAAGGGCATGTTGATTTGCAAAGTTTAAGTCATCTCTCTTGTCATACAGTGTTCGGGAAAATTTGTTGTCACTCTGAATCTTTATGCGCAGATGTAAAAATGAAACACATGGGGCGGTTTCACTGGTCTCTTTTCTTTCCAGTTCAGGTGGGTAAATCAGGGATTTGGGGCTTATTGATTTATATGCATGAAGAAACAGATCGGCAAGCAGAGCAGCACTTCCAACACGTCCAGCGAACAGTTTTATTTGCTGCGTGTAAAACCTGAGTACTTATTATTTTCCCTAGTACTTTCTGAAACAAAATACTTTTTTTATCAAATATTACCAGGACTTCACTGTAGGCTAATGTAAACTGCAATCTGACTTCTGCGTTGCCTAATGTCAAGTGTACTCGGACTTCTCTGAAGCCTTATGTGAAGTCAACTGACTTGTCTGTAGCCTTATTTTAAGTAAACTGACTTCTCTGAAGCCTTATGTGAAGTCAACTGACTTGTCTGTAGCCTTATTTTAAGTAAACTGACTTCTCTGTAGCCTTATGTGAAGTAAACTGACTTCTCTGTAGCCTTATGTTAAGGCAACTGACTTCTCTTTGGCCTTATGTTAATTAAACTGCCTTCTCTGTAGCCTTATTTTAAATAAACTGCCTTCTCTGTAGCCTTATGTTAAGTAAACTGACTTCTCTGTAGCCTTATGTGAAGTAAACTGACTTCTCTGTAGCCTTATGTTAAGTAAACTGACTTCTCTGTAGCCTAATGTTAATTAAACTGCCTTCTCTGTAGCCTTATTTTAAGTAAACTGCCTTCTCTGTAGCCTTGGGTGAAGTAAACTGCCTTCTCTGTAGCCTTATGTTAAGTAAAATGCCTTCTCTGTAGCCTTATGTAAGTAAATTGTCTTCACTGTAGCTTTATGTTAGTAAACTGACTTCTCTGTAGCCTTGTGTTAAGTACACTCTGACTATTCTGTAGCCTTAGGGGCGGTTGGGTTAAAACGTTAAAACTCGGGTTCAATTCCCCACATACAGTACAGTGTGTGTCCCCTGCCATGATATTGCTGGAATATTGCTAAAACACACCGTAAACCTACACTCACTCACTCACTCACTCACTGTAGCCTTATGTTAAGTAAACTGACTTCTCTGTGGCCTTATGTCAAGTGTAAACTGACTTCTCTGAAGCCTTATGTGAAGTAAACTGACTTCTCTGTAGCCTTATGTCAAGTGTACTCTGACTTCACTGTAGCCTTATGTGAAGTAAACTGACTTCTCTGTGGCCTTATGTCAAGTGTACTCTGACTTCTCTGAAGCCTTATGTGAAGTAAACTGACTTCTCTGTAGCCTTATGTTAAGTAAACTGACTTCTCTGTATCCTTATGTGAAGTGAACTGACTTCTCTGTAGCCGTATGTTAATTAAACTGCCTTCTCTGAAGCCTTATGTTAATTAAACTGTCTTCTCTGTAGCCTTATGTTAAGTAAACTGACTTCTCTGTAGCCGTATGTTAAGTAAACTGACGTCTCTGTAGCCGTATGTTAATTAAACTGACTTCACTGTAGCCTAATGTAAAGTTTACTCTGACTTCACTGTAGCATAATGTACAGTGTACTCTGACGTCACTGTAGCCTGATGTAAAGTGTACTCTGACGTCACTGTAGCATAATGTATAGTGTACTCTGACTTCACTGAAGCCTAATGTAAAGTGTACTCTGACGTCACTGTAGTATAATGTATAGTGTACTCTGACTTCACTGTAGCCTAATGTATAGTGTACTCTGACGTCACTGTAGCATAATGTATAGTGTACTCTGACGTCACTGTAGCATAATGTAAAGTGTACTCTGACTTCACTGTAGCCTAATGTAAAGTGTACTCTGACGTCCATGTAGCATAATGTATAGTGTACTCTGACTTCACTGTAGCCTAATGTAAAGTGTACTCTGACGTCACTGTAGTATAATGTATAGTGTACTCTGACTTCACTGAAGCCTAATGTAAAGTGTACTCTGACGTCACTGTAGTATAATGTATAGTGTACTCTGACTTCACTGTAGCCTGATGTAAAGTGTACTCTGACGTCACTGTAGTATAATGTATAGTGTACTCTGACTTCACTGAAGCCTGATGTAAAGTGTACTCTGACGTCACTGTAGTATAATGTATAGTGTACTCTGACTTCACTGAAGCCTAATGTAAAGTGTACTCTGACGTCACTGTAGTATAATGTATAGTGTACTCTGACTTCACTGTAGCCTAATGTATAGTGTACTCTGACGTCACTGTAGCATAATGTATAGTGTACTCTGACTTCACTGTAGCATAATGTAAAGTGTACTCTGACTTCACTGTAGCCTAATGTAAAGTGTACTCTGACGTCCATGTAGCATAATGTATAGTGTACTCTGACTTCACTGTAGCCTAATGTAAAGTGTACTCTGACGTCACTGTAGTATAATGTATAGTGTACTCTGACTTCACTGAAGCCTAATGTAAAGTGTACTCTGACGTCACTGTAGTATAATGTATAGTGTACTCTGACTTCACTGTAGCCTGATGTAAAGTGTACTCTGACGTCACTGTAGTATAATGTATAGTGTACTCTGACTTCACTGAAGCCTGATGTAAAGTGTACTCTGACGTCACTGTAGTATAATGTATAGTGTACTCTGACTTCACTGAAGCCTAATGTAAAGTGTACTCTGACGTCACTGTAGTATAATGTATAGTGTACTCTGACTTCACTGTAGCCTGATGTAAAGTGTACTCTGACTTCACTGTAGTATAATGTATAGTGTACTCTGACTTCACTGTAGCATAATGTAAAGTGTACTCTGACGTCACTGTAGTATAATGTATAGTGTACTCTGACTTCACTGTAGCCTGATGTAAAGTGTACTCTGACTTCACTGTAGTATAATGTATAGTGTACTCTGACTTCACTGTAGCCTTATGTAAAGTGTACTCTGACGTCACTGTAGTATAATGTATAGTGTACTCTGACTTCACTGTAGCCTTATGTAAAGTGTACTCTGACGTCACTGTAGTATAATGTATAGTGTACTCTGACGTCACTGTAGTATAATGTAAAGTGTACTCTGACTTCCCTACAGCCTTATGTAAAGTGTACTCTGACGTCACTGTAGTATAATGTATAGTGTACTCTGACGTCACTGTAGTATAATGTAAAGTGTACTCTGACTTCACTGAAGCCTTATGTAAAGTGTACTCTGACTTCACTGTAGTATAATGTATAGTGTACTCTGACTTCACTGTAGTATAATGTAAAGTGTACTCTGACTTCCCTACAGCCTTATGTAAAGTGTACTCTGACGTCACTGTAGTATAATGTATAGTGTACTCTGACTTCACTGAAGCCTAATGTAAAGTGTACTCTGACTTCACTGTAGTATAATGTATAGTGTACTCTGACTTCCCTACAGCCTTATGTAAAGTGTACTCTGACGTCACTGTAGTATAATGTAAAGTGTACTCTGACTTCCCTACAGCCTTATGTAAAGTGTACTCTGACGTCACTGTAGTATAATGTATAGTGTACTCTGACGTCACTGTAGTATAATGTAAAGTGTACTCTGACTTCACTGAAGCCTAATGTAAAGTGTACTCTGACGTCACTGTAGTATAATGTATAGTGTACTCTGACTTCACTGTAGTATAATGTAAAGTGTACTCTGACTTCCCTACAGCCTTATGTAAAGTGTACTCTGACGTCACTGTAGTATAATGTATAGTGTACTCTGACTTCACTGAAGCCTAATGTAAAGTGTACTCTGACTTCACTGTAGTATAATGTATAGTGTACTCTGACTTCACTGTAGTATAATGTAAAGTGTACTCTGACTTCCCTACAGCCTTATGTAAAGTGTACTCTGACGTCACTGTAGTATAATGTATAGTGTACTCTGACGTCACTGTAGTATAATGTAAAGTGTACTCTGACTTCACTGAAGCCTAATGTAAAGTGTACTCTGACTTCACTGTAGTATAATGTATAGTGTACTCTGACTTCACTGTAGTATAATGTAAAGTGTACTCTGACTTCCCTACAGCCTTATGTAAAGTGTACTCTGACGTCACTGTAGTATAATGTAAAGTGTACTCTGACTTCACTGAAGCCTAATGTAAAGTGTACTCTGACGTCACTGTAGCATAATGTATAGTGTACTCTGACTTCACTGAAGCCTAATGTATAGTGTACTCTGACTTCACTGTAGTATAATGTATAGTGTACTCTGACGTCACTGAAGCCTGATGTAAAGTGTACTCTGACTTCACTGTAGTATAATGTATAGTGTACTCTGACTTCACTGTAGTATAATGTAAAGTGTACTCTGACTTCCCTACAGCCTTATGTAAAGTGTACTCTGACGTCACTGTAGTATAATGTATAGTGTACTCTGACGTCAATGTAGTATAATGTAAAGTGTACTCTGACGTCACTGTAGCATAATGTAAAGTGTACTCTGACTTCACTGAAGCCTAATGTAAAGTGTACTCTGACGTCACTGTAGTATAATGTATAGTGTACTCTGACGTCACTGTAGTATAATGTAAAGTGTACTCTGACGTCACTGTAGTATAATGTATAGTGTACTCTGACTTCACTGTAGTATAATGTAAAGTGTACTCTGACTTCCCTACAGTCTTATGTAAAGTGTACTCTGACGTCACTGTAGTATAATGTATAGTGTACTCTGACTTCACTGTAGTATAATGTAAAGTGTACTCTGACTTCCCTACAGCCTTATGTAAAGTGTACTCTGACGTCACTGTAGTATAATGTAAAGTGTACTCTGACTTCCCTACAGCCTTATGTAAAGTGTACTCTGACGTCACTGTAGTATAATGTATAGTGTACTCTGACTTCACTGAAGCCTAATGTAAAGTGTACTCTGACGTCACTGAAGTCTGATGCAAGTATACTTTATTGTAGGTTACTGTTTGGAATACGCCGACATCGTACTATCCGAAGATGTATCGTCTGATTAGTAATATTATCACACAACTCATCAATGGAAATATATTGTTTTATTACATGTTTTATAAAAGTAGTATAAGTGTACAGTACATTTTAAATCTATAACGTATCTTCGTTCTTCATGCACACTAAGTGGTACACAGTATATGCATACACAAGACTCCATAAAGCAGTATAACCATACATGGAAGAGCGGACATAAGCATACACAAAGCTCTATTATTTTGTTGTGACCATCTAGCAAGAGTTAGGCGTAAGATGCTACAGGTAATTTATTTGCAAATATCGAAACAGGCGCTAAAATACCTTCATCTATACTATATAAGTCAAATATCCACATGAATGTGCCATTATGCTTCCAAAAATGCATAAATGTATGATTACTAAATGAATCTGTTTTACAATCTTCTTCATTATGAATTCATTAAGGTCTCATTTTTAACGAAATGGCTTCAATTTTAGATAATATCGTTTAATATTAGACAAAAAATTATAACAGTTTTTTCAGTGCACACGTACCTTATTAACCTTTAAAATACAGTTCTAAGTATTTCGTCAATATTTATTTACAAGTATGACACATAATAAATTATAATCTCAAAATATATCTGTGTAATTTTGGATTACAGGAAAGACACGTGGCATTCTATTATACAAAGTCTGCATACTAATCATATGCACAAAGAAAGAGGTCACATGCATGCTCGTTTCTATAGCAACGCAGAGATAAAACTAAATCCTGTGCATTATTTTTTTCCTCGAAGACCGTGTCCATATCAGCCAGACACTTCACCTTGCAATCACATGCTCGGCGAATGCTAAACTTTAACGCGAGGCTTGCTATTAAGGATAACTAATTACCATGAACATCTTTTTTAAAACACTGCTACTATTTAATTTCCTTATGTAAATTTCCCTTTTAAGACCCCAAACCCCTGTGTCTACTAATTAAGAACACTTTCACGTTTACATGTTCAAACGAATTTCCCCGTGGTAATGTTACATGGGGAATACGGCTTTAGCCTCTGTGACAAACAGCTCATAACAACCAGCCCAGTTGTACATGGAATGTGCATAAAAGCGAGTGCGGCTTCTTCGCCATCACAGTGACAATGGAACGCATCTTTAGTTGAACATATATCAAGGTATACTGTAGGCGTATGTCGCAGTGGCTTGGCTTGTTACATGACCGGCGTGTACGTATGACCTGCATTCCTGACGGAGGAGGGAGATGGCGTGCAACTTATGATGCTTGTGATGATGTGTTTAAATTGTACAAATAGGTGAACAAACAGGTAATACGAGTATGCGAGGAGTGCTGCAGACTCTGCTGGCTTTGTAGTCTATTTCAAAATAAATCAAACTCATCCTCACTGAACCGAGAAACTGGTTTCCTTTGAAAGCTTAACTTAATCACCACATTGAGACTTCGCCCACGTAGCAGGAGCTGCCTGTATTTGCACCTGTAAAAACGGAGGACGTTTACATAACACTGTATCTCGGAGGACAAGATGCACACACACACAATGACACACTGAAGATGAGGAGCTACTGATTATTTGCCTCACGTGAATTAATGGCATCTTGACTAAATAAACTTCACTTTGGACAAAAGACGTACTTCTGAGCTACGTTTGGTTCAGATATGTTTGGTATGAATAACAGTATGGACACAACGCGAAGCAAAAGTAACTTAAAATGTATTTAACGGAAATTCTTTTACCTGATTTCCGCATTCCCATGACTACTGATAACCAAATTTAATTATTTCAACAGAAAATAAATCAATTTAAATACATGTCATATTCCTATAAAAACACGATTTTGAATATAAACCGCAATGTGTTTATGTTTCAATATTAACTTGCTTAAATCAGTATTTATCCCATGATATTTATTTATTAGTCGAAAGGATCAACGTGGTCGTGGTGCACGTTTATCCATTCAACCTGGTGCATATCTTGTGACAAGATTCAAGTAATTGGGCAACGCGGTGCAATTAGTCTGACAGGCTGTCTGGAGAGCCAAATATTTTGCGGGCCATTCACGGTGCATAGTTAGGTTTCAAGGACTTCGAGTCGCGCAAACATTTACACACAGTGTGACCTCTAACTTAAAATAAAAACAGGAGGGTCATTGCAGCCCTTTGCAATTTACACTATACAAGCATGATGATACAAAACAAGAAAAGAAGACATGGTATTTGCGTAAATGATATTGACACTTCAAAGTAGCATATCATTATTCATGGCAAGCCATGCATATGTTTTTTCTTTATAACATAGTAGCAAACTAATTGGCAATATTTATCTATACAATATTCAAATTTAGATCTACGGTGATACTTTGTAAGATACAAACAAAACAAGTTCGATTTCGAACTTCTCAAAGAAAACTTGACGTAAGTTGAAATTAGCCTTTGGTTTTGCCAATAATACCATTCGACAATTAAGTGTCCCATGGTTTATTTAGCAATATTTACATATGTACATTCAACGTCCCTGGGATACAAGTTTCTAAATATTGCACTATATACAAACAAGTAACGCCGTCATTGTGTAACAGAAATGAATATTACATCATTGTTGCAATATCACAGTGTATCATAAGCTCTACGCGCTACATTTCAGCGGAAGAAGAATGTCCAATGTCGAGACATTGATAGCACCCGGTACTTTACAAGACACTATTGTCGTATCGTGGATTCCAGGGTGTGACAGGACCAGAGAACCTCATTCTATAGAGGGTACTGAAGGAGGGATGTGGTAAAGGTCATGTCTCAACTTCTATCTGGACGTGTCTGTCATGCTCGAACTATCGATCATTGGTTTGCTTGGCCCAGGGTCAACCGCATATTCCAAACCGTCGTGACATAGTTGCAATATTGTTCTACGGCGTTAAAACCCCATTCATTCACTACATCATAGTTCGTTAATAGTCCTAGCACCATCATCAGTGTCATCTAGTAAAACCACTAAATAAGTCGGTATTCCTCGCCCCTTTCCGTCATTAATCGAAAGTGAGTGTAGGTCACCGACCCTACTATACACAAAGGACTGCAAGGTGTACTTAATGTCCGTTTGCAGTTTCCTCAAAGCACTAATATCGGCGTTTCATCCGCTACGTCGGGATGTGTATATTTACATGGTTTACATGCGTCGTAGGATCGTCAAGGTTGTCATTGAGTTAGTACATACAATAGCATACATGTTGGAAGCCTATCCTCATTCAATTGGTACGAAACACGAATGAGTTCGAAAATTACAAGCATGCACTCAACAGATTCACGTCTTTGTGCCAAACTTGGACCAAATGTACTTCACTTGAAATCATTCCGCCACATCTATTCTGGATCGGGCTAATCTTGGTTGTTCCGAAGCATCTGAGATGTTGGTTCCCCAGTGCCAAGAAATGGTTATCATGTCACTGTTCTACTGAATGTCCAAGAGGAAGAGCACAAGCCGATGATACTATATTGTCACCTCCGCCTATCCAGGGATAGGATTTGTCAGATCAGGAATAAGACCCACAATGTTCATAGTTGATGAACACGTATTGTACGGATAATTGTTCCACATGCATCATTTACATCATCTTCTGTACAATGCATAGATGCATTGGAAGCTTGTATATATTGAAATGCACTACGATGTATATTACATCAAATATTAGGGTTAGACCATGTAGCCTTATTTCTGGAATGTAGCAAGTGCTTCCAGATGCCAAATAGCTGTCAAGATCACCGTTATGGTTCTCTCAGTAGAGAATGTCATGGGCACCGCTGCTAGATAGACGACCTTGAGCCTGTCGTGTGGAATATGCGGTCGCGTCATTGTCCCCTTGGCCTTCAGTAACGCTCAGGATCTGAGAAAACAACCTCAACGTGTCCATACTGCTGAGTTCATTGTCGTTCCTGACCAGTGATGACGTCATACTGTGTGGTCCATAGGAACCCGATTCAATTGCTCCACGTGCACCCGCATTCTCCATGACGTGCTCGTAAAGACGTCTGCGCTGTTCGTTTGCCAGAAGATCTATTTCAATCTGCCGAGTGACAATGGCGGAGCTCTTCCTCCAGACGTTGAACTCGTAGTCAATAGGCACAACTCGTTCGGCGATCACCTTGATAATAACGAAAGCTTTGCCCTCTCTCAAAGTCAAATTGACTTTTTCATTGACGGCGTCGAAATTGTCTGTGTTTCCAGATCCTGACTTAGATCCGTCTGCGTGGACGAAGTCAAGGTCACCGTAGATCTCTTCGTTGTGGTGTTCCACGTCGATGTTCTGTCTGATGTCCTTGCTGTCGATGTTGGCGAGCTGAGACAGCAACAACGTGGACAGGTTCTGCTTCGGCACCTCCCGGGTACTTACTTGAGCTGGAAACAGAAAACAAACCGTGTTATGGCTGATGTTTGACGAATATTTTATCTTGGAAGGTCATTGTATAGGCTGGTGACATAAAGGGATGGGAGTCTCAGCACATCTCTTGAAAGCATGTTGCAAATAAAACATTGACAAAAGTAAGTATTGGAATAGATAAGTGACTTCAAGGATTGGGTAGAAGGGAAAGGGGTTGATGGACATGTGTCTGTGAATCGGTGTTTGTCATACTTCGAGATTATTCGTAAACTTTTACCGTAAAATAGCGTAACGCTGTGCTACGTTGCCGAAGGCTTAATCAACAAGTATTGTGCCAGTTTGATGATCTTTTTTTAATACAGAGCACACGATACATGTTTCATGTATTCATTTTACTGAAACCAAGGTTTCGGTAGTTTGATTTAAATTGAGAGCAAAACGTTCAATAATGTTTTTACACATTTCAGAGATTTTAATTTATGAGCACGATGACACGCAATCAACCACGTGCACATCACCGAACCTGAGTATTAATATATTAAATCGCCTCTTATGACAAGCAAAAGAGTGCGTGGGATCTATTCTAACCGGATATCGCCACCCAGTGGAGGGAGTTTCTATAAAACCTTTTATCAAAAACTACATATTTTGATGTGAGGTGAGGTGAGGTGAATTTGGCGTTCAAGATTATTGCACTCCTAAAGCGACGTGCATGCAGGAGTGTGAACTTGTACTAGTCCGGTCTGATGCCGATTTTACCAGACATATTAAACTGCCTCCGAGTCGACAAGTTCTTGTTTTAGCCCCCCAATGCCGAGCGCCAGGCATAGTAACAAAAAGAACCAGATTTTAACGTCTTTTAACGCCGGGTATCGAACCAACGACCATCCCCTCTCACGGCAGACGCTCTACCATTACATCACGGAGGCGGTCTATTTTGATGTAAAGATGTGAAGGCAACAAATAAGATGCTTCAGGAAAAATATATGAAAATATGTTCTACATGCACTTGATTGATGGAAACAAAATTCACTTCACTTTACACCAATGTAGATTTGTGAACTCGCTACCACATGTTCTCACCCTGGCTATCACATGACGATACCATCAATTATGGACACTTTCATGAAATGTCATGCACTAATACCATATGATTATTGTCGAACACTTCCGGTAAATATGTATTTAGGTTGAGAATATTCCACTTAAACATGACTGTTGCATATAGAACAAAGACAAGATATACTGCATCTGCCATTAGGCTGTCAGGGGTACTTTTGGGTTTCACCTTGACACCATCTCTCCTATCAAGACAACCACTGAGCCGACCTGCTTATTGTTCAGTTTGTTTGATTGTTTGTTGTTTAACGCCGCACTCAGCAATATTCCAGCTATATGACGGCGGTCTGTAAATAATCTGGACCAGACAATCCAGTTATTGACGTCATGAGCATCAATCCACGCAATTGGGATACGATGACATGCATCAACCAAGTCAGCGAGACAGACGACCAGATCCCGTTAGTCGCCTCTTACGACAAGCATAGTCGCTTTTTACAGCAAGCATGGGTTGCTGAAGACCAATTCTATCCCGGATCTTCACAGGTCGCCTATTGTTCAGTATTGCATGGGATACATTTACAATGCATTACTTGTATGAACATTTATCCTGGTTACCCATCCCATCATGACTTGCGCCAACTCTCTCCGGCTGTCTTCATACTGGTTATAGATACCCGTTAAAAATGTATTATAAATTCCTCAAATCATATACGATGTATTTTAAAGAGCTAATCAACTTAGTTCACTAAAGGGAGAAAAATAACCTTACGTTATTTATCGTTCCCTAAAGTCACTTTACAAATTGTTTACGTGTAATATCATTTATTTTATCATGGTCAAGCATTGCAGGCTTACAGTCAAGTTGTGTATACTAAATCCATCATACTTTAAGGCGTCCCTGACTATATTGGCATGTTCGACAACAAACAATATCGCAGGTTTCAATCACGAGAGATGTTGTTGCTTTATTTTATGTCCACTGTAATTCAGTGTTAATAAACATAACATTATCACCGAATCAAGTCTTTGAACGGCATTAATAAATGATAAACATAAGGAAGAGAATTTATGGATGTTAACTTCTATATTATGAGGAACACGACGTTTCGGAGTATATGCTTACTCTTTCATCACCTGTGTTTCTCATTTTAAAGAAGCTGACATCCATAATAAATTCTCTTCCTTATTATCATTAAAGTGCAGAAGGAAACAGAATAACTGAAAAACAGCTGTACGCACAAGCCTCGTTTAGACATTGCTCTGGAGATTGAATATACGACACTATGACTCATTCAACGTTTTGTTTGACCTTACACGACACTAAAAGGACTCCATGATTTATAGTTTGGTTTGACAAAAGCCAAACCCTATGTGTGTATTGGTGTGTATTGGTGTGTATTGGTGTATATTGCTGTCTCCCTCCCTGTCCTGTATTGCTGCTCTGTTGTATGTAATGACCTTCACTGGTCAGAAAGGAACTCTGACATTTCCATCCCACCTTCTGAAGCAAAACAGGATGTCCCGAACATAAGCGGAGGGGTTATTCTAAACAGAGTTTTCAAAAGCTTGCAGATGACCTCGTCGATCCTGATACATTCACAATTATCTTCATCCACGCCCCGTGTCAATTGCCTTTGTCAGCCTATCGCAAATATCACAGGTCACTGTTACAATATACATAGATCCTCACACAGTGCATACCTCAAATTATAGCCAATCTATTCAGTCGGGGACGTCCTGCCAATTGTTCATAAAAGCAACAATGTTGTTTAACACCTAGTTTGACAAGTGGGCAAATGGCGCCTGTTGCCATGGTACGTTTCAAGGGCTTGGTCACGAGATAACGCAATGGCCGGAGTAAGGGCATTACGGGTGTGAGCTGAACCTGGCACTGAGTAGCCTGGAGGTACCTTTAGTATTAAAGATCTTGACGGGTAGTTTCCGTCTCAAATTACAACTGGCCATGACCTTGGACCTTTCCATGACCTTATCACATTATCAAAAGTACTTGAAGACCAGCTGACCTTACCGAACGAAGTCATCTTCGTGGTATTATATAAACGCTTGTTTATCAACCATGATTACAATGCCATATAATGCTTATTCACCAAATGTATCATTAAACACCCATCATATTCGGCTAATGATTAGATAACTATACGCCTTAATGAAAGTGAAGACATGTGAACGTAACACACATGTCTGTATCACTGTTATTCTACAAACTGCCGATGCTAATAAATGAAAGCGACAAAACCCTTTCCATATTCATAAGAAATCTCTGCCAAAAGCGTCGATTGTACGATTCCGACCCCATAATGAGCATGTGTTTACGAATCACTAGCAAACAGTATAGTAGTGATACCAGATGTTCGCGAAAAGGTCCTGCCCCACCGGTGCACCCGCAACATATCATCACTCATTTATTCCAGTACCGGGGAGCTAGAAGCCTACTGCACATGATACATACATTTGTTTATCAGCAGTAACCGTCACAGTAACATATCTGCATTGTTTAGTGAGTATGGTTTTACCCCGCTTTTAGCAATAGTCCAGCAATATCACGGCGGGGGACGCCAGAAATGGGCTTCACACATTGTACTCGTGTGGGAAATCGAACCCAGGTCTTCGGCGTGATGAGCGAACGCTTTATCCAATAGACTACCCCACCGCCCCTCTGCGTTGTTTAACAAAGACCCAGATTTAAAGATATTTGATAAACATAATACTATTCCTGTCAGTATTTATCTTTCAGCGCTGAACAGACTGGACACCCGAGAAGAAAATGGGTCTCGTTTTTAATAAAATATTTCGGTCGCACGGCTGACAAATTGGACGAGAACCTTATGTTTAAGTACCCAACCATCACCATGCCCATTCGGTCAACAACACTCGAATATCATATTGCTCTAAGCATTTCCTGCTTACAATGAGGACGCATTTTGTCAAATAATAGCATTCCTACCAGTACAGCGATGCAGGGTATATATGTATTATTTATATGAATCTTAGCATGAATCGTATCTCCCTAGCATATCCTGATGCAACATTGAAGTGCAAAGGTCAAGGATATTATGGACAATAAGCCGACAAACACGACTGTGAAAACACGTTCATGCTTCGTTGCACCTGTAATGAAGTCTGCCGCCATTTGCTGCAACCCCGTGGCCCAGTGGGGAATTATTTCTATGGCGATGTCACTCTGTATTAAACCTATGCAGGTCAGAAGCGTAATCGAGGCATGTGAATGTGGTTTGTATAGAGTGACGCAGCCTACATTCTATATTAATCCTCATGGATATACGATGAATGCAATGACGCTGCATAAAACGTTAAACTGAACCTTTTGTAATACTAAAAACTATACTTTTCAAATTTATCGCATAACACTCTGCTTGCCAGAAAACATCTAAACATTCCTGATTCCATTAACATTGAAAACATGTTCACACTCAACGGTGTCATACAATGCGACGTCATACAATGCGGCAACACATTTGTGTTAAGTTATATCATCTATGGAAAGTTACCTGGGTTGTTTGAACGAGGACAATATTTCACATCGCTTGAAATTCATTATGTCAACTTGTTTTCACCACAATACGTTTTTAGATATGAAACTGCTTTTACGATCTCAGTTCTACATCTTGATGTGGTTATATCTAATTGACGCATGGTAACCTCAGCCACATTCCAGCTATATGGCGGAGGCCTGTAAAAACGTCTGGATCAGACAATCCAGTGCTTCATATTACGAACACAGATATACGCCGTCAGGGTACGATGACACGAATCATCCAAATCACCGTGTCCGACCACTCGATCCATTACACCGACATGCACGGACTGGTTAACGGGGTGTTTACCGTGTCAAGTTTCGGGCATAAAGTTTAACTCAAATAATCAACTCGATTTATCGTCCAAGACGCATTAACATTAGGGCGACATATCACCACCCTGCGGGTCTCGAGCTACGAATTATTCGATACATGATTTGAGACGATGTAATGTTAAGATCCCGACAAGGATCCTCAGCGGCACTGTTGTCTACCATTATAACTCCCCTTGTCTCGAGTGAGTGAGGGTTTTGTGCTAAACGCCGCACCAGCAATCTGCAGGTAATTACGTCGACACCTTGTCTCGTACCAGGGATAATTCGATGTATTTCTAACAGCACTTCGAGTTAACGAGATTTCACAGCGAGAAACATGTTGAAGGTTTCTCTTTGGCACTGACGTTTAAACTAAAAAGCAAGGTAGAAAAGAAAGATGATTCAAGAAAAATGCCATGTTCTTGTCGGCGTAAGATGAGTGAGTGAGTTGGGTTGAACGCCGCTTTGATTAGTATCCCAGTTATATCGCGGCGTGTCAGCTGAATGTGGGATCAAAGCTCGAGGTTATGCAAGTCTCACACGTTTACCACTTTGGTTAATCCTACGAGCACGGGTATGGTGCTGACAAACCTGGTAACATTATCGGGGTTAACCTGAATTCGAACACAAAATCATAGGTTTCTGGCGTGCCCAAGGGACGCAACTCTGCACAGCGAATTGTGGCGCTTCAGACGACCGTCCACTCGTGCCCCCCGTTATGATATCAGTGAGAACTGACAGGAAACATGTACAACTGCACCATTACTTCTACATGAACCGTTTAAAATTTAGAAGTTTGATTTAACTGATGCTCAGAAGTTGTTTAGGGGCGGTTGGGTAGCCTAATGGTTAAAGCGTTCGCTCGTAACGCCGAAGACCCAGGTTCGATTCCCGACATGGGTACAATGTGTGAAGCCCATTTCTGGTGTCCCCCGCCGTGATATTGCTGGAATATTGCTACCAGCGGCGTAAAACCATACTCACTCACTCACTCACTCAGAGGTTGTTGATCAGAGTTACATCATTCAAGGCCTCAGTATGACTCTTTCTACCAAGATTTCAAAGAGCGCCATACGACTCTTGTTCAGAAGTTGTTTGATCAAGGTTACAACATCGAAGGCCTCAACAAAGATTTTAAAAAGTTGTATGGTAACCATGTGGATGACATTTCCAAATTTTACGCATCTGTGACGACCCAAATGAGGTCCGATGACATTCCCTATTTGGTACCAGATGTTATCATGTTTTTCAGGTAAACACTTGACTTGCCTTTGCATGTGTTTGTTGAAGGTGCCATCGGTGGGGCAGGCTACACTCATCTCATCGCGAACACCTGGTGTCATCACTAATTCATAGTAGTCCATGATGATATACTCGGAATCGTACAAAGGAATCTGCTTTTAGAAGAGATTTATATTGGGAATAGGTTTGACCCTTTTATTTACACATTAATGTTACACCTAGCATAGGCGGAGCTTCGTTTCCCAACATATGCTCATAGCGTCTTGTAGCACAGAACATATGGTGTACTGCGTGTTGGTTAGCCTATAATGGGTGGGAAAATGAGCTGTGCCCATGTCGCAAGTATGTGTAAATTGTCCTGACCTATTCCCCTCCTGTGAACAAAGTAGCAGACATAACAATGCTACATTGTCTCTGTTATAACTTAATACGGCTGTAGTACATTGTGATGGTGATGATGAAGCAGTGTTTGTGATACAGACGCCAATGCGCTATAGAAACATTGTTGCAATACAACCATGATAATGGCATACGTGAGAGGAAATTGTGTTGTGTCGACATCGACTTTACATCATATATAAATATACATCACATGCAATCTGAATTCCTTGGCTAGTTTTAGCAGCATTTCGTAAATGTAGCTTATTTTCGATATTTTGCAATCCAAGCCTATGTGAACTCCTGTCTGAGATCCAAGCCTGGTTTCTAAACACCTTTAAATACATTAAACATGGCGTCTGTCACAGTTTACGACAATTCGGAAAACATGACATGAGCAGTAGTTTTCGACGTTGATATTTGATAGTAAATAATGTTCATGGTACATCGGAATTGTACAGTCGACACTGCTTTGAGTGGGTATTCCTTATGCCGATGGAAAGGGCCTTGTCGCTTTTATTTATCATACACAACTTATTATTACTGGTATTACTAGAAAACTAAAATTAAAACTATCTTCCAAACATATTCTATGCATTCAAATATTATGGCATTATAAAAACATCAACCAATGTCGCATGCAATTCCTTTGATTTTAAGTGATGTGACAAGGTGGCATACATAATTCGACTGCCATTTCCCAAAATTCATTTGACACATAATTCATTCTCGCCATTGTGAAATGCATTGTGGCGACGAGAGAATTCGCGCTACTCTTTTCTGGGGGCAACAGGTTTGTAAAGCGCAGTTTGTTAATTCTAACATTTGTTCACAAGAGTGGGTATGCCATGACCCTGTTACCTTAAACTACCATTTCCCAAATTTCTTCACCTGGGATTCGAACCCGCGGTTAGCAGATCCAGCCACGGATGAAGCACACGCCGCTTTGGATCACCAGGCCAGTCATTCTCCATGATCAACAATCGCGTACGTTTGTTAAAACAAAAAGTTACTTTTTATTGTTAACCCCAACGTAATAATGGAGGCAGTTCTCTGCAAACCCAACTGGTATAGATCCAGTAGCAAAACACAAACATGTGCTTGTAAATTCAGAAGCAAAAACGCTTGAAAACATGTTAACAATAACGACAAAAAATAAACAATAACAAAGCACTCGCTATTCCTAGTATACAGTAACCGGTGTATGAGAGAGAGAGCTATTATTACCACCAGTGTATCATCCTCATTGGGGTGTCTGAGATAAAGAGGGCATTGTCGTACACATCGGCAGTTTCATGTTACCTTGCTCATGGTTGTTCTCACTTTAAGTCTAGTATGGAAAATATTCGGAGGTCAACCTCTTAAAGCGGAGGTCAGTGACAGTGTTTGCCAGGCCGACTTGAGCCACCCGTAGTGTGTATCATCATCCCCTTCCTATACAGATTGGCTAGCCATCTGGGGTGACAGTTATTGACTGTCTTACAATATACGTATACATTTCGCCCTGTCGGCTCCCAGTAAACCCTCCACATGGATGGCGAGTCAGGAGAGGGAAGCCTTCATTCGTAGCCGTGGGCGGCACGTCGTTGTCATGGGAACCATAAAAATACGCTACGTAAATGGGGTGGGCGCATGTAAGGTGTTTGAAAGCCGGCAGGACCCCAACTTAATGAAATACTTTAATAGGGTGACGCGTTCTTCTACTGACATGAGGCTAACACTGCTGTGGAATTTCAATACATGGTAAATATTTGCCGAGGATGCACCCCTGCATCGTCACTTAGGCGTCAACTCCATACAGCGCCGTGTTGTGAGGAGTCGCCAAGTATCCAAAAAGAATGACATCTCTGCTTGTTGCCGATAGAGTAACTCCTGCAGGACTTATCGTTGTGACTAATGGTCACGATGTCAATGGTTAATATTATAAGGTGACAATGGTGAATATGTCAATGGTGAATATGTCAATGGTCAAAGTGGCAATAGTTAAGGTGACAATGGTCAAGGTGTCCAAAATCAAGATGTCAATGGTCTAGGTGTCAATGGTCAAGATGTCAATGGTCAAAGGGACAATAGTTAAGGTGACAATGGTGAAGGTATCAATGGTCAACATGTCACTGGTTAAGGTGTCAATGTTCAAGATATCAATGGTCAAGATGTCAATGGTCAAGGTGACAATGGTTAAGGTGACAATGGTGAAGGTATCAATGGTCAACATGTCAATGGTTAAGGTGTCAATGTTCAAGATATCAATGGTCAAGATGTAAATGGTCAAGGTGACAATGGTTAAGGTGACAATGGTGAAGGTATCAATGGTCAACATGTAAATGGTCAAGGTGTCAATGTTCAAGATATCAATGGTCAAGGTGTCAATGGTTAGGGTGGCAATGGTCAAGGTGACAATAGTTAAGGTGCCAATTGTCAAGATGACTATGGCCAAGATGTCAATGGTCAGGATGTCGTCGGCAGGATAATAAATGACCACTGGTGATTGAATGAATACGCCGTTAGCTATTGTAGATACGTTTTTCGCAGACAATAATGCAACTGAGCAATGTGCGCTACCTTTACTTGACGAATGCAGGTTATATCACGAACACCTAGAGTCATGACTTTTATAACAGTGAATGACATGTATAATGATGTTTGCTTGAAAAGAAATATATGCAACTATTTAGATACCGTATGGTCTTCTCACATTCGTTATTTGCAATACGATATTGGAACTCACGACAAAATCCCACCTACTCAGGCGTATCACGAACACATATTTAAGCGCAGAAATACGGTAAATTAAGTGACTAAGGGATAACATCACAATACTGAAATTGCCTAGATACCCCTGTTCCATCAACCGTGACGCTATACAAGCTGTTCACCTTAGTGTCCTGCATGCATTTATATGAATAATAACTCAGGCCTTACACCTTGTTCTGTTCAAAAGGCAAAAGCAAACGCCAGATTCGAAGCCAGACATGTCCTACTTGTGTGTCACTGTTGTTTAAACTGCCTTTCTATATATGTACACAGTCCTGATAAATAACCGCTGGCAGGGGGGATATAGATTTGGGCTGTATAACGGACCATTAAGTATAAATAAGAGTACTGAGATATTCGTGATGCGTAACGTGATTAGCATATATGTGTCCCGAACATTGACGAAAGTAGAGTTTAATTTGAAGACTTGTACCATCTTGCTGCATTGCAAGACCATAAATATGACTAGGTGACACTGGAATAGTCATACTGTATTCATATTCATTCATGAAAGCATTTCCAACAGGAATCACTGGACAAATTGAACGTTTAAGTAATTCTGTCAGATTTTACCTCGCTTTCACTCCCTGAAAACAATTACCTTGACTCTATTCCTCCAGACCCCCATTGCAAGTGAAAACCATTTTCTCTCACGTTTCGTTTGCTCTTGGCTTTGTCATTGTCGAATTTTGATTCGTATATTAATTAATTACGTACTGCAGTGTTAAGAGAGAAGGAATAACAACGTGCGTAAAAACGAAAGTTAAGTGTTCGTTTATAGTACCTGGTGTCTTTGACATTGTCAAACATTGTACTTTTACATACAAGATATGGAGATATTTTATAGCATGCATGGTAATGTGCTGAGGACATACAGTAATTACTTCCACAGGGAGGCCATTAAACAATGTCATAAATACTTCGACCTGCAGTACACGTTTCCCAACTTTAACCAAACAGCCCTCTTTACTCGAGATACTAATCCGCAATGTAAGTGGACCACTTAGACACATTTACCTACCACAACGTAAGTGCTAGACTGGTGTTTACATGGCTTTGTACTAACATTAACATCAGGTTCCTGCGAAGAACATTACACAACCACGACCATTAGTCAGGTATGACCGTCAACCATGTCTTGTCAGTGGCTGACATCGACATACGCCGAGATGTATCGAGATACAGCCACGCACGACGCAACTGCATGCAATTGCAAGGAGCTTTCATAGTACCGCCAACAATGTACACGTCACCGTCCATGCATTACACTTCATCATACTGGGGTTGTCACAATAGGCTATATGAGTGACAGCTTCATTTTTATATCTTTACCAAGTATTCCCAGAGGCTGTGAAAGTCCCACAAGACGTTTATCGTGATAAATGAGCGGTCAGTGAGACTATGAAACGCTCGACTGGACATTGGTGTTTATCTGATTAACTTAGAATGTTGTGCGCGGTTCGCCTGACATAGAAAGCTATTCACGATCCATATGACAACGAGAAGGATTTCACATACTGTAGACGGACAAAATGCATGCATTTGGTAATATGCATGACGGAACATCAATAACAATTTAGGCATAAATAGGTAAAAGGGTGATAAATATAAACCTATTACAGATAAATATTTAACATTGAAAAAAGTAATAGCTATATAGTTATGCATGGATCAGGGCCCCGTTACACAAAGCAGTCTTAGAGAAGACGCTGCCTTAACACTGACTTAAGACAGTCGTAGCGCTGAGATCGGGACCCTGTTTACATTCCCAGTAGTAAGAGTGGTCCCAGTATTCCTCGTATACCAAATGTATGCATGTTGCTTATCTCCGAGTTAATTAAGGAGATAGTTCACTCCCCTGCAAGAAGATGTAAGGTAATAAATTCCTTTCGCTGCTGTTCAGTGTCTCATTGATAAATTATTTTGGGTGTTTCTGTATCTCAAACCCATTCAAAATCTACATTTGTTTAGTCTAAAAACTAACTTAACAAATACATTTTTAATGCACCATCTGATCTAAATATACACTTGTGTTCAGTGTAGAAAGGTGAAGATTCTAATTTTTGTCTACCTACACGCAGCAGCTTGAAGGTGTGAATACCACAAATACAACTTTAATCTAAAGCATTTTGACAATCCCTTTGCAAACATATCTCATCGTAAGTGTGAATGCGAAATTTTCCTTTACAAATGAAAGCTATTCCTTTCCTATAGAATTTCTGAGTAAACGTAGTAAGATCTCTGGTGTGGACCCATGCCTTATCAGGTGTGTTGTACAAATACCCAACCGTGCTAAACATGCGCACACACATGTGTATCATAGAGGTTCTCAGTTTACTTAATGCTTTTATATATGTTCCAGGGTTCCAGTGAGCCATGCCTGATATGAGAAGTACACACTGGGGTATCTCTATCCCAACAACCCTGTTTGTGTAACCTATATATATATTATATTGATGAGAGAGCCCCAGGGTCTTTACCTAAAGTCGTCAAAGACACGTTCTGGGTAAACCATGCAGTAAAGAATGTGTCAATATGGTATATAAATCATGTGTGACAGTGATGTATACCACAACGGATGCTTCACAATAACGTAGTTAGGAACCAGCATTTTGTTGGTATAGGTATTTAGATTTCTCGTCATATCAGTATTTTCTTTGGTGTTTAGGTTTGTCTGTTTGTTTGTTGTTTGACGTCGTACGGTGGTCTCTATATCTACCTTTGACCTGACAGTTATGTTGCCATGGTGATAACATCTACACCTGACCCGATAGCGTGTTGCTATAGTTATATTATCTACCACTGACTCGACATGTGGGTTGCTATAGGACAATTACTAACGGATGACCCAACATTTTGGTTGCTATGGTAGTTTTATCAACCGATGACCCACAATTTGGTTGCTTTGGTAGTTTTATCAACCGACGACCTGAAATTTGGGCTGCGATGGCAGGTACATCAGCCAATGACCCAACATGTTGGTTGCTATGGTAGTTGTATCAACCGATGACCAAACATTTAGGTTGCTATAATAGTTTTAGCAACCGATTACCCACGATTTAGTTGCTATGGGTGTTTTAGCAACCGACGACCTGAAATTTGGGTTGCGATGACAGGTATATTAGCCAATGACCCGACATGTTGGTTGCTATGGTAGTTTTATCAACCAATGACCCGACATTTTGGTTGCTATGAATGGTAGTTTGCTTTCCTGGAAGTTCTATCAACCAACGACCCCAAAGATGTGTTACCAAAGCAATAATATTGACTAGAGAGAGGATATGTGGATTACTGTAGTAATAATATCAAACGCTGGAAAATGGGTTATTTTAGTAACAATATGTCAAATGTTTTATGGTCTTAAAAATAGTGATTCCTGTGATCAATTAATTCACCTTTGCAACTGGTAATTCATTTCTATGATAAAGTGTGAATTAAGTTATCAAAAATACTCCTCAATGTTTATTATGCGACAATGTCAAGTTACAGAATATAACCATAACATGCATAACCATTGTAATATGTCGAGACATTTTCCAATAGCTACAAGTGTCTTGACACATGAGTGGTATTTTTATTATAAGGAGAAACTTATTTCAGTGTGATAATAATATTCAGTTTTGACTTGTAAGGGTTTGGCTTTCTACCGCTGAATGAACGTAGTTCTTTGAAACATATATGCCCGTGATTGCTGAAAATTGCCATCGATTGGATGTGTCTATATTAGTTATAGAAAAACTTCTTGACCACCCAGACCCACCAGGACATCAGACTACCGGTACCAATAGTGGCAGCCATATAGCTAATGTACTCACGGAGACAAGGAATTACAGTGTTAACAAAAAAGGCTTGAATTCTTCGTCAATGTATGTTACCGTAACTGATTACGCTTAACGTGTATATTTGTTATCCGTGGTGACATTGCCTTACAGATGAATTCCATTTGAGTCCCATTACAAGGCCAGGTTATAAAGGTTGGATAGATGTTATTTCTACTACATTTGGAATGTAATTCATGATTAGCCATGCTTCACAGGCTACCATGTGATCAGCAGAGCCACGAATACCACCTACATACTGAACATAATTACTACATTCACCTTTCACCATGGGCCAGTGACCCTGATCCGTGGACATAACGTGTTCGATTTCTCCTCATGAGGTGGACACATCGTACAAGATTTCTCCTCATTAACGATGAGGCAAAAATAGAGATTTCTCCTCATTGAGGTTGACAAAATGCTCCAGATTTCTCCTCATTAACGATGATGCAAAGATGAAGATCTCTCCTCATTGAGCTTGACAAAATGCTCCAGATTTCTCATCATAGTGGTTTACGCAATGTTCAAGATTTCTCCGCATTGAGGTTGACGCAATGTTCAAGATTTCTCCTCATGATGTTGACACAACGTTCAAGATTTCTCCTCATGATATTGACACAATGTTCAAGATTTCTCTTTACTGAGGTTGAAAAATGTTTGAAATTTCTTCTCATGAGGTTAAGACAATGTTCAAGATTTTTCCTCAAGAGGTAGATACAATGGTCACATTTATCCTTAAATTTCTCATGTGGTTGATACAATATTCAAGATATCTTCAATTAAGGAAATATTTACCATACTGTCGGCTTCATGATGCCTAGCTTCTCATTCAGATGTGTTTAACTAATGTGAACTAAAGTGAATAAATTAAATATATTATTATGTTCGCAATTACTCTTCTCTGTTGCAAATATGTGTAGAACAACATTTAACATACCAGCCAAACCTAAATAGCACATCTTGTTATTCAGGGAATATGGATATAAACCATTTCTTCAAACAATTAGTTAAGATAATATAAGTAGGGCGTGTTCCAATATAACGTTGTGTGTTTATGGGACCCAGTTATATGAGACGAATAAATCTCCATATTGTCAGGTCACCCTGATTGGAATGTTAGGTATGGAAGGAGCAGGCAATCGAACACGTGGACAAATAAGAGGACAGGTCCTAATTTAAAATTTCATTATTTTATCTACATAATGTTTTCGTTTTTCTTTCTTCCAATCTGTGTCTTTCCACATAATATTTAAATACATTCCAATTCATATATGCATCGTTATCTAAATAAAGAGGTTGTCATCCATTCAAATTGCTTTTTATTCACAGCATATAACAAATAATTGTCCCATGAACAATAAAACGGTTGCTCCTCATCTATTATCACCTGATGACAGATTGTAGATTATTTAAATCATAAACGTGGAATACTGAACAAACACCATGCGAAAGAATGTATCGCCTCAAGCCAAAACGTTCGTTGCCCTACTGTAAAATGGCAAATGATATTCAAATATGTGTGGGATTGAGCTGCCACATTAAAAAGTATCCATGACACTGTGTTGATCAAAACTACAACTTGTAAGATACCAGTAATATTCAAATAGGATTGACAAATACATTGAACGTGGACCTACATTTCCCTCCATCCAATAGCTTTATGATAATGATTATTTCAAGCGTTGGCGTGTTGAAGGGGTGAACACAAAGTTGCCGTTGGGAATATCTATACCCTTTGAAAATTGAACTGTGTCGGATTTAGCGAGGTCAGCAGATATGACCTTATTACAAATCGTGTACGTCGAACTGCTGAAGTGAAATATCCAATGCTGTAAGCTTGAATAAAGCTGTACTGGGCTGAAAGGAATCATGTCGAAACGCTCCAACGGGCGTTATGCATTAGCATGATAAAGATAAGACCTAACTGAAAGGAGACATATTTTGTTAGCTCTGCTTCATTCAAGTAACAAGTCTTCCGAATAACTAGTCCAAAAAAGTAAAACATACTGCTAAACAGAAAACCTATATCTGTAACTATGTATGTTTCTTGATAATCGTATAAACCTTTATTCACAGCGTACATTTCAAATATATGTTGGGACGTAGACGTACACGTATACATGCTTCTCTTAAACTTCCAGCAGTCTGACTTTAGATTTGCTGAATACATGACAGTACACGACATGCTTGCTCTCTAAATAACCCACACGAACAGCCATTCGAATACATATGCATGATTTTCTTAACCTGCTTTCGTGATTTGAACTTTTTTCAAAGAATATCCTTCTGAAAAGAAATGGCCGCCTCGCAACCTTACATATGCACGTTCATTGAATGATTGTTACACTGACAACGGTGACATCTGCCTACTGAATATAGCCTGCAAATCCGCAAACGACCTCTCACTGCATACACCTAAACTCCATTTGAATTTTCAAGTAGAAAAGTATTGTATTGTGAGCTGAAAGGTCGCGCATAGGCGTTTCACATGTTACATTTACACAATTTGACACAGTTTCATTAATAACTGATGAGGGTAGTTGATACTTCTGGCACTCCCCCATTTTTAACTGGATTTTGTTCTGTTTAATCACCTTTATTAGAAATGAAGAACTGATTGCACGACAACCTCGGGACGCTTTAGTCATGGTAATGTTTGTCAATCGGGTGGTGTGGGAAAGGGCCACGTATAGGACTGGAAGCGAGGATCCTCCTCACTGATTATACATAGTGAGACATAAATGTTAACTGGAGAATATGACACACTATATCTGTATTCATTCATATTACCGAGTGGGTTCATTAAATGAACGAATATTGTTGTACACCGCAGTCAGCAATATTCCAGCTGTATCGCGGTGATATGTATACATTCCTGGACTTGCAAATTAGTGATTGACAGTATGAGCAACTATACTCCATCGTGGCGCACTATGAGGTCACACATTGTAACCACCCAATCCAAATAGCTGGCTCTTTTTATAAATACCGGGGACCTGTTCTGCCCCCAAACCTCAACGGGTGCATTACACAAGGATGTGTCATAATAACGGAATGTTCTTACCATTTCTGCTGCTGCTGCTGCTGCTCCTGTGTTGATGTGCTATCCTATCCACGGTGTCGAAGGTGATGTCTTGGTTCACCCTACTCCTGAACTCCGACTGGTGGACATCCTCCTCAACCCGCTCCTCCTCGAATTTCTTATAAAGGTCAGGGTCACTCTGATACAGAGGATTGTCCTTCTGAAGATGGAACTCATTGTCAAACAAATTCAAATTGTCATCAAAGTCATCTTCATCCTTGCTGGGGTCAATTTTGTTTTTGATTAGAATTCTACCCCTTTCCACTTTCAGGTCTTCTGTTTCGTCTGGTATCTCTGAATGTAATGGTTCCCGGCGAACAGTGTATATTTGTTGTTCTACTCTCTTAACCTTTTCTTCACGAGCGTATTCTCCATTCCCTTCATTGTCGGAGCTCACGATCTCGGTCCCCGTCCCTGAATCGGCAGTCATGTCGTGTGAGAAGCTTCTTGAGAAATTCCTGTTAGTCTTGGGTGGAGATGGAGAGGTAGATCTGAGGAAGAACGTCTTCTCTGTTTTAAAATTCTGAGAGTTGGATCTCCCAACAGGCCTGTAATCATCTTTGTCGGGGAAGGCAACGTAACTTCTAGATTCTTTTTCAGGACTCAGGCTTGCAAAGGAAGAGCTCCTTTGGTTAGTAGTGTAATCTGTAGAGTAATTACGTCTGTTAATGTCTACGGAGCTCTTATGCCATTGCGGCTGACTCAACACTCGGCTGTAATAGGGCTGAGGAGATATGGACCTTACCCGTTTACTTAACATAACAGGCTCGCTATCTTCCACGCGACTTGGGCTAAGTGTCCTCTGAACATAATATTTAGTTTGTTCATCTCTTCTCGATCTTCGCCCCTGCTCGGGAGACGATGGGTATTCACGTTCTATCGAGGATCTGCGGTGTTTGGGTGACGTAATCCGGTACTTTCCTCTCCTCTCTTCATCGGAGTCTGAGGAATAGCTACCCCTCCGGCCTCGGGTGGGCGAAGCCCTGCTGTCCCACATGCTGCCATTTGTCAGATTATCCTCTGATTTCACATTCATCACTGTGTACACAGAGTTCCGCGTAGAAGCGTCAACAGACCTGCCTCGTCTCGGGCCGGGATCGACGCGTATGACAGTTGTGTGGGATGGAGATTCCCTGCGTGTTAGTGAGTCGTCAAAGTAACCAGAGTCGAATCTATGGGGACTTGCCACCCTTCTGTACCTCGAGTCTCGCTGCTGAGACCGAGTGGAGAACTTCCGCGACACAATTAAGTCCTCCGATGAGGATGTTTTTGCCACTCGGTAGTTATGTTCAGGTTGTGTAGCGTTGACATCGTCGAATAGTGGATCTGTACTACTGCTACCGAATAAACTTCTGTTTGTAACTCTCCTTTGAGATTTCTTAGATTTGTCAGAAGGGGTCACACTGGTAACTCTATATACCTGCTGGGAATCGTCTATCTCTGGTGTATGGTCCATTTGTCTTCTTGTTAGTGCATCTTCGTTTCTAATATTTGACACTCTGTACTTCGCGCCTGTGTTAGTGTGCTCATCGTCTTCTGAATCAGAAAGATTTCTCGGCCCATGTCGGCGTTTTCTGACGGGAGACAGCCTGTCATTTGTAACCTCCAGTTTTGTAACTGATTTGTAATGCTTCTGTTCACTCCCAGATCCAAATGAATCACGGGTTCTATAAAAACCGTCCTGTGTGCTGTCCTTATTGAACAGCTCTTCGGCGGGTATCGTCGTAGTGACCTTGTATCGCTCAGAGCTGCGATCACTTCTACTATCGCGAGAATTGAAGACTGGTTCATTATACACTTTACTGCTGGGTGTGTGTCTGACACGCCATAAATCTCCGTCTTTGTTGACAGACTCTTCGTAGTTGAATGCTTTGTGTTGATAAAAGTCAGGCCTTGTTGGTTGGTCCTCTACATATTCGTAGATTGTTCGTCTCTCCGGTGAAGTTTGGGTGCGGATTGGTGATCTTATCATTCTATACCGAGGACTCTCCCCAGGAGGAGAAGCCTCCGCTGACGTACTCTTAGATGTCTGAGATCCATACTGGCTATCTGCGTCTCCAAAAGACACGTTGTTGGTCCTGCTTGTCACTGCGTCACTTGATGTGAAATACGTCTTCTCAATATTTGGACGACTGCCTTTCGGTATGGAGTCGATACGTGTGATGTATCGAGTTCGTCCTCGACTTGCAGACGAATCTGCACGATCCAGTGATGAACTCTTGATTTGCCTGACACTGTAGGACTTGGTACCTCGTCTGCCATCCGAGGATTGACTAGAGTCACTGTTATAGCCGTTTGTAAAGCGAATACTGTCATTTGAATTCATAGAACTATTTCGAAAAGAATTAACCGTCCTGTTATTTTGATTCCATTCCGATCTGATATCTCGTTCTTGGGGGACATCGATCATCATATCGACCTTTTGGCCGATCACCGTCGACTTCGTCGTTGTAACTGTTACACCTGTTGCAACGTCCTGAATCACAGGTTCAACAGAAGCTGCAGCGACAGCACCTCCGTGGTTGTTTGCAAGTGACACATTATATGTAGAAATCTGCCTTGTGTCTGTTGCTGGATAATCTGGGGCTGGCGTCATCAGAGCTAATGCCTGGTTGCCATTGGATGCCATTGTTATTGTCCTATACCCATTGTCACCCCCCACTTGTACCTCGTCGCCGTTTTCCATCCATGCTTTGACTTGTGTGTCTGTCGTCTGCTCGGTCCACAGCGGGCGATCCTGTTCATCTGTGACAATATTCAAAATTGTCTTTTTATAGACATCTTCATGTAGAGCCATGTCGGTATCTGCACTTCTCAGAACCACGGCACTGTGATTATTCGCTTGACTTGCCATGCTATCTACATCCCGATCCGAAATCACACTTATCCCGCTCACTGTCACATCGCCTCGCTCTAGTGAGTCGTTTTGGAAATCAGTCACGGCCAATCCGCGATCAGCCGTGTTCAAACTGTCAAACAAGTTGGAAAGTACTTCTTTTGCTTTACCATAATTCAAATCAGAGCTGTCAACAGAAATCCTTGTTGACTCTGGTGTATTAAAATCAAAACTACGGAGGCTGCTCTGACCTGTGCCAAAAGTGTGACTTGTATCTACATCACCTGACGTAAACACCATGCCTAACTGATCAAATGTAGCTGTCTGCCTCGGCTTATCGCTGACATCCTCAACAACATACAGATCCCCAACATTGTCCTGAACAACATAAACACCACTGCTCGTTTCCTCAGTGTTAACGCGTGGTCCTGATGCCCCGCTTGTCGAGCGACTGTGTCCCGACACTCGACCGTGTCCCGACACCCGACTGTGTCCTGATGCCCGACTGTGTCCCGATGCTCGACTATGCTCTGAAACTCGACTATGCTCCGATGCACGGCTGTGTCCGCTTGCACGGCTGTGTATATCAAAACTTTGCACTTCACCCATAGCAGCCGACATGTTTGATGAATATCCCGAAGATGTATTCATAAAACCATTTGAAAGCACAGGCGTATTTGCCTGGCTGTTAAGTTCAGACGCGTGAATAGACCTCACATTCATATTTGTACCTACTTGGGATGTTTCATTATTCACAGGTTCAACCTCTGAGTCAGATTCGGGATCATCGTCAAAAAATAAACTACGAAATCCTGTGTCTTTTTTCGTCGGTTTGCTGTCGCCTGCTTTCAAATCTGCGTCTATTCTTCCAGGTGGTTGCTCCTCCGAAACCTCCTCAGCTTGTTTACTGTCAAAACCTATCGGAGTATCTGAAGCAGACGACACAGCAAGCTCGCCCCGCTGTGTACCTGATTCGGTCACGTGACCATGCGAAATGCTTTTCCGCGAACTCTCGCCGTCAAGTCGCTCATCAGGTCGGGCTTCCCTGCGACTATCAATCACTTCTTCATCCCCAGAAGGCTTGCTGTAAGAATTTCTTTGCTCTTCGGTGGAAGTAAACGTGGTTGACTTTATAACAGGCTCATCTTCTTTCGGCAAAGATAAATTACTGTCTTCAGATTTGTCTGTATACGTCCCCGTTTCTTCTTTCTTCTTCGTGGCTTCAAAAGCCTTCTTTTGGTTGTCGTGCATCGTTTTCAGGCGTCTGTTCAGAAAAGCAATGATGTTAGCCCGGGAGTAGGGGTTGGAATCATCATTCTCTGAATTTTCCCATCTATCAGATCCAACTGTAGACGTCGCATCATTATTTACGGGCGCAGGTTCCAAACTCGTTTTAGCTGTTACACTGACCTTTGCAGGACTGTCCACTTTAAGGTCGGTGCCAACAACGGCGTCAGCCGACATTTCAACTACATCCACCCTCTTCAGCGGTGTGGTTGTATGTGTCGGGCTAAGCGGGGCGTCGTCTGTTTCGTCAGCGCTGAACATATCAATGACCTTTTTGTAACGCTTCATTTGCTGCGTTTTGGTCATTTTGAACAATTCTTTCCTTCGTTTCTTTATTGCCGACGGTTTAAATTCACCATCACCTAGCTTGCTGTATATTTGTTTCAGTTCATCAACAGTGCCTGGTTTGATTGCTGAACGTGTGGTTTTAAGGGGGTCATTCCATTTAATCACCTTCAAACCGCTGGTTGGACTGGTGACAACGCTATCATGGCTGGAGGAGTTATGTCCCTTGGATTGTTCCGGCGTGTCGATGCTGTTGCTGGCGAAATAATCATTTTTGGGAAGAGACAGTGCGTGCAACTCATCCACTTGACTGCTGTTGTCGGAACTGATAGTAGTTTCCCCGATAACAGTTTTATTGAAATACCTCAAAGTCTCATCCTCAGATTTGTACTCAGATGATACGTCGGATTCGGTTAGAGACCCGCCTATTGGACGCCCCGAAACAATTATAGTCGGGGGTTGGGGTGGTGGTGGTGGTGTAGGGGGTGGCGGTGGTATATATGGTGGTGGTGTAGGGGGTGGCGGTGGTATATATGGTGGTGGTGGGGGCGGTGGAGGAGATGGCGGTTGGGCTAGTTGTCGAGACGTCTGAGGGTAAACCGCTGTCAGTTTCTTCACTGGCGGGCTCGATCCACCCGTCATCCCATTGCTAAAATCTTCCAATGTTGGGGAGTGAGGTCTTTTAACATGTAGAGACAACGTCTGATTTTCTACTGTCTCATTTCGGGAGGACGTTCTGAGGGGTGGTTCGGGACTTGGAGGAGGTGTGAGATCAGGAGGGGAAGACGAAGGTAGGAGAGGTGGTGGGGAGGGAGGGGTAGATTGGAAAGGGACATCTGCGTCTGATGCCGGTGGGGGTGACGTTGATGTGTCGGATATGTCGTCAGTTGCTACGGTGAAAGACGAAAGTGAGTCTAAGATGTCGGTTGTAGATTTTAAATCGTATGACGTTACTTCCGCATCATCGTCGTCGTTGTCGTTGTCAGGGGTGAGTTGCGGTGGCGTTGTGAGCGTATGCGACGCTGACTTCAAGGACAGTGTTGTCGGGGAATCATATCCCTGGGAAACAGTGTTTAGAAAATACGACATTACCTCGTCAGTATCGTCATGGCCAGTGGGCCGGGGTGAAGGGGGTGGGGTGGGCAAACTCGTAGTCATGTTCTCAAATTCCCGGGGCTCATTTTCGGAAGTATCCATGTCTGTGTCCGCTACAGGATAAGAGCTCTCAGTCATATGAATCTTGGTCGTGAGTGAATCTGTTTCCGTAATAGTATGAGTGGATACTGATTTTGTGGACGACCGATTTTCACTGTCAAAACCGTTTTCGTTAATTTCAGGAATGACGTCGCTAGTCATGTCTGTGTCATACTCGTTTGGCAAGGGCGGAGGGTCTGTAGGCTGGAGGGTTGGGTCAGATGTGAGGGTTTGGGATTCGAATTCGAGAGACACAGATGAGAATGACGCATCAGGTGAGACAGTGTGTGAGTTCGAGACACTCGTGTTCGCAGACGACATTGAAATTGGCCTGTCAGAGAATGTTTTTGTCACAGTTCTTCTGCCACTAAGATTATTGCCTTTACTAAAACTGGTCCGGATATTGCTGGAAGAAAAAACCATCCTTGGCTTTCGGCCTAGCTCAGCAGAACGAACAACTGAATCCGAATGAGTTCGTCTGACTTGGTTCTTGATTCCCGCCAAAACACTGGATGGAATTCTGGGAAGGGATACACCAACCGTATTCCGTCTTTCCATTTTGAAGCTGTATTCCAATAACGGTAATTAATCCATACGAAAATCAGACGTTAACACCACAATTGAATCAGTCGGAGAGGACGCGACTGACGGGGAGTCGACAGCGTCTTGGAGCCTTTGGTATCCAAATCTGGACATTCAGAATCGTTCAGCCATCACAGACGCTGAAAAGAAAACAATATCATAAATACTTCATTTTAAAAGAACAGTGTTCAAATGCCCAGAACTATCAATATTTAATCTACTGGAAATTACATTTCTTTATAGCGTGGAAAACCGGTTTAACGTTTTGAGATTGCACACAATAACGAGGTGTACGACAAGGACGAGTGAAGACGTGAACAGGTCGTTACTTATTGTCGGTCATAACATAGGCAGATATAGCGTTGTCTGTTGCTTTTAAGTAACCTGTCTGGTAAATTTACATATTTTTCGCATAACATTATTAACATATCAACAACGTCGCGATCCCGCATTCAATACTTTTTATTTTTTTGGCATAATTTTTGTCGACATTGAAATATAAAAGATCACCTCTTTTACCGTTTGAAATCAAATATGTGAGATACAAGTATGTTATTCAAGTCTTGGCGTTTATTTTGATTTTGTCGAGATTAAAATACACACATTTTATATAAATCTCCTATGGAAACTTGTATCGAATTTAAACGTTCATATCAAATTTGAGATAAATTGAATTTATTACATTATGTTTATGCATAACTATTTATAATCAAATGATGGCAAAGACTGAAATAAAATGGAACATAAAGGCGTAATAGTTGTTGCTTCTGATATAAAATGGCTACACAAATCACTAAAAGCAGTAAAATAATTCTGTCAGAATTATACAGAATTTCTGCACTTCCCGCTTTTATGATCCCGTCTCTGTTAACTACATAAGAATATTACTGTTTGGGTCAGTTGGACTGCCTGCTTAACAATTTAACTAAATATTTTACTTGTGGTTTAAAATATCACTTTTGACCCAGTAAGGATACACGGAGTTCACCATTCCCATCCTTGCTGGTGCCATTACATTAGTAAACGTCAAAGGCATCCGTCACTCATACCCTTTCACCTTTGAAGGTTTTTTAATACAGACAGCTCGCTCTCCCGTGAAACGGCTCTAGACCATGTAAAAAGGTTTCACATAAGAGGTAGTTAAAAACGATAAGTATGTCCCTTAAATACAAACTTGACGTTAAATAACATATGAGCTAAATATAGGCATCACTTTATTTAGTGAAGCGATGAGAGGGAACCCATATCATGCAATATGCTCGTATGGAGATAACACCGCCCTTTTCGCCAACAAATGTCATATCAGCTTACACTAACATGAAACCCTTTGAGGCTGAACAAAACAAGACTTACCTACACTCTGTGTACAGTGTACGACACGAAGACATCGGTCGACCCGGCTTCATATCACATATCTAACACTATCTGTACAGCCCCCGTGTATATTCACATATAGGGAATATAATGATATACAACGCCGCCCAGCTGAGATTGAAAGCTCATTGTTTTATTGGGGTCACGTATGGAGAAGAGATCGGATAACAGCTAGCCTGTCCTATTCAGGTTAGGGTAAGGAGGTTGCGTTAGTAACTTGAATACAATAAAACTGGTAAGTTGAATGAACATAGCTTGGCGTCTTATCTGGAGATGATAACTTTGACGCACAGAGTAATGTTCGTTCAGAACAACTTTTTTTTTAAATTTATTAATTTATGAATATATTTCTGTCTTATAGATGTTTCTTTTGTTTGTCTTGTATTAAACATATTTTATTGACAAATATGGTCAACGGGATTGGGAAAAGGTTATCCAAGTTAGGTGGCCCTTTCCCCAATGTATTTATGTATTTGTACATACATTGATATTATATATATACATGAATTTATATATATATATATATATATATATATATATATATATATATATATATATATATATATTACAATATTACAATATATTACAATATTACAATATATATATATATTACAATTCATAGTAACAAAGAAATATTTTTACATGAAAAATAAAAACATGTTTTTTAACATAATGTTTGCAAGAACATAAACGTACATACAATGCCTATATAAACACATTTTACTTGTACATACACATAAATACGAAATGCATAAATACACATGCAAACCTTCATATATCATTACACATACATACACATGTATATATGTACATACATGCACACATACTCACACTACATACATACATATATACATACATATACACATGTATACATAATACATGTACACTCATACATATATATACATACACACATACATAGACACACGCACATTCACATACATACAGACATATATATATATATATATACAGACATATGTTCACACATACATATAGCACATACACTAACATATACAAACATACACACACCCGTTTATATTATGCTCACAGACAGAGGCAGAGATACCCATGTATTCATATACATGCATGCGGTTTATACACTAATGTCGTAATTAATAATAAGTGGTCGGAGAGCGATATTCTACACTTATGATAAAGAGTTACTCGAATCTATTTGTCGTTGAACGCTGTTGAAAATGAGATTATTGTGACCTTCAGCTAGCGATGCATAACCGTAGAGAACATTTTGTATTGTACATGTAGTTCCAGCTGTTAAAATGCGAACATGATATTTCTGCGTAATTGGGACATTCAAGAAAGAAGTGTTCGTTGTTTTCACATGGATTTCCACACGAACGGGACAAAGTATCAGATAAATTTACTTGGAAGAGTTCTGCGTTTCGGGAAATGCAGGAATGCCTTAGGCGTGTATGTAAAATGTTAGCTCTTCGGTTGCCTGTTAAGAAGTATGGAGGTGGAGGTGGAGCTGCAATGGTTGTTTCAATCATATGTTAAAATTTGACAATGATGTTGCACTTCTGTAATCAGTGAGTAACTCATTATTTCGTTTATGAATAGCAGATATAATATCACTGACATCCGATTATATTAAATAAAAGCGACGAACCTATTTTCATAATCGTATGAAATCTGGGCAAAATGCCGAGTCCATTGTACGATTCCGACTATATCATAAGCATATGTTAATGAATCAATATAGAAATAGAGATGTTCGCGAAAAGGTGAGCGTATCCTGCCCCATCCGTGGCATCCGTCACAAACACATGCACAGGCAAGTTAAATGTTCACCTGAACAAGAACCAGCGGAGCATACGGAATAAGTCAAGTAGCGAATATCATCGGCCATCATTGTTGTCACTGATACGTCAAATGTGGAAATAACCCCCACATGTTCAAACCCAACACCATTTCACCTCACCTTTAAACTGTTACCTTACTAATCTAAACGCTGAGATCGTATTGTGCAAATGGATACTGAAGTAACGGTTGTTTCAACACACACACTTAACCCCTTCCCCGTTAGATCTAACTGTCATTAACACAGGGTGGATCAACAGCTGTCGACCTCTGCCTGTACCAACTGATGTATCTGTAACAATGTCTTCAGATAATCACCTTGCCTGATTGTTGATTTGGTAGGTGCTTCACCCTACCACTACCTCAAGACTCCAAGTCTCGGGAGAAGGGCATGAGATTTATGGATTGTTAAACTGAGATATATTTAGACACTGGGTAATGCGACCTTTCTGACAGACATTATTTGAACATAGAGGCCACTTGACCCAGAGTGACAAGCAAACAGTCAAAAACTCAATGACTTTCATCCGACACCGAGCTTACCCGAAGCGACATAACTCAAATATTCCAGCGATATCACGTCACGGGACACGGATGGGCTTCACACGTTGTACACATGTGGGGAATCGAACCCGGACATGTGGACAGCGAATGTTTGAACCACTACATTCCCCTTTTTGCCCGTATCACAGAGTACCGTCGATGTCGCGCAATCACAGTGTATGTTTACAAACCGTCATGGTATATTTGGAGGAACGAACGACAGGGCATAAACGTGTATTGCTTTGTTGGAACCACGACCAGATTTACATAAGGACCAGACCCTTGAAGATCAGGGCTAGAATAGGTCTTCATCTACCCATGCTTGCCGTAAGAGGCGACAAACGGGATCGGGTGGTGAGGTTCGCTGACTTGGTCGATACATACGTGGATCGATGCTCTTGATATCAATCACTGGCTTTTCTGGTCCAGACTCGATTATTAAACAGACCGCCGTCATATTGCCGGAATATTGCTGAGCGTCGTTAACCCCCCCCCCCCTCCAAAAAAAGGGACCTACTCGGGGCGATTCTCGGAGTTGAACCTACAACCAGTCCACACCGCCAGCTAGAGGACGCACTGTTACAAAGCATGCTATTGATCACGCACAGATATATAAAGCTGGGCCCGTTCCACAAAGCGATTGTAGCGCAAAGACGTTTGTAACTCCCATGCTTTAACATAGATTTACGACAGTCGTAGCTTTAAGATCACTTTATGGAACGGGCCCCTGAGATACCAAGTATGGATATAACAGGGTTGCCTTCCCATGACTCTTATGTTAATATTATAAACCATACTCGAAAAAGAAGAAATGTCGATATTTAGTACAATTTTTATATTTACGTTCCAACCTAATTCAACCAAAACCGAAGCCACTGTGTTTATGAGTGCCTGGCTGTACGCTGCTTTAGCAATATTCCAGGTATATTACAGCTCGGAAATGTACCCATCTTGGGAATCGAACAAGCGTTTCCGGCGTAACGAGCCAGCGCGTTGACAACAAGGCTACCCCACCGCATCTGCCTGCTCTTCATCATTGTTTAAGGAAACCGTGAAGCTCATCGCCGGTAGAATTGTGTACTCCGTGTCATGCACGTCATGCTATAAGCAAGCTCTGTTCGGCTCTGGCTGGTTGGGGAAGCCCTGTTGCTAAATCGAGGAATCGACTACCTTAATTTGATGCACTATGTATGGAACATTTCCGGCGTGATATTGTTGGAACATTGTCAAGAGAGGCATAAACCCCACCCACTTTCCCTGTTCTGATTTATGAATAGTCAATAACAAAGTCTCAATAGGATCACGAAACAAGGGGAGATAATCCAGAACAAACTTATTCAGATAATCCCAAAGTTTATGTTCTGCATGAATCAACCGGCAAATCTGTTAAGTATAGGATTAAACACAGTAATTCTTTGGTTACAGGTATTATACTCCACCTGGATATTTACACTTGAGGTGTAATGAATTCCGGGCACGACCTCACTAAATGTAAGCAGCTTATGTTCTCATCAATGAATCACTTAATACCCCAGCAGTATCAAGTAGCCTCCAGTCGAGTAGAACCACGTCCTTCAGGAAGTGATCCCGTGTTGTTGTACAGTTGATCAGAGTATATCGGTCCGCGCATGAGCTCAGACATGTCACATGTATATAAACTTGTTGTTCTTGGTGTAATCCGAACCATGCCAAATTACCTCCTGCTGCTAAAGTATAAGGTTTCAAAACAGCTAGTATTCAGGGCTACAACCGTTCATAATGCACAGCAGGATGTATTTGTATCTTAGTTGAACGTCTGAACTGTTTTTACCATAAATAAAAACGACAAAACCCTTTGCATATTCACGAGAAGTGGATGCAAGTAGAGTCGAGTGTACGATTCCGACTATCATAAGCTTGTGTTTATGAATCACTACCAAATAGTGATAGTAGTAGGCGTTCGAGAAAAGGTAAGCGTATCCTTCCCGCCCTAGGCACCCGTCACAAATAGTCAAGCTGGTTAGGCGTATCATCAGCTCAAGGCCCATGCAGCCCAGACAGCCGATGGGACTTCTCCCAGGAAGCGTTGCCTAGTCAAACCCACCCAGAACTTTTCGGAGAATGTGAAGACTCCCCAACACTGCAGCCTTCTGCATTACCCAGATTGTCAGAAGGGATGTATTCCTGGCAGCAAACCCGGGTACTCTCCCAGTGTCAGTCAACAGATTGGGAGGTACCAAACCTAAGGCACCGAGAACAATGGGGAATCGGACAACTTGGTACTTGGGATGCAAGTGTGACATTTCGAAAGCGAGGTCTGCATATTTGCCATGTTTTTCCTCAATCTTGAAAAATCACATTACTGTCAAAAGGGACAATAAATTCAATGATATAAATGATTTCATTGGATTTATAAAAAAGGACAAGATCAGGTGTGTTGGCCTGGATAAGTCTGAGGCTGTATACGGGCCTATTCCAAAGGATTTTGTATTTATCTTTTTCCATGACGCCCGCTACATATTCCGGGTCGTACCATGGATGGACCTCTGTTTCAAAACCACAAGCATGGCGAAGACGGTAATAAAATGATCGAGCCACCCCATCGTGTCGCTTAATATACTGTGTCTGTGCCAAAGCTGGGCACCCACTCACAATGTGTTGGACAGTTTCATTAAATTCATTACATAATCTGCATTTCATATTCACATTTTGATGCAAAATCACACTGACGGTTTCGAGTGGGAATTGACTGGTCCTGAGCAGCAAACAGAAAGCCTTCTGTTTCACTTTTCAGGCCAGACGACATCATCCAATCGAAGGACTCTGCAGGATTGCTGATCTTCTCAACACACTATACATACGCTCGTTCAGAAAACCTCTCCTTCGAAAACTGAGTCTGGGCCGATTTGATATGGCACTTCGCGTGCTTGACACTCATTTCTGTACCGTCCAGCGGTACAGAACCATCAACAAAATCAACACAGACATTGAGATTATGTCCCACATCCTTGACTCGTTTTAGAAAACTGTGGAATGCCTTGTTTTCATCATGAGTCTTGACATGCTTCACAAGAAGATCATCAGACAAATAAATGTGTGCAAAAGTGCACAAAACAATTCTATCATGACGAGCCTACACATTAATCAAACCACGCCCTCCCATCATAATTGGTAAATATAAGCGATTGAGGGAAGAGCGAGGGTGGTGGGGTCTATTGTCTGACATGATTCTTCGTGTGAGGGTGTCAATACCCTGAATTTCTTGTTTCGTCCAATCAACAACACCAAAAGAATACGAAAGGACGGGCACAGCATAAGCATTTGTGGGTTTGACTTTATTGCGAGCGTTCAGCTCTGAACTCCAGATTTTCTTTAGTCTACATTTGTACCTTGATATGGGCATTCCGGAGTTTGTCCTAATCTGCACCCCTAAGTACGTATAGGTCTGACTTTCCACGAGATGGTCCGTAACTCCTCCTCCAAGTAAACTGACTGATCCTCCCTCTTCTACTTATTATTATTATTATTATTATTATTATTATTACCCTGGAACATAGCAACACAACAAAGTAAATAACAAATTCGAAACCTCGACTAACTAGTAAGTAACAAAATACAGTTAAGAGAAAGAAACGAACACAACTGACACGAATGTACGCATTCAACACAACAGAAGATAGCTTGTGTATAGATCAGACCGTGTCAACAAGAAGCTGTACTGCAAGGTATGTTTGCTGACAATACAAGAATCACAGTGCCTATTCAACCACTGACGCCAATCCTATACGAAGGCATGCGGTGCGACGTCATGGAGTTGTAAAAGAGATCAACAATGATTGAAGTACCTTGAAATGACGTGTTATTAAACACCACAGATTACCCCGAGACATGTATAGAACTCACCACAGGGCTAAACAGGGCTTGCCTTTCACTTTGCCGCGAGGGGGTTGTTCACTACCCCATGGAGGCTATCTAGGCCACGGCTGGTGAGGTCAGGAATGCAGTTTACCGATAACACACACAGTGACACTGGTAACAATGGGTAGAAAATCACACATTTACCTGACAGTGCAGTCACATTATAGCATGTTAAGTCATAGTACGTCCATGTACAATCCTTCCATTGCCAGGGATTTGGCTTTTACGGGCAGAATACCTTCCCTTTACTTCACAATCCGATTACATGCAAATGCAACTAATTTACTCTTGCTCAAAAGTTATTTGATCAGGGTTACAACATTCAAGGCCTCAACAAAGCTATCACAACGTGTCATTGTAGAAACGTGGAGGTCATTTCCAAATTTGACGCATTTGTGACAAAAGTGATGTCCGATGCAATTCGCCATTTTACCGTGTACAATATGTTCCCGTGCTGTGTCAGGTGAACAATTTGCTTCCCTTTGCATGTGTTTGTGACTGGTGCCACGGTGGGGCACGATACGCTCAACATTTCGCGAACACCTGGTATCATCACTATTTCACAGTGATCCATAAACACATGCTCAGGCTGTAGTGGGAGTCGAACACTGGACTCCGCACATACATACACACACACACACACAGACATACACACGCACGCACGCACATACGCACACACAGAGACATACACACACACTTACACACCCACACAGACATACACACTTACACACACAAACACACACAGAGACATACACACACACACACACACACACAGACATACACACACACGCACGCACCCACGCGCACACACAGACATACACACTTACACACACAAACACACACACAGACATACACACACACGCACGCACGCACGCACCCACGCACACACAGAGACATACACACTTACACACACAAACACACACACAGACATACACACACGCACGCACGCACCACACACACACACACACACACACACACACACACACACACACACACACACACACACACACACACACACACACACACACACACAATCATTTTCCGTGCAGTCCGTTATATACATGCTTTTGACCCTAACTGCAGATGCTTGTTTTCCAGTGTAGTTATATTAACATACTGTAACGCCTTAATTAGCATATCGTGACGTCTATATTAGCATTACGTGGTCCTTAAATAGCATAATTTGACCCTTTATTAGCATACGAGACCCACCACATACTTCATACATGAATTCGTGATCAAACGTTCCAATCAGTCGACTGATAGGTCAGATAAATGAATTCAAGTTAATTCGGAAAATCTTTCTTACCCTGAAGTTGATGATTATATAACAGACAGAATACTAAAGATAAATAGAGCCATACCTTGAACTTTCCAATTTCACGCATCACCAAGCACGACATCTATGTTGGAAAGGCATGTGAGTCCCCTCTAACACAGGGTCCACATTCAAACCTTGAATTTATCAACAAAATCTTGAAGTGGTCCATGATAGAACACAGTCACAAATATCCATCTCGCTCACTGCAAGTGTTGATCTTCATGTCTATACGCTAAAGGCTCGACCCTCCTCAAGTGTGGACATGTATTCAGAATACATCCAGGAGTCTTAGCCGAACCCTCCTCAAGTGATGTACATGTATTCAGAAAACAGAATACATCCAGCGGTCTCGTCCCGCACACCCTTTGTCCTGTTGTATGCCGGGACACATGAAGAATTCAGTCTGATCTCTCCTCTAGGCACATCCGTCTCTCGCAACCATCATCGAAGGATATTTGACACGGGCATCTTTAACACGGGGATATTAGATTCAGTGCATGTGCTAGGAATGCTCCCGTGTTGTCGACATTGCGCTGATGCATAAAACAAATGAACAATAGCACCGACAATACCCCCTGTGTTTAACTGAACCCCTATTAAACCCGGTTCTCTGCCATGCTTCAGTTATCATGATTAAGACAAACCTGCTGTAGCGACCACATTGAGATTCAAAACGAACCAACTGAGACTAATTTGAAGGTCGTTTTGTTTGCAGCGGCTCTTTATCAACGTACGATATCTTTACGAAGCTGTGAAATACAAAACATGTACTCAAGTTTCTAAAGGGATAGTCCCACTGTTTGATAACTTGTAAATATTTACTGGAACATATTTACAAAGTTACTCGCCCAGTAGGGCTTCCATATTTCAGTATGCTTATGGAGAGATGAGTTGAGTATTATGGGGCGTTTTGTACGCCTATGTTAGCTATCTTCCAGGAATATCACGGTGGGGGCTGTGAGACAGACTATTCTCCTATATCAACGCTCCTTTCGTATTGTTTCAATGCTAAACATACCATAGGTAATGGTACAGTTATGCTCACGAGGACATACTTTCTGTAGTGACACCCTTATGCATGTTGAGGTACGAGACACGTGAACGTATCTGGGCTTGTTGTTTGATGCCGCACTCAGCAGTATCCCAACAATAAGATGGCGAAGTCTTTGATAGGCATTTCGAAGTTGGGAGAACATGAATACATGACACCTTTTATGGATAGCAACTTCTTTTCATTCATGAAGCATTCACCGAGCACGAAGTAGCTCTGAAACGTCGTACAAAGAATAAAAAAAGTTGCTATCCATAAAAAGTGTAATGTGTTCATATAAGAAGGCGGCATGTAAATAATCAAGTTTGGACTTGACAATCCAGTGATTAATATTATGAGCAACGATCCACGCCGTCGGGGTACGATGACACGCAATTAACCAGGCCACCGAGCCTGACCACCCGATCCATGTTGTCGCACTGTACGACAAGCATACATTGCCCGGGTCTATCTATTACTAGTAAATGTTTACCATCAGTCATTCTCAACATGAAAATGATACCATCCTACATGAAGCTGTCTGTGCTGTCAAGGTTCAGAATCAATAAGGCATTCTTGTGATTGAAAAGGAACCTTAAATAGGACATCGGTGTATCAATAATTGACAACTTTCACAGCTGCATCAATAGATGTTCATTACAGGCAACAACATCCATGCTTGTTACAACAGTACATGTGATAGATTATGTAAACACTGTGAACACGTCACAGAATCAGGAACGGATCTAGGGTATCGATCAGCGATACGAGTTCACAGCGTATGAAGAAGTACAATAGTAATTACTGCGGCTACGAAACTATTCACAGTGGCGATACATACCTATGTTTAGCAAGCATCATTTTCAAGTGTTTGGTTTTGGTTTGTTGTTTTACGCGGCACTCAGCAATATTCCAGCTATATGACGGCGGTCTGTAAATAATCGAGTCTGGGCATGACAATCCAGTGATTGACATCATGAGCATCGATCCACGCAATTGGTATAAGATGACATGCACCAACCAAGTCAGCGAGCCTGACCACCTGATCCCGTTAGTCGCCTTTTACGACAAGCATAGTCGCCTTTAACGCTTTTAAAGTAATTGCAAATGGCACATTTTGACAAGAGCGAGAAAGCAGGTTTTTGAATAGGATAATACAATCGTTAAGAAACAAGAATACCAACATCATGTTAATGTTGTCTATTCAACTATTCATGGTACCTACAGAATACCGGAAACTTATCTGCCATGTTTGTTTGATGCTTCCTATAAGGCCGCGGGGGCAATTAAGCTCAAAATAAGCAGGGAAGCTGCAACAATGCGTGACGCTAATAAGAAGGTTTGGACAAGGATAAGAGTGGTGTCAGCCGAAATAATCCTGAAGACCACAGACACCAAGGAACCAAGATCCTCCCTGAGAAAAGTTGACCAGTAGGCAGTGTCACATTAATAGGACGTGAACACAGTTTAACACTCTGTTTACATGTAACTTACTGCTGATAGTGTTTTCCCGCACACAGTAAATAAACTGAAACGTATGATCATTTTTGCATATAAAAACTGTAGAATTTGTAGTATATGTGGTCTATTATTTTTCATGGTCAATATGTTGACTGATTTTCACATGTTTAGTTTAGTACGTTTTCTCCTTTTCTACTAACAGGCTATATGTTGAACATGTCAATGTCTTAAGTTAAGCTCGTTGGCCTTCAGGCACGCGCAAGGCGGGAAAAGGAACGCAAATACGTATTTCCAGAGCGTATGGCAACAAAAGTTATTTCTTTACTTTTATTCTTATCATTCTCATCTATCGTTATACAAAACATTAAATCATTCCAGTGGGTACATTACACTTTGTTATTTCAAGAGAAACATGGTATTAATAATACATGGGGATATATGATAAAATACAAACAGTTTCAGCCAATTGAAGGCCTAGCCGAAAGGATGAAACGAAAAGAGGTCATGGATTTATATATAAGAAAAGAAATTCTCTATCATTTGTTTGCAGGATGGTCATATTTCCAAAGATAACGAAACTCTTGTGAAAAATTGATGGTGTCATTGCGCCGAACCAGTGGACTGGTCGAGATGTAACATTCCTCTTCAACAACAATTTTGAAAATATGAAATACACAAGACTTATCCTGACGATAATTATGGTAATTATATTATTCTCGATATTATGGTTGGCGGTACATAGTTAACCCTCACCACAGTGTATGATCCACACTCCGATAACCCTTTATTTTACAAAACAGTATTTGAAAAAAATGATGATATGGGTAATGACTTTTTAAGTAATATGTGGAGATTGGAACTATGTACTTGAACCTTCACTAGACTTGGACAAGTATACAAATATTAATACTCCTAAAGCAAGCAAATTAGTCTCAAATAGAATAATTGAATCTAATAGGTGCATGGAGAGAACTAAATACGAACAGCAATACATTTACTTGGTGGACAAATAAACCCTCCTCAACAAGCAAGACTAGACTTTTTCCTGGTTACTAAAAATCATTTTTATCTCACTGTTCATTTTTCAATCTTACCCGGAGACACAACAGATCACTCAGCCATTACATTGTCGCCATCAAATCAACAAAATAATAAAAAGGGGCGAGGATATTGATAATTCAACACATCATTACTACGACAAGACTAATATATAAAAATAGTAATAACATTTTCGACGAAACTAAAGATCCTAAATATGATAATAAAGGTATTAAAATATCTAAGATTTAGATCTTACATTTACTGATTCGCTATTCTTGGAGACATTTTTTATGAAAGTAAGAGGAAAAACTCATATTTATATTCTACACACTTGAAAAAATAAAAGAGAATTTCTTTTATAATGGATTTTGAAGAACAAGTAAGAACGTACTTTCAAAACGTTAGCGAAACATTGTTATCCAAACTATCAAAATAATTCAAGAAGAAGAAATGAGAGGAATTCAAATCCGTAATAGAATACAGTGGTATAACGAAGGAGAGCAGCCAACTCATTACTTTTACCACTTAGAAAACAGCCCTGAACTCTACGAATATACTTATCAATAGCTCTTTAATAATAAACGAACAGAAAAGATTTTACGAAACAGTATAGAAGTCTATAGACGATATTGACGTTGAAGATTTAGATTGTTTATATGACATTACCATTCAAACTTTAAATACTAATGTTTAGATGAAGAAATAAAAATTAACGAGATAGCTGTTGCTACTAAGTCAATGAAAAATAATAAGAGCCAGGGACTTGGTGGTTTTCCTGTTGAATTTTCAAATATTTTTGGAAAGACATCAACTATTGGATTTATCGCTTTATCAATTGTCATTACAAAAACAATTCTATGACTCTAACAATGAATAGATGAGTTATATAATCTGCATTCCAAAGCCAAATAAAGATAGACGTTTATAAAAAAAAGGTGGAGACCTATTTCTCTTTTAAATGCTCTACAAGATTATTAGCACTTGTAGAACAAATAAAATAAAAAAGACACTGGATCTCCTTATCCACGATAATCAGACGGGCTTATACCGGGTAGGTGTAATTGCGAAAACATTTGACTCTTCATGACATCACCTTTGAAACAAAAAGATTTAAGAAGAAAGGCCTATAAATATTTATTCATTTTGAAAATGTCTTTGACACAGTTTCTAAAAGATTCATTGTGAAGATTCTAGATAAATTTGGCTTTGGAACTTATTTGCAAACATGGGCAAATATCTGGATCTACAACTCTATTTCTTGTGTGAAACAAAATAGTAACTTGTCATCATTGTTCGACATTTTAGACAAGGGGATCCAACTTTCCCATTTTTGTTTCTTTTTGTGGTAGAAATGCTAAGGATAATGATAAGAAATAATACAAATATGATAGGTATAGTTCTTGGAGAAAGTGAGCACGTGATAGGTCAATACTGAGATGACACCTAACTATTTCTTGACGGCTCAGCAACGTCTCTAAATGAAGCACCAGGTACACGAAGTAACTTCTGTAGAATGTCTGGCTTAAAAATGGATATTGACGAAACTAAAGCCGTAAAGGAACTCACACTATGTTCTGATTGTTCACTATGTTCACTATGAACATTGGACTGCCATAACGCAGATTTCGATGTACCTGGCATTAAAGTAACGCTGATTTGAAAAATAAATTAGAATGGAAACAACTAAAAGAATTCGATTAAACTGGCGGAACCGCAATTGGGAATATAACTGTAATAAAACCTTGGCTTTGTCACCATAGTTCATACATTAACTGCTTTACAAAATTCCCCCAAATAATTTATAATGGAGTTAAACAGCATTTTTTTCAACATTGTGTGGAATGGAAAGAAACGCAAAATAAAAAGGATAAGCCTATTTAGAAAATATGAAGATGGTGGCTTTAGAATAGTTGATATTACAATGTTTATTTACTCACTTAAGTAATCGTGTATCAAACAATATATTTCTAAGCTACCATCTTTCAGGCTTTCCCTCAGAAGATATTTGGGTGTTAACATTAAGAAAACACTTCCATATCACTAACCCATTTTCGAAAAACATATTAGACGCTTGGAACAAATATATAAAAAAAAGTACGTCATATACGAAAACGATGTTACTGGAATACTAATGCAATCAACTCATACAGTTTTTGACAGAATTCATGTTAAAAATGCCCGACACCTATAAAAGTATTAAGAACACAGTGGAAGGCTATGTACATACCGCATAATTATCACACCAACTGTGATCCCTTTGTATTGGAAACACCTTAGAATGAATTAGAAGGTCCGTATTGTTAATACATGACACAGACACGAAATGATGCAAACGTCCGATGATGAAGGAAATACTAATGCCCCTTTACGCATGTCAGTGTCAGCTCTCTCCCCCCCCCCCCCCCCCCCACACACACACACACACACACATATAAATATATATATGGTATATCGGGAATATTACCATGATTAACGTGATTTATCACAGCAAGTCGACTGAGACAAGTGTCCTTCAGTTGTGAGGCGCTGAGGTAACATGACGCCTAAACGCTAATGGTTGTCCAGGTTCAAGATTAATCACCTCGCCGATCGCCTACAGGTAAGAAATATTACCACATCCGCAACAACTCACAGCGGATTATTTGACGTCAGACAACGAAGGCGTCAAAAATATACATAGCCTACAGAAAAAATAAAGGAACTCGACCACTGACTTGTTTAACGCCGCACTCAGCAATATTCCAGCTTTGTGACGACGGTCATGCAGATGGGATACGATGACATGCATCAACCAAGTCAGCGAGCCTGACCACCCGATCCCGTTAGTCGCCTCTTACGACAAACATAGACGCCTTTTACGGCAATCATGGGTTGCTGAAGACGTATTCTCCCTCGGATCTTCAAGGGTCGTCTAGTGTAGAATTAGACGTTGTAATAAAACTTAAATTACGACACTCTGTAATTTGCGTATTAACTAACTGCTTAATTGAAATACATGATAATATTTGAGATCGTAGACTACCAAGTGGTGTACAAATCAATTGAATACATAATGCTGGGGCTGGCAATTGGTTCGAGGCAAGTGCCGCTTTAATATTTCTTACTGTTGATTCTATATGTTATTTATATCACTGTTGACTGTAACTGTTGGTGTGGTGATTGATCTGATAGTTTCCTATTCATCATCCATTCATCCTGTCAGTTCAGTTCAGGATCAACATTCATTGCCCAGTGCTACCTATGCAATACATACCAATACATCGACTTAGATCTCACACGTATAACCTTACAGTCTTGCAACAAGGTAAATACTGGGGATTATTCATGTCTAGTCACAGTAATAATGCATGTAATAAAACACACACTACGGATAAGTTAGATATGTCAACACCATGCAAGGACAGAGTATCATGAGTGAAATAAGTCACGTTCGAAGCGGTATTACACAAGCGGCTCACTCAAAATAACACATCTGATCATGCCGATAATCAACCAGCATATATATTGTCAATACATAATATTAGAGACCATATTTAAGTTTTGATATGAGACGTGATGATATTTACTAGATATGCTGCATTATAAGGGACCCGTCGGGTAAGGCGCTGCAATTGGCTATACGGAGTTGCGTCCCTTAGGCGTACCAGGAACCCAGGATCTTGAGTTCGAATACCAGCTTCTGTCTGATCATGTTTCTTGGTTTGTCATATACATACCGTGCAGCAAATGTAGGATTCATTAACATAATAGAAAGTAATACGTGTGATATACACTGTACCATAAATAGGACACACACAAACGTAAGTCAACACTGTTGTGTGATAATGGGACACATTCCATATCAGTCTACATGTTAATGTAAGTAAGCATGTATGTCTCGCGTGTGGTACTATCATGTACATGATTAACGGAAAGACGATAGCGTTCACTGCAACATTCCTTTCCGTCAAGGATATATGGGCACGACTCACGAGGAGCAAGCAGTGAAATATGTAAATAATAACAAAAAATTAATGCATACACTGCTTGGTTCTGAAATAAATATCTCTTAATTAAACTCACAACGAACACTATACCTGTCCTAACATAACGTCAGCCGATATCGCATACGCATTTCCAAAGAATGGTTTTAATGTAAATGCCATGAAATGTTTTCGTATACAACGTGCACACACATACCGACTATAGTCGTGCATTATACATACGTTCCAGTCTCGTCTCACCTGGAAGAATGCCGTCCCTTCAACGTACATGTATACCGACGGTCGACACACGGCAGCCCGCAGAACAACTTCTTTACCCCACATCATGACCGACAAGTTCATTGTGAGAAACAACAAAGTATTCCCATAAACAAACACATAAATATAGGCCACAGAAACCCGGTACATATCTGCCACCTATGGGCTATGTGTGGCAAATGAATGCCCGTTAGGCGGAATATCTATTAACCGTCTCAATTCCAATTCAACCATATTACAAACAACGCATTGCCCGAGGTGCAAGGTGACATTTTATGATTACTGATTTAGAATATTAAACATTTTTTATTTTAAAATAATAAATTATATTATAATGGAATGCGTGTCAATGAATGCGTTCAGGTGACGTTAGCGCAGCAAAGGTTAATAAGAAACATTTTTCAATGACACCTTGTCATATTTCTCTATATGTCGTGCCAGCATATGATAAAGTATGTCACGAATGCATGCATGGAAGTATGCATTATGTTACTACCTAGCCTCGGGTAACTGTAATATTTAAAATACAATTTCAATTAAAATGTTCGCGAATTTTGAGTAATGAGGTTTAAATCTTTCAGAGAAGTATGTACAAATATTTCAAGTTCACTTTTACGCTAAAACATCGTTCAGGCATATCCAGCGTTCTTTTCGAATTACATCATTTCAAGGTATTTCCGGGATGGAATAAAGTTGGATATTACGAGTGAGTCAGTGACTTTGGTATAAAGCTGATTTGAACACTATTTCAGTTATATCATGGCGTTTCAGCTTGCGAAGGAAACCCCCAAAGGATGTAGTTCTTAGACCTTACCGCTTTGGTGAAAGCAACGACAACGGGTATATATGGTATATAGAAACCTAATCAGGGGGTATCTGAGAATCCAAACAACGATCACAGGTTTCTGGCACACCCAAGGGACGCAACTCTGCATAGCGAATTGAAGCACCCTAGATCGTCAACATGGCCTAATAATGGATGATATAAACTACCGGGCAAAAGAAAGTATGCATCCATGTTTGATGGTGGCTAAAAATGATACAAATAAATAATGGTTATTCGATGGTGATGTATTTGATAGGGTATAATACTTGTGTTATGGGCCTTGGGTTTACAGTGTTTCGGCAAATGTTTTCAACCTAGTAATGCTTTGATAACGTTTGTTATTATTTTTTGGTCAAATCCAATTTTCAAGCGTATACTTTCTATCTCCCGGTAGTATATATTATATTAAGATGTTTTTGTTTTTGTTTTTAAAAAAAAAAATCATAAATGTTATCGCGTTATCAGAAACACGGATCACAAGTAGTTTAAAAAGACACATGTCAGGAATACCGATTGTCCTGAAATTTAAAATCATCGCGATTCGGCAAGTGAGGGGTTCAAGTTTTATGACGATTTATGCAATATCCATACACAACCAAAGGGCTCATCGTATTATACCACAGTACCACCGAGGGGAGTACAACCATGGAATGCTTCAACCAAAAAGCTAACTCCCCTTTTCGTCTTTTCATGTTAACAAACTAAAAAACAAAAACAATTCTGCACAGAGTGAGCAGCATGTACTTCGTCGCTTATTTCAGTACAATAAGCCACATACCATTATGCAAAATGATAATGATAATTATCATCATTTTGCCAACATAAATGTCAATAGGTGCACGTGTCCTTACATATGCATTGTTTGGGAAATAATACATTTTGTATATTAAGCAATTAGTAGCTAACGTTTAGAGTGTGTAACAATAGACAGGGCAGCCTGCACCAAGAAGACCTCCTCGTTGCCACGACATTCCTTAACCTTGTGACAGAACTCCTTTTGATTGAAATGAAACCGTTTCACGAATTTACTTACAGCTTGTAATTGCCCAGACGAACCGGTCCCAGTAAAACATTCTATATAGGTGGGTGCATTTTGAATAGTTATAGAAAACCTGAACTGAATTCCTGTAGCGTCATGGGGGTTGAACTCACGCTCCTCAATGTGTTGACAGTAACTTACATGTCTACAGTTATTTCAGTATGTTATGAGAGACACATTAAATATCTTTTTCAGGCTCAGAAATTAGATTATATTTAGTCAGCACTTCTAGGGAGGGGTTGGGGTGGGGGATGGGGATGGGGGAGTGGGGTATTCATTTCACAACGTTTTCTTTTCCAGGAGTTTCGGGAACAGATTACGTTTTTCTAAGTAAATCTAGAAACACTCATAATGATAACACCAGGTGTTCGCAAATCGAGAAAGCATATCGTCCCACCGGAGGCACCCATCGTCAGTGAAGGTCGAGGTCACAATAATGTTGACCGGAAGTACAGAAATAGTTTTAAAAAATTTAACATTTCTTATGCCATAAATTGCTGCCCCTGCCATGGTCTTTGACTTGATGTGCGCATTCAAATTTATTCACATTATTATCTGAGATAATTCGTTTGTATTAATGTGACAATATAACGCCACAGTATTCGTCGCATTAAGCCCCCGCTCCAATAAACATCTCCTGATCAGATTCTAGACAAATCTGTTAGTAATCTTTATAAAGACCTGGTACCAAACCCGAACATTTTACAGAAAACACAAGAGCATTGGAGGGCAAATAATTTCCCAGTAAAACGTTTGAGTTTTGTTGACGTTTGAACCGGATTTGTTCCGTCGCGCGAACCCTGTCAACAAAATGTAAGCGGGCATTGACCTTTTTATGTTGAATACGGTATATACCTTTATCAGACAGTCACATTCGTGTTTGGTACATGCGCGGATATGCAGAAACTGTTTTAATGCTCCTGCGACCTATACACAAATGATGGCAACGAAACATCACACAGGATGAACTTCATAAATGGAAATGTTTATTTTAGAGACCGACATTTGATATTCGTGGGCGGAGGGTGGATTCATTTCCTAATCATTCCAAAAGACAAAGTTGATGAACGGGACACGATGGGTGTCCTTGAAGTTTTGTTGTGCAAAATGGAAGCACCTCCTTCCGGACCAGTGACCGTACAAATGTTCTGTCTCTAAAATCAACACACACCCCCACACCCACCCCCCACCCCACACACTCTCTCTCTCTTTCCAGTACACACACCACCGCCGCCACCACCACCACTCCCCCTTATCCACAAAGAAAATAAATGGCCGATCCCTTAAAACTTTCTCCATATCAATGTATATACCTAACACCGCTTAGAACCTCCATCCTCCGGCTACTGACAGATACGGGAGATGAAATGATACCAAGGAAGATGAAAGAAATTTTACATTGGTCTATCTTCCCATTGGCGATGAATGGTTTAACGTCCATGGTTTAAAATCCATTAAGTTACGATGTTTACATACTTCAGAGGGCATGTCATGACAATTACTGTGATTCTGATCCTGTTTTCTTGACTTTCGAAGTGAGCATTTCAGGACTGATCTGAGCACTTATCTGACGTACAATACATGTTCGTAATTTGTAATGAGTGGGAATAGAGGTTATTTCACATTCTTTAGCGTCACTAACTAACTACCAAAATTCCAAAGCATTTGATCTTCGGCTTATCCACACTTATACAGACATGCATTAATAGGTATATCTTGTCTGAGACCCGTAAAGGTCCGGGGTAGAATACGTCAATAGCAACGCAAGCTTCCCGTAAAAGGCGACTATGCTTGTCATAAGAGGCGACTAGGTGGATCGGGTGGTCAGGCTCGCAGACTTGGTTGATGCGTCGATCGATGCTCATGATGTCAATCGCTGAATTGTCTGGTCCCGACTCGATTATTTACAGACCGCCGTCATATAGCTGGAATATTGTTGAGTGCGGCGTCAAACAACAAACAAACAAACAAAAATCTTATCTGATCACCTATATCTGGTAACTCTGTACTCATGAACGGCCGAAAGGGTGACTTGGTGTTAAAAGCTTTTGCTCTTCATCCATCTGGGTTCGACTCACATTGGTACACTCTATGAAGCTATTTTTCGTGTCCTTCGCACTTACTCACCACTTCAAAAAACGTTTAAAATAATTCAATGACATGAATGCCAAGTTCATCTGAGACTTCAATCTGGTGGACCGACGCTGTGCCACATTGATCTATATACAATGTATCGTACAGTGGAATCAATACAGGGCGTGTGATAATCTACGACACAATAAACGCAGGTAAGATCCCCCTTCACTTATCTCAGGTGTGTCATTCACTTCTCCTGACAGCGCAGGGCGATGCCTCCTCGTGGCTGGACACACTGGAATGCTACTGAAGATGTCATAAATCTCTATTGGAAAAGACCATGTGTGAAATATTAGAGCTCGCATTCCACTTCTCGGAGGTGTGGGGAGTTAATGACTTGCGTTATTTCATGTACCTTGCCACACGCGACGTATTTAGCTCCGTGTTTATACAACCTTAAACTATGACGTGTAGTCATAATAATATAAATGCAGTATAACTGTACACTTCACATTTTTGTCTGTATTGAAAAGCATTATGATTGAACCTTGGTAGATATTATACACATCACAGCACATATAGACAAAGCAAGCTAACGGAAATGAGATGATGTAGCGAGAGAACAAACATGATAAAGTGCAGGAGTGGAAGATGAGAAACGTCGCTCTGGCAACAGTGTAGTAATGTCACGGTAGGGAACACCGGTCACGTCACAGCCTATATGAATAGAAATAGAAAGAAAGCACATGATCACGTGACCGCCTTCATGAACAGAAATAGACAGTAAGCACATGGTCACGTGACAGCCTTCATCATCAGAAATATACAGTAAGCACATGATCACGTGACCGCCTTCATGCACAGACAGTAAGCACATGGCCGTTTGAGCATGATGAACTCAACAATTTGACAACAGTATCACTGTTGGGAACATCCGCTTTAGCCTGCACCAACCGTAAGGACAAGTACTATGTTCCTGACGAAGTGACATGTGACAGGTCAAGCATGTTGTCCTCAACGGTATTACAACGTGACGACGGAAAGGAACAACAGTGATATAGCCGTCAATAACAGCAACTACGTAAGCGACAGTAGGCATGCTCTCAAATGTCCAAAATAACACTCACCACGTGCCACGTGTGCCACGCGAACCCTATGTGAGCACAAGAGCAGAGTCACGTCCAGGTTCAGGACGATGTACAACCAAAGGCTTCACGATAGCTTAGCTGCTGAGTTGGGGGATCCAAATCCAAATCATTCACGTTATGAGTGAGTGAGTGAGTTAGTGAGTTGGGTTTAACGTCGCTTTTAACACTATTACAGTTTTATCGCGGCGTGTCAGCTTAATGTGGGAGGAAAGCCCGAAGTGATGCAGGTCCCAGACATTTACCACTTCGGTGAAACCCACGAGCACGGGTATGGTGTTGACAAACCTAGAAACATAATTGGGGCGAACCGGGATTCGAACCCACAATCATAGGTTTCTGGCGTGCCCAGGGGACGCAACTCTGCACAGCGGATCACGGCGCCTTAGACGACTGGGCCACCCGTGCCCCCCATTCACGTTATGAAACTCCTGATAATTATCGCACCTCCTACAAAACCCATGGTGCGTGGTCTAATTGCTTGCGCGGTATATGTTTGAGCGTGTTTTCCAACAGATGTACTGTTGCCTTGCTAAGTGTGCTGGCTGTCATGAAATCACGAACCGGTCCTCATAAGCAGTAAACGAGTTGAACAAGTTAACGATCCACGGAGTACACAAGAGGTGAGGAAACGCTGCCCTAGGGACGAGTTAGGTGTTGCCATGGTATACGGTCTGTTAAGCACCGTCTTGTAATATGTTTGGACATTAGACGCTCACATACACTGACCTGGGTGTATGATGCTCACACGTACGTGACTTCAGACCGCTATATTGTGACTGGGATTGGCGTTCGGGTACATGTAATTGTGGGTTAGGTTATTCTGTTCGAAAGACATGTTCTTACAACATATGATATTCAGAAAACATCGTTATACGGTTATGATCTAGAATATTCAGTGTAAATAGCAACCACATAAACATTAATTAATTTATTAGGAAATTAGATCAGCGACTGTTATTTTTATACTATATCATTAATATGTACTTCTGACGTGATCCCGTCAAGCCGAAGACCCGGGTTCGATTCCCGACATGGGTACAATGTGTAATGCCAATTCCTGGTGTCCCCCCGCCGGGATATTGCTTGAATATTGCTAAAAGCGGCGTGAAAACCATACTCACATACTCACTCACTCTGAGGCGATCGACATCGACGTGAGCCTGATATTTGCACTTGATCATTGACAGGTCGTGTGATAAATAGTTTATAACATAACACGCTAGATCAACTTGACATATGGCTTATACCTATCTTAATAAGTATCACATACATAATCAAGCTCAGCCATACGTCCCGATATTGTATCTCCAATTCTGTTATCCTAATTCGGACATGCGAGGTGAATATGATATACCGTATTCATACCTGTACCTCGAATCCTCGATATCTCGAATAAGAATCATTAGCCTGTTTTCACTCAAATCAATGAGGGACGATTAGATATTTGTCAAAATACATTTCCTATTTCATGTTAACGGATCCAAAAATGTAATTGAATACGTCGCGTATTGATGGACAATTGGAATATATTTTCAGAAATTATTATGTCTAGGAAATATATAATATTGTTATATAATATTGTAGAGTGAGTGTAGAGTAATATGACTCATTATTTTCAAAATTATTGCTTCAGAATTTAGAACCATGATAAGGGTTATTCTACTTACAGTTTTCCATAAGAACCAGACAGGTCGCTCCTCCACTGCACACAGACATAATGAATGCACACATTTTCTCAATACGGTTAAAACCCATCCGTCTCCTCATATTTACACTCCTTTCAGGCTACATACAACACTTTGAGCAAATATTGAAAAGTATATGTGTACTCGAGGCGAGGTGACCTTGGCATATCAAAATCCCCAAGAAATTCCTCTTTACGATATCAAAAGTGGATCTAAATATATGAAACATACCCATATGCGGTAACAAAGGTTATTTTGACAAACACCTCCGTGAATACAACGTGGTTTGACCTAAATAGAATAGGCAGTGAATTAAATAACCTGAACATGTTGTTCTAGGGTCAAGACGTTTTGCTCCCCAGATCGGTATTCAGGGTGTAGACGAACGATTTAAGGAAAGGTTAGGTCCATCGCACTGATAAACCGTTCAATCACTTGTACGCCTACACCAGAGGGCGCTACGTGACAGACCTACCTGGGTCTATACAGCACACTGCATTCCAGGTGTGTTAAAGAAACAGTTTGCTTTAGACAGAAGCTCTACACCTGCCTGACAACTCAGTATGTTTACAGATGCATGTTATTGATACAACTATGTTTTTTTCTTGCCACACGTCTCTAGATCATGCAGTTTATTATGACCTAATTCAAAATATTCTATATTAATTAAGGAGACTCCTGACCAATGATAACGGCGTATCCAAAGTATTTGGCGGATTTCCAGTTGCAACACAATTCAGTATGAGGGTTTGAAGCGATGTCTGAGCGTCGTTTCAAAACGAACTTGCTAAATCACACTTGACTTAAATTGAAACCGAATCTGTAATCTATACATACTATGCTTTAGAAACACATTCGTTGTAAATAGCAGTGCTAAGATCCTAAAATGATGTTGTACACTTTGTTATAACACTAATCGATGGTTAAATAGGTTTTAAGCGGAACTTATAGAAACAAACAACCATGACCACACAACATCAACACTCCCCCCACCTCCCCACCACACAACATCAACACTCTACTACCTCCTCACCACACAACATCAAGACTACCACCTCCTCACCACACAACATCAACACTCTACTACCTCCCCACCACACAACATCAACACTCTCCCCACCCCGTCACCACACAACATCAACACTCTACCACCTCCTCACCACACAACATCAACACTCTACCACCTCCCCACCACACAACATCAACACTCTACCACCTCCCCACGACACAACATCAACACTCTACCACCTCCCCACCATACAACATCAACACTCTACCACCTCCCCACCACACAACATCAACACTCTCCCCACCCCGTCACCACAAAACATCAACACCCTACCACCTCCTCACCACACAACATCAACACTCTACCACCTCCCCACCACACAACATCAACACTCTACCGCCACCCCACAACACAACACAACATCAACACTCTACCACCACCTCACCTCACAACACAACATCAACACTCTACCACCACCTCACCTCACAACACAACATCAACACTCTACCACCTCCTCACCACACAACATCAACACTCTACCGCCTCCTCACCACACAACATCAACACTCTACCGCCTCCTCACCATACAACATCAACACTCTACCGCCTCCCCACCACACAACATCAACTCTCTACCGCCTCCCCAACTCCCCACATCAACACTCTACCACCACCTCACCACACAACATCAACACTCTACCACCTCCTCACCACACAACACCAACGCTCTACCACCTCCCCACCATACAACATCAACACTCTACCGCCTCCTCACCACACAACATCAACACTCTACCGCCTCCTCACCATACAACATCAACACTCTACCGCCTCCCAACCACACAACATCAACACTCTCCCCACCCCGTCACCACAAAACATCAACACCCTACCACCTCCTCACCACACAACATCAACACTCTACCACCTCCCCACCACACAACATCAACACTCTACCGCCACCCCACAACACAACACAACATCAACACTCTACCACCACCTCACCTCACAACACAACATTAACACTCTACCACCACCTCACCTCACAACACAACATCAACACTCTACCACCTCCTCACCACACAACATCAACACTCTACCGCCTCCTCACCACACAACATCAACACTCTACCGCCTCCTCACCATACAACATCAACACTCTACCGCCTCCCCACCACACAACATCAACACTCTACCGCCTCCCCAACTCCCCACATCAACACTCTACCACCACCTCACCACACAACATCAACACTCTACCACCTCCTCACCACACAACACCAACGCTCTACCACCTCCCCACCATACAACATCAACACTCTACCGCCTCCTCACCACACAACATCAACACTCTACCGCCTCCTCACCATACAACATCAACACTCTACCGCCTCCCCACCACACAACATCAACACTCTACCTCCTCCCCAACTCCCCACATCAACACTCTACCACCTCCCCACCACACAACATCAACACTCTACCACCTCCCCACCACACAACATCAACACTCTACCAGCACCTCACCACACAACATCAACACTCTACAACCCCCTCACCACACAACATGAAGACTTTACCACCTCCTCACCACACAACATCAACACTCTACCACCACCTCATTACACAACATCAACACTCTACCATCTCCCCACCACACAACATCAACACTCTACCACCTCCTCACCACACAACATCAACACTCTACCACCTCCTCACAATACAACATAAACACTCTCCCCACCTCCCCACCATACAACATCCTCACTCTACCACCTCCTCACCACACAACATCAACACTCTACCACCTCCCCGGCACACAACATCAACACTCTACCACCTCCCCACCACACAACATCAACACTCTACCACCTCCCCACCACACAACATCAACACTCTACCACCTCCTCACCACACAACATCAACACTCTACCACCTCCTCACCCCACAACATCAACACTCTAACACCACCTCACAACACAACATCAACACTCTACCACCTCCCCAACTCCCCACATCAACACTCTACCACCTCCTCACAACACAACATCAACGCTCTACCACCTCCTCACCACACAACATCAACACTCTACCACCACCTCACAACACAACATCAACACTCTACCACCACCTCACAACACAACAGCAACACTCTACCACCACCTCACAACACAACATCAACACTCTACCACCACCTCGCCTCGCCACACAACATCAACACTCTACCACCACCCACAACACAACATCAACACTCTACCACCACCTCACCTCGCCACACAACATCAACACTCTACCACCACCTCACAACACAACATCAACACTCTACCGCCTCCTCACCACACAACATCAACACTCTAACACCACCTCACAACACAAGATCAACACTCTACCACCTCCTCACCATACAACATCAACACTCTCCCCACCTCCCCACCACACAACATCAACACTCTACCACCTCCTCACCACACAACATCAACACTCTACCACCTCCCCGGCACACAACATCAACACTCTACCACCTCCCCACCACACAACATCAACACTCTACCACCTCCCCACCACACAACATCAACCCTCTACCACCTCCTCACCACACAACATCAACACTCTACCACCTCCTCAATCCACAACATCAACACTCTAACACCACCTCACAACACAACATCAACACTCTACTACCTCCCCAACTCCCCACATCAACACTCTACCACCTCCTCACAACACAACATCAACACTCTACCACCTCCCCACCACACAACATCAACACTCTACCACCTCCCCACGACACAACATCAACACTCTACCACCTCCCCACCACACGACATCAACACTCTACCACCTCCTCACCACACAACATCAACACTCTACCACCTCCTCAATCCACAACATCAACACTTTAACACCTCCTCACAACACAACATCAACACTCTACCACCTCCCCACCACACAACATCAACACTCTACCACCACCTCACAACACAACACCAACACTCTACCACCTCCTCACAACACAACATCAACACTCTACCACCACCTCACAACACAACATCAACACTCTACCACCACCTCACCTCGCCACACAACATCAACACTCTACCACCACCTCACAACACAACATCAACACTTTACCGCCTCCTCACCACACAACATCAACACTCTAACACCACCTCACAACACAAGATCAACTCTCTACCACCTCCCCAACTCCCCACATCAACACTCTACCACCACCTCACAACACAACATCAACACTCTACCACCTCCCCACCACACAACATCAACACTCTACCACCTCCCCACCACACAACATCAACACTCTACCACCTCCCCACCACACAACATCAACACTCTACCACCTCCTCACCACACAACATCAACACTCTCCCCACCCCGTCACCACAAAACATCAAGACTACCACCTCTTCACCACACAACATCAACACTATACCACCCCCTCACCACACAACATCAACACTCTACCACCTCCCCACCACATAAAATCAAGACTCTACCACCACCTCACCACACAACATCAAGAAACTACCACCTCCCCACCACATAACATCAACACTCTACCACCACCTCACCACACAACATCAACACTCTACCACCACCTCACCACACAACATCAACACTCTACCACCACCTCACAACACAACATCAACACTCTACCGCCTCCTCACCACACAATATCAACTCTCCATGCACAACATCATCTACACACAACATCAACACTCCACAACATCCTCACTCAGTTCCCCAATAACTCGCCTATCTTTCAACACAAAAACTGTCCCCATGGGCACACTATCACCTCCTTAATGCGCCGTTTACACGTTCTACGGAACACCAGCAAGTTCTGGTGACGTTTGGAGAAACGACAGAATTCAAACACGACATAAATGCGTTATCCCAAATTCAAAGTTTGCTTCACGAATTCGCTATGAAGCGTAACATGGTAATGCTTTTTGAGATCGAAAAAAGTTTAATATCACCGAGGACCTCAAAGGACGTATAGTTGTGTTGTGTAATTACGTTTACACTATATATTTATGATATGGTCAACGCCCACGTGTGTCTATGCGAGTTCTCCGACCCTATGCCTGCATTGTTCGCAACCGGAATAAACCCACATCTAACATAGTTGTCTTCTTTCGATCAGGCCAGCAATAAATGTCACTGCAATGTATCTTCATAGTATATCTCGACAATTGCTTGCCCCAGAGGGGCTTGCACATGGCAATGTTTTCAGGTCAAACTTGACTGATTTCCCCTTGATGTCGAAGGTTTTATTTCAGTAATGATGCATTGAGTTAATGATACATGATAATAAGTTTTACACATGTATGTCAACAACATTTCACACACCATGAGTACGTTCGCCACAAGCTTCACGTAGAGATGTGTGTTATTTTGCATTGCGCCTTATTAGTTGATAATTCATCTCTCTCTCTCTCTCTCTCTCTCCCTCTCTCTCTCTCCCGCTCTCTCTCTCTCCCCCCCCCCCCCCCCCCCCTCTCTCTCTCTCTCTCCCCGTTACGTACATCCATACGACCCAGTAAGATCCCAAGTTCTAATTTAGCCAATCTGTGATATAATTTGCAATAATGTGTTTGTTTGCTTGTCCTTTACGTTGATGGGGACCTATTGTAATCCGGAATTGCCACGGGCGACCGCTAAGACCTAATCCTTGTAAGTAGTTACTTTATAGCGACTTGACTGTCACTTCTGCTGAAACCTCTTACCGTTTTACTGCTTCCTCTTGATATAAATCATAGTTGTTCCTTAATTATTCATACCTGCTTCAACATATTCATGAAGTCGTATCTATGGTAACATATGACAGTTATACCTGTGTCACTGTTTCTGTACATGAGTAAGTATTTATAGAAGTGTGCTGATTAAGAGACAAACTATTCACACAGGCCATGCTTGCCTCCTTGCGTGCTTCCGTTATGGCCATTGAGAGTTTAAGTTTAACGCTGCTTTGAACAATGTGTTTAAGTCACGGTGTGTCATCGTAATGTGGGAGGAGATGTGATGCAGGTCTTAGACGTTTACCCCTTTGGTGCTCGTTTAAAGTGCTGACAAACCTAGGAACCTAATCAGCGCGAACCGGAATACGAACCCAGGATCATAGGAACCAGGGACGCCCAAGGGGCGCAACTCTTCACAGAGAATAATATGAATGTGCTACCGAGATCGAGAAAATACCGAAAATAAGTGCATTATGAATATGAGAATAGTATTATTGATCTCTCACCACAATCTGGAAACGATATGATCCATATTGATTTCAGAATTTAGTTGTTAAAAAATATATGATCCTTCAATATTCTCGGAAAAATTCCAGTAAAATTGTATGCCAAATATTATTATTGCCATCATAGACATATGGCTACATATGCCTTGATGATATCAATGATAATAAGTCAGTCTATGCTGTACGCTATATACAAACACATGGCAATGACAGTGACGGCGAATACGCATACCATCATATCACATTCAAAACGTCATCGCCAGAGAATAATCAGGCGAAACAGATTGTATTGGACGTGAAAAGCAAAATAGAGATGAACATTATAGGAATGGATAACTGAAAATCAGTAATGACACCAGGGCCCACTTGCACAAAGCGATCTTAGTGCTAAGATGATCGTAACTCCCATACTTTAACATAGGCTTACAATAGTTGTAGCACTAAGATCGCTTTGTGCAAGTGGACCCAGGTGTTCGCGAAAAGGGAATCATATCCTGCTGTACCGGTATCACCCGTCATTCACACAATTTGCATAAATAGTAATGATTTGCTTGTTCCGATTGTCTAACGCCGCACCCAGCAATAGTTCTGCCATGCGACGACGGCCTGTAAACAATCGAATCTGGACCATACACTCCATTTGTATCTCAGATGCGCTTGTTTCTACAGGGATACCAATTATGAAGTTAATGCATGGATTTGCTCATATGTTCTTCCTTACAGAATCTGGACAGGATGTCCACCCATTTAAAGACCCGAGCAATGGAGGGGATGAAACGTGTGATCGCTTATGTGTTCATGTCAAAACGTCTGGCTTTGTAAACAATCGAACCTGGACCAGACACTCCATTTGTATCTCAGATGCGCTTGTTTCTACAGGGATACCAATTATGAATGTCCACCCGTTTAAAGACCCGGGCAGCGGAGGGGATGAAACGTGTGATCTCTTATGTGTTCATGTTAAAACGTCTGGCTTTTTGACCCTGTAAACATGGGGATAACGTGCTCTTACTACCTTACACACAAAATGATAAAAAAGTTACGTGTCTGAAATCCTGGTGGTCTGGATTAGAATAGGTCCCCACACTCTGTTGCGTGTCATTAGAGGCAGATATTTAGGAACTGGGGGTCAGGTTGGTGACATAGTTTATCGCGTGTCATCGTACCCGACGGAATATGTCTGTGCTCACAATATCAACCACCGGCGCGTGTGGACAAGACGCGATCATTAACAGGCCACCGTGGCGGTTGGAATAATGGCGACTCGGCTTACAAGAACAAAATTAGCAATTTCAATACCTTTTTACACCTGAGCATTTGCGGAATGCAGATTGTCAGCCACAAGCATACGCATCCGGAATCTCGTGAATAACTTTGTTGGTTAGAAAGTACAAATATTTTAAGAATACAGACACGTGACCTTCGACTTGAAGCAAGTCCGTGTTGACGTCATCTGTCATCTCTGACGTCCATTAGGAATATATCTATGCATGTTGTTAGAACTCGTGTTGCAGATCCGGAGAGATGAACCTGTTCACATGATATTACGATATGTTTAGTTAAAGGTAGCTTACCTTTTATGTAAAATACTACAATTTAATTGGCCAATTTTAGAATTTTAATGTGGCCCGCTACACTCGTGTACAACAGGAAAACTTTAACCCATCGTCATGGCAACAGTTTGTCGATCTCTGTCCGATCTCTGTAATCTCAATTCAAGCTCCTTACAGCGAAACGGAGTCCGGTAATGTATATTGGCATTGACTTCAGATGTACGTGATGTACAGAGCCCAGACAAAAACAAAATTATATCAAGCAATATGTCGACAAACTAACTCTTCGCATTAAAATCTCTGTTTGTTTTCAATTTGTGATAAATGATATAAAAGTAGGTAAGATACAGTTGCAGACTTTCTCACGAAGAGAATACGGTTTGGATGGTGTACCTGTCAATGCAGGGGGTACGCCAACGCGTACTCCCTACGTCATAAGCCTACAACTTATAGTATCTACTGATGTGATTGACGAAGATATTGCAATCTGGACACGTAATAGTGCATGTCGTTATTGGTTACTATATGTAGGGTTAATCATATAGTGTTTGGTGCCAATGTCTTTAAAATGGCAACTGTTGCAACCACCTTGAAGATAAGACGCTAACACATACACTGACAAGAAGAATATATGTCATGGCAACATATACAGGGTTTAATTCACCTGTCATCTCTGTCAAATGACTCACAGAACAGATCGTATTTGATGAGCTAACAGGCATACATACATACACACACACACGCGCGCAGACACATACACCCCCCCCCCCCCCCCCCCCCCCCCCAACACATACATACATACATACATACATACATACATACATACATACATACATACAGGGGCGGTCGGGTAGCCTAGTGGTTAAGGCGTTAGCTAGTAACGCCGAAGACCCGGGTTCGATTCCCGACATGGGTACAATGTGTGAAGCCCATTTCTGGTGTCCCCTGCCGTGATATTGCTGGAATATTGCTAAAAGTGGCGTAAAACCATACTCACTCACTCACATACATACATTCATACATACATACATACACACACACATACATATATACTTACATACATACATACATACATACATACATACATACATACATACATACATCGCAACTCTCTCAGTAATAACAAAATGTATCTATGTTACTACATATACACGTTTTCCATGATATGTACATCAACAACAAAAACTAGTATAATGTACATCAACAAAAATGAATAGTTTTTCGAACATTGGTTTTGATCTTCTGATGGATTCTGACCTCTCTTAAGAAAATTGAACATATTTCAAAATACAGTCGAAAAGTACAACATGTTTTTGTAAGATAAATATACTAGTCCTACCCCTTGTACTCAATCCACGTTCTTCCACGCCACTGAGACGTTACTGCCAGGCACAGTAAGCCTCGACGACAGCAAACCCTATATGTTCTTTCTTCCTCTACACATGTTCCATAAAACCTTTTCTTAAGGACAGGTTCTAAAGGATCGTCTGTTTGTTTGCTACCGTCAAAAGAGTGGGTGTTGACCTCCATATAGAGTGAATACAAATATGCTAGCTCTCGCAACTATGTATAACAAGTCAGTGGTGCGGTATGCTCTACTTGGATACTTGTTCAATACTTTTAGGTTTAATACAATTGTCTCATGAGAATAAATAGTTGAATGCTGTTTTGGGTGTCTGCAGTTTGGTCACAGTTTTCAATTCGTCATTCATACTTTTAAAATGCATCTTAACATAAGATATGATTTGTCGTTTATATTTCAGTGATCAGGGTGAACGTTGAACTGGTTAGACCAAGAGAACGCTTGGGTTTGTGAAAAAATGCTTTATAAGTTAATTATTTCTGGTGGTGAGCCAGTGGTGTTTGTGGATATTGGACGTGCATTCAGTGCACGAATGACAGCGTGACACAGTTATGGGTCATTTGATTACAGGGTCAATAGCTTCACCATGAAAAATAACACACATCAAACGCCAAATATTGTGTTTTCCTTTGACCCATTATTTAAGGCCCGGTAATACATTAAAGGGCCCAAACCTACCCCCACACGAGCCCACCCCCAAATAAATGACCAGTCCTTTAGATGAATAAGCTCAACAACTTAATTCTATTTAACCACATAGACTAAATATATTGTGCTGTCACGGTACAGATGCAAATCTTACTGCAATGAGTAAAGTTTATAACACGAAACCTCTATTAATATAAT